>NC_072875.1:6798403-7398403 GCF_028858705.1 Grus americana
ACAGTTTTCAGTGTGGACGCTGATTTTGGTGGAGAGGGTCGTAAGGCTCTATGTTGAGCCCTTGCTCGGACAGGCGAGCCCGCAGCCCCAATGTGAGTGGGTCTGTGGGAGGGCCGCTGAGGGAGGTTTGAGGGCAGGCATGCGTTTTGGGGCTGGCACCTTTGGCCTGGGAGCTAGGGCTGGACGTTCACATTTTCAGTGTGGTGACGCTGATTTTTGGTGGAGAGGGTCGTAAGGCTCTATGTTGAGCCCTTGCTCGGACAGGCGAGCCCGCAGCCCCAATGTGAGTGGGTCTGTGGGAGGGCCGCTGAGGGAGGTTTGAGGGCAGGCATGCGTTTTGGGGCTGGCACCTTTGGCCTGGGAGCTAGGGCTGGACGTTTACAGTTTTCAGTGTGGACGCTGATTTTGGTGGAGAGGGTCGTAAGGCTCTATGTTGAGCCCTTGCTCGGACAGGCGAGCCCGCAGCCCCAATGTGAGTGGGTCTGTGGGAGGGCCGCTGAGGGAGGTTTGAGGGCAGGCATGCGTTTTGGGGCTGGCACCTTTGGCCTGGGAGCTAGGGCTGGACGTTTACAGTTTTGAGCTGGACGCTGATTTTGGTGGAGAGGGTCGTAAGGCTCTATGTTGAGCCCTTGCTCGGACAGGCGAGCCCGCAGCCCCAATGTGAGTGGGTCTGTGGGAGGGCCGCTGAGGGAGGTTTGAGGGCAGGCATGCGTTTTGGGGCTGGCACCTTTGGCCTGGGAGCTAGGGCTGGACGTTTACAGTTTGAGTGTGGACGCTGATTTTTGGTGGAGAGGGTCGTAAGGCTCTATGTTGAGCCCTGGCTCGGACAGGCGAGCCCGCAGCCCCAATGTGAGTGGGTCTGTGGGGGGCCGCTGAGGGAGGTTTGAGGGCAGGCATGCGTTTTGGGGCTGGCACCTTTGGCCTGGGAGCTAGGGCTGGACGTTCACATTTTTGAGTGTGGACGCTGATTTTTGGTGGAGAGGTCGTAAGGCTCTATGTTGAGCCCTTGCTCGGACAGGCGAGCCGCAGCCCCAATGTGAGTGGGTGTGTGGGAGGGCCGCTGAGGGAGGTTTGAGGGCAGGCATGCGTTTTGGGGCTGGCACCTTTGGCCTGGGAGCTAGGGCTGGACGTTCACATTTTTCAGTGTGGACGCTGATTTTGGTGGAGAGGGTCGTAAGGCTCTATGTTGAGCCCTTGCTCGGACAGGCGAGCCCGCAGCCCCAATGTGAGTGGGTCTGTGGGAGGGCCGCTGAGGGAGGTTTGAGGGCAGGCATGCGTTTTGGGGCTGGCACCTTTGGCCTGGGAGCTAGGGCTGGACGTTCACATTTTTCAGTGTGGACGCTGATTTTTGGTGGAGAGGGTCGTAAGGCTCTATGTTGAGCCCTTGCTCGGACAGGCGAGCCCGCAGCCCCAATGTGAGTGGGTCTGTGGGAGGGCCGCTGAGGGAGGTTTGAGGGCAGGCATGCGTTTTGGGGCTGGCACCTTTGGCCTGGGAGCTAGGGCTGGACGTTTAGCATTTTTCAGTGTGGACGCTGATTTTGGTGGAGAGGGTCGTAAGGCTCTATGTTGAGCCCTTGCTCGGACAGGCGAGCCCGCAGCCCCAATGTGAGTGGGTCTGTGGGAGGGCCGCTGAGGAAGTTTTCAGGGCAGGCATGCGTTTTGGGGCTGGCACCTTTGGCCTGGGAGCTAGGGCTGGACGTTTACATTTTTGAGCGTGGACGCTGATTTTTGGTGGAGAGGGTCGTAAGGCTCTATGTTGAGCCCTTGCTCGGACAGGCGAGCCCGCAGCCCCAATGTGAGTGGGTCTGTGGGAGGGCCGCTGAGGGAGGTTTGAGGGCAGGCATGCGTTTTGGGGCTGGCACCTTTGGCCTGGGAGCTAGGGCTGGACGTTCACATTTTTCAGTGTGGACGCTGATTTTGGTGGAGAGGGAGTAAGGCTCTATGTTGAGCCCTTGCTCGGACAGGCGAGCCCGCAGCCCCAATGTGAGTGGGTCTGTGAGGGAGGGCCGCTGAGGGAGGTTTGAGGGCAGGCATGCGTTTTGGGGCTGGCACCTTTGGCCTGGGAGCTAGGGCTGGACGTTCATTTTTCAGTGTGGACGCTGATTTTTGGTGGAGAGGGTCGTAAGGCTCTATGTTGAGCCCTTGCTCGGACAGGCGAGCCCGCAGCCCCAATGTGAGGGTCTGTGGGAGGGCCGCTGAGGGAGGTTTGAGGGCAGGCATGCGTTTTGGGGCTGGCACCTTTGGCCTGGGAGCTAGGGCTGGACGTTCACATTTTTCAGTGTGGACGCTGATTTTTGGTGGAGAGGGTCGTAAGGCTCTATGTTGAGCCCTTGCTCGGACAGGCGAGCCGCAGCCCAATGTGAGTGGGTCTGTGGGAGGGCCGCTGAGGGAGGTTTGAGGGCAGGCATGCGTTTTGGGGCTGGCACCTTTGGCCTGGGAGCTAGGGCTGGACGTTCACATTTTTGAGTGTGGACGCTGATTTTGGTGGAGAGGGTCGTAAGGCTCTATGTTGAGCCCTTGCTCGGACAGGCGAGCCCGCAGCCCCAATGTGAGTGGGTCTGTGGGAGGGCCGCTGAGGGAGGTTTGAGGGCAGGCATGCGTTTTGGGGCTGGCACCTTTGGCCTGGGAGCTAGGGCTGGACGTTCACATTTTTCAGTGTGGACGCTGATTTTTGGTGGAGAGGGTCGTAAGGCTCTATGTTGAGCCCTTGCTCGGACAGGCGAGCCCGCAGCCCCAATGTGAGTGGGTCTGTGGGAGGGCCGCTGAGGGAGGTTTGAGGGCAGGCATGCGTTTTGGGGCTGGCACCTTTGGCCTGGGAGCTAGGGCTGGACGTTCACATTTTCAGTGTGGACGCTGATTTTTGGTGGAGAGGGTCGTAAGGCTCTATGTTGAGCCTTGCTCGGACAGGCGAGCCCGCAGCCCCAATGTGAGTGGGTCTGTGGGAGGGCCGCTGAGGGAGGTTTGAGGGCAGGCATGCGTTTTGGGGCTGGCACCTTTGGCCTGGGAGCTAGGGCTGGACGTTCACATTTTTCAGTGTGGACGCTGATTTTTGGTGGAGAGGGTCGTAAGGCTCTATGTTGAGCCCTTGCTCGGACAGGCGAGCCCGCACCCCAATGTGAGTGGGTCTGTGGGAGGGCCGCTGAGGGAGGTTTGAGGGCAGGCATGCGTTTTGGGGCTGGCACCTTTGGCCTGGGAGCTAGGGCTGGACGTTCACATTTTTCAGTGTGGACGCTGATTTTTGGTGGAGAGGGTCGTAAGGCTCTATGTTGAGCCCTTGCTCGGACAGGCGAGCCCGCAGCCCCAATGTGAGTGGGTCTGTGGGAGGGCCGCTGAGGGAGGTTTGAGGGCAGGCATGCGTTTTGGGGCTGGCACCTTTGGCCTGGGAGCTAGGGCTGGACGTTTACATTTTGAGTGTGGACGGTGATTTTGGTGGAGAGGGTCGTAAGGCTCTATGTTGAGCCCTTGCTCGGACAGGCGAGCCCGCAGCCCCAATGTGAGTGGGTCTGTGGGAGGGCCGCTGAGGGAGGTTTGAGGGCAGGCATGCGTTTTGGGGCTGGCACCTTTGGCCTGGGAGCTAGGGCTGGACGTTTACAGTTTTGAGTGTGGACGCTGATTTTTGGTGGAGAGGGTCGTAAGGCTCTATGTTGAGCCCTTGCTCGGACAGGCGAGGCCGCAGCCCCAATGTGAGTGGGTCTGTGGGAGGGCCGCTGAGGGAGGTTTGAGGGCAGGCATGCGTTTTGGGGCTGGCACCTTTGGCCTGGGAGCTAGGGCTGGACGTTCACATTTTTCAGTGTGGACGCTGATTTTTTGGTGGAGAGGGTCGTAAGGCTCTATGTTGAGCCTTGCTCGGACAGGCGAGCCCGCAGCCCCAATGTGAGTGGGTCTGTGGGAGGGCCGCTGAGGGAGGTTTGAGGGCAGGCATGCGTTTTGGGGCTGGCACCTTTGGCCTGGGAGCTAGGGCTGGACGTTCACATTTTTCAGTGTGGACGCTGATTTTTTGGTGGAGAGGGTCGTAAGGCTCTATGTTGAGCCCTTGCTCGGACAGGCGAGCCCGCAGCCCCAATGTGAGTGGGTCTGTGGGAGGGCCGCTGAGGGAGGTTTGAGGGCAGGCATGCGTTTTGGGGCTGGCACCTTTGGCCTGGGAGCTAGGGCTGGACGTTCCATTTTTCAGTGTGGACGCTGATTTTTGGTGGAGAGGGTCGTAAGGCTCTATGTTGAGCCCTTGCTCGGACAGGCGAGCCCGCAGCCCCAATGTGAGTGGGTCTGTGGGAGGGCCGCTGAGGGAGGTTTGAGGGCAGGCATGCGTTTTGGGGCTGGCACCTTTGGCCTGGGAGCTAGGGCTGGACGTTCACATTTTTCAGTGTGGACGCTGATTTTTGGTGGAGAGGGTCGTAAGGCTCTATGTTGAGCCCTTGCTCGGACAGGCGAGCCCGCAGCCCCAATGTGAGTGGGTCTGTGGGAGGGCCGCTGAGGGAGGTTTGAGGGCAGGCATGCGTTTTGGGGCTGGCACCTTTGGCCTGGGAGCTAGGGCTGGACGTTTCAGTTGAGTGTGGACGCTGATTTTTGGTGGAGAGGGTCGTAAGGCTCTATGTTGAGCCCTTGCTCGGACAGGCGAGCCCGCAGCCCCAATGTGAGTGGGTCTGTGGGAGGGCCGCTGAGGGAGGTTTGAGGGCAGGCATGCGTTTTGGGGCTGGCACCTTTGGCCTGGGAGCTAGGGCTGGACGTTTACAGTTTTGAGTGTGGACGCTGATTTTGGTGGAGAGGGTCGTAAGGCTCTATGTTGAGCCCTGGCTCGGACAGGCGAGCCCGCAGCCCCAATGTGAGTGGGTCTGTGGGAGGGCCGCTGAGGGAGGTTTGAGGGCAGGCATGCGTTTTGGGGCTGGCACCTTTGGCCAGGGAGCTAGGGCTGGACGTTTACAGTTTTGAGCGTGGACGCTGATTTTGGTGGAGAGGGTCGTAAGGCTCTATGTTGAGCCCTGGCTCGGACAGGCGAGCCCGCAGCCCCAATGTGAGTGGGTCTGTGGGAGGGCCGCTGAGGGAGGTTTGAGGGCAGGCATGCGTTTTGGGGCTGGCACCTTTGGCCTGGGAGCTAGGGCTGGACGTTCACATTTTTCAGTGTGGACGCTGATTTTTGGTGGAGAGGGTTGTAAGGCTCTATGTTGAGCCCTTGCTCGGACAGGCGAGCCCGCAGCCCCAATGTGAGTGGGTCTGTGGGAGGGCCGCTGAGGGAGGTTTGAGGGCAGGCATGCGTTTTGGGGCTGGCACCTTTGGCCTGGGAGCTAGGGCTGGACGTTTACAGTTTTCAGTGTGGACGCTGATTTTTGGTGGAGAGGGACGTAAGGCTCTATGTTGAGCCCTGCTCGGACAGGCGAGCCCGCAGCCCCACTGTGAGTGGGTCTGTGGGAGGGCCGCTGAGGGAGGTTTGAGGGCAGGCATGCGTTTTGGGGCTGGCACCTTTGGCCTGGGAGCTAGGGCTGGACGTTCACATTTTTCAGTGTGGACGCTGATTTTTGGTGGAGAGGGTCGTAAGGCTCTATGTTGAGCCCTGGCTCGGACAGGCGAGCCCGCAGCCCCAATGTGAGTGGGTCTGTGGGAGGGCCGCTGAGGGAGGTTTGAGGGCAGGCATGCGTTTTGGGGCTGGCACCTTTGGCCTGGGAGCTAGGGCTGGACGTTCACATTTTTCAGTGTGGACGCTGATTTTTGGGTGGAGAGGGTCGTAAGGCTCTATGTTGAGCCCCTGCTCGGACAGGCGAGCCCGCAGCCCCAATGTGAGTGGGTCTGTGGGAGGGGTCGCTGAGGGAGGTTTGAGGGCAGGCATGCGTTTTGGGGCTGGCACCTTTGGCCTGGGAGCTAGGGCTGGACGTTTACAGTTTTGAGCGTGGACGCTGATTTTGGTGGAGAGGGTCGTAAGGCTCTATGTTGAGCCCTTGCTCGGACAGGCGAGCCCGCAGCCCCAATGTGAGTGGGTCTGTGGGAGGGCCGCTGAGGGAGGTTTGAGGGCAGGCATGCGTTTTGGGGCTGGCACCTTTGGCCTGGGAGCTAGGGCTGGACGTTCACATTTTTCAGTGTGGACGCTGATTTTTGGTGGAGAGGGTCGTAAGGCTCTATGTTGAGCCCTGGCTCGGACAGGCGAGCCCGCAGCCCCAATGTGAGTGGGTCTGTGGGAGGGCCGCTGAGGGAGGTTTGAGGGCAGGCATGCGTTTTGGGGCTGGCACCTTTGGCCTGGGAGCTAGGGCTGGACGTTCACATTTTTCAGTGTGGACGCTGATTTTTGGTGGAGAGGGACGTAAGGCTCTATGTTGAGCCCTTGCTCGGACAGGCGAGCCCGCAGCCCCAATGTGAGTGGGTCTGTGGGAGGGCCGCTGAGGGAGGTTTGAGGGCAGGCATGCGTTTGGGGCTGGCACCTTTGGCCTGGGAGCTAGGGCTGGACGTTCACAGTTTTTCAGTGTGGACGCTGATTTTTGGTGGAGAGGGTCGTAAGGCTCTATGTTGAGCCCTTGCTCGGACAGGCGAGCCCGCAGCCCCAATGTGAGTGGGTCTGTGGGAGGGCCGCTGAGGGAGGTTTGAGGGCAGGCATGCGTTTTGGGGCTGGCACCTTTGGCCTGGGAGCTAGGGCTGGACGTTCACATTTTTCAGCGTGGACGCTGATTTTTGGTGGAGAGGGTCGTAAGGCTCTATGTTGAGCCCTGGCTCGGACAGGCGAGCCCGCAGCCCCAATGTGAGTGGGTCTGTGGGAGGGCCGCTGAGGGAGGTTTGAGGGCAGGCATGCGTTTTGGGGCTGGCACCTTTGGCCTGGGAGCTAGGGCTGGACGTTCACATTTTTCAGTGTGGACGCTGATTTTTGGTGGAGAGGGTCGTAAGGCTCTATGTTGAGCCCTCGCTCGGACAGGCGAGCCCGCAGCCCCAATGTGAGTGGGTCTGTGGGAGGGCCGCTGAGGGAGGTTTGAGGGCAGGCATGCGTTTTGGGGCTGGCACCTTTGGCCTGGGAGCTAGGGCTGGACGTTCACATTTTTCAGTGTGGACGCTGATTTTTGGTGGAGAGGGTCGTAAGGCTCTATGTTGAGCCCTTGCTCGGACAGGCGAGCCCGCAGCCCCAATGTGAGTGGGTCTGTGGGAGGGCCGCTGAGGGAGGTTTGAGGGCAGGCATGCGTTTTGGGGCTGGCACCTTTGGCCTGGGAGCTAGGGCTGGACGTTCACATTTTTCAGTGTGGACGCTGATTTTGGTGGAGAGGGTCGTAAGGCTCTATGTTGAGCCCTTGCTCGGACAGGCGAGCCCGCAGCCCCAATGTGAGTGGGTCTGTGGGAGGGCCGCTGAGGGAGGTTTG
Organism: Grus americana; assembly: GCF_028858705.1. NCBI lineage: Eukaryota > Metazoa > Chordata > Aves > Gruiformes > Gruidae > Grus > Grus americana. Next base: position 6,805,729 of record NC_072875.1, read on the forward strand.
AGGGCAGGCATGCGTTTTGGGGCTGGCACCTTTGGCCTGGGAGCTAGGGCTGGACGTTTACATTTTTGAGCGTGGACGCTGATTTTTGGTGGAGAGGGTCGTAAGGCTCTATGTTGAGCCCTTGCTCGGACAGGCGAGCCCGCAGCCCCAATGTGAGTGGGTCTGTGGGAGGGCCGCTGAGGGAGGTTTGAGGGCAGGCATGCGTTTTGGGGCTGGCACCTTTGGCCTGGGAGCTAGGGCTGGACGTTCACATTTTTCAGTGTGGACGCTGATTTTGGTGGAGAGGGTCGTAAGGCTCTATGTTGAGCCCTTGCTCGGACAGGCGAGCCCGCAGCCCCAATGTGAGTGGGTCTGTGGGAGGGCCGCTGAGGGAGGTTTGAGGGCAGGCATGCGTTTTGGGGCTGGCACCTTTGGCCTGGGAGCTAGGGCTGGACGTTCACATTTTTCAGTGTGGACGCTGATTTTTGGTGGAGAGGGTCGTAAGGCTCTATGTTGAGCCCTGGCTCGGACAGGCGAGCCCGCAGCCCCAATGTGAGTGGGTCTGTGGGAGGGCCGCTGAGGGAGGTTTGAGGGCAGGCATGCGTTTTGGGGCTGGCACCTTTGGCCTGGGAGCTAGGGCTGGACGTTCACATTTTTCAGTGTGGACGCTGATTTTTGGTGGAGAGGGTCGTAAGGCTCTATGTTGAGCCCTTGCTCGGACAGGCGAGCCCGCAGCCCCAATGTGAGTGGGTCTGTGGGAGGGCCGCTGAGGGAGGTTTGAGGGCAGGCATGCGTTTTGGGGCTGGCACCTTTGGCCTGGGAGCTAGGGCTGGACGTTTACAGTTTTGAGCGTGGACGCTGATTTTTGGTGGAGAGGGTCGTAAGGCTCTATGTTGAGCCCTGGCTCGGACAGGCGAGCCCGCAGCCCCAATGTGAGTGGGTCTGTGGGAGGGCCGCTGAGGGAGGTTTGAGGGCAGGCATGCGTTTTGGGGCTGGCACCTTTGGCCTGGGAGCTAGGGCTGGACGTTCACATTTTTCAGTGTGGACGCTGATTTTTGGTGGAGAGGGTCGTAAGGCTCTATGTTGAGCCCTTGCTCGGACAGGCGAGCCCGCAGCCCCAATGTGAGTGGGTCTGTGGGAGGGCCGCTGAGGGAGGTTTGAGGGCAGGCATGCGTTTTGGGGCTGGCACCTTTGGCCTGGGAGCTAGGGCTGGACGTTCACATTTTTCAGTGTGGACGCTGATTTTTGGTGGAGAGGGTCGTAAGGCTCTATGTTGAGCCCTTGCTCGGACAGGCGAGCCCGCAGCCCCAATGTGAGTGGGTCTGTGGGAGGGCCGCTGAGGGAGGTTTGAGGGCAGGCATGCGTTTTGGGGCTGGCACCTTTGGCCTGGGAGCTAGGGCTGGACGTTCACAGTTTTCAGTGTGGACGCTGATTTTTGGTGGAGAGGGTCGTAAGGCTCTATGTTGAGCCCTTGCTCGGACAGGCGAGCCCGCAGCCCCAATGTGAGTGGGTCTGTGGGAGGGCCGCTGAGGGAGGTTTGAGGGCAGGCATGCGTTTTGGGGCTGGCACCTTTGGCCTGGGAGCTAGGGCTGGACGTTCACATTTTTCAGTGTGGACGCTGATTTTTGGTGGAGAGGGTCGTAAGGCTCTATGTTGAGCCCTTGCTCGGACAGGCGAGCCCGCAGCCCCAATGTGAGTGGGTCTGTGGGAGGGCCGCTGAGGGAGGTTTGAGGGCAGGCATGCGTTTTGGGGCTGGCACCTTTGGCCTGGGAGCTAGGGCTGGACGTTCACATTTTTGAGCGTGGACGCTGATTTTTGGTGGAGAGGGTCGTAAGGCTCTATGTTGAGCCCTTGCTCGGACAGGCGAGCCCGCAGCCCCAATGTGAGTGGGTCTGTGGGAGGGCCGCTGAGGGAGGTTTGAGGGCAGGCATGCGTTTTGGGGCTGGCACCTTTGGCCTGGGAGCTAGGGCTGGACGTTCACATTTTTCAGTGTGGACGCTGATTTTGGTGGAGAGGGTCGTAAGGCTCTATGTTGAGCCCTTGCTCGGACAGGCGAGCCCGCAGCCCCAATGTGAGTGGGTCTGTGGGAGGGCCGCTGAGGGAGGTTTGAGGGCAGGCATGCGTTTTGGGGCTGGCACCTTTGGCCTGGGAGCTAGGGCTGGACGTTTACAGTTTTCAGTGTGGACGCTGATTTTTGGTGGAGAGGGTCGTAAGGCTCTATGTTGAGCCCTTGCTCGGACAGGCGAGCCCGCAGCCCCAATGTGAGTGGGTCTGTGGGAGGGCCGCTGAGGGAGGTTTGAGGGCAGGCATGCGTTTTGGGGCTGGCACCTTTGGCCTGGGAGCTAGGGCTGGACGTTCACATTTTTCAGTGTGGACGCTGATTTTTGGTGGAGAGGGTCGTAAGGCTCTATGTTGAGCCCTTGCTCGGACAGGCGAGCCCGCAGCCCCAATGTGAGTGGGTCTGTGGGAGGGCCACTGAGGGAGGTTTGAGGGCAGGCATGCGTTTTGGGGCTGGCACCTTTGGCCTGGGAGCTAGGGCTGGACGTTCACATTTTTCAGTGTGGACGCTGATTTTTGGTGGAGAGGGTCGTAAGGCTCTATGTTGAGCCCTTGCTCGGACAGGCGAGCCCGCAGCCCCAATGTGAGTGGGTCTGTGGGAGGGCCGCTGAGGGAGGTTTGAGGGCAGGCATGCGTTTTGGGGCTGGCACCTTTGGCCTGGGAGCTAGGGCTGGACGTTCACATTTTTCAGTGTGGTGACGCTGATTTTTGGTGCAGAGGGTCGTAAGGCTCTATGTTGAGCCCTTGCTCGGACAGGCGAGCCCGCAGCCCCAATGTGAGTGGGTCTGTGAGAGGGCCGCTGAGGGAGGTTTGAGGGCAGGCATGCGTTTTGGGGCTGGCACCTTTGGCCTGGGAGCTAGGGCTGGACGTTCACATTTTTCAGTGTGGTGACGCTGATTTTTGGTGGAGAGGGACGTAAGGCTCTATGTTGAGCCCTTGCTCGGACAGCGGAGCCCGCAGCCCCAATGTGAGTGGGTCTGTGGGAGGGCCGCTGAGGGAGGTTTGAGGGCAGGCATGCGTTTTGGGGCTGGCACCTTTGGCCTGGGAGCTAGGGCTGGACGTTTACAGTTTTCAGTGTGGACGCTGATTTTTGGTGGAGAGGGTCGTAAGGCTCTATGTTGAGCCCTGGCTCGGACAGGCGAGCCCGCAGCCCCAATGTGAGTGGGTCTGTGGGAGGGCCGCTGAGGGAGGTTTGAGGGCAGGCATGCGTTTTGGGGCTGGCACCTTTGGCCAGGGAGCTAGGGCTGGACGTTCACAGTTTTGAGTGTGGACGCTGATTTTGGTGGAGAGGGTCGTAAGGCTCTATGTTGAGCCCTGGCTCGGACAGGCGAGCCCGCAGCCCCAATGTGAGTGGGTCTGTGGGAGGGCCGCTGAGGGAGGTTTGAGGGCAGGCATGCGTTTTGGGGCTGGCACCTTTGGCCTGGGAGCTAGGGCTGGACGTTCACATTTTTCAGTGTGGACGCTGATTTTTGGTGGAGAGGGACGTAAGGCTCTATGTTGAGCCCTGGCTCGGACAGGCGAGCCCGCAGCCCCAATGTGAGTGGGTCTGTGGGAGGGCCGCTGAGGGAGGTTTGAGGGCAGGCATGCGTTTTGGGGCTGGCACCTTTGGCCTGGGAGCTAGGGCTGGACGTTTACAGTTTTCAGTGTGGACGCTGATTTTTGGTGGAGAGGGTCGTAAGGCTCTATGTTGAGCCCTGGCTCGGACAGGCGAGCCCGCAGCCCCAATGTGAGTGGGTCTGTGGGAGGGCCGCTGAGGGAGGTTTGAGGGCAGGCATGCGTTTTGGGGCTGGCACCTTTGGCCTGGGAGCTAGGGCTGGACGTTCACATTTTTCAGTGTGGTGACACTGATTTTTGGTGGAGAGGGTCGTAAGGCTCTATGTTGAGCCCTTGCTCGGACAGGCGAGCCCGCAGCCCCAATGTGAGTGGGTCTGTGGGAGGGCCGCTGAGGGAGGTTTGAGGGCAGGCATGCGTTTTGGGGCTGGCACCTTTGGCCTGGGAGCTAGGGCTGGACGTTTACAGTTTTGAGCGTGGACACTGATTTTTGGTGGAGAGGGTCGTAAGGCTCTATGTTGAGCCCTGGCTCGGACAGGCGAGCCCGCAGCCCCAATGTGAGTGGGTCTGTGGGAGGGCCGCTGAGGGAGGTTTGAGGGCAGGCATGCGTTTTGGGGCTGGCACCTTTGGCCTGGGAGCTAGGGCTGGACGTTTACAGTTTTGAGCGTGGACGCTGATTTTTGGTGGAGAGGGTCGTAAGGCTCTACGTTGAGCACTTGCTCGGGCAGTCGAGCCCGCAGCCCCAATGTGAGTGGGTCTGTGGGAGGGCCGCTGAGGGAGGTTTGAGGGCAGGCATGCGTTTTGGGGCTGGCACCTTTGGCCTGGGAGCTAGGGCTGGACGTTTACAGTTTTGAGCGTGGACACTGATTTTTGGTGGAGAGGGTCGTAAGGCTCTATGTTGAGCCCTTGCTCGGACAGGCGAGCCCGCAGCCCCAATGTGAGTGGGTCTGTGGGAGGGCCGCTGAGGGAGGTTTGAGGGCAGGCATGCGTTTTGGGGCTGGCACCTTTGGCCTGGGAGCTAGGGCTGGACGTTTACAGTTTTCAGCGTGGACGCTGATTTTTGGTGGAGAGGGTCGTAAGGCTCTATGTTGAGCCCTGGCTCGGACAGGCGAGCCCGCAGCCCCAATGTGAGTGGGTCTGTGGGAGGGCCGCTGAGGGAGGTTTGAGGGCAGGCATGCGTTTTGGGGCTGGCACCTTTGGCCTGGGAGCTAGGGCTGGACGTTCACAGTTTTCAGTGTGGACGCTGATTTTTGGTGGAGAGGGTCGTAAGGCTCTATGTTGAGCCCTTGCTCGGACAGGCGAGCCCGCAGCCCCAATGTGAGTGGGTCTGTGGGAGGGCCGCTGAGGGAGGTTTGAGGGCAGGCATGCGTTTTGGGGCTGGCACCTTTGGCCTGGGAGGTAGGGCTGGACGTTCACATTTTTCAGTGTGGACGCTGATTTTTGGTGGAGAGGGTCGTAAGGCTCTATGTTGAGCCCTTGCTCGGACAGGCGAGCCCGCAGCCCCAATGTGAGTGGGTCTGTGGGAGGGCCGCTGAGGGAGGTTTGAGGGCAGGCATGCGTTTTGGGGCTGGCACCTTTGGCCTGGGAGCTAGGGCTGGACGTTTACATTTTTGAGCGTGGACGCTGATTTTTGGTGGAGAGGGTCGTAAGGCTCTATGTTGAGCCCTTGCTCGGACAGGCGAGCCCGCAGCCCCAATGTGAGTGGGTCTGTGGGAGGGCCGCTGAGGGAGGTTTGAGGGCAGGCATGCGTTTTGGGGCTGGCACCTTTGGCCTGGGAGCTAGGGCTGGACGTTCACATTTTTCAGTGTGGTGACGCTGATTTTTGGTGGAGAGGGTCGTAAGGCTCTATGTTGAGCCCTTGCTCGGACAGGCGAGCCCGCAGCCCCAATGTGAGTGGGTCTGTGGGAGGGCCGCTGAGGGAGGTTTGAGGGCAGGCATGCGTTTTGGGGCTGGCACCTTTGGCCTGGGAGCTAGGGCTGGACGTTTACAGTTTTGAGCGTGGACGCTGATTTTGGTGGAGAGGGTCGTAAGGCTCTATGTTGAGCCCTGGCTCGGACAGGCGAGCCCGCAGCCCCAATGTGAGTGGGTCTGTGGGAGGGCCGCTGAGGGAGGTTTGAGGGCAGGCATGCGTTTTGGGGCTGGCACCTTTGGCCTGGGAGCTAGGGCTGGACGTTCACATTTTTCAGTGTGGACGCTGATTTTTGGTGGAGAGGGTCGTAAGGCTCTATGTTGAGCCCTTGCTCGGACAGGCGAGCCCGCAGCCCCAATGTGAGTGGGTCTGTGGGAGGGCTGCTGAGGGAGGTTTGAGGGCAGGCATGCGTTTTGGGGCTGGCACCTTTGGCCTGGGAGCTAGGGCTGGACGTTCACATTTTTCAGTGTGGACGCTGATTTTTGGTGGAGAGGGTCGTAAGGCTCTATGTTGAGCCCTGGCTCGGACAGGCGAGCCCGCAGCCCCAATGTGAGTGGGTCTGTGGGAGGGCCGCTGAGGGAGGTTTGAGGGCAGGCATGCGTTTTGGGGCTGGCACCTTTGGCCTGGGAGCTAGGGCTGGACGTTTACAGTTTTGAGCGTGGACGCTGATTTTTGGTGGAGAGGGTCGTAAGGCTCTATGTTGAGCCCTGGCTCGGACAGGCGAGCCCGCAGCCCCAATGTGAGTGGGTCTGTGGGAGGGCCGCTGAGGGAGGTTTGAGGGCAGGCATGCGTTTTGGGGCTGGCACCTTTGGCCTGGGAGCTAGGGCTGGACGTTCACATTTTTCAGTGTGGTGACACTGATTTTTGGTGGAGAGGGACGTAAGGCTCTATGTTGAGCCCTTGCTCGGACAGGCGAGCCCGCAGCCCCAATGTGAGTGGGTCTGTGGGAGGGCCGCTGAGGGAGGTTTGAGGGCAGGCATGCGTTTTGGGGCTGGCACCTTTGGCCTGGGAGCTAGGGCTGGACGTTTACAGTTTTGAGCGTGGACGCTGATTTTTGGTGGAGAGGGTCGTAAGGCTCTATGTTGAGCCCTGGCTCGGACAGGCGAGCCCGCAGCCCCAATGTGATTGGGTCTGTGGGAGGGCCGCTGAGGGAGGTTTGAGGGCAGGCATGCGTTTTGGGGCTGGCACCTTTGGCCTGGGAGCTAGGGCTGGACGTTCACATTTTTCAGTGTGGACACTGATTTTTGGTGGAGAGGGTCGTAAGGCTCTATGTTGAGCCCTTGCTCGGACAGGCGAGCCCGCAGCCCCAATGTGAGTGGGTCTGTGGGAGGGCCGCTGAGGGAGGTTTGAGGGCAGGCATGCGTTTTGGGGCTGGCACCTTTGGCCTGGGAGCTAGGGCTGGACGTTTACAGTTTTGAGCGTGGACACTGATTTTTGGTGGAGAGGGTCGTAAGGCTCTATGTTGAGCCCTTGCTCGGACAGGCGAGCCCGCAGCCCCAATGTGAGTGGGTCTGTGGGAGGGCCGCTGAGGGAGGTTTGAGGGCAGGCATGCGTTTTGGGGCTGGCACCTTTGGCCTGGGAGCTAGGGCTGGACGTTTACAGTTTTGAGCGTGGACGCTGATTTTGGTGGAGAGGGTCGTAAGGCTCTATGTTGAGCCCTCGCTCGGACAGGCGAGCCCGCAGCCCCAATGTGAGTGGGTCTGTGGGAGGGCCGCTGAGGGAGGTTTGAGGGCAGGCATGCGTTTTGGGGCTGGCACCTTTGGCCTGGGAGCTAGGGCTGGACGTTCACAGTTTTGAGCGTGGACGCTGATTTTTGGTGGAGAGGGTCGTAAGGCTCTATGTTGAGCCCTTGCTCGGACAGGCGAGCCCGCAGCCCCAATGTGAGTGGGTCTGTGGGAGGGCCGCTGAGGGAGGTTTGAGGGCAGGCATGCGTTTTGGGGCTGGCACCTTTGGCCTGGGAGCTAGGGCTGGACGTTCACAGTTTTCAGTGTGGACGCTGATTTTTGGTGGAGAGGGTCGTAAGGCTCTATGTTGAGCCCTTGCTCGGACAGGCGAGCCCGCAGCCCCAATGTGAGTGGGTCTGTGGGAGGGCCGCTGAGGGAGGTTTGAGGGCAGGCATGCGTTTTGGGGCTGGCACCTTTGGCCTGGGAGCTAGGGCTGGACGTTCACATTTCTCAGTGTGGACGCTGATTTTGGTGGAGAGGGTCGTGAGGCTGGAAAATGGACATAGAGAAGACGAAGTCGCACCTCGGAGTTTTTGGATGTCTGAAGGGGCCTGCAGCCCCAGGGTTAGTAGGGCTGTGAATGGGGCCATGGTTGAGGTTTCAGGAAAGAAAGAGTTTTTCGGGCTGGGATCTTTTGTCTGGGAGCAGGGCCTGGATGTTTCCAATTTTGAAGCTCGAAGCTGGAAAATAGCCATACAGATGCAAAAGTGGCACCTCAGAGTTTTTGGATGCCTAAAGGAGCCTGCAGTCCCAGGGTTACTAAGCCTGTGAATGGGGCCATGGTTGGGGTTTCAGAAAAGAAAGAGTTTTTGGGGCTGGCACCTTTTGTCTGGGAGCAGGGCCTGGATGTTTTCAGTTTGGATGTTCAAAGGCGATCGATGCGCAGTGAGATGGTAAGTCGCACCTCGGAGTTTTTGGATGCCTGAAGCAGTCTGCAGCCCCAGGGTTAGTAGGGCTGTGAATGGGGCCATGGTAGGGGTTTCAGGAAAGAAACACCATTTGGACCTGAGACCTGTCGTCTGGGAGCACGGCCTGGACGTTTTAATTTTTGATGCTCAAGTCCTATCAATGGATAGACAGAGATGGTATATTACACCTCGGAGTGTTATGATGGCTAAAGGAGCCTGCAGCCCCAGAGTTACTAGGGCTGTGAATGGGGCCATGGTTGAAGTTTCAGGAAAGAACTACCATTTGGAGCTGGGACCTTTTGTCTGGGAGCAGGGCCTGTACATTTCCAACTCTGAAGCACTTACTATCTCACTGGCCATCGATCTGCTTCGAACATCCAAACTCAAAAACTCCAGGCCCTGCTCCCAGATGAAAGGTCCCAGCTCCGAATGCTGTTTCTTTCCTGAAACTTGAACCACAGCCCCATTCACAGCCCTGCTAACCCTGGGGCTGCAGGCTCCCTTAGGGATCCAAAAACTCTGAGGTGCAACTTACCATCTCTTTCTGGCCATCGATGGGCTTTGAGCATCAAAACTGAAAACATCTAGGCTCTGCTCCCAGGCAAAAGCTACCAGCCTCAAATGGGAGCCTGGCCTGAAACCTCCCTCAGCGGCCCTCGCACAGCCCCAGTGACATCGGGGCTTCGGGCTTACCTAGCCCTACAAGGACTAGATATATCGCCTTATGTCCCTCTCACTCCAAATCACCCTCCAGCCTCCAAAATGTAAATGTCCAGCCCCTCCTCCCTGAAACCTCAACCATGGCGCCATTCACAGCCCTAGTAACACTGGGGTTGCAGGCTCCTTCAGCCATCCAAAACCTTTGGGGTGTGACTTACCATCTCTCTAGCCATTTCCTGGTGTCGAGCTTTACAATTGAAAACGAAAGGTCCCAGGTCCGAATTGTGTTTCTTTAATGAAACCTCAACCATGGCCCCATTATCAGCCTTAGTTACTGTGGGGCCGCAAGCTCTTTTAGGCATGCAAAAACTCCGAGGCGCGACTTACCATCTCTCTCTGGTCATTTTGCGGCTACAGGCTTCTAAAATAGAAAATGTCCAGCCCCTGCTCCCAGGCAAAACGTGCCAGCCCCAAAAGGGGTGACTGGCCTGAAACCTCCCCCAGCAGCCCTGGCACAGCCCCAATGACATCGGGGCTGCGGTGTCGCCTAGCCGCAGAAGGTCTCGAAATAGCGCCTTACGTCCCTCTCACACCAAATCACCATCCAGACTCCAAAATGTAAACGTCCAGCCCCTCCCCCCTGAAACCTCAACCATCACCCAATTCACAGCCCTACTAACCTTTGGGCTGCAGGCTCCTTTAGGCATCCAAAAACTCCGAGGTGCAAGTTAGCATCTCTTTCGGGCCATTGACGGGCTTTGAGCGTCAAAACTGAAAACGTCCAGGCCATGCTCCCAGACGAGAGGTCCCAGCTCAAAATCGTGTTTCTTTTCTGAAACCTCAACCACGGCCCCATTCACAGCCCTACTAACCCTGGGGCTGCAGGCTCCTTTAGGCATCCAGAAACTCCGAGGTGTAACTTACCATCTCTCTCTGGCCATTGACTGGCTTTGAGCATCAAAACTGAAAACGTCCAGGCCCTACTCCCAGGCAAAAGCTGCCAGCCCCAAAAGGGAGCCTGGCCTGAAACCTCCCTCAGCGGCCCTTGCACAGCCCCACTGTCATCAGGGCTGCGGGCTTACCTAGCCCCGCAAGGACTCAATATAGCGTCTTACTTCCCTCTCACCCCAAATCAGCTTCCAGCCTCCCAACTGTAAACGTCCAGCCCCTCCTCCCTGACACCTAAACCATGGCCCCAGTGACAGCCCTAGTAACCCTGCGACTGCAGGCTCCTTTAGCCATTCAAAAACTCCAGTGTGCGACTTACCATCTCTCTGGCCATTTCCCGGCATCGAGCTTTAAAATTGAAAATGAAATGTGCCAGCCTTGAATGGTGTTACTTTCCTGAAAGCTCAACCATGGCCCCATTCACAGCCCTACTAACCCTGGGGCTGCAGGCTCCTTTAGGCATCCAAAAACTCCGAGGTCCAATTTAGGATCTCTGGCCATCGACGGGCTTTGAGGGTCAAAACTGAAAACGTCCAGGCCCTGCTCCCAGACAAAAGGTCCCAGCTCCGAATGGTGTTTCTTTCCTGAAACCTCAACCATGGCCCCATTCACAGCCCTACTAACCCTGGGGCTGCAGGCTCCCTTAGGGATCCAAAAACTCTGAGGTGCAACTTACCATCTCTCTCTGGTCATTTTGCGGCTACAGGCTTCAAAATTGCAAATGTCCAGGCCCTGCTCCCAGGCAAAATGGTGCCAGCCCCAAAAGGGGTGCCTGGCCTGAATCCTCCCTCAGTGGCCCTCGCACAGCCCCACTGAAATTGGGACTGCAGTCTCGCCTAGCCGCACAAGGGCTCCAAATTACACCTTACATCCCTCTCGCCCCAAATCACCGTCCAGCCTCCAAGCTGTAAACGTCCAGCCTCTGCTCCCAGGCCAAAGGTGCCAGCCCCAAAAAGGGTGCCTGGCCTGAAGCCTCCATCAGCGGCCATCGCACAGCCCCACTGACATCAGGGCTGCTAGTTCGCGTAGACCCCGAAAGGGTCCGAACAGTGCCTTTCCGTCCCTTTGGCCCAAATTCAGCGTCTAGCCTCCGAACCGAAAACGTCCAGCCCCTGCTCCCAGGTGAACGGTGCCAGCCCCAAAAGAATTGCCTGTCCAGAAACCTCCCTCAGTGGTCCTCGCGTAGCCGCACTGACATTGGGGCTGCAGGTTCGCCTAGCAGAGGAAAAGGTCCGAAGCACACCTTACCATCCCTCTCTCCTAAAATCAGCTTCCAGCCTCAAAACTGAAAACATCCAGCCCCTGCTCACGGGCAAATGGTGCCAGCCCCAAAACATTTTCCATTTAAACAATCATTAAAATGTTTTCTCTAAACCATAATCAACTGATGAGGCATCACTCTCCCCTTCTGCAAAGAAACTTCTATTACGTGCCTGGAAACCATCTGTGTGCCTCTGTGCGTACCCCTCATGTATGGCCTGAAACAAGTGGCAAGAATTCAAATTACTGACCAGCAAAGCTTTGGCGAGCAAGCTCTTAACAGGAGTCCTTCGGCCCAAGGCCACTAGCCAGTCAGCTGCCATGCTGTGAAGCAGCTTGGGAGTCCTGACTCCCAAGTCTTTCTGCTCTACCCACTAGACCAAGGTATTAACGAGTTGCTGGTTCAATTACATTTTCTGCTCTGTTCTTTCGAGGATGAAGTCAGTGGTAAACACTTTCTGCAAAAGGAAATCCATTGTGTATATTTCCCCGGATACAAGCATTGCAAGGCAACTCAGCCTCCTTGTGGACAGGAATAGGAGAGAGACTGTGCAAGGAAATGGCTGACGTTATCCTTCTGCAGCCTTTCAAGTTTCCTTTGCCCCAGCTGCTCTGACCACACTAAATCCCACCCAGTCCCCCTGCCATGACATCTGTTGGGGCTCTTTTTCTGCTGAGCCCAACTGTGTTGCTGCAAGTCACAAACTTCTGAAACTGAGTTAGAATGAAGTAAGTGCACTGTGCATTACTGTACATTACACGCACAGTGAATTTTCAATCTGCTACTGAAGCTTCAAGGAAAAACCGCAAGAAAAGGACATTTCTTCCAAGGCTTCTCTAAGCAGAAATTAGTCTTTCAGCTGCCTTACAAGCTAATTCTACATTGCCTTTAAGGCCACAGAGTGGATGAGTTGTGGCTGGCTTCAAGGACAAGACAGATTAAGGGAACCACGTTTCCATCCCCCTTTCCTACTGAGGGCATAAGAGTAACTCAGCTTGGCCGATTATGCTGTCAGCATCAGATAGTCTATCTGACCATTGTGCAGAGAGCAGCTGTACGAAAAATAGAATAGTCCAATTTCTTCAAACAGTCTCAAAACAGGAGAGGAAGAGAGAGCAGGAGACCTGCAGGAGGTGCACACCAGTCCACCCTGCCTTCCTGCTTGGCACCACAACTGGTCAGTTTCATTGTCCCAACTAAACGACAACAGCTCAGACTTCTCACAGGGATAGAGCAAAGCTTCATGCATCTATCTTTGTAGTACCTGAGGCTGACAGAGGCTCACCACGACTCTGGATCCATCATTACGTGTGGAAACTCACTCTCCCCTTGCTCCACTGGCACTTCTCCCAACAGACAAGGCTGTCCACAGCATGAATACAGCCCCTGACAGCCAGGGTTGCCTCAGTAACTGAGTGCTAGCTCCAGCAGCCAGCTCTCAGATGGGTGGGACCGCAATAAGCACCTTATGGAGGATTCAAGCAAGGACTGATGCAGCTCAAAGCCTCGTTCCAAAACCAAAAGCTTAGGAGTGAAGAGGGACTGGTTGGATACCACCACAGACCCCTGTGCCACTGTATTCCATGTCTCCTTTATCCCTTTTCATGAAAAACAAGTGGATTCCTTTTCTGCAGCACATATTGGTTTTCTTAAACTTCACATACACAAGGACACTCAAAGATTAAGATCCCTCCACTAGCATGTAACAGAGAATGACTCTCTGGTCAGTCATTCTGCTACGTATGAAACTCCTCATGTCAGTTAAACATGCACCGCGGAGAACACAAAACATGCACAGGGAGGACATGAACATCACTAACAAGCATCTAAATGCAGATCAGATAATTCTTTCCACCAGTTAAAGCTTGCAGCAGAGAGCTCCATTACAGCATGCATTTTCCCAAACCCACTCACCCACAGAAGCTATTCCGCAGTCAAACAGGGCTCATGGCTTTCAGAGCTACCCCCCAAAGATGCTGTTTAAGCACAGGACTTGCCGTAAGACAGCAGAAAAATTATCTTCTCTATATCAGCTGATCAGGAAGCAGGTACTTGGTCAAGCTCATGCTGCAGTTTCTGCTTTTAGTGTTAGTTTAGACTAAAAGTTTTCACAACATGAAGGTACAGCACCACCACCAACAGGGTCTTCAGCTGATACACTATCATACCGCATATTCATAAGTCTAAATGTGTGCAGAGTGCCGCCTTTTGCTCCGTAATTGCTGTTAGTGGGGAGTTCCACAGACTTTGGGACTAAATTTTTATATAAAACTTCTATCAGTTCAAAATTGACTTTGTTTTTAAATTTTATGCTATTCTTAGTTTGCTTTTGTATTCTACCACTCTCACTGGCTCAGGGACATGGCATTTCCATAATATACTCAGTTCCACTGAAATGGAGATAATTTCCAGGCTGTGGCTTTTCAGAAGGTAGGAGTCATGACTAGCTTTTTTACATCTCAATATATGTGCCCTCTAGTCTTTCCTTAGACAACTGCAGAGCTGCTGCCTGTCCAAGGAGGAAAGGGCAGGAGCTATGGCATGCACATGCTGCTAAACTTTCATTATCACAACCACAACACACTGCCAACTTGGAAGAGTATTTTTAGACTGGAGAAAAAACCTGGGGATTTATCAGAGACTTATTAATACAAAAGTGACACTAATACTAGCAGTGTTCTGTTTTGCCTATACTTGCACAAATTGGGTTTATTTCTTTCCCTTCTCCAGCTTTTCTAGGCAAGGAAGTTGTTGCTTATCCAACCACTGCAAGGCCTTGGGCAAAGATACTGAGACAGGAGAGCTCAGACTTGGGTCTCTGCTAGGTCCTAAGGGGATACAGGGTCATCTTCAAAAAGACTGCTTCCACTACTGCCACAGATGGCAAGCTTGTCACAAACTGTGACATCAGGGAAATAAGCCTTGGTGCAAGCATAATGTAAACACACACATCAGCAATTCACAGACCAAACTTCCAGTTTCTGTGGAATATCCCACTCTGCAGAGACTTGTTGACAAGTGGATGATCAAGGCAGTTAATCTGAATAAGATTTGCATAGGTATACTGGATTAAACCCCTGTATGGGCACATTTATCCAGAATTAGAAGCAGGCTTCATTTAATTTAGCTTTGAAGTAAACAAATCAAGGCCACTTTTAGTCTGAATAAGAGCAGCCATGCTATAGACCAGTGTAGTTTAAGTAATCCACTTTAAATTCATGCTGTTAGTTAATTTGGACTAATTTTCACCCAAGTATCCCTGTTTAAGTAAGCTTGAAGCAAGATGACAGAACAGCCTCCTTGATCTTGCTCCACTAGACGATTTGGAGGCAGCGAATACAGATCCAGCATCAACAAGGAGTGGGATCAGGCAAGTTTGGGAACAATTTCAGCTCCTTCTGTGATGAAGTGTCAGTGAGCTGCCTCGGTCCTTGGAGGTGAACTGAAGCCACAGCAGAGCCGAGCTGGTAAAACAATTGCTCTGGATTTGCTACTCAAAGTTAGTGACCAGGCAACATTTGGGCTTTTGGCCTGTTTTTCTACAAGAGCCATTTTTGGCTTGGCTGTGCAGACAGATTATTTAACAGAAGGACAGGGGAGAAGGGGGAGGGAGGGAAGGATTGAGTTTCTCCAGAGAAAGCTGCTGACAACAAGCAAAATAAAATACCCTGGAGAGAAAGTGCTTGACAAGAGACTAGCCATAGGAATTGTGTTATTGGCATCACAGGAGCAAACCTGGATGAGGTTTCTGGCTGACATTTGAAATATGAAAGAGCTGAATAGAGAGCACTGGGCTAGTAAAACAATGAATGGAGGAGCAAAGGTGCACAAGCAGGGAGGAGAAGGATGGGTTTCATACATGGCTAGACAGGCAGCTTGTGGCTGGGATACAGCTCGTTGTCAGCCTCGGGGCTGATTAGAGAGCAGCTCCAGAATGAGCAGCTGACAGGTATATCTCTTTGCTCTCGCATACTTCTACACCCCCCATTGTTTCACATGGAAGCTTATTTCACCAGGTCTGTTTTCAATACAAGGCAAATGCAGCAACAATAGCAAATATTGACCATATTACGAAGCAATTCATTGAGCTAGAAAGAGATGTTATAGAGGGAATTTTATCAAGATAAGATAAGCAGCAACTTGGCTGCAGAGTCAGAATCTCTGTCAGAATGGATTATTTGTTTTGCCCCTTTGAGCTAATTTATATTTGGTGAAAGAACAAACACAAATATCCGAGACAGATGCCATCCTATCCTCTAAAAGGAAAAAAAAACACAACACCCCTCCCAGAAACATTTGCAGTTAACAAGTTTTAAGCTTCAGTGTATTCACCTGTACAGTAGCAAAAAAAAATAGCAGCCACTCTTGATGGATTGCATCTCTCCAAGCAAAGGATTCTAGCCCAGGAGTTGGCAGGGCTTGTGGAGAGGGCTTTAAACTAGATCTGAAGGGGGAAGGGGATAGAACCAGGCTTGCTAGAGATGAGCCTAGGGGCACCATGTCAGAGATGGGAGTTAGACCTATAGCCCAGCTGAAATGTAACTACATGGTCAGTGACGAGTTATGGGAAGGCAGGCCACAATCAGAGGGGCTGTGTGCTAGTAAGATTCTTCAGTCTGCTCCACGAGGCGCTGGGTATGTGGAAGCACATCTGAAATGCACACAGCATGAGGCACAAGCAAGAAGAGCTAGAAGCCTTGGCTAAGTCCCAGTGCTATGATATCATTGGCATAAGTGAAACTTGGTGGGAAGAGTCCTGTGACTGGTGTGCTGTGATGGATCGTTACAGGCTCTTCAGAAAAGACAGGCAGGGCAGGAGGGGTGGGGGGCGCTCTATGTAACAGAGGGGCTGGGCTGTACGGACCTGTCAGTTGGCAACAACACAGTTGAGCGTCTCTGGGTAAGGTTTAAGGGACAAGCAAATAAGGGGGATGTCATTGTGGGAGTCTACTATAGACCACCAGCCAGGACAATGCCATCAATGAATTATTCTTTAATGAACTAAGAGAGGCCTCTAGATCAACTGCCCTTGTCCTTACGGGGGACTTCAACTTGCCAGATGTCAGCTGGGAACACCACACAGCTGATACCAGCAGGTCCAGGAGTTTCCTGAAACACCTTGATGACAACGTCCTGGTACAGCTATTAAAGGAGCCGACGAGGAAAGGTGCCCTCCTAGATCTGTTACTCGTGAACAGAATGGTCTCATGGGGGAAGTGCCGATTGGTGGCCGTCTTGGCCATAGTGACCATGAAGTGGTAGAATTTAAAATCTTTGGCAATAGGAGGAAAACAGCCACTAAAACTTCAACCCTGGATATGGGGAGAGCAGACTTCAGGCTGCTCAGGGAACTAGTCAGTCAGGTCCCCTGGGAAACTGCTCTTGAAGGCATCAGGGTCCATCAGTGCTGGTCCACCTCCTAAGAGCTCAGGAACAGGTGATTCCAAAATGCAGTCAAGCAGGTGGGGCAGAAGACCGGCTTGGCTGAACAGGGATCTTCTTCTAGAGCTTAGGTGGAAAAATAAAGTGTATGGCCACTGGAAGCAGGGTCAGGCAACATGGGAGGATTACAGGGATGCTGCTCGCCTTTGTAGGAAGAAAATTCATGCAGCCAAAGCTCAGTTAGAGTTGAAGGTGGCCAGTACTGTGGAGGACAATAAAAGGGGCTTTTTTAAATACGTTAATAAAAGGAGGACCAGACAGAATATTGGCTCGTTACTGAACAAGAATGGTCACCTTACAAACAGGGACATAGACAAAGCAGAGACATTTAATGCCTTCTTTGCTTCTGTCTTCAACACTGATGACAGCTCTGAAACCCCAGATGCCCTGAGTTGGAGGACTGTAATTGCAGTAATGATAAACTCCCAGCTGACTCTGAACTTGTGCGGGACTTGCTGCTGCACCTGGATGCATACAAGTCCATGGGGCCCAATGGGACTCATCCCAGAGTGCTCAGAGAGCTGGCTGATGTCATTGCAAGACGTCTATTTTTCAACTGTCTTTGGAATCTGGAGAGGTCCCAGTTGACTGGAAGCTGGCAAACGTTGTTCCAATCTTCAAGGGCAAGAAAGACAACCCTGGTAAGTACAGACCTGTCAGTCTCACTTCAGTGCCTGGTAAAATTATGGAGAAACTTATCACAGAATCATAGAATGGTTTGGGTTGGAAAGGACCTTAAAGATCATCTAGTTCCAACCCCCCTGCTGCAGACAGGGACACCCTCCACTAGACCACATTGCCCAAAGCCTCATCCAGCCTGGTCTTAAACACTCCCAGGGATGGGGCATCCACAACCTCTCCAGGCAACCTGTTCCAGTGCCTCACCACTCTAACAGTAAAGAATTTCTTTCTAACATCTAATCTAAATCGACCCTCCTTCAGCTTAAACCCATTACCTCTTGTCCTGACACTACACTCCCTAAGAAACTGTCCCTCATCATCTTGCCTGTAGGCCCCTTCAGGTACTGGTAAGCCACAATTAGATCTCCCCAGAGCCTTCTTTTCTCCAGGCTGAACAATCCCAACTCTCTCAGCCTGTCCTCACAGGGGAGGTGCTCCAGCCCTCCAATCAGCTTCATGGTCCTCCTCTGGACTCGCTCCAACAGCTCCATGTCTCTCCTGTACTGGGGCCCCCAGAGCTGGACACAGTACTCCAGGTGGGGTCTCACAAGAGTGGAGTAGAGGGGCAGGATCACCTCCCTCGACCCGCTGGTCACGCCTCTTTTGATGCAGCCCAGGACACAGTTGGCTTTCTGGGCTGCAAGCGCACACTGCCAGCTCATGTTGAGCTTCTCATCCCCCAACACCCCCAAGTCCTTCTCCTCAGGACTACTTTCAATCCATTCCTCACCCAGCCTATAGTCGTGCTTGGGATTGTGCCGACCCACATGCAGGACCTTGCACTTGGCCTTGTTGAACTTCATGTGGTTTGCGTGGGCCCACCTCTTCAGCCTGTCAAGGTCCCTCTGGATGGCATCCCTTCCCTCCAGCGTGTCAACGACATCACACAGCTTGGTGTCATTGGCAAATTTGCTGAGGATGCACTCAATCCCACTGTCCATGTCGCCAACAAAGATGTTGAACAGTGCCGGTCCCAGTACTGACCCCTGAGGAACACCACTCATCACCGTTCTCCACTTGGACGTTGAGCCATTGACCACAACTCTTTGAGTGCGACCATCTAGCCAATTCTTTATCCACTGTGTTGGGTTTGCGTGGCAAGGTTTTGGTAGCGGGGGGGGGGCTACAGGGGTGGCTTCTGTGAGAAGCTGCTAGAAGCTCCCCCTGTGTCTGATAGAGCTAATGCCAGCCGGCTCCAAGACGGGCCCGCCGCTGGCCAAGGCCAAGCCAATCAGCGCCTCTGTGATAACATATTTAAGAAGAAGAAAAACACTTAGAGAGAGAGAGCTTTTGCAGCCGGAGAGAGGAGTGAGAAGATGTAAGAAACTCTGCAGACACCAAGGTCAGTGCAGAAGGAGGGGGAGGAGGTGCTCCAGGCGCCGGAGCAGAGATCCCCCTGCAGCCCGTGGTGAAGGCCATGGTGAAGCAGGCTGTCCCCCTGCAGCCCATGGAGGAAGGATGAGGGGGTGTAGCGATTCCACCTGCAGCCCGTGGAGGACCCCACGCCGGAGCAGGTGGAGGCACCTGAAGGAGGCTGCGGCCCGTGGGAAGCCCACGCTGGAGCAAGTTCCTGGCCGGACCGGTGGACCCGTGAAAAGGGGAGCCCATGCCAGGGCAGGTTTGCTGGCAGGACTTGTGACCCCGTGGGGGACCCCACGCTGGAGCAGTTTGCTCCTGAGGGTCTGCACCCCGTGAGAAGGACTCCATGCTGGAGCAGGGGAACGATGAGAGGAGTCCTCCCCCTGAGGATGAGGAAGCAGCAGAAACACCATATGATGAACTGACCGTAACCACCGCTCCCCATCCCCCTGTGCCGCTGAGGGGGGGAAGGTTGAAGCCGGGAGTGAAGTTGAGCCTGGGAAGATGGGAGGGGTGGGGGGAGGTGTTTTAAGAGTTGATTTTATTTCTCATTCCTCTACTCTGTTTTGCCTAGTAATAAATTAGATGAATTCCCTCTCTAAGTTTGGTCTGTTTTGCTCGTGACGATAATTAGTGAGTTATCTCTCCCTGTCCTTATCTCGACCTACAAGCATTTCGTTATGCCTTTTCTCCCCTGTTTAGTGAATGAGGGGAGTGAGAGAGCGGCTCTGGTGGGCACCTGGCCTTCAGCCAGGGTCAACCCACCACATCCACCAAGTAGTCCATCCATCGAATCCATGTCTCTCCAATTTAGACACAAGGATGTCGTGCGGGACAGTGTCAAATGCCTTGCACAAGTCCAGGTAGATGATGTAAGTTGCTCCATTTTAGGGCCAGTTCTTTTTAATGTTTTCATAAAAAACTTGGATGTAGGACTACGTGTTGTGAGCAAGTTTGCGGATGACACCAAATTGGGAGGAGCTGTTGATTCCATCGAGGGTGGAGAGGCCTTGCAGAGAGAGCCAGACAGATTGGAGAACTGGGCAATCACCAACCGCATGAGGTTTAACAAGGGCAAGTGCCAGATTCTGCACCTGGGAAGGGGCAACCCTGGCTATACATACAGACTGGGCGATGAGATGCTGGAGACCAGCCATACTGAAAGGGACTTGGGGGGTCTTGGTCGACAGCAAGTTGAACATGAGTCAACGGTGTGCCCAGGCTGCCAGGAAGGCCAACCATATCCTGGGGTGCATCAAGCATGGCATTGCTAGCCGGTCTAGGGAAGTGATTGTCCCACTCTACACTGCGCTGGTGCGGCCTCACCTCGAGTACTGTGTGCAGTTTTGGGTGCCACAGTACAAAAAGGACATAAAACTATTGGAGAGTGTCCAAAGGAGGGCAACAAAGATGGTGAAGGGTCTAGAGGGGAAGACTTATGAGGAGAGGCTGAAGTCCCTTGGTTTGTTCAGCCTGGAGAAGAGGAGACTGAGGGGAGACCTCATCATGGCCTATAGCTTCCTCACAAGGTGGAGTAAAGGGGCAGGTGCTGATCTCCTCCCTCTGGTGACCAGTGATAGAACCTGAGGGAATAGAATGAAGCTGCAACAGGGGAGGTTTAGGTTGGATATCAGGAAAAGGTTCTTCACTAAGAGGGTGGTCGGGCACCTGCAACAGGTTCCCCAGGGAAGTGATCACAGCACCGAGCTTGACTGAGTTCAAGAAGCATCTGGACAATGCTGTCAGTCATATGCTCTGATTCAGCTGGTCCTGTGTGGAGCCAGGAGTTGGACTCTATGATCCTCTGGGTCCCTTCCATCTCAGGATATTCTACAATTCCAAGCTTAACTAGAAAGCCAGATCCAGAAGTTACTTAGAAGGCATCATTTTGGAGGACAGAAGCCCCAAAAATAACTAAGTTCTAACCAATTGTGTGGAAGTAGCAGCTGGGCAGAGAGAAAGAAACCCTAGTAGTATCCCTGTTGTATGAAAGGCTTTCACAGGAGGCAAATTTTATTAAGCTTCAGGGATCCTGCCTTGAAGCAGAAAACCACAAGATGCTGGGCTGCTCTGGTCACAGAATAGCTAGTTTGGAAGTTAGTGTCATTCATTGTGTGCAAATCCTTACTACAGATGCAATCAGTTTATAAACAGCAATTAAGTTTGAATCTATACTATAAACTTACAGTTAATGAACTAGGTCAATTTTTGAACTGATTTAGTTAAAAGATCAGTTTTTTCCTAGCATAAACAAGGCCATGGGTTAAGTACAGCTATTCCATCAAGTCCAAGCAGGATGGGGGGAAAAAAGTGCCTATTATCTGAGCTAAGAGAATAATTATTTTTAACCCTTTCTGTTCACAAATGGGTTGGAGCAACTTACAGTTTTCTTGAATCTATTTATGATGGGAAATTTGCAAGACTATTCCTGCAAATAATTAGTTATTGATCTCTAAGTTTGCTTAGGGAAAAGCACTCATAAGCAAGGCAATCTATTATTCAAGCAACATTTGTTGTTTAGGGATTCGTGTCACTGGAACCACAGTTTTGGTCAACTACTGACTAAGCACAACTTTGGGTTTCTTCATGGGAAGTGGGGGAAGGTGTTAAGTCCCTTTTTTCAAAGGGTCAAACTTCTTTTTTTTTCCTCCTTCTTCCAATAAGTGTTTTCTGCCAGTATTTGCTTAAGAGGTTTTGAACATTTCTTGGCAAAAAAATATAGCTATTAATATTCTAGGAACATTTTCCGAGCATTTAGACATTTCTAACTAATAACTGCATTAAGCAAGACCTTGAATTCCTCCTAAACCTGCAGAGCACAGGGCCAACTGCAGATGCACACAACTGGGGACAGATCTTTAATTTCTGTTAACCTTCCCACTTACCAGGACAGGCAAAGCTCTCATCACCCATCACACTTTTCTTACAAAACCACAGGAATTTCACACCATCATGCAATGCAATCTTTTTCCCCAGTGTTGGGACCTGGCATGCTATGTGTAGCTGGGATTTTTTTTCAACCCATCTGTGGTGGGTTGACCCTGGCTGGGGGCCAGATGCCCACCAGAGCCGCTCTCTCACTCGCCTCTACTAGACAGGGGAGAAAAGGTATAACGAAACGCTTGTGGGTCGAGATAAGGACAGGGAGAGATAACTCACTAATTATCATCACAAGCAAAACAGACCAAACTTAGAGAGGGAATTCATCTAATTTATTACTAGGCAAAACAGAGTAGAGGAATGAGAAATAAAATCAACTCTTAAAACACCTCCCCCCACCCCTCCCATCTTCCCAGGCTCAACTTCACTCCCGGCTTCAACCTTCCCCCCCTCAGCGGCACAGGGGGACGGGGAATGGGGGTTGCGGTCAGTTCATCGCACGGTGTTTCTGCTGCTTCTTCATCCTCAGGGGGAGGACTCCTCTCATCGTTCCCCTGCTCCAGCATGGAGTCCCTCTCACGGGAGACAGTCCTTCAGCAACTTCTCCAACATGAGTCTCTCCCACAGAATACAGTCCTTCACGAACTGCTCCAGCATGGAGTCCCTCTCACGGGGTGCAGACCCTCAGGAGCAAACTGCTCCAGCATGGGTCCCCCACGGGGTCACAAGTCCTGCCAGCAAACCTGCCCTGGCGTGGGCTCCCCTCTGCACGGGTCCACAGGTCCTGCCAGGAGCTTTCTCCAACGTGGGCTTCCCACGGGCCACAGCCTCCTTCAGGTGCCTCCACCTGCTCCAGCGTGGGGTCCTCCACGGGCTGCAGGTGGAATCTCTACACCCCCTCATCCTTCCTCCATGAGCTGCAGGGGGACGGCCTGCTTCACCATGGCCTTCACCACGGGCTGCAGGGGGATCTCTGCTCCGGCGCCTGGAGCACCTCCTCCCCCTCCTTCTGCACTGACCTTGGTGTCTGCAGAGTTTCTTACATCTTCTCACTCCTCTCTCTGGCTGCAAAAACTCTCTCTGGTTTTTTTCTTCTTAAATATGTTATCACAGAGGCGCTGATTGGCTTAGAGCCGGCTGGCATTAGCTCTATCAGACACAGGGGAAGCTTCTAGCAGCTTCTCACAGAAGCCACCCCTGTAGCCCCCCCCCCCCGCTACCAAAACCTTGCCATGCAAACCCAACACAGCAGCATAACAAAGCCAACCAATCCTGTCAAGGTCGGTAGTTTCACAAGGAAAGTGCTGAGTCCCCACCACAAACTCTTTCCTATCAGCCACAGGTCCCTTTTCCCAGAGACAGATGAATTAGCACTTTTCTCTCCTATCCTCACTTTCCAGAAGCATTTATTGCCCTCTGATTTGAGTTCAGGTTGTATTCAGCCACTCCCAGTAAAGCAGAGCAGACTTTCAGTCTGCAGTAATTAAAGAGAGGCAAGAACTGAGCAAATTAGCTATCAAACTTCAACAACTCTGCTTCATGCTTCCCTGGGCTTTATCAGAACAAGCTGTCAGTGCCCAATATTCGAGTTTTTACAGGAAAAAAAGGCGTGTATGGGGGTGAAGCAGCCCCCTCCCGATTGACTGCCACACTAAGGCTGCTCACCACATCTGTGTGCACACGTGGGAGTCTGACAGCACTCGCACAGTGGCCAAGCACACACAGGTGAACAGATACAAGGCAGTAACCAAGGAAACCAACTGGGACTGACACAATTGCTCATGTCAGAACAGTCTGGAAAGATCTCATCCTGCCCTGCACCAGAACAGGAGCGCAGACAGCCCAACACAAAGCCAACAACCAGATCTCTCAGTTACAAAAGGGAGAATTCCAAGCAAGCTCTTAGGTCTCCAGGCATCTGTGCTGGGCTTGCACTGAGGAAACAGGAGGAAGAAACACCTGCTGTAAGCATTTGTTGTTCTGAAGGAGCAAAACAATTTTGCAACTTGCTAAGTTTTGCATCAAGCAGTGTTTAACCACACACAGGCTGACGCTACAGCAGTCGTACCCTCATCTGCTGAAAGGCAAGAACCACAGGTTGGCAGGACACAAGCACCTTGCTCTGCATCACATTTTAATAGTGATGAGATACCTTAAAAAAAAAAAAAAATCATCGGTCCACAGACTGCCCCACACTATGCGATAATGAGATTACATAGCTTTCCTTACTGCATATCAAATGTGAAAATTCCTCTGGACACGTCTTACACGAGCAGTAAACACACTGGTGCAGCTGCATTGCCAGCCCTTCAGGTGACTGCTGGTTTTAGAGATCTTACAGAACTACCTGGTACAGTCTCTCCTGCCTGTCTGGACTCTCATGATTTTAAGTGCTACTTGAGCTCCTTCACATCCCATTTCCCTGCTCATCCCCCATCTACAGCAATTCTTCAAATTGTACGCAACAACCTCTAGAAGTATTACTTCATCCTGCTGCAATCACAAGAAATGTCAGTGTGAAATGTACTTTTTTGAAATTATCAAGCCCAAACCCAGTGTTTGTTAATGCAAATACCTTGAACTGTCCTTAAGCCTTCAGCTTCCCTCCTTCCTGCAACTGTGATGCCATTCTCAGCATCAGGAACAGCTTCGGTGCTTATTCCTTTTAACAGTCCATGCAAATCAGTATTACCACGCTATGATGGGCTCAACAGAAAACTGCATTTCCAGGGCAAAGGACATAAATTCCTGTTTGGTTTTGTTTGGAGGGGTTTTGTGTATTTTTTTAAGGAATGTTGTAAAAAGTAAGAGCTGCTTTTAGAGAGGTAAGAGATAAATATGCCTTTGAAGGAACAAATAGGAAAAGCATGTTTCAAATGTACAACAGTGCTCTTTGATAGTACAGGTTGGGATTAATAGCTATGAGCTTCTATTGGCATTACTGTCCAGATTCACACCATGGGATTTTGGCCTTGCCTTCCCACACTAAACCTGAGAGAATCTATTTGCACAATCATATCACCACTGGGATTCACTGGGATCAGTGTTAGGGTACTCGGATCCTAGGCTGTGAGCTTGCTGACCAGCGGTCACAGCGCAGCTCCATCCTTTCCTGCATGCCATTCTCACGTTGTGCTGGTTACCCTTGGCCGAGTCTCATCTCTGTGCCTTTGCTTACTATCAGGGTATAGATCACACCTTGCAAGCACATTCATGCATAACACAACCCCAACTGGCTCTTGTCTCTGCTGGGAGTTTCAGAAGTTTGTAGAAAAACCTGACTCTACCACAGGCTTTGAGAGCAGATAGCATGAAGCTGAAATCTGTATTTCACAAGTCTAAACTGCATTTCACAAGTAATTTATCCTCACATTAGCATGAGCAAAGGAACTGAACTTCCGAGAATTGGCAATACAAAACTAGTGTATTAATAGGAACATACGAACTTCTATATAATTAGTAACATCTCATAAGGTGCCTTCACACAAGTTAAGTACCCCTAGTTCCATTACAGAGGTGGGAAAACTGGGACATAGATGTCCCCAAGGCTACAAAAAGGCCAGCAGCAGAGGACAGTAATACTCAGGGCTCCAGATTCCCAGGGCAAAGCCCTAACTTGCAAGCTACACCTGCTCTTACATGATTAATGCTTTATTTCAGTATCGATTGATCAAGGGGAACCCCCAACACTTTGTATAGGAGAATTACTCACTAATTCTCACCACAGCTGTAGAAAAGTCTTTTAAAAGCTTTAAGAAGTCACCATGGCCTCAAGTGCTCTGACAACTACTTGTTAGAGGCTCTTATACTCAGCAAGATAATCACATTGTCCATCACCAGCATCCAACAAAGCTCATCAGAAGACCAAATTTAGAGAGGCTTATAGTTCCCAACGTGGTTAGTCAACAGTGAGAACCAGCTACCACAGCCCTTTAACATTATGTTTTGCACTTCCCATACTCAAAAACTATCAAGACAAAATCAAGAGCTCCAATTTGAAACACCCATAATAAGCAGCTCTCAGAAAAAAGAAAATCTGTAGCACAGTGCTGCTTTGCATACAAAGTCACAGAACAAACTGAATGAGTAAAGAACATCTCCGACTTAAGTTGCATCCTGGATGCTATTTAGTGAGGTGACACTTTATAATCTTTAATACACTTCTAAAACATGCCCTACTGAAGTCCCTGCTAAATTAAAACGGGCTCATTGCCTTCCAATGAAGTAGATAGCTGGAACCGCTATAGAATTACACTGCTTCTCTGCCCCAGATAAGCTTGTCACCAGTGACTTCTTCCACCCCCTTTTCTCTTCCCATATTAATGGCCTCCATTATAATAAGGATTCCTACCCACCACCAAAACTCAGTTTACACTATTTACTTTAATGACCTCATTTGTCATCCTAGCATGTGTGTCTGCCTGTGGGACTGCAGCCCCGTCAGTCTGCCAGAAGGTCTCATTTACAGTTCTCTCTTTCATTATTATTTTTTAAGATTAAATTGCTTCCATTTCAAGGCAAACAGTCTGGGAACTCCCACAGCCCAGAGGATACCGAGACACATTCATACATTTGATCAATATATTGTAGGGTTACATACATCTCAGTCCCAACTGACTCCCCCTCCACACCGCCCCACTGCATCAACCATCTATTTCCATCACCTTTCATTTTGTTATTCCTTTTAATCTTTGCAGAAGATACACACTGGTTATGACATTTGTATATTGCCATAACATTTCAAGTTGTGGGAAGAATTTTAACTTTGGGGGGGAGTATGATAATTTCCTTCTCCAGTACATGATTTCATTTGCCTGTTCTAAACCACATTTTTTTAATCTCACAGTTTGACTACTCTGGAGAGGTATATTCCTTCCGTTATATTATATTTCTCTCTTACAGTGGGTCTCCAATCCTGACTGACATGCTCAGTAAAATTCAATGTTAATTAAGTCATTTAAATAGGTTAGGGAAGAGCATAATATTTCATGTTTCATTATACCACATGTTTTGTGGAAACAGCATTACACAAACTGCTAGAACTATAGCTAGAGGAAGTCTCCAAAAATCCAGCATCAAAACCAAAGCAACGCAACAGTCTGCCATTCAAAGCAAGGGAGGAACAGACCAGGTATTTGAGAAATTACTTATGTCTGTCTGCAGCATCTCAATAAAAAAGAAATTCCTCGACTTGTTTGCAACATCTTTAAAAGGAGATATAAGCCATTTTCTTGCTTATGAGTCATTGCCCCGTCCATTTGCCTCCTCCCAACTCAGCCTCCAATTAACAGACTGGGACAAAGCGTGTCTTACCAATGCAACCCCTGCTCCTGCAGTGGCCACTCCTCTGCATTTCCAGTTTATATAGAAACATTTGCAAGGCAGATCAAACAGTTGCAAACCCCAGTATAAAGCTTAACCAGAACAGATTAATTGCTAGGGAAGTGAAGCCAGATAGGTGCCAAACTTAGAATCACAATATTACCAGTTCCTTCAATGTTTAGAAACACTTTTCCCAGGCTAATAGAAACCTGTCTTAACCAAAAAAGAGAGCAATGAAGCTTCCCTCATAACAAACTTTAAGAACTCAGTTATTTCAAAGTCACAGAGCACCCATCTCATTTCCTTCAGCTCATGCTACTACATGACTTCTTTCTCATTTTCCTTCCATTGCAAGCATTTAAGTCCCAATAAATGTTAGCTAAAACCTTTACATCTCCCATTAGTGATTTCCAACATGCCTGTATGTTTCTTCAGAAGCATTTCCAGTGAATAAACTGGTCCCAAACTAACAGTACTTGTTATTTATACACATCCATCCTTGCTTGGGATGGCTTCTAAATAGACTTCAGCAGGAGCACAAGGAATATCATCTTTTCGAGATATATGTGAGTCTGATATAAACCTAGGTATTTTCTACAGAGAAAAAAAAAACACACTTCAGATTTCTCATCAATATTTATATATAAAGCTAAACCAATATTTTAGGTTGCTTCTAGATAATATATGATGGTAACTTAGAAATAAAACAATTTTACAGGTTCTGTATGATATATAAAAGCATATAAGTATTACTGTCAGATGATCAAGTTTCTGGTGTGTAGGGAGAAGATGGAAGATATTACGGCACAATCTTCCCTGGATTCCCTCAAGTCTTGCCCTGATGACCACAAGCACATGAAGAACAGCAACAAGGCTGAGGAAAATGAAGAATTGACAACATTAGACCAGCAAAAAACATTACTGGTGGGGTCTAAAATAATTTGCTAAACACAGAAGCAATATGGCAAAGGTCTTAGGAACATCAGGTAGTGCCAAAAAGATGCAAACATTTTAGACACCGTGTACTAGAACTACAAAAAATAGCTTTTAGACTCAAGATTATTATCCCCCCCCCCCCCCCATTTTCCTTTGTACCCTTTTTTAATTTATCTGTGGAGGACTTGTGTCATTAGCATAGTCTCTTCACTGCAGCACAGAATGGCCGACGCCCATGTAGCCAACTCAGACCTGAGAATGAAGAGAACTATTTACTATTTCTGTGGTAGCTGCTTTCCAAAGAAACATAGAGGGAATTTTAATAAAAATAGTAAGTGGAAAACCCACAGAATCTGCAGGTGAAGCAGGGAAGAATCCCTATTGTTCCTGTTTTACAGGTAGGGAAACTGAGGCACAGACCACTGAAATCATGCCAGCAAAGCTCTACAAAGAGAGACAGAGAGCTTGAAAAAGACCCAGAACTGTGGTTTACAAGGAAAGCCTACCTCACACAACCCAAATCTTCCTATGATCTAAAAACTCATGATGAAAATTTTGCTAAGCAGGTGTATTCCTGTAAAGAGTGTCATGTTTAACAAACTGGACTTTTCTGGTACTCTCTGTCAAAAGAGTTTCTGATCCATTTAACAAGGGGTAAAGGCTCTTTCTGATAGACATGAACCTCTCACGCTTGGCATATTCTGACACGTACTTTAACTGTCTAGAAGACTATTTGTACTCACAGCAGGTAAACGAGCTGTGGACAGGGAACACAACTAATTTAATAGCATGAATTATTTACACATACATTCAGGAAAGCCATCTTGCTACACAGCAGTCCCAGCAGCAAGGATTATTAATTTATAACTCAACTACAGCTACATTAAACAGAATGAGGCTTCCATAAAAACTGTGGAGACACAGAAAATATTGCCCAGCCCAAAAGTACAACAGGGTTCCCTAACAAAGCCTCAGCTGTTAGTCAAAAATCAATCGCATCTCTCGGGCAATGAAACAACCTCCACTAGCTTCCAATTTGCATCCAGACGTGCCCACTTGTCTGCTGTGCCCATACAAAGCAATGCATCCTAAAGCAGGATTTGCCTTTAAGCTTCCAAAATAGCATCAAATTCCTCCCTTTCAGAACAGCAATGGCAACACACCTTCCTCCCTCAGTGAGTAAAACCCTTGAAGAGATAACAGCGAGCACCCCCACTCCTGCGATCTCCCTGCTGGGCCCCACTCAGCATAGATCCGATCTTAGGCAGGGAGCACAACTACAGCAGCAGCCTACAGAAAGTCAGAGTGGAGACTGTGACTATGGGGAATTTAGGCAAGAAGAGTAATGGAAATTAGGGAAACAGACAAAAAAGAACTGTAGATGATATGTCTGGAGGGAGAAACTGGTCAGTAATAAGAATTTTGATGACTGGAAACAGATAAGGAGCCAGAGGCAAGACTAAGCATGGGACAACAAGGAGCTAGACTTCATAGCACCACTCAGCAGCTTTAACCACAGCCTTTTAAAGCTAGGTGTTTACATGACAGAAACCCACATCTTGTGCAATCCCAAGACATGGTTTTAGAGCCCCTGTTCCTTGGTTTAGCTCCTATTCTTAAATCCTCCTGGTGTGTATTGTGCCAGCTGCAAAGAAATAGAAGCCGACACTCTATGCATGTTCCCAGCATACTATTTATCCTGATAAACATACTAATAGCTGGACTGCCTGCATCCTCACATGCTTTTTTGCCCAATAGATGGCTGGCACAGCAAATTAATCTTCATACAGTAGGAACTCGGCTCCCGTTAATGACTAGAAACCCTCCACAATGCACTGCGATCAACATGAAATAATTTCATAAACAACCACCTCATGGCAGAGCTGACTGCCGTTAACTCTTTAGTAAAGATCAAAGGACTGAAAGGGGCAGGTTGGATTGTCTGTTCTTGGAGATTTTGAGTGTTGCTGTTTTCCAGAGAGGTGTTTGGTGCTTCCTGAATATACATAAGGGATCTCACTTCGGGGCCAGAAGAAAAGGCAGCCAAAGGGATCTCAGCCCAATTGAACAGTAAGGAAAAAGCATCTTATCAACCCAGCAAAGCAGCTCTTCCTCAATCTTGCACAAGTATATTTCTGGCACTTTCAAGAAGCCTGTGTTTGACCTACTTAGAAATCACTTCTTGGTACTGCATAAATCACCAGCCAGTGACATATCTTGGGTCAATCCTCCTAAATCCCAAGCTTCCCTACACTTGGGCTGAAGAAGCATATCCTACTGTGCCAGCACCTAGCAACCTCCCTGTCCCTGTAACAAAAGGGAGGTAGGGAACATCTTGACTCCTCATCCTGAATTAAGGCCACCATGTCTTAACTGCATGCAAGTTACTAACAAAGAGCATTCAGTGTTGCTGTTATGATTTCCACCATGGTGATATCTGATGCTACCATCAGACCCCTGCTGAGGCTACATGGAAGTCCATACCTATGGATCAGGACAGTTAAATGGCGGTCACAAAGCCTCAATAAATAAATAAAAAAAGATTTTAAAAACCCAAACAACAAAGAAACTACGTATTAATTGTAAAAACTAGAAGAGCAGAAAGGTTAATGATCCCAGCCAATAGGGTGGCAATTTCAAGCACCATGAAGGGCAGCTTCATACTGAATTTGGGAGGAAAAAAAGAGATGACTGCTTCTGAGCATCTAAAGAAGGACAATGGGACAGATGCAGACAGAGCTTTGAAAGGTGCTGTGCTGCCTTTTTGGTACCAAGAAGAGGAGAAACTCCACAAGCCACTTTAATGCCCATTATGCCAAGACATGAGCAAGGACTTACTCTGCCACTCAGTATGAAAAAAAGCATTAAAAAAAGTGCTGCTGTTTCCAACAGGCATCTACCTAATGTTTGCACAAGCTGGAATTTTGCGAGCCCTTGAGATGACTCAGTGGCTCTTGTGCCTCAGCTCCCCCTCTCACAGAGAAGTCATGGAAGGCAATCAGGGCAAGCATGCCCTGTGTCAGCCCAAGGGCAGGTGTGGGTAAAGATCTCATCAGCTCTTTGGGCCAGGCACTTATTTACAGCACCTGCATAGCTGTCCTGGTTCTGGCAAGGACAGAGTTAATTTCACAAGGAGCCAGGACAGGTGACTCAAGCTGGCCGGAGGCTATTGCATACCATGGGACATCATGCTCACCATAAAAGGGGGGCTAGCTGGTGGGGGGTGGTGGGGTTTTTGGTGTGGTTCTGGGATGAGCTGAGTGTCTGATCGGTTGTTGGATCGGTAAATTGTTCTCTGTTCTCACCCATTGTGAATATCTGTTATCAGTGCTGTTGTTGATTGTTTCCCTCTCCCTTGCTGTCCCAGTAAACTGCCCTTATCCCAACCTTCGAGGCTTTGCCGTTGTTCTTCCATTCTCCTCCCCATCCTGCCGGGGGAGGGCTGAGTGAGCGGCGCGTGGAGCTCCGCTGCCAGCTGGGCCTAAACCACCTCAGTCTTTTTTGCGCCCAATGTGGGGCACAAGGGGTTGTGATAAGGACAAGTCTGACCCAAGTATGTTAAAGCAAAATTGTTATAAGAATTTATAATGTTATTGAAACAGTCGCTGGTCATCATGATGTTCTGTTTGGTCCCATGGCTCTGGTTTGTAAACCCGTGTTTACTCTATGTAATCCCTGCGGCGCTGTTTATCACCTCTGGGAGAGGGGTTCCTGTTCTCATATTGTTGTACTGTGTGATATCGACTTATGATATCATTGACAGTCATGAGTCTGAGCTGGTACTTGTACGTAGCATTTCGGTCAGGCCCGTACCTTGCCCAGTATCTTTCAGAATTGATTAATAATTGCACCCAATCTATGGGGAAGATGGGGGGGATACCTTCTCCCACTCTTTCACCTCCCCTTTTCCCTTTTGGTTGGTCACAACAATTTTTGAGAATTTTGAATACCCTTGGAACGTTCAGGCCAGTATATTCCTATTGCTAGGTCTCCTGCATGCTTTCCAAATCCTGTTCAGGGTTAGCAAAAATTGTTTCAAGAATACCACCCAGGGATCTTCCCCAAGGCTGAATGGTCAGGGCTGGCATGGCATGTGGGAGAGTATGGGCGGGTATCGAGAGACCTTGTCACCCCCAATGGTTTGGAGCTTCACTCCTGAACAGCTGCAAGACCCTCATAAAATGGTAGAATATTTGAAAGGAAGATGCTGTGGGGATTCTAAGGAGACACAACTTACTGCACTGTGCTGGGCCCTGGCCACAATCTATCAAACACTGCTTGAGAGTAGACAGCACCATCCAGGGGGAGAGAGCGGACCCACAGGCCCCGCAGCTGCCCAAACCCCCGCAGCAGGCCCCGCAGCTGCCCAAACCCCCGCAACAGGCACTGTAGCTGAGCCAAACCCCCGCAACAGGCACTGTAGCCGAGCCAAAAGATCAACCCATACCAGTATCAGTCGCCCCTATACACAAAAAGAAATACACAAGGAAATCGATTCGCTTAGTGAGAGATGACGATGAACCAGGACCATCACGAGAACAAGAAGAAGAGCCAGAACCAGAAGTGATCACCCGATCCCTGTCCCTGAGTGAGCTGCGAGATATGCGGAAAGATTTCAGCCGCCTTCCAGGGGAGCACATTATTACCTGGCTGCTCCGCTGCTGGGATAACGGGGCCAGTAGCCTGGAACTGGAGGGCAGGGAGGCCAAGCAGCTGGGATCCTTGTCTAGGGAAGGGGGCATTGACAAGGCAATTGGGAAGAAGGCACAGGCCCTCAGCCTCTGGAGGCGACTCCTGTCAAGTGTGAGGGAAAGGTATCCTTTCAGCGAAGATGTCCTATGTCGGCCGGGCGAGTGGACCACCATGGAGAGAGGTATCCAATATCTGAGGGAATTAGCTGTGCGGGAAATGGGTTATTATGATCCGGACAATGCACAGTTGCCCACAGACCCTGATGAAGTCCAATGTACCCAACCCATGTGGCGAAAATTTGTGTGAAGCGCACCATCATCGTACGCCAACTCACTGGCAGTAATCAACTGGAAGAGTGAAGAGGCAAACACAGTGGATGAAGTGGCTGGCCAACTCTGGCAATATGAAGAGAGCCTTTCTTCCTCCCTCGTCTCGGCTGTGGAGAAACTGTCCCAGGATGTCCAGCAACTCAAAGAGGATATATCATACTCCCCACCTGCGCAGACCCGTATTTCAGCTGTTAGGAGTAAGCGTTTTTCTGCTCCGGAGAGGGGATATGGAGCATACACACCACGAGGTATCCTGTGGTTTTATCTGCGTGACCACGGAGAATACATGAGGAAATGGGATGGGAAGCCTACCTCAACCCTGCAGGCACGCGTACATGAGCTACAAGGCAAGACAGCTGTACAAAGGGACTCTTCCAGCAAGAATGCTGCTCCAGTTTCCACCGGGCAGCCCCCCAGATCAAGTGGAAGGCCTGATCGCACTTATGATCCTCTTGAAGGGACTTCTAAGTCCTTTCTGCAAGAAATGAGTAGTGAATATGATGAGCAGGATTAGGGGGCCCTGCCTCCAGCCAGGTGGAGGAAAGGGACAGTAGGGTGTATTGGACTGTGTGGATCCGATGGCCTGGCACGTCGGACCCACAGGAGTACAAGGCCCTAGTGGACACCGGTGCACAGTGTACCCTAATGCCATCGGACTATGAAGGGGTGGAACCGATATCTATTTCTGGTGGGACGGGGGGATCCCAACAGTTGACTCTGTTGGAGGCTGAAGTAAGTCTAACTGGGAATGAGTGGCAAAAGCCCCCCATTGTGACTGGGCCAGAGGCTCCATGCATCCTGGGCATAGACTACCTCCGGAAAGGGTATTTCGAAGACCCAAAAGGCTACCGGTGGGCTTTTGGAATAGCTGCCTTGGAAGCAGTGGAAATTGAACCATTGTCTAGTTTGCCCGGTCTCTCGGAGGACCCTTCTGTTATAGGGTTGCTGAGGGTTGAAGAGCAACAGGTGCCAATTGCTACTACAACTGTGCACCAGCAGCAATACTGCACCAACAGAGACTCCCTGGTTCCCATCCACAAGCTAATCCGTCAACTGGAGGGTCAGGGAGTGATCAGCAGAACCCGCTCACCCTTTAACAGCCCCATATGGCCAGTGCGGAAGTCCAATGGAGAGTGGAGGCTGACGGTAGACTATCGTGGCCTGAATGAAGTCACACTGCCGATGAGAGCTGCCGTGCCAGACATGCTGGAGCTTCAATATGAACTGGAGTCAAAGGCAGCCAAATGGTACGCCACAATCGATATAGCTAATGCATTTTTCTCGATCCCTTTGGCAGCAGAGTGCAGGCCACAGTTTGCCTTCACTTGGAGGGGCGTCCAGTACACCTGGAATCGACTGCCCCAGGGGTGGAAACCCAGCCCCACCATTTGCCATGGACTGATCCAGACTGCACTAGAAAAGGGTGAAGCCCCAGAGCACCTGCAATACATTGATGACATCATTGTATGGGGCAACTCAGCAGAGGAAGTTTCTGAGAAAGGGAAGAAAATAATCCAAATCCTGCTGCAGGCTGGCTTTGCCATTAAACAAAGTAAGGTGAAGGGGCCTGCGCAGGAAATCCAGTTTTTAGGACTAAGGTGGCATGATGGGCGGCATCAGATCCCAATGGATATTATCAACAAAATAGCAGCCATGTCTCCACCAACCAACAAAAAGGAGACACAGGCCTTCTTAGGCGTTGTGGGTTTCTGGAGAATGCACATTCCGAATTACAGTCTGATAGTAAGCCCTCTCTACCACGTAACCCGGAAGAAGAATGATTTTAAATGGGGCCCTGAGCAACGACAAGCTTTTGAACAAATTAAACAAGAAATAGTTCATGCCGTAGCTCTTGGGCCAGTCCGGGCAGGACCAGATGTAAAAAATGTGTTGTACACCGCAGCCAGGGAGAATGGCCCTACCTGGAGTCTCTGGCAGAAAGCACCAGGGGAGACTCGAGGTCGACCCCTGGGGTTTTGGAGTCGGGGATACAGAGGATCTGAGGCCCGCTACACTCCAACGGAAAAGGAGATATTGGCAGCCTATGAAGGGGTTCGAGCTGCTTCAGAGGTGACTGGCACTGAAGCACAGCTCCTCTTGGCACCCCAACTGCCAGTGCTGGGCTGGGTGTTCAGAGAGAGGGCTCCTTCTACACATCATGCAACCGATGCTACGTGGAGTAAGTGGGTTGCACTGATTACACAGCGGGCTCGAATAGGAAGCCCCAGTCGTCCAGGAATTCTGGAAGTGATCACAGACTGGCCAGAAGGGAAAGATTTCGGAA
The DNA here is from genome assembly GCF_028858705.1 of Grus americana. NCBI lineage: Eukaryota > Metazoa > Chordata > Aves > Gruiformes > Gruidae > Grus > Grus americana. Next base: position 6,840,652 of record NC_072875.1, read on the forward strand.
TGTCACCAGAGGAGGAGGTGACACGTGCTGAAGAAGCCCCACCGTATAATAAACTAACAGCAGATGAGAAACCATATGCCCTCTTCACTGATGGGTCCTGTCGCATCGTGGGAAAGCATCGAAGGTGGAAGGCCGCTGTATGGAGTCCTACACGGCGAGTTGCAGAAGCTGCTGAAGGACAAGGTGAATCGAGCCAGTTTGCAGAGGTGAAAGCCATCCAGCTGGCTTTAGATATTGCTGAAAGAGAAAAGTGGCCAACACTGTACCTCTATACTCACTCATGGATGGTGGCCAATGCCCTGTGGGGGTGGTTACAGCAGTGGAAGCGGAGCAACTGGCAACACAGAGGCAAACCCATCTGGGCTGCCCCATTGTGGCAAGATATTGCTGCCCGGCCAGAGAAGCTAGTTGTAAAGGTACGACATGTAGATGCCCACGTACCCAATAGTCAGGCCACTGAGGAACATCAGAACAACCAGCAGGTGGATCAGGCTGCCAAGACTGAAGTGGCTCAGGTGGATTTGGACTGGCAGCGTAAGGGTGAATTGTTCATAGCTTGGTGGGCCCATGACACCTCAGACCATCAAGGAAGAGATGCAACATATAGACGGGCCCGTGATCAAGGGGTGGACTTGAGCATGGACGCCATCTCACAGGTCATCCATCAATGTGAAACATGCGCTGTAATCAAGCAAGCCAAGCGCGTAAAGCCTCTGTGATATGGAGGATGATGGTTGAAATATAAATATGGGGAAGCATGGCAAATCGACTACGTCACACTCCCACAAAGCCGCCAAGGCAAGCGTTATGTTCTTACAATGGTGGAAGCAACCACTTGATGGCTGGAAACATATCCTGTGCCCCATGCCACTGCCCGGAACGCTATTCTGGGTCTAGAAAAGCAAGTCCTGTGGCAACATGGCACCCCAGAGAGAATTGAGTCAGACAATGGGACTCATTTTCGGAACAACCTCATAGACCCCTGGGCCAAAAAGCATGGCATTGAGTGGGTGTATCACATCCCCTATCATGTACCAGCCTCCGGGAAAATGGAAAGGTACAATGGACTGCTAAAAACTACCCTGAGAGCAGTGGGTGGTGGGACCCTCAAACACTGGGACACACATTTAGCAAAGGCCACCTGGTTAGTTAACACCAGGGGATCTGCCAATCGAGCTGGCCCTGCCCAATCAAAATTTCCACACCCAGTAGAAGGAGATAAAGTTCCTGTAGTGCGCATGAAAAATATGTTGGGTAAAACAGTTTGGGTTATCCCTGCTTCAGGTAAAGGCAAGCCCATCTGCGGGATTGCTTTTGCTCAGGGTCCAGGGTGCACTTGGTGGGTGATGAGAAAGGATGGGGAAGTCCGGTGTGTACCCCAAGGGGATCTGATTTTGGGTGAAAATAGCCAATAAATTAAATTGCATGATGTTAATAGCTATGTACTGTATCAATGGTATGACCATAAGAATCACCCAAAACTAATGAAGGATGGACTTTGGAACTAGAACTGACTTCAACTGGTGCCCAGGAACTTCATCAAAAATCACATCCAGACTGTGAGCATGGACCATACCAGATACACCAGCCATGAAAAAACTCTGGATGAAGCGTGCAACAATCCAGCAGCACGTGCCATTGTTCCTGCTCTGAGAGACTGTAATGGCAGATGGAACCCAAAGCCATGGACTAAGTGAACTCGATGGACACTTTAGAGCGATGGCCCATGGAGTAAGAGAATGGTGTCTGTGAAATAATCTGGGCATGACGTAGATGGTATGGAATAAGGGGTGGATAATGTCCTGGTTCTGGCAAGGATAGAGTTAATTTCACAAGGAGCCAGGACAGGTGACCCAAGCTGGCTGGGGGCTATTCCATACCATGGGACATCATGCTCACCAAAAAAGGGGGGCTAGTCAGGCAGGGGCAGCGCAGCAGGGTTTTCCGGGTGGTTCCGGGACGGGCTGAGTGTCGAATCGATAAATTGTTCTCTGTTCTCACCCATTGTGAATATCTGTTATCAGTGCTGTTGTTGATTGTTTCCCTCTCCCTTGCTGTCCCAGTAAACTGCCCTTATCCCAACCCTCGAGGCTTTGCCATTGTTTTCCCGTTCTCCTCCCCATCCCGCTGGGGGAGGGCTGAGTGAGCAGCCACCTGGCGCTCAGCTGCTGGCTGGGCCTAAACCACGTCAACAGCCAATAAACCTAAGTAATTTTATTGCTTTTGTGCTATCACAGCCCTGGTCAGCAGCTGAGGAAGCAGTCAGAGCTTTGCAGAGGGAGCATAGGACCCACAGAAAGTTCTCGGAGCAAATTCCCTTACAGATTTGTTTTAAAACCTCAATCACATTATCTGTATGCTCTGTGCTTCAGCTTCTTTCTCTTCACAAAGATGGAGAGCAACACCAGCCACGCAGATGAAATACCCTGAAACACAAAACCATGAAACATTAGATACAGGTTGTACTATTGCTGCATGCTGTGACCAACACATTCTCCAAAGAATACACAGACTGTAAAAGGCAGGGAAGGGGCAAAAGGGGGATTTGGTCCAGCAAATCAGTATTGTTAACAAGAACCACAGGCATGGAGCAGAACATAACTGATTTAGATTCCTACATACTTCAGCACAAGGAACAGGAATCACTTAGCAAAGCAAAAAGGATCTATTAAGACACCACAGGCACTTGATCATTACCTGGTGGTAATGCAAACATCACTCACACTAACAACAGGTAGCACAACCAGACTCTAAAACACAGCAAGCAATTTCAAGCAGCCACTCTAAGTGCATAACCTCCTGGTTACCCAAACCACAGGGCATAGACAAACCCTGTCTCAAGAAGGGCACCATCACTGGCTATCCTAAGGACAAACTAATTATGCCTCAAAGGATAAGACCTCAAAAAGCTTAAGGCCTCAGAAAGAGACCGACTTACTTTCTGCATACCAAAATGAGGACAGCATGCACATCCCTTCCAGATTTCCTTACCTCCTTTATCCTCCATGGCTGTTGCTCTTTTTCCTCAAGGAAGCAAGGTAAGCAGCAGAGAAATCAAGGAAAAGCACACCACATCCATCAGTAGACTTCTTCACCACAAAACTCCAACAAAACCAAACTCTAAACCCATAATCCCCAGAAGTGACCAACAGCTTAAGAGTCTTCCTGTGTGCTTGGGAAGAGTAACAAGGGCCACCTGTGAACAAAGCCACATTGCTCCTACTCCTTTCTTACTGGTCAGTCTGTGTTGTTGGGGAGGTTACAGCTGAAATCCATCAAAAATAATTCAGTGGGTTTTTGAGGGTTTATGAGAATACCAACTTAATTCTTAGTAACTCAAAAATTAGTGAGCTTTTACAAATTTCCTGTTTCTCCACAAAAATATGTGTTGAAAATTCATATTTTCTCTCCTTTTCTCCTATTTTTTTCCCCTTTTGCAGAATGCCAGGGGAGGAAACAAGCATATTTTACTTTCAAGTTCTTGTTCAAGAAAGTAATAATAACTTGGAAATTATTTTTTCATGAAAATGTCCACTTAGGAAAAAGGCAATCCTCTTCTCTTTCAGGAAGAAATGGTTTCATTAAAAAAAGAATAAAAAGGTAAAATGGTACTTTCTAATGAGAAGGTGGAGTCTCCTCTTAATTTATTGAGTAGCAATGCCAGCCACACAAACATACTTTCTTTGTTATTCTCCCCAGTGTCCACGCTTGCAGCAGGCAACGTTCCTGACAGTACTTATAAGCTACCAGCAGCACTTCGGTTAGGAAAAGAATAAAAAATCGGTCTGGCACGTAATCTGTATTTCTGATTTACAGACAGACTTTCAAGACTTAGCCTAGGTCAAAACTCAGCTCTGTCTTTCTGCCTTATTCAGCAAAGGATGCTGAACTGTGGTCCTGCCTATTGCGATTCCAGCAGAGCTATGCCAAAGAGGAATTTGGCTTGGGGAATGTATTTAGCGTGTTTCTATTCTCATGGTAGCTCTGCAGAAGGTAGCCACTATCAGGGAAAGCTCTTTGTCTAGACAGATGCTAGGAGACAGTAAGTAAACCGTGCACCATCACATAACTAACAGGATTCCTATGACAAGCTCATGCCATTACAGCTAGGTCACGTTGCCTCCAGGCTACGGGATTTGAAAGCGGCAGGGTATTTTACTATACCTGTTGGCCCGGGAAACAAATTGCAGTAGGAGCATTTATGGGAGAGATGAAGGATGGGAAGGGTCAGGTTAAATATCAGGAAGTGGCTAATGCATCAGTTCTCAAGCTGCAATGGGTGACACGTCCGGGGGGGTGAGCGCTGGCTGCCCCTGCATCTCTCCAGCTGTGAAATCAATTAGACCAGATCCCTAAAACAGCGAGTTCTGGCAGTAATAGCCATGGAGGTGGCCTGTGATTGGCAACAGAAGGGAGGTAAAGCTGAATGTTAATAAGCAGGACCTGGAAACAATGTCTATCTGCAATTTACAGATCTAGTTCATTGCTTCTTTAGCCTAAATTAAAGTTCTTTCTTAATGTGGTTGGGCACAAAGCCATTTCACCAGAGAGTTCTGTCACTAGCATTGTATTTATAACCATGATATCAATATGCTCCACCCAAGACTGAAATCCCTTTCTATTTTGAGCCGTGCAAGAAGAGAAAGACAGAGTTCCTGCCCCAGAGAATTTACAAGTTAAACAGGCTGCAAGACAGGGAGAAAGGGACTCCGTGGAGTCCCTCAGTATACCAGCATCGGAGTCAGGTGGACATACGAATATGGTCTGCTAACTGAACCCACGTTTGCTCCCTCAGTTGCTGACCAAAAAAGTGTTTCCATAAATTTGTAAGTCCAGAACATCGTTCAGAGCCACGTCCCTAAAGCACTCGAGTCAGGAGTATCTGTAAGCTTTTAATCAGCCGTTTCCTTACCCCTTTGTTTTGTCAGTGTAGAACTCTGTCAGCTTCAGAAATGCTGATCTCCCTCACTAGTGATTGAAGTTCTCCCAGCACTTCATTGCCATCTCTCCCAGTTGTCTGCCCCACATCAAAGGGGTTTTCTGAGGCTTTGACAACAATCTCCTTGCTTCCAAGGGAAAGCTGTTGCAAGCTTTTTTGTATGAAATGATTTAAGGGAGCCGAAATAGGATTTACCCATAGATGGAAGAAGCTCCAATTTTGCTTCCTACCATGCAGAGTAGAAGAGGATCCTTACAGTCAAGGGCGAAGAGAAGGCCTTCACAAGTCAGCACGTTCAGCCTAAGAACTAGATCTCAGGAGATGCTGCATCAGGATGGTGATGCAGACATAGGCCCTATCGCTACTTCAGTGAGAGGTAAAGCTGTGATGTGTGTAAATGTATTGGAGCTATAATCCTGGTTGTAAAGATTGGAGTGCTGCTACTGGTATGAAGCTATGGCAGTTCTTGCTGTGGTGTGGACTGATCAGACTAATATTTATCCAGGACCTTGAGTGCGATGGAAGTACATGCTGCTGCACCTCCTTGGAGCCTGAGCTAGCTGGATATGCCCTTGGCCTCGCACACGCCCATGGCAATCCCTCGTTTGATTGCAAGACAATCAGAGCCTTGCAGAGCATCTTAAAATGGCAAAAACTGAGTGCCCAGACCCAAACTGGACCACAGGGTGCTTGCAAATAGTACCAAGGGTGAATGTGTGCAGACCTGTCTGTACTGTGACAGATTTTCATCATTGCTATTCATCTTGGAGCACAAATTTTAAAGGAAATAAGCGAGCCCTTATTTCCCAGCACTGAAAATGCCTTTAGGCATCACATCCAGAGCGATTTCCTTCACTGGAAGATTTTGCATCTAATGTGCCCCTTGTAATAGTCACTCTGGTGCAGTGGCTGTGGAGCACAGAGAAAACATGCACAAGCACATGTACGTGATGGAGTCTGTGTGCACGCACAAGCAGATCTGAACGTGTTCATACCCCAAATAGCATGGCAACAGGAACCTCTGCCCTTCGCACTGTGTATTAACGGTCATTCCACACAGCATGTTGCTATGCAAAACCCAGGAGGGCTGCACACTGCATCTGTCTAACTCCTAGTGAGTGTTGCTTCAGGCAGCTGTTCAAGGGAGATAATTAAAGATGGTCTCCAAATCCATAAATCAAAGAGAGAAAGACCTTGAAAAGGGGGACAAAAGGAAGAAAAAAGCACTTTAAAATATGCCCTGTGCTGTATAATACTCAGATAGGTTCTTTCCAGGTGCAATTGTGTTTCAGAAATGGCATGCTGAGACTCTGCAAGTTACTTAGGAATCCAGGTGGGGGAGGCATTTAATCTCTGGGTGTTTGTGTGGCTTTGAGTGCTTTGCTCTGCTGTTAAATCGTAGCCCTTCTTTCCTGCATGGCCTGCCGGGGAAAAAGCAGACGATGGTAGTTCCCCAAGGAAAAGATGTCAAGCTGAGGGGATGTGACTGGCTATGAAAAAATATCAAGGGAGAGCAACAGGGAGATTTTTCTCCACAGTCCAGATACAGAAGGAGAAAGCTTACCCAATAACAAAGCTCCATTAATGACTCCCTTACAAGCATTAACATTTACCAGCATCAGCAAAGTCACAAAACAGTCCAGAGGGAGATATCCCATTTCATAGCAAAGGAGAAACCGAGGCACGAGAGGGTGAAGGTCCCTACGTATGAAAATGTTTCCCAGCAAACATCACAAGTGGACACTTATCTGCTATGAAGCAGTACTATTTTAGTTTATAAGTGGCATCTTTCTGGCTGCAGCACGGGCCTGTGGCCTCTCTACTGCTTTTCAGCTTGGTGGATCAAACCGACAAGCTGCATCAGGCAGCTGATGGCCAAAGCAAGGAAAGCCCCTGATTTTGCAGGAATCTCAGATTAAATGAGGGTGGCTTGGGCTCCAAACAGTCCTGGAATTAATCACGTCTAGAACAGGGAAACACAGAGGTGACTTGCTTTGAGTACTCCAGACAGACGGGCTCTTTTGCAAGCTTTAGACCAAATCATCTCCCAAAATTGGTCGTAGCTCCTCGGGCAAGGATTTTCAGCCTGAGTGTGAGTAGGAGAAAAGTCCGTGAAGCCCTCAGCACTGGTATGAGGCTCTGGAGAGTAGATGGTGAAACTAATTGACCCAGGAACATGCTCTGCCAGAAGGTTTGGAATACACTGTCCTTCTCTGCTTGAGAATGATGCTCGCTCTTACTTTTTTTTCCCCCCCAAACCTCTTAACCTACTCTCTCACACTGCAGAGCTGGGGAGCTTTTCATTAACTATTTCCTCCTCCGGTTTCCATGGAAAACAGAAAGTCACATGCACCATCTCCCAAGAGATGACAAAAGTGCCTCTGGTCTAACAATCCTACTTGCCCTTAACAAATGAGGCCAGAAAGAAAAATTATCAATATGTGAAACAGGGATTTCAAGTCCATCTGCTCAAGTGACACAAAATCTCAGCCTTTGCAAATAATAAAGTGCTAAAAAATTTCCTAGATGTTTAGATAGGTCCACGCTGAGGTATACTTTTACAAAAAAGGGCAAAAAGAGAAATTAAGACTGTGTATTACCAGAATACTTTTGGGAAGTATAATATATTGTGATTTAAAGCTTTTGATCTTGCTTTTCCCTAGCATGAGCCCTAGAATGATCTCCATTATTTCCAAGGTTTGGGCCAGGGTCCCTCCTGTTACACCAGTACCTGCCTTTTCCAGTGTCTAATCTCATTTCCCCAGAGGCTTCTGCTGGCTCTCAAATAGCGTATGATCCACCAGACTGACAGTTGAGAGCACCTGAAGTCCTAAAGTCAGATACTCAGTGCCTAAAGATGAGGTGAGGAGGTTCAGAAGTAGGATGCCTGGTTTTGCATTCTTCGCAGTACTGTTTATTTGAAGACTGTGATTTTCAGCATCTTTGCGTCTCAGCTTCCCCATCTATGAGAAATACATAAATGCACTAACTGCTTGCTCAAAAATGACAGAGAAGGGAAATTCAAACATAAGTCATGTTTGCAAACTAGCATGTGTTTCTTTTCTGCGTAGACATCCATACTAGGCTTCATAATTCTGCTTTAGGCTAAAATCAACTCTCTTTTTATTGGTTTCAGCTGAGCAATATTTGTCCCATAACATATAATGTATAAAGGGTAGCAGAGGTTTGAGTTCCAAGAATGAGAATGAACATCAAGTCCAGAGCAGCTGCAGGTTAGATGAGGCCATATTAAAAATAAAATATCCTGCTATGCTGTGCATCAGGCAGAATGGTGTGTGGGTCTTTTTTGGGGACAGAGTCTGTGGAGTCTATCTGGAACTAAAGTAGAATTCTTAATGAAACAGAAGTGCAGCACTCTAAATTTAGATGCACTATTAATGCTTTTAAAAGCAAGTACATCTATAGCCAAGGAGTGTCTGAAGTTTCATTCACAGTGTTTGCTCCCAGGAGGCCACATCTGAAACCCACTGAAGCCAGCAGCAAAAATGCTATTAATTTCAAGAGGCCCAGTGCTTGGCTCTTTTTTCCTGTCCCTCCCCATCTTTGGTTGCCCATTCGATAGATTGCTATGTATGGCTAAACGAGGCCGTCTGCAGTTGTTGATACTTCTAATTCCATTTTATGCTTTAGCCTTTCTGGCAGCAAAGAAGAAAGGTTTGACTAAGCTTGCATAGTAGCTGGTTGAGTGAGACAGCAAAATAAACAGCAGGCCAAATAGTTGAAATCCAAAGGAGATATCCGTCTTCTGAATATCACTCTAACACCCCTTGTTTGTGTTTTAAAGCAGGCTTCTCTATTGCACTCCAGCTACATTTACAGCAGATGTGCCATATATTATATAATAATACAGACAGGAACCGTGACTTGTCTGGTAAATCGTGTTCTGCTTGTAATATGCTGATGTCTATGGGATGGGAATGTATGAGATCTGTGGATTGAAGGCAGTATTGCAATCCATAGTATGACAGTTATACATGAGGGATGTACATATCAAACCCACACTGCAATTTATTTTTTAGTCAAAAAAACCCCACCTTGATTTATAAATATTTCACCTGAGAAGAACCTTCGCTCTTTAAAATCAAGCACACAGACAAGCTTTCCAGTGCCACAGGATGATCAAAGGGGATCGTCTGGATGGATGCTGGGGACTCAAGAGCTGCAGCTCCTCCACAATAAAGCCCACCAAAATCAAACGGGAATAGAGCTCATGCTTTTTCATGGGATCATTAATAGCTGGTAATCCCTCATTTATTCTCTATTCCAATTAAGCACGTTAAGTGATAAGCAGGGGTTAAAAACTGGTATATTAGTTGTTTGGTATAGAATCAGGAGAGGTGCATTTCTTACAGTGTTAAAAAACAAATTACAAACTCACCTGTCCTGCCAAGCTCTCTCCTTCCTCATAAGGTCAAGAAACTCCAACGGATGCATTAATAAAAACAAAACCCCAACCCCTGTCAATCACTGCTGGGCTTATCTGTTAGAGACACCTCTTTCTGCCAACAGCCTAGTTCTATTTTTACTGTGCAAATGCTTTCACGCCTAAGCTTCCATGTGTGTGCCCACTTCATGCGTTGTTCACACCTAGTTTACTCTTAACACCTCTCAAGAACCTTGCAGATAGGCGTGAAAGGATTCCTCCTTTGGACAGCCATGTGCTTTGATAGGAAGGGGGGAAACAAATAGGAACCAGAGTTGCTGTCAGCACTTATGGCTATGAGGAGGAACAGAAGAGGCAAGGGGCAAGGGAGTGTATCTTCACTCCTTCACTATTGCTGTCCAGGTTCTCCCTTCTCTTTTTGTAAGCAGTTTGGAGTTAAGGCCATATAAGAACATCCTCTCAGCAAGGGCCTGTATCTTTTGGGCTTATTCCATCCAAGCTGTAACTTTCCTGCAATTTTCCACATGCAACAATAGTGGGAGCACAACCTTCCAGCAAGGCGTCAATGCGTCCACTGATACATGACCAACTATGTGAGGAACCCAGTGTAAGGTTCACAGTCCCAAATTGGTAATTTAATTACTGAACAAACCTTCCTGCATTGCCAGATGTGCTAAAGATTCACTGTGCAATCTCTAGGAGCATGGAGGGCCAGGCTGTGTCAGCTCATCCTTTAGGATTGCCATAACATCACTCCCACCCTTCACTGGTCACTACGACTTCAGTAAGATGTGTTCAAAGTGTGACTGCTAATCCAAGTGTAGTCTTGGAAATGTTCCCAAAGCATCTGTCTCAGTGGCAATTAGGTAAGAAATATGAATCCCCTTAGTATCAGTTTAGCGTTTTTCCAGTAACTTCCTACTTCATCTTTGGACTGTGCACTATTTAAAGAAAGAGGACCACAAATTTAATTGGGATAGAAATAAATATATATGCCAAATATAATTTGACTTTAAAGAATGATCCTAGTATTTAAGCCTATCAGTTTTCCCCTTCCACCTCAGTTATTAATAGCACAGGTGCAAAAGAAATCAGACACTTTTCCTGGGATGGACCAAGCTAATGGAGGGTTGGCCAACCTGCCCGCTGTATGTTGGGCCCCTGAAGGGCATCTGGATGCCTGCATATCAGAACATGGTGTACATTGTACATCAGAACATTGCTGAATCCAGCCTGGCTGCGATTTACCACTGCTAAGAATAAACACTTCCTAAAAATAAACCTATACTTTCCTGGCTTTCTTCCTTTCTTTGTTTTCTTTCTCTCTTTCCTCCTACCTACCTGTCTAGCTATCTTCTTTTCTGTGCTTTATGCGGATTGAATATTCCCAAAGACCTCTCCTTTGCAGGCAGCTAGGGGCCTCCCAGCACACAAGATTACCTACGGTAAAGTTAAGTTCACTTGCTAAAATTACTGATACAAGAATAAAACATTTATAAGCCAGGCCTCTGTTTTACAACTATTTTACAAAGACTATCATTTCTTCCTTGTGACAGTCAGTATACTATGTAAGAAGTGAATCATCAAATTTATTTGGATCAGGAAAAGGCTGCTTTATGACAGAATTACAACAGCATGAATTTAGAACCTATTTTCAATTGAAAAACAAATAAAAAAAACAATGGCTCAGAGACTACAGGATACTTGCAGGTCGATGACGGACAACTACCATAATAGCATAAAGTTCAACATCATAAAGTGCTTTCCTTATTGTTTCTTCAAGTCAGATGTCTCTACATCCCTCACTCTCCTTGAAAAGAATAGTCAGATTGGCACAAAAGGCACAAGAAATTTATAAGACCTTGTTTCTGGAACTCCCACTTCCCATTCTTCCTAAGGGAAGGTTACAAGTAGGGTAACAATCCCTCACCTGTCAAAAATAAGGGTTGCTATTTCTTTCCTCTACCATGGAGAGTCGGGCCGAAATTTTCCTCTGCGACTGGTCATTTTGCAAATCCAATTCGGCATGCCTTGAGAGAACCTGATTTTCATTAAGACATCAGAGCAGTCTTTCCTAGTTCACTAGAGCATGAATCTCACTCATAATTATTAAGCCCATTTGTATTCAGCTTCTACTCTCCCTCATGCAGAGAGACATCAGCTTAAGGGTTCTCATCTCATTTTTTTCTTTTCCCACAATTCAACTCTTTCACATTAGCAGTGATGGGGGGGAACCCCCTCTCTGAAATGTATTATTTCATTGAATGTTTCCAACCAGGCTACATTTTTCATGGTCTTTATTTGGATCAATTACGTTAAAAGCTGATGTTGCATTATTTAATCTTTGACAGGCATAGAATTAAGATGCGGGTTTATTCACTTACAGAAAATGTTAGACTAGAATTTGATGATCACTTTAGGGATTGAACCTAACTACTAAGCTGCTTTTTCAAGCAGAAAACGTTAACATTCCTGCCGTATTTTTTCCCTGGGTGCTAGTGGCACAAGAATGGGATTTATTAGAACCTGGAGTAAGTTTGTGGAGAAATTATCCTGTTCTTTTCTTCATTGAAAACTGTACTGTACCAGGTTTGGTACTAAGATAATAGAAAGCACCCTATATAGCTTACACTGGCACAGGAATTTTAAGGACTTATGCCTGAGGGCAAGTCAGATTGTCTGCTGCAGACTACCGTCTTGTCTGGCTTCAGACAGTTCTACAAAGCAATGCTGATTTACAATAGCTGGGACATTTCCTCCTGCCACTTAAGTTTTCCACATACAAAGCACGGTGCTCTTAAAGCTCCCTTACTAAAAGGACAGAATTCAACACCATGTACTCCAGGGAGATTGCTGTTTCATGGGAGAGCCCAGGATATCAACAAAACTTTCCTCTGCTTGAAACACTCACCTTGGGTCAAGGAGTCCACTGCAAGCATTAGGCCATATCCTCAAATACCATTTAAATATCTCAGTAATGAAAACCGACTATTTAGCTCATGGCCCTATAGTGTGCTGAATTTCCACTTTACTGGATGAAGTACCCAGCCACTGAAATTTCCATTACCTTACACATTGCACACCAGATCATTAACCTGTCCAAGAAGAACAACACCCCTCGGAGGGTGATGGGAATGGCAACAGCTCTTCAGGGGTCCCACCACTTCATTTTTAGCTGAGCCTGAGTGACCTGGCTGCTTTTACCTGCTCTTCTGAAGATACATTTTATAAGGATCGATGTGCTTTGGTAACAAGTGGGTTAATAAGCAGCTCTACTCATTTTTCTCCTCTGTAGCTGAGTTACCCCACAATCAAAGCAACAGCCTGTTTTTCAGCATGGATCTTATCTTCCTACTCAAGAGGTCACAGATTGCCAGCCTTGTTTTAATGAGCTGTGTCCTGTGAATTTCACAGTCACTTCAAGTCTAATAAGGGAACCCACAGGGGTAGTGTTTTCAATTTGCTCCTCTTTCCTGGAGAGTTGGTACCATACATCACACATAGCACTTCACAGCTGGTGAAAAAGAAAAGAATTAGCTTGTATTCCCTATACAGGGATTTTATAATTCAATATTTATTAAGATTGGGGTCCTCTCATTTGAAAGGCCAAACAATTTGTTTTACTACGTATGGGATATGTTACGTTAATATAGTGAACAACTGCTTCCAAGAACCAATTTAGCAATGCTGTTGAAAAGCCCTGCACACTATAGAAATATTATGAACAACTAAGAATCCTTAATACTTTGTCTAACCAAGCCTTGTGCATACAAATTAAACATAATTGGAATCCCTGTTCCCACCATCAGAACTAAGGGCTACTTTACAACTGAAATGACACCTAAACGTCGAATTTTAATTTCAAATTCACTCTATAAAAGTGCAGCCTGATTGTTTTCCTCCCTTCTAAGGAAGGCTTCTGAAAAATGAGCAAATCTAAGCTTTACTTAAATGTGTATGAATGAACACAGCTATCAGATGAAGATCGTTGCAAAGCAGTACTCCTTGAATATTCATTAATTCTTCCCAGACATCTGATATTCCCTTGTACACAGAGTTGCAAAATACTGTTGCTCAGTAAATAATACCACTGTTCCATGGGAAATTCAGAGATTTGTTTTCAACTTTTTACCTAAAAAGAATGTGAAATATTCCATTATTTTGCAATATAGAATATATCAATCTTCATATTCATACAGAAAACTTTTTATTTGAGATGCTTTCTCTTGGCATTTGGAGATTAAGTTCCTCTTAGTGAACAGAATTAAAGTATTTCATTTTAGTGAGATTTGGCACTAGCTTGTGCTTCTCTACCATCCATTAGTGTCAAGAATGAGCTGTAGATCGGTTTCCAATAAATATTTGTATAAACATGCTTGTATACAGATGAATATAGACTATAAATTCAATGTAAGACACTTCACAGTGAAACATGCACAGTGAGTCACCAAAAACAGAGAGAATTTTACCTTTTTGAGGCAAGGATTTGTTAATTAGCCAGTGAAACACAGGAGACAACATACGATCTGAGTGAAAGAAGACTTCTGTTAGTTGACAGGAACCTCCCAAATAAAGAAGAGCTACACAGTATCTCACAATGTCTCACAAATATTCCTAACTGGTTTGGATGTCATGGTGAATAGTCCCTTTACTTGCTTTTCTGCTTAAAATAGTTTGAGTTAATGTGATTTTTCAGTTAAATGACTAACAACAAGAGATTCCTCATCTAAGGGTATAGCAAATATGTTAAGCATGGCTGGAAAACTTCAACATGTGTCTCTCCGTCATACCCAAAGGCTAATCGTGCGCTCCCACTTTTGGCATAAAATGGAAAGAGTGCCAGCCACACAAGAAATAGGAGGTGCAGAAGGGTTTTCCAGTGAAAAACTTCGAGGGGACAGCGAGCGAGTGGCTGTGTGGTGCTTAGTTGCCAGCTGGGGTTAAACCACGACACCAGCGGATACCTTGTGGTGTGCCGCAAGATACTGAGGAACACACTTAGACGCTACCCTGCAGGTCAGCAATGAGGCTCATTGTCATGCACCCACTCTATAATTCCCATCAGCTCAAGGAGACATTACTACCTTAATCCTAGTTTTGATTTTCCATGTCCTGCTGGGAAATCTCAAAATGTCAAGAAAGAAAATTCTCCCTTGTGTTTCTGGAACGACGGTTGCTATTGCCTAGAGAGCAGGAGAAGAACACAGTGTGGAAAACAAAGAAAAACAGCTTTACCTACATTACAGTTAATAAAAATTAAATGTCAAACAGGACAAGAAAAACTGGTGTGGTAACACACAGAGGACAGGATCCATGAGAGACTCTGAGTAATGAAAAGGTCAGGGGAGCCTATAAATAAAGCCTGCCACAGACAAGATCTAGGGAGGCAGAAAGCTCATCAGAAGAGTACAACCACACAGGCAATTTAATGAATGTTTTATGTAAATGGAACAATTCCTATTCCAGGTACAGAAACTGTCCTTACTCTGAACACTACCTACACCCCATGTCAAGCATCAAAACAAGGCATAAGCAGATCATGTTCCTTGTACAGACTGCACAGTGCAGGGACACAGCTCAGTTGCGGGGATGAAGAGCAAGTCCCACTTCTGTCAGGCTGCCCCATGGAAACTGTTGGTTGTCTTGGGGCTTTGGTTTGCAGGCCCCCACCTTCTCCATGTGAAAGCATTGGGCCTGCACGTTTTGAAGGTCAGAAACATCCCATCTTGGAATTTGCATGATTGCATGGTCTGACATTTGGATTCACTCTCCCCTGTTTGAGTCTCCCCTCCAATTTGGTCCCCCCTGCCAGGCCACAGTTTTTTCCAGACAAGTCTTGGTTCTTATCCACATCAGTGACCATGCTGATCAGAGTGAAATCACAGGGAAGATGAACTACCCTTCTCTTAAGGGCTATATGATGCCCTGTGACAGTGTCCCACTTCACTGTTTGTTTCATGAACCCAGAATAAGAAATAGTGCCTGCCTCAGTGAAATTGCAGTCAGAAAGTCCCAACTCAAAAAACCAACCAGCTTAAAATTCAGGACATGCTCATGGGCCTTTCTGAACTGGAGCCTAAACAGATACGACAAACAAAGCAACATGTGTAAGCACAGACTCACGCAGAACTGCACGGGGGGTCAGCGGGAGTCAGGGATAAAACACAAGTTCTCTGAGTCACAGCCCATCGCCTTAGCCATCAATTATGCTGCCTTCTTCAATATTGTATATAATGAAGCGCAGTACTTTGTCCTAGGCTAGCTGTTCATTTACACCAGCTAGGACTAGTTATTCATTCGGTTCATTATTATGATTGTCTAGTATGTGTATTGCAGGAATAACTGCAAGACTCAGCCCCGCTGTGCTAGCCACTCTGCAGACACCACAGAGGCAGTCCTGCACCCAGGAGCTTGCAATCTCACTGCGAGGAGGTGGAAAGCAGGATGGTAGAAAAAACAGGCAGGGGAAACACAGGGCAGCAAGACAGCTGTAATTCAATAAAACCTGGCATTGTGAAATCAAATGTGGAAAAAAATTTCTTTGCTATTGAAAGATACTTGGAGAGTTGTTCCAACTGCCCCACAGGATCTGGGGTCCTACTCCCCCTCTTCTTCCAACTGCTGTTCAGCCATGCGGCCTGTCTCTATTCAGATTGGCAGCAGAGATAAGTTTTGTTCTGGGAAGGACAAACCCCTCATGGCCTTCCTTCAAGGGTCCATCAGGCAATGACTCTGCCTGCCTGCACCTGGCATCCGTCTCTCCTCTTTCTATTCTGGGAGGAAGAGAAACAGCTGAGCTCTGCTACCGTATGCGCGGGAGGCAGATGGGGCGTGAATTCAGTAGTGATTGTACTGCTCATTTGTTTGGCATAAAAATGATGGACACATGATAGAACAACCCGGAACAAACATGGGGGGGGGTAAGAATACTGAATAGCTTTTACCATCATTAATTTTCCTGTTACTGTGAGGTTTTCTTCTCATTCAGTGATAAATCTGCATAACCATAGAGGGTTAGAGTCGTCATCCTGATTCTCATCAGGTATTTTATCTGACAGGCCGTTGTATTTCTATGATCTCCTACAGTGCATTTCTTTCACTTTTGGGCAATGGGAATAGATATTTTGGTTTCACTGCTTAGTTAGCTGCACACAAGGATATGTATGCACTACTAGATATCAGGGTAACAAACGTAGAAAGCGGGAAGCATTTCCTTCCTTTGTGGGATAGAAACACAGACTCATAGAATTTTTTGTTAACCTTTGGCTTTATCTGCATTTAGTTTTGTGAGCTCTAAATCTATGTAGGATTTGAGGATCATGGTAAAATTAGAAAAGAACCAATTTTAAGATTAGTTTTTTCTGACATGAACTCCAAAAGCCTTCACTGACCAGGACAGTGAGTTCAGTGGTTTCTCAACCTAGTCCATAGCTGCTGTTTGTGCATCCTATCAAGACACAATTTCATTCAAACTGATGAAAAGTCCCTTAAGGGAAAATATATTGAAAGAGTGAGGGGTCAAAAACACGATGCATTTGCACTCAGAAAATGCAGGCTAGTGTTGCTGAATTTGCACATTGTCACTGCAAAAAGCACGAAATCCTTAAAATATTCCTGCCATGGTCTTATGCCGAATGAGGAGCTTTATCAATATTTCAGTTACAAGGCTTGAAAGAATAGGGTTGTCTCAATTTTGAATCACCCTTCCTTAAATAACCTGCCCTATTGGGTATTAAATTAGCCTCCATTAAATCCAACAGCCACTCCACACGTACTGGGCAATGATGGGACCTCCTGAGCTAGAACAACCTCACTGTCCCTCCTGCTATTGCTTTGAATAGACCAACCATGGCTTCATTCAGGAGACACTGAGCTCTTGCCATCCTCTTTGGCAAACAAATCCCTATTTAGATGGCTCAGCTGAGGTGCTTCCCCTCCTCCTTGCCCAGTGTTATTTACAGTATTTGAGTGTCAATTTAAAGGCTCAGCTTTTTGCTGCAGAGTGCTACACCTGCCCCCTCTCTGTATCAGAAGCAGTTATTTGTGGCTCTGTATCAGACACGCACACAGCCAGTTTTGATGTTGAAGAGATACCTAGGGAGTAGGAAATACTACTATCCTGCACTGATCATGTCATTTCTACTTCCAGGTAAGGAAAGGTCATTGATTTTCTCCTCTGTCCCTACTTAGAGGTGCACTATGATTCAAATACTTTGTGAATAAAAGCAAGGCTTTACAACCTTTTGTACAGCTTCAGGTCCTGGTTTTGATCTCACTAAACCAACAAAAATTTAGCATTAATTCTGAGCAGTTACCCTGATTTTAATGGAATTAATTAAACCAGGCTGGGTTTTTTTCACTCATTCGGGTCACCCCACTGTATTTGCTTATACCAGTGCCCTTCAGTGCTTGCTAAACCAGTGGTGTCACTGCGGTCGCTCTAGAATTGTGTTCACATCAGCACATGAAACACAGACTTCAGTGGGACTTTAGTTAGATTTCATCCTTCTTGGGAAAGTAGCTGCATGTTTGTGCTACCTGGTTCTAGCTTAAGCAGGATGTCTAGGCAGTCCTGGAAGGCAAGACTTCAGAATTAGGCTTTATTTTTCAGCAGAAGTGATTCCAGCAGCACCTCCTGTTTAACACAAGCCACCTTTGTATGCATTTTCTCATGCACAATGACGTCTGACAATGCAACTCTCCCCTCCATTCCCTGAAAGCACAACCACTAGCACTTAAGAACCCAGTTCTGGTCTGCTAGACATTGGCAAAGCAGAGGGACCCACTGGGCTCCACTGGAGCCCCATTTCCCTGAGAGAGAACAATCGCCCTAAGATCAGAATTTGGCCTTGAACTTCTTCGTATAATAAAATGCCAACAGCTAGATTCTCCTGCTTCTCACACCCGTCTAAATGACCATGCATCCCTGGAATGAAGTCCTGACTAGTGTCAGTCAAAATACCATAATCAGACTTTTGGTAATTATCACTGTTTCACTAGCTTTGAAATGGAGACTGCTGCCACTTTTATGCATGGACTGAAAGCTTGCTGAGTTTCCCTGTAACTTAAATAAGTATCCTCTCCATCATCCACCAAACCACTGCTTAACACATTCGGGCAACATGCCTCATATATTGCAGCAGATATGGCTGGCAATGCACAGAGCTTATCATGAGGTATTAATTACCTGAGCATAAATAACATTCCCTCTTATCTCAGCTTCATGATCCACTATTTCTGACAGAAACATATTCATAATGGCAAGTGAGAGAAAGCAATGAGGGGGTAAATTCAAGCCTAAACAATGAGTGATAGGTCTTGAAATGAGTGAAAGTTAAAGCCAGGCAAATTAAAATGAAAAGTAAAGGCACATTTTTAACAATCACATTGATTAACCCCTGGAACCAGCTACCAAGGAACGAGCTGGATTTTTCATCTCTCAATAGCTTCATATCAGTCTAAGAAACATACTTTAGTCAAAATGAATATCTTAATAAGCCTAAGTATGGAAGCTCGTACAAGAGAAAATGGACACAAGGCACGCAGGCCAGCTTGGCTGTACACAAGCATGGGTGATATCGCACAAGAACAGAACAGTTAAAAAGCCAGGCCTAGGAAAGCAACTGATAGAATAAAATGATGGCTTGCAGGGCTCCCTCCCACTCCAATCCTCAAACCCTCAAACAAAATCAAGCAGAATGACAAAGACTTTACTACAAGCACTTCTCCTTTCGTGCCTCCATTCGTTCTGATTAACTCTCCTGCATTAGAAAGGTGTTTCCCAACTATCCTGTCACAAGGAGAAAAACAAAGAACAAGAAATGTAGCTTTTGATTGCTCAAAACCTCTCATTAATGATTGCAGGACAGAAACACACACCTGAAATTAAATTACTATCATGACTCTGCACTGCTGAGGGTTCCATGACGTGTTTGTGTGTGCAGTACAGGGTTGAGCTGTATGGTGTTGGAAAATCATTTGAACTTGTAGGTTGGGCTGCCGACAGTCTGTAGCGTATGTCTGTATAACGCAGTCCTCAGGTGGTGTTTAAAATGCAGGATTCAGGTACGCACGTTTGTGTGGGGGTGTGTTTGTGGATAACTGTGTACACTCTGTCTACATGCGCAACAGGGGTAGCTCCGGAAAGCTACTGCCCTGCGTGTGAGGAGAGCTGGCAATTTTATGTACACGTACACTTAGGTGTACGCTATTGTGGATGGGTACTGTTGTGAATTTGGCTTCTCAGTGATACATTTATAAGGCAGATGTAATTATTCAATGTTTTGAATATGTATTTTTAGCTTGTTTACTGGGTTCATTATATAAATGTGAATGGTTATTTATGCATGAATACTGTGTTTACAGGTTATAAATGTTTCTTGTGGAGTATTAGTTAATATTTTTGAAAGTACAGAGGATGATGACTGTGTAGTATATATTGGATATTTATGTGGGTGGACATATCTATGTGAGCTATTTTGACTCACATAAGAGATGCAGACTTGTATTTAAATGTTTGTTACAGCAAAGAGTGGTTCTATTATGCTTTTATTCCCAGGATTTATTGTCCTGCACATGCTTGCAGAACAGCAGGGAAACTGATAAAATTTTCAGAGATGACAATTCTGGAAGAGGTTCTCTCCCTTACTTTCAAAAAAGTTCAATACACTCACTAAATAAACTCTCTCAGACCTTATTAAAAAACACAGGAGGATGTTTCTCCTATTTTACATAAGTCAGAGAAGTTCTTTTGCTGCTGCTCACACTGGCATTGTTTGAAGCATCGATTCAACAAGGCACTCAGGCATATTTGCAAACTTCAAACACAGAAATAGTCCATGAAGCCAACAGAGAACACAGCTGCTTAAGGGCTTTGCTCAAGAGGGGAGAAATACACTTCTTGTCTTACTTGCCATGCACTGTAATAGATTTGCACCCACTCCACTACGCACCATTCAGCAATTATTCTTCTAGCGATGCCTGATGTGCAACAACAAAAATTCCTAACATGTAGGATATGTGATTTCTCAGACTTGACAGCATCAGGAAAGAGCAATTTTGTGTGATGAAATCTTGAGGGCAATGAGCAGATGAAATAACTTTTTGGGTATTTGAAGATGGCTAGCTTCTCTCTGGAGGGTAACAATCATGGAGGAGGAGAAAGGTGCAGACACAATCAAGTGCCATTTTCCAAGCTCTTTATCTCTGGCATCACGTCAGGGACCCTGCAAACCCACTCTCCCGTTGAATTGAGCTGGACAAGTCAGCTTGTTGGGTAGAGTTTATATAACATCTCTCTGAGGGGCTGAAATTGCCTCTGCCTTGCACAGATCCGTTACAGCTTTATTTTCCCTTACTATCGCCTACATTAGGAGTTCACTTCAGCTACAGAATAAAAAAAAATATGAAAAACAATTTTGACACATAATTATTTTGCAGAGGTAGGGTGAGAAGTGAGGGTTTCAGAAAAAGAACAAACCATTCTAAGAAACCTCTCCCATTTTTCTCCGTTTTCTGTTTCTCTGAGGCTTAGCATGGAAAAAGAAGCAGCTGAGCAGAAAAACTAAAATGAGACCTTTTTGAAAAATACTCTCTCCAAGTCTGCAAGATGCTTTCCAGAACTGACGAGCATTTCCAATGAAGTTACTTCACTTCAAAACTTACTGTATAACATAACATATATCCCAGCCAAGCTGACTGCTGGTGCTTAACACGGTATTAAGTACAACAGAGTCACATCATGTTCATTTTTCCACCCCCCTCAGAAAGAATACAATTTTCTCTTTTATCTACATTATATGATTAAGTCTCTAATGAAATACTATCTCTGACCCCTATAGGTGGTATTCTCTTTGTTTACATGTCAATAAGACCGTTGCTTTCTATTTCCAGTTTATCTTGTCTTTGTATTAATACCAAGAGGCAAAACCATATTTAAGATCCCTAGTGTGCCCCTCAGTCCATCTCTACTACAATGTATATTTATTTCATACACATACATACAGTCCTTCCCATATGGAAAATAACTCTTGCATATTCAATATTTTTCATTCCAGTTTGATATACAAGTAATTCTGCAGGTATCTTATTTTTTCCACCAAATTTTGGGGAGTAAGGAAAGAGATTTTCCCCAACAAGGTCATTTTTTCTGTGTTGTTCAAATTTCTGGACATTTTTCATTTCACAGACTAGTTTTCTTCACCCTTTTCTGGACATGACAATCCTCTTTGGGGAAGTATGGCTCTATGCCTACCTCTTTATAAAGACCAAAATTGTTAACTCTACTTGGTGCTTTGCAGGAATAGTAATCTTAATGGAGCTGCAGGACAAAGCATGCCTAAAATACTTGAAGAAGTTATTGGCAGGTTAGCATGAGACCTCCAGGCATGTTATTGCTTGCCACTGACTGAACTGGGGAACTGATCCTGATTCTGGACACCAGCTAACGTGCTTACACTACCCTGACCAGATGGCTTGTTCCTGTTAGCTATAGGAACATCAGCATCTAAACCTTTATTTTAAATACGTACTTTACGGAAGAGCAGAGAACTTTGCAAACTGTTACTTACCCAGTCTACCTACTCCAGGGACTCTGTCTGAAGTTCCAGAACATTTCAAACTCCCAGATGGCTACTTACTTTGTTTTAAATCATCAGCTGGAACTGAAACTGGGACATCCAGGCCAGAAAAAAACCTTCACAGATCACTGGCAAGATCTAAACTTTCTCTGGTCATGGATAGCCTATGAAATGAGTCAGAGATTCCATGAAGACAGTACACAAAGATAGCACTTCAGTTCGCAAAGACAGTCAAAACCACTGGATAAACATGCTACAGGTTTGAGGGTTTGTCCTCTTAGTATCAGACATTTTGCTGGAAATAAATCACAATGACTGTGATCCTGGAGGAAAACACTAAAATCTATTAATAAAAATCATGAAGGCAAAACACTTCACTACATACAAGAGAGGGGTTTTTTTCCTCTTCTTTTAATTTAGCAGTAACAATGTCTACAATACATTGACTCACAAATTAAGTGAAGGTATGAAACCACATTCTTCATACTGAGAAGGGACATTCTGGACTTTTACTTTTTAAATACTCTCTCGAGGGGGAAAGGTTCTGAACGTCCAATGAACATCTTTTGAAACAACCAGTAGTGGGAATTTCAATTTTAACAGTGATTATATTTAGTGAGCCTTGTCCACAGAGATCAAAATGCTTTGCAAGCAAGTGCAAAGCTCAGAACCTCACTGTACAGCTAAAAGGGTAGGGAAACTGAGGCACAGTGCTGTGCAGTGACTCGCCAGGACCAAGCGGCAGGCAGCAGAGATCTGTACATAAATTTCTGCTCTCTGACTCCCAGTCAGTTCCTGACTCGCCAGGCCACAGCCTCCCAGTATGTGTATGTGGGTATCTACTGTCCAGCAGTTCACGTGTTATACAGGTATATCTTCTTTCACCTCTCCTGCTGTCCCATTGGCTCCATTCAATCCTGCTGGTTCCCTATTTTCTTCCTCTTCTTCTTCTTCTTCCTCTTTTGCCATCACTGCTTCTCTGCCTCCGCTCAGGAGGGTGGCACTGGAGAGGTGGCTGAGGAGCTGGCCTTCCCGGCGAGATTCGGCCAGCTCTTTGGCACAGCACACAGGAGTGTTGGTCTCGTAAGTGCTATGGAAGCTGTTATAGTCGACTTCGTAAAAATCCTTCTCCAGAGTGAGGACAGGAGTGAAGCGATGTCCCCACAGCACCTCGGTGTCCATGTAAGAACTGCGAGCTTGGCAAGTCATCCCTGGGTAGAAACAGAAGGATGTTAAATGCAAAGCTTCCTTAATGCTCACCCAACTACTTCTTTCATTTAAAAGCACTTTCATGTTAGCTCCATACCTGATTGCTCTGGGACACAGAAAAGGTCTTTGCTTAATAAGCTTCACAAAAGCCTCTATCATGAAAAAGCTGAGCACTCAAAGGAAAAGGGATGGATTCATCGCCGCATCTTCAGGCTGTTTCCTGAACCTTGTGCTTATGGGTTTGAAGTCTGGTACGACTAAGCAGCTTCTCTCTGTCCTCACATTGCTCTGTTGAGGTGTTGCTTGCATGGCTGATACTAACAGCACTTCTGCTGAACCGTGCTAGAACGACATCCAACCCTGGCAGTGCACCTCAAATCCTGACCCACACAGCCCCTAAGTCGAATGAACCACTGCCCTGCACTCCAGCTGCATCTGACTCCAGCCCTCTTCATCTACAGCACTATCAGCAACTCCCTCCTGCACTTAGGTCAAGGCACCAAGATGTATAGCCCAAAAGGTGGAGAGGGGCACAACTCCTGGTGATTTATATGGCAAGCTGGCTTTTAAGTATCTCTGGAGGGTTCAGTCCAACTGTGTTGGGTTGGCAGAACCAAAACCCACAACACCACGCAGTCAGGCTCATAAGCATATTGAATTCCGTGTATTAGTGGATTGTGGATTGAATGAACAGTGGGCAATATGAAACTGGTATTTGTCAAGCTGCTTCTCAGCCCCAAGGATCAGAGTTTATTTATTTACTTTGAAAAAGTTTAAAGAGAAGCTTTGCAGAGCAGGGATAAGAGTTCAGCATTGGCGTAACTGCGAACAAATTCTCTTGGAATCACCTGCTGACTTCTTTTCCAAATATTTGTCTTCTCTTTGTACTAGTTATGTTATGAGTTTGGAATTAATTCTGGTGAAATTTGGAAAACCTGACCTCACAAAGTCCACCCACTGTTCTCTTTTGGAGAGTGAGAGATAAGCCTGACTGGAATACACTCAAAACATGCACTTAATCCAGTTCCTGGCCAATACTTCCAAGTCTAACCCCTGCAGCCCAAAGTACACAAACAGAAATCTAAAGCAATGCATAGGGGGAAAAATATCACTATCAGATGCTTCAGGGAAGACTGCATCATCTATTTTCACCACATGAGCTCAATTAAGTGACTGAAATCTGAGAGTAATCAGAAAACGCCTTTCCTTAAAAAAAAAAAAAAGGCACCTTTGTGAAAAGACCAATATTTTGTTTTCATAATTGCTACAGTCCATTAAAAGACACCTACACGAGCAAGTTCTCTGGAAAGTTTTATTTGTCTCACATTGCTTTCCTTAGTTTAAAGCTATCAGGCCAGGAGTATATTAGTTGCTTTTGGTTCTTGAAAGGGGAAAAGAGAGACAGTGACACAGGCAACACTGAGAAATTTCCAGTTCTGTATCACAGACTGAAAAGCCAATTTTTCCCCCCAAGAAGATCTGCAGGAGTATTTACTTCTGGGCAGGAACAACAAGTGCAGAGTTAGTCATAGTGTTCTAGCGTGCCTGCTTCCTGGACCGGAAGGAACCGGGAAGTGCAGAGGCTGCTATGAAAAATACAGTAATGGAAGAAAAAAAATTCCCCCGAGTATTTTTGCCTTAAGGAGAAGCTCTATTCAGGTACAGCATCTTTTCAGGAAACTATTGGCTTTTGCTTTACAAGTAAAAAACAGTGTGGAGACCACTCTTGACTATACAGCGACACTACAACCTGCAGTGTCACCTGCCCTGGACTCCTCAGTCCTCAAGGCAAAGACTGGTTAATCTTCACTCCCTTGTATCAGCTAACAAAGAGCAGCTCAATGCGCAGGCAGCTCCTTGGCTTCTCCTAATTTCTGAGTCCTGCTATGGTTTTTCTCAGGAGAGCTGTGTCACTGACACTTACCATAGCGTTGACCTCCCTGGGCTTTTATTACAGGCTGGTTTGAGGGTCAGTAATGCAGGGCTGCAGGGCTAATCCCATTTTCGGATCCTCCCGCATGCTGGGAGGCCAGGCAACCAGCGGCATGTGCATGTACGGTAAGGAGACAGTTAAAATGAACTAGCCCTTTCTCCTTTAGACTGAGCTGGTTTTGCACCAGAAATCATGAAGGCCTTCAAGTGCCTCCTCCACGCTCTGAGCACTTTCAAAGCCCTGCAAAGACAGCAGGAGAGCAGACCACTCAGGCTCACAGGATTTAGGTCCTATGAATGAGCTGGTTGATTCTTACCATGGCTTTCCAAGTGCTGCATAAAGGTACCGTGTAGCTGTCCCCAAGGCCAAGATGGGGTGTCCCCGCTAAATGTGGGGGCCTGAGGCATCCTAAAGGAACTCCTGCCTTATAATCAGGGCCTGAAATAGCTCCTTCCCTGGGGGCAGTACCTGACAGTGAAACTGAGCTCCAGAGACACAATCATAGTTATCTCCTGCTGTAAGTATTCAATTAAGGAAGGAACAATAGAAAGCTTTCAACAACCAAATATTGCACACTGCCAGCTTCCTGCAGTAGCTGCTTTCTGTAACCCCAGGGGTACACAGAGCCAGCACAATAAGACAACTTGTAATTGCTCCATAATCCCTTTCAAATATTCCTTTTTAGCACATGTGCAGTGGTGTTTCAATTGCGTGGGGACACACTGCTTGGCAACTCCTACATTACCCAGTAAACAGCATTGTCTCTGCTTCAAATTCCATTAAGTGCCTGCTTCGCAGGCTGCCCTGTGCTCTCCAGCCTGGTTAATTAATGCATCTGTAATGTCCCTAGCTAATTATTGCCTCTGTAACTGTAAAAAGATGACAGAAGAGGTGTGGAAACAATAAACCTTACTTTCATTAAGAGCACATGGATGCAGCCACTTTCCCCTTGCACGCAATGTGCACTGTGCCCTCTGTGTAACACCTTTCCGACACGGCTGTGGGCTCTCTGCAAAAATCAGCGGTTTCATTTCCTACGCCTTGCTCATCCAAGTCCATGGGACATCTTGGGTGTAGTGAATTGCTCCGTGGCATGCTCGTACCCATCAAGAACCACACCAACTTTGCTGTTCTACTTCAGTGCAGCAGCACCGTCAGTTGCAACCCTACTACGGCTGCCCGAAGCACTGACACTTCAGAGAGTAGAAGAAACTGAGGGATATTTCAAACTCTCAGAATTTCTTGCAAAAATAATCACAGTATTTATGGCCCTGATAAAAGCTGCTAATCCTTTTCTTAAAGTAGATATAACTACACATTTTGGATTTAAATGGTACAGATATTTGGTATAGAAAAGTGGTGTTTGGTGACTTGGGTATTTCATTTAAATAAGCTTCATGCCAAAATAATATCCTCATTTCCCCTTTGTCAGTCTAAGTCGATGTGCTTCAAAGCTTCTTTAAAATAAAGTCATTGAGATTTTTATTTTTCAAGTGTATTGTATTTTCTGGATAGTAAGACCATTAGAAGTTTAATTTTCTCCTAAACAAGGGTCTAAAAAATGAAAAAGTATGTTTAATATAAATTTCTACAATCTGTCAATTGTGGAAAATGTGAAATGGCATGTGAAATCTTCAGCTTTCAAGTTTTAGTTACAGCTTTCTCGTCTCTTAATTCAGCAGCTTAGCTTTCAGTTGCAAACAAAACTCAGTTTGAATTGAAACCAGAAAAAAAGTTTGTACAAAGTTATAAGCAGATGCACCAAATTTTCCATAAAGCTGGAACCAGTTCCAGGCTTTTTAGAAAGCTGGAGACCAGAGGACTGTCTCCTGGTTTCAAGTTCTGCAATAAACATTTCATAGAATTTTAACGATAATTTCATTACAGCAGAATCCCAAGAAGTGGATTTTTTTGTCTGTCGGCTGGAGTCACTACATCACAGGATCAATAACAGAGTTTGTGCATGTTCCTGTTTAAGGCAGCCATAGATGCCTTCCTAAACAGCTCGTTTCTGGTTTCCAGTAGATGAAAAGATGCAAAATATATTGCTATGTGTATTCAACCAGGTGTTTCATTACATTCGAGACCTGAGAGAGTCACTGAGGAAAGACCGGTGTGTAAAATAGGTGTTAGGGAACTCTACCAATAAGGCACTTTTCTGTCATCAAAATCAGTTGGGATCAAGCAGCTTACATTTTATCAAAGGCAAAGGAATGTTAATGCGTGCCGACAAAAAGCAGTTATTTGATGGCTCACTCAGTAAGGAGCTTGCTTTTTCTGCAGTGTACTCAATGGGAGTTGCAGATTTTAGAACATTTCATCACTTGCAATGCCCCTTATTATGCAACTGGAGCAGACGCTTCTGGCTCTGCCACGCTGCTAGGAAAAGTGGCGATTGTTCCTCATTTCCAGGTCTTGTATACCCTTAGGTTACCAGTTAAAATCAAACTTGATTATCACAAGCCAAATCTAAAGTGCATTTGCAGCTGTTTGGTTATCCAGAGATGAACCAGCAGTCTCTCCAACTGTTGGAGGATGCAGATTTTCGTCAAACATACTGGCATAGCCAGTACCTTTACTGGCAGTTTAACGGGAGGGGGCAAGGGGACCGCAAAGCGTGATCTACCAGCCCAAGAAACTGCCCCAGGCTTCAATTTGATCACATCAGCAGCATAGTTGAATCTTTCAGTACTGCTACGTGGCCCGAACTTTCTCAGCGGGTAGAGATATCCCAGCCCCTGGGGCTGTCAAGACAACATTTTTCATCAGCCTAAAATTAACTCTCCTCATTTAAATGCCACAGAGCTCAGTGATTATCTGCTGGCAAAATGTCATGTGGATGCTGACTGTATGTCTGCCATATTTCCTAGGCGCTCTCTGCACTTCAGACACAGATACTGCTGCAAGTGATTTCACTTCTCTGTCCTTGTTTTCATACGCTATTGTATGCAGAGTGAATTTTCCCCTTGTACTGGATGCACTAAAGCTGCATAATACATACTCTGCTCCTTGAGCTGAGCTCCACCTACACTACAAGAGTACAGAGAAAGAACTGATGGACTCGGAGGTATAGTGACAGACTGATGTAAGTTAGAATGGCAAGGAGTAGTTATAAAATTTTAAGTTCTATCACTCTAATTAGGCAATACATGTCTTCAGATTAACATCAGCATTCGGATAGTTATAAAATTTATTAGTCCCTTTACGTTAATTAGACCAAAGAACACTGTAACCTCCAAAAAGTCACTATACCTCCAACTTAAAAAGGAATATTAGAAGGTAGGAGCATGGTCCTCCAATTATTTGTGCTTGTCTCCATGTCTGGGCTTGATTCACTTTGATTTTTATGCCAGAGGAGAGTAATAGGATTTTAATTTATCTGAATCCTCTCCAGGCATGCAAAAGCTCCTGGGCACTAGGAAAATAAATAAATAAATAAATAAATAAATAAATAAATAAATAAAAAGGACCTTATGATTTAAAGACCTTGGATTCAATTGCCATGTCTCTACCAGACAGAACCTGAACACCAAGCTCACACCGTGTAACTTTAAGCCCCTCACAAAGGCATTTACAGCGACTGCAGAGGCACCTAAGATGACTAGCCTGCCAATGTCTACCTCTGGAGGACGACTCAGCTCATGAAAAGAATGACTTCAGACGTCTCTTTCTTCCCCATAATTATATATAAGCAGTTTCTATAACAGTTCTGCAAGGTCCTTCTTACAGAAAACTTATTTATATGCAAAATACAAAACAAAACAACAAGACAACCCAAACTAGATGATGAATGCACAAAAAAAACATTTAGTAATGTCACCTTTCCTTTGTTCTCCCATGAAAATCATTATTACTTTCAGGATATCTTATGTTGTGACTACTTCTTTTGGTCCTGTTTTTACAGTCAGGAAATTTTACTATGTCCTCTGTAAAGGTAGATAAATTGAGGTGCAAAAAAGCTGCTGTTTGCCTGCACTCTTACAGGGACAGGATGAGGTAAATTACTTGTAATCATTAAACCACCTTTTATCACACACAGAAATCTGCATGTCTATCCTTTCCTAAGAGTTTATTAAAACTTCATTTAGTGACTGGACTAATCAGGCATCTGGACTGTCTCTTGTGGCTTATTTAATGGTGGTGCGAAAAAGAGGTAATGAAAACCAGTGAGGACCAAAAGTAAAGTAACCACTGCTATCTGTATGCCTGGACAATACCAATGCTGGACACCGTAAGTACAGAATGAGGCTTGCAGGACTGCTACTGATAAATCAGGTTTTGGTTAATTGTCTGTAAATAGCAGTGGAAGGGTGAAGTTGGAAGAGTGATGCCTTACAGAAAAAAAAATTAAAAATAAAAATCGGACTCTCCAATGTTCTCTCATTGAATCAGCCAAATTCTTCATCATAACCCAGCTGACTCTCCATGCACATAGAAGGGGGGTCTGAATCTCCACTGCTCTCCTAGGTTCCAGCAGCCTTGCTTTATGCACTACGTTCAATTCAGGATCAGGAAGATAAGGGCAAGAGGTTTGGCCAACAACAGCCTAGACCTAGTCTGTCGACAGGATGGCTCGCATTTTTTGTTGCCACTGTGGGAAGCAGAAAGGCAGTGAAAGCAAAAATGCATTCACTTTGCAAACAGATTTTCCACCTTCACTTTCTTCCCTTTTGCTGCAGGTCAAATTTGGGCCAGCTGATCCTGACAAGTATCCCTTTTCAGATAAGGCAAAAGAGAATTAATTCCCTAAAGTAATCTCTGTGACCAATTCATTAAGTAGGCACTGTGAGTGCTGCTGCTGCTTCAAGATGCCCACGAAGCAGCACTGGAAGTCAGAACACTTGTCATCTATATTGATTTTGCCTTTACAGTGGTCATTATACTCAGCAATGATCTCACCGGATCTGCCCAGAAACTTAGTCTCCCTTTGGCATTTTTTAATTTCTTGTGGAGCCACATTGCCTCAACCAAAATATTGATTGGCAAGACCGGTGTCAGTGGGCTTTCTGCCGCAGCTGGCTCTGTGGGTTCGTTAGGAGAATAGCTGTGGATCCCTGGAGAGCTCTCACTACAATAATACAATGTTTATTTTCTTTCTCGGCAAAATAAAAACATTGCATTTTAGGCTGGCTGGTATGTTTCTTGTGTGGTGCTATTCTTCAGTGTGCTGTTATTTATCCTTTTAAAAATTCAAGTCAACTTGAAAACAAAAACATGGTTTTAAACCACAATGTTTCATTTTGTAAAAAAAACAATGACTTGCAGTGTTTCAGCTCTTCAGAATGTATTCTACACTTTTCATTCGAAACTATTTACCATCTTTGTCTTCCACTGGATCAGAATTAAACCTAAATGTCAGGGGTAAGAGTTACTTGTTTGAGAGGAGACAATACATTTGTAATATGTGTGTGGTTGGTTAAAGCTCCTGGAAATAGCTATAAAATTGCTGTCCCAAATGTTTCAGTGAAAAATATTCACGCTTTTAGTCAAGATATTACGTTTAAATTTCTTTAGTCATTTGTATGTTGACAATCGACATTTTGACCTGCTTTCAAAATACCTTTTGAAAATATATAGCTGTCTTTCCCCCTCCAGTGCAGGATGCATTCACGGTATGATTTGCTGTTGTCTGTAAAGGCGGAATAAGTTTCCATTAATTTTTACTCCTGACAACAACTGCAGAGCTGAGCCACTGCTGAGACAGCACACAGGACTCGCTTGCCTCTTGTGCACCATGAACAGGGCTACATATGCTGACCAGTTGTACGTCTGGACACCGAGATGGTGGTTCCTAGTTTCTCATAGGGGTTACACTAAGGGAACAAATGGCCTGTTGCATTTTTATACTGCCCTGAACCTGACCAGGTTGTAACAGTGTCATGATTTAATAGAAGTCACGCTGCAAGTAAATTATACCATTCCTGAAAGCAGCTGGGGCTGGAACAATACAATAGGAAGGAAAGAACCTAAAGAATTTGCTTGGAGCAAATTTTAAGGTATGGAGGTAGGCATAATATCCCCCAAACTGCTTTATCAACATTAGGAAGTGTGAGGACAAAGCAGGAAAGCACAAACACTGTGCTTCTGCAAGCCACTCTCATTGTGGCAAAATATCACACCTCCCCCCCCGGTTGCCATATGTCATTCAGAAAATCATCTCAGCCTCCGAATCAGCTAACAACATCATCTGAGGTCCACTCTGCTCTAAGTTCAATGCAAACTGGCTCTTCTACTCCAATTTTGGAATTTCACAGCCTGTCTTCTGAGACCAGAATAATTCATTTCCACAGATGTATGCTCCTTCATATCATTACACACTGGCCTGTACAACCCCTCTGGGAGAGGAGCCCATTTGTAAAGCAGTATTATTCCTATGCCATGCTTTTAATTTTGAGGTTGTTATTGATAATGACTTCCTCTCACACATATCTAGCAGAGGCTGAGCTTTCATAAGAGGAAGGCAGTGCAGTAGCAGTTCAAACAGAATTTGATAGTGTCACTGTGTGAGGAGGAAAGAGGCTTTGGACAAACAAGGAACTGCATTCCATGTTCAGATTAGGAGGTTCTAGTGTCTAGGAAATGTTTAGGCTACAAAATAAGCTTCCATTACAAATCTTTGCCTTTGATAGTCTTTTCCACCCACCCTTCTTTTGCTACATCTCTACAATACTCTGCTGGGAAAGAGATCTGCCTAGTAATGCCAAACGAATTCCATTTGTACAATACAGTACTCCAACCTAGGTACAGTGCAATCTATACATAACCTCCCATTAGCTCTGCCTGGAAAAGTCAGCTATTTCTATTCACCTAATGACTAAAGGGAAATACTGGGAAACTGAATTAGCTCTCTAGAGAGCTGTCTTTAAGAGCGATGGTCTGGGATGCAGGAATTTGAGAGACTATTTACCCTTACATCTGGCTGTGAGGAGACTAACAAGGACGAATCTCTAGAAGGGGATGATATTAATAGTAAGCAAAGGCCAGAATCTGAGACAGGGTGCCCATACCACTGAGTACTCCTATCAAGCCAAAAACCCTTGCAAGTGTTTCAGAGAGAACCCATGCCTCATCAAGATGGAAAAATCCCCAAATACCACCAACAGAAAACTGGGTTCACAGTGCTGTCTCATAACTAAAATCCTTAAAGACCAAAGTGCAAAACTACTTATAAAAGCTTTTTTACATCTCTGACCCTTTCTGTGGTTCCACATCTCCAGACAGCAATTCTCTCCTCAGTGCTGCCTGTAGCCCCATTCCCCTTAAATGCCCCGATTTGACATGCTGCCAACCCCAGACTCAGACAGCCTGCCTGAAGGGAGCATCAGCATCTCAGGGTGCTTAAACATGCTTGCTGTTTAGCAAGAAGCACAGCAGACAGAGCCTGCCAGCTCCTCCTCAAAGCCTGCAATAAATGAATTAGCTGCAAGTGGTAAAATGACCCCACAGTGCCATGTCTTGTAGGTGAGACTCCGCAGTAAATGCATCCTCCTCACTAGCCAGACCCCTAGGAGATACACTGCATCCCACCTGTGGAAAGGAGCCTGGAGGCTGTCATGGCCATCCATTGACTCAGCTTGAGAGGTGCACTACCACCTCCCTTTTCTGCACTCTGGAAATCTGAGGCAAACAACTTTTCCAGATTTATTATGACGGACGTAGGCTTCTTTCGCCAACTGCCTCAAATATACCCAGAGGAGGAAATTGGGAATCAGCTGAGTATATCTCCTAATCTACCCATTACACAGCATTGGTTTATGCTGTTAAACAGCTGCTGGGTTGCAAGAGTCACAAAAGCAGTTTCTGTATTTCTCCTCTTTGAGCTTCTTTTGAAAAATATATGTCCTGCATCACGTGCAAGTCATTCAGTTTCAGCACATGCTGTTTTATGGGATATAGTAATACTTGGGCACTTCCTTCATAGCCTCCACACCGCAGCCATACCTAAAATAGCACAGTTACTGCCAATTTTTTATACAGAGGAGAAATGGAAAAAGATTTGTGCCATGAATTTTGATCTCGGAAAACAGGACCACGAGAGACCTCACAATTTCTTTTAGCCCATTCCTTTTTTTCCATGGATCAGTTCTAAGCGTTTATGGATAGCTTCTCGACTAACCTCTTTGTCTGAATCCCGGACTTATAAAAAGAGCATGAAACACTACGACATGAGCTAAGGAACTGTCTTTTAATTGCTAGGTATCTCAGACCACAATATCCCACCTGAATCAGGCACTAGGGAAGGACAAATACCAACATGTTCTCAGTCCAGGTGACATTGACAGCAAAATCTTAATGCCAAACTCCATTTTTCCCCTTTCCCTCTCTACAGTTGGACTCGACGATCTTAAAGGTCCTTTCCAATCTAAATGATTCTATGATTCTATGAAAATTGTGTTCATTTTTGACAAGTCCTTACCTGTTGCTTCCACCATTCCTTCCAGGATGACCACAATTTCAAACTCCTCCTTCTCTAGTTGGGTGCGGGACATCTCCCAGAAGGGGCTTTTCTCATTGATTTCATGCGAGATGATAAGAGGTGACACCAGGAACAATCTGTCATCTCCAGTGTCAAATCCCACGTTGATGTCTGTTTGGTTCAAGGGGATGAACTCTCCTTCTTTGGTCTGTTTGGACTTAATCAGTTTGGCTCTAATGGAAGCCTCAACAATGTGGGAATTTCGGAGGTCTCCAACCCGGAACATGAGACAGAGCTTCTCATCCCTCATGGAAATCACTGCGTTGTTAGAAAACATGAGGGTTTCAGCCCTCTTCTTTGGTTGGCTGATCTTGACAAACATACATCCCACCATGAACGCATTGACAATGGAGCCCAGAATAGCCTGGATCAGGAGCAGTACGATGCCTTCTGGGCACTTCTCCGTTATGACCCTATAGCCATACCCAATTGTTGTCTCAGTCTCGATAGAAAACAGAAATGCAGAAACAAATCCACTGAGATTTTCAACACAGGGAATCCAGTTCTCATCTTCAAGATGGTCCAGGTCTCCCCGGATATAGGCAATAAGCCACCATATGAACCCAAAAAACAACCAAGTGATAGTATAGACCATAGTGAAGACAAGAAGATTAAACCGCCACTTGAGGTCCACCAGAGTAGTGAAGAGGTCACTAAGGTATCGATAGGTTTCTTGGACATTTCCATGGTGAACATTGCACTTGCCACTTTTCTCCATGTAACGCTGACGTGGCTTCTTACCTTCTGCTGATATGAGGCGGGTTCGGTCAGTGGCAATGGGGACATCATCCCGAGCCTGTTTGGGAATCTTCTTAGGGTCTCTGGATGTAACTCCGATGTCCATGTCCTGGTTCATGAAGATCCTAGAATCTCCGGCCATGGCTGGGCTGTGGGAGAACAAAGAAATAAAGTTTAAGATAGGAGGAAAAGAGCTGAGACAAAAGCCTGTCTGAACCATTACGACAGACCAGGACAACAGACATTGCAAATATTAATGCTACACTGACAAACTTTGCTCCATGCTGGTACAGGGCTGGAGACAGGCTGATTCTACATCAGGAATGTTTTTCACTAGGGCCATGTCTTTCCTCCTACTATTGTTTTGGGAAACATTTAGAAAGACTTCAGCGCTTCTCTTGCAACAGCCACTTGCTAAATATAATGCTGCATTGAACTGGATGTTAAATACTGATTCATAATACACAGTCTCTTCAAGTATGAACCAGCTGCCAGTCATTTTGCTTAATGCACTACTGGAACCTCAGAAAATACAGTGATGAGCACAGTCTGGGAGTTATGAAATAGGTAAACCTTGTTACGGTTTTTTGGTTTGGGGTTTGAGTTGAGGTTTTTTTTGGTCCTTAGATTTTTTTTTTACACCCAAAATTTGCTTGAGATCACAACTAGAAGCAAAGTAAAGACACATCAACATATATTTTCAAGAGGTACTGGAGTTTTTTTGAGCCTCAGGTTTTGGGTACATACCAAGAGAAACCATAGAAATTAAAAGAAAATGCTGAGCACCACTGTCTACCTAAATCTCACATAAGTCTAAATTATGCATGAAAGTTTCCCTTACAGTCAGCACAGAAAGGCACCTTGAGGGATAATTCAGATTTCAGGTGTGCTGAATCACCTTCTGGAAGTACCCACCCCCTCCACAAATTATTCTGGGAGCCTGAGCTCCAAATGTGAAATGGGCTTTTAATGTAGCATCTTGAATTATGTGTCTGAAGGTGGGATGAATCCAGACCTACTGTTAATCAGATATATCAGAACCCACCCCTTTACTTCATCTGACATTAAACAAAAACCCCAGACACTTTTAGAAACGTAACAGAGAGCTACTAAAAAGCCCACTGTTGACATGCAAAACTATGCTTAACAAGATACAAATAAATAACACCAAATGATGGCTGCAATGATTTTTGCAGATTATAATGTAACATCCTGTTTACCAAGATGATTAGATACTCCTTTAAAAAAAACCCCACACATGCTCTATTGAAAAATGAGAATCTTGACTCTGAATGCAAGGCACAGACAAAATCTCTGTGAAAGACTACCTAAGAAGCCTTAGGGATATCAAAGATAGAGTAGCAATATTCTCTATGGCGTTCGTTCTCTGCATTGTCCTCTGCAAATCCTATTAAAACCTAACTAAATCTATTACTGCTCCCTCTATCTTTAATCTTCTTATGTGTCTGTGAATGAGAAAAGGTGTAGCGATACAATTAAGAGTATCTTGGGAAAAACAATTTTAAGATTGAGCAAAGTAGCTTCATCTTTTCGGTATTAAAGAGCACAAAGGGTGGGCGGGAAGGAAGCAGAGGCAGGATGAATAAATGAAGCAACAAATTTCCACTTCCATTCTGCTGTAGCCAAGTCTGGTTAACAGCAAAGAATTACTCTTAGCCCTTGTATAAGTCACCATCAATCATTACTCCAATGAAGCAGCCAGAGCCTGTTGCTGGAACCATACCCGCTGGCTCTATTCACTAGGGAACCCAGCCATCTGTCCACGCCACAGTCCCAAAGCTTCTTCATGCTGGCAAATTTGCCTGGTTTGAAGGGTTTGGGCCAGGGCTGAGGCAGTGCAGCCACAGGAAGGGGTAAATACTAGGGATTAATGACGCTGGGATGGGAAGTTAGGAGGAATCAGGTTTGCTGCCCTCACTGCATGTGATCCTGGATGTGGGCTAGATAACCCCAGCACTGTGCTGTTCCCTTCCTCAAATAGCAACATCAAGGATTTGGGCAGAATATTAATCCTTACCTCTATTTCTTTCACTTCTGAAGGCAGGACTCCTGAGAGCCGGCTCGTGGTATATTTAAATATATGTTCAGTCACTTTCTACTACTTGTGGCAAATTCAAGTCTCCCGGACCGGCTCTCTGCTGCCTGACAGTGTATGTCTATTTACATGCGTGCAAAGTGTCTGCTAGATGCTGTCAAATTATAAGGGTACATGTTGACTCTCACTTCACAACATGTGAAAGCATGTGCCAAGTCAGAACAATCACACACTTTTTTTTTTCCCCCCTCTTTAATAGGGAAAGAAGCATCCCATCCACTGACTTAAAAAGAATTAGGTACAGAGGAGAACCTCTTCGCTTTCTTCTTATGAATATTACTTTTGATCTTTGTTTGCGTTGTTTGATTAAGCTAAAATTACTGCATTTGGACTAAAAAGCTTTTGAACAATCTATGTGTAAAAATGTAAAAACAGGCAAGTGTTGCATGTTTTCAATTTTAATAATTGTTTTAAAGATAATTTTGTTATAAAAGTTACATTTGAAGCTGAGTTTCACTTCCACTGACACTACGTAAGAGAAAACAATTCCAAGACATTAATCTATAGTGTAAGGTTTCATATTTTAGATTCATACCAAAGAGACCAAAAGGATCTTTAAACATATTAAAAAGAACAGAATAGAATAAAAACAACCAAAAGCCTAAATCCCTAGAAATACCACTCTGGTGAAGCAGAGGGACTGCCCATTAATGAAAGTACAGGAAAACCTGCTTTAACTAAAACTCAAGAGACTGGCAACATCACTTTTCTAATGCTACTGATCTTTAACAATAGGTCAAGTGAAATCTTTCTGGAAAGCTTCAGGAACACCTTACAAGTGGTCCATTAAGGCAGAAAAATTCCTGCTGTCTATGAACTTTACTGACGGTTTCAGTGGCATTACAATTTGTAATATTTCATATTAAACTCTCCCATTGTATTATAAGCATAACCTCAGTACGTGGTTATTGAAAATAATCAAGCACATGAATCTTTGCATTAGACTCTTTAAAAGGAATAATACTGGTTAGCAGTTTGAGCACTGGTTTGCATGTTTGAAGACTAGCCAGCTTTCTGTTCAAAATGATTTCAGTATTTTTTCTCTAATTCTGAGCAAATCACTGATTGTCCTTCTGCCTTAATTCCTCAACCGTAAAATTTGTGGTATAGATATGAATGGTCTGTGAGATCCTCGGCACAAGAATCTTCTAGGAAATTTGCTATCATTCCCTTAGTAGTTTAACTGCTCTGGGAAACTTTAGCACAAATGACAAGATACTATAAAAGGAGTACTGTACCTATGTAAGGATTTGGTTAACTCCTTCATCGTATAATATACTGCTACTGCTATCAAGCATACACATCTTTTCCAGATAATGGTAATTATGTGCAAGCATCTCATGGAGATTTAGACTTCAGTTTGTAAATCACTGTTCCCTCCAGCAAAGAGATCTGTGAGATGAAATTGCCTCTTATAGTCACACGCACCCTCCTGTTTCACTGGCGTTTACCATCTTTGGTTAACCAAGGCCAGGATAATAAAAATGTCACTTTTGTACAAAGCTGCTTTCCTTTTGGACAGGCTACTGCAAAAGGAGATGTAAGTCAGTGTATTATCAACCTTGCAAAGAGGCTTTTTATCAGACTTGCTCTTGCTCAGCTTTTGCCCAGATGACAGTCTCAGGGCAGGCGGTGACATTTAGGGCTCTTAGATTTGATGAAGAAGAGTCAAGATGGGGTTAGCTAAGTACCTTCAGGAAGCATTGTTTTGCAGAGCTGTCTACAAGCCCTGCCTGACAGAGCTGATGTACCTCCTGATAGCTCCAAATCTTCAAGATAGAAATTTGTTGAAGACATTGCAGAAGGTAAAACAAGACAAGTTTGCAAGAGACACTTTCACCTGATGGTGACTTTTTCAATTTAAATACCTGCTGATCTCACTTAAGTACATGCAAGTTTCAGTGCAGATAGGATTTCCTTCTGGAGAGGTCTAAACTGGCAGGCAGGAGGATTTTGAAGACATGAATTTGTTATTAAGTTTGTGTAAAAGAATACTCTTTTTTGTTTGTTTTAAACCTGATGCCCGTGTTTTCTTGCATTATGAGAATAAATGAGCAACTGTTCTTTAGTAAGCCTGCCCCTCTCCCCAAAATAGAACAAATTAAAGTAGTAGCAGGCAAAGAGAATAAAAGCATTGATGGCTGAACACTGAGTGCTAGTGCATAGAGGAAGAAGAAATATTAGGAAAAGATGGCCTTTGACAATCTGGAGATAAACAGCTATTAGATAAGCACTGACTGACAGGTAGGGCTTTGATTTCCCTGGGAAAGGCATCTTTCCCGCTATCCTTTTATTTACTGCCTGTGTATGACTGAGACTGAACAGTCAACAATGCCAACAGGAGATTACCTTTTGAGGCATACATATGCATGCGAGAAAAAGAGAGGCACGTAGGTTTTGTGCAAATCATGTCATGTTTCAGTGTTCTGACTTATGAATAGAGATTGCGGTGGCTGCCTCTTTGGAAAGTGCTTGGAGATCCATGGGTGGAGGGAATGAGGCAAAAGAGTTACGCTAATCAAAACTAGAACAAAACATTTAAGGAAACTGCAGAAGAAAGGAGACTTGTGGCATTTCACTAATAAACATGTGGTTCAAAAGCTCCCTCATCCAAATAATTGCTTTTCAGAGTGTAATCACACTCAGCCCAGAAGTAGGAAGATGCCTCTCATGTCGTCTTTGAGTTTTCATTAAGTGGCAGCGCTGCTTTTCTGGCATGCTGACAGACATGATTTTACAAGGGAGTTCCTCTGGGGCTAGAGGAGACACCCACCCACCAGAACACAAAACCGAGTGACTGATGATTAACTAGGCAGCTACGAAGGAAGCAGGATGACTTTGTGCCAGAGCTGGGCTGATGATGGCGCCTGTCTGCTTAGAGTTCATTAGGCTCAGAAATACTGAAACAGAAGATGTTCGGTCTTTCAAAAGAAAATACCTTGTAAGAAAATCTCTCTGGGTAGGAAGCCAATATGACACAAAGACAGAGCTTATGGACATTTGCATTTTTATCCCAGTCTATCCTTCTCCCCAGCAGTGCTGGATAATCACAGTTCTAATATCCCTGAGCCCTTTCATTGTCAGTTGTGAGGTAGCAATGTGGTCCCCCATTCCCAGAGTATCCAAGTGTTTCACAGTGTTCAACACTGGTATCACGTGCTTTAACATTTTATTTATTTATTAAGATCTATGGAACAAGGAAGTGCTCTATTTCCTGTATTTCAAGATGGGGAAGTGAGTCACAAAGAAACTTGCTTCTTCCACACTCACACTGGGAGTCTGTGGCAGGGAATTAAACCCAGAGTTTCCAAAATCCTAAACGAGTAATTACTAGACCACTGTTCTTACCTTCCACCAATCCAGCAGCAGTGAATAAATGCAGTCCCTATTTGTTTCAGGCATGTCTAAAGATTACTCTGAAAGCCTACATAGCCTGACCTATCAGCATGAATAACCTACCCAGACTGTTTCCAATGCCAAGAAATAATGTTTCTGTTCTCTCAAGTAGCTACAGGTTTCGAATAGATTTCCCCCCAACTATGGATTAAAGTATAAAAAATCCCATACATAAGACAAGTTTGTAGTTGCTTAAATATATTGACTTCAGAAACTAAACTGCAATGAGAATAAAGACTGGGGTGGCTTTGAAGTTTTTTTCCACAACATAAAGATGAAAACTAGAAAATGCCTTACGAGACATCATAATGACTCCAGTGTACAGGCTATAACAATTTGTTACAGAACAAGGACTGGAGAACGTGCAGTATCCACAACATAGGGGATATCTACTACTTGCTATAATCACAGTTCCAATCCGTAGGGTGGATGGGAGGATATAATCTGTGTAACTTTCAGCCAATTACCTTATACTTCATTGAATTAAAGAAGTTGAGCATGAAAAGTCCGCATGCAAAGGAGGCAACCACAATATTATGCTCTTAGGTGTTTTTCTTAATTTTGAACAGTCAGATGATATTTTCTTTACCAACAAATAAAGCTTGAAAATAAACCAATTTGATCCTTCCACCTCCAAGGAAGTGACTCTGCCTGAGACACTCTGCAGCCTCTCTGTCTCTGTCCTTTTACCCGAGACTCTATTTTTAGGGGGACCTCACGGCATCATTGAAAATTTGACCGTTATCTTTCAACCAACACAACTGAACAAAGAAAAAGAGACACTTTTGTTCTGATAAGATACTCCCATTTCTCCTGCTACTGGCTTTTTACACACAGCACACACTGAATATTGGGGAAAGCAAAACCTCAGTTCTAAGAGAAAATCCTGCCCCAAGACGGCACGTTCCTGTTCTCCATTGTTTAGATATTTCACCATTACAGCAACTGGGAATCACTATACAGACCTGCAGCTGGCTTAAAAATAAAAAATAAAAAAATTGAAGGATGTTCACACTTCTCCAGTAACTTGCATCCAAACAGTTCAAAGCTGAACTGACCAAATGCCTGTTCTGCCCCAAGACATTCAACAATGCTATTGAACCCACTGTGCAGACAAGAGAAGATGAATCACAGAGAGCCAGAGTGACCTACCTAATACCAAACTGCCGGTTAAGTGCCAGTGCTCACCCCAAATGTCCGAGTGGCTCTCTTGACCTCAAACTGAATAGGAAGCGGGTGACTTATATAAAAGAGCACAGAGATTTGTCTCAGAACATGACTCCAAAACTCTGTTTGCCTTTTTCCAGGTCTGTAACTAATCTCCAGAGATGGAGAACCAGAAATGATCCTGATCCTTTATCTCCAACTGAGTGGGAACAGCGGGGAAAGAACTGAAGCCCAGAAGTGAAATAACTCCCCCAACACAACCACAGCCAGACACACTTCCCACATACTATAGAAAATAGTGTTTGCTTGGATTGGTCAGAGAACTAGTGGAAAAAGCCAGTTCTGCTTCCCTCTGAGCTACTCCCCTATAAATCTAAGGTAGTTATCAACTTAAAAGTAAAAGGGTGCAGGAGGAAGGACCTGCTTGACTACAGAATCCCAGAAAGTCAGAGGGCAAGCTTTTTGGGACAGGGACAGTTTCTTCATGAAACTCTTGGGTCAAAAACCAACTGAGACATATGCTGTATAAAAGTTAGCATATTAGTCCCAACCACCTTGTCCTAATACAAAAAGGAGGATTTGGGGTGCCTTTTTGACTGATGCAGCAGGACATTGATAAAAAAATGAATCACACTTTTACCTCCCAGAAAAATAAACACCCCTAGGGATTCCCAATGCATTAAATTACTTGTCCCCTCCAAGGGGTGAACGTGCCACTTTATCGTCTGGAGACTACACTGCAAGGGCTCTTTAAACCCTAAGCTGACTAGTAAGTATTCTAATTATAAAAGAATTTAATCTTTGACTCTAGGTAAGGATTATGGAGTCACTCCATGCATTTCAGGGCTGCTTACTGATCAGTCTCCCCCTGCCCATTGTATTCCAGTGATCTCCACTAATCTGGTATCTGAGCAGTTCAGCATTTTTAGTCTTTTCCTGCGTAACACCTTTACTAGATCCGACAATGCTTTTGCCCAAGATCAACATCTAATCCCCAGCTTCCCAAAGAGTTCCCTAGCAGGTGGCGAGTTAGACAACAGCACATCTCTAGCTGTCATCCTGGCAGGTTTGGGGATAGAAACCTGGTGTTCAGCTGACCTAATACCTCAGCCGCTTGTCCTCCTGCCTTCTGGGCTCCTGATCCTTTGCAACCAGAGAAGAAAAGCAGCGAACTGGGAAAACAAACAAAATCAGGTAACTTACTTGCTAAGAGCAGCTGTGCATCAGTCTTGTGCCTTGGCACTTCGGGGAGACTGGACGGTGACAGGGCTGAGAGGTAGGTAAAACAGCTGCTGGAAAAGTGTCCGATCCATGCCATCACCAGAGCGCTGGGATCGTCTTCTGATGCCTGGGCTGTCTCCTTCCTTCTTCCCTCTGCCTGTTATTAGAAAACATTTATGTGGCACTGAAGATTTAAACGCACACGCCCCTGTCCCTAGGTATCCCTGATTTCCCTTGTTCTGTCGGAGCTGGCATGGGGTGCTCCAAACCCTCACCCTCCACTGCTGCAGTGCTACTTTTGCCTATCAAATGCCTGCTTTCCTTGATCCTGCTCCCTCCCGTACAAATGAATTCTTGGTGTTATAAAGCTTTTTAAAGGGCTGGGGCAGAGAGGAGGGAGAGGACTGGATGTGACGGGGAGCATCATCTGTTCTGAATGAGCAGCACAGAGAAGGGTGGCGGGAGTGAAAGCAAAGAGGGGAGGGGTTTAAGCCGCTGCTTTGCACAGAAAGGGCTGCCTGGGGAGGGGGGAGAGAGGCGTATTCCGTGCCTTGAGAAAATGCAAGGCACTGTGCTCCCCTGGCACCACATGCTCTTCTCCCTCCTTGCCAGTTCCCCAAGTGCCGTGTGTTTACTTCAGCTCTCCCCTTGCCTGGGTTCTCCTTCCCGGGTTACTGGATGAGCTTTCATTTTTTTAGGGGGTGGGGGCTGACGTTCTTGTTTTAAAATCACACAAAGAGTACCTAAAAAAAAGGAGGACGGGGAATGCAGAAGCTGAATATTTAACAGGGAGCACATGCGTACACGTTCATTGGCATTGTGGAAATGCCAGCTCTTCCAGGCTGGACCAAGGATTTGGGAAAAGTGGGGAGAAGGAGGGAGAGCGTGATTCCTCTGGCACTCTTCCCTTGCCTGTCAACCATCAAGCTGCTGAAATGGTGTTTGCTGACTGAGTTGTGTTGTTTGCCTGCGATCCAGCTAGTCCCAGGCAATGCTCTCAAAGCTCTTCGGTGGTTTGCTGTATTTTTTGTCTTTCTCTTTTTTTAATTCTTTTTTTTATCATTGATAATACCACGCTATCTCCCTAGCTTAGTAAAATATTTCCTCTTCTGAACAGCAAATGTCAGGCCAGCTGCATATATGAGGAAGATCTGCCTAGTGACTGCACGTTACCTTCAGGCTTCGTTGCCCGGTTCCCCTAATCCCGTCACTCGGTCCTCCCCAAATCTCTATTCCAGGACCACAGGCATTGCAGCCCATCAGAAATGCTTTCACAGAAGATTTTATGGTCAGGAAAAGAGAACTTGTCAAAACCAAAGCACTGTACAGGAATGTGTCAGTATTGCTGGAATCTGAAAGCAATTTTTTCCATGTTCTGCTTTGAATGACTTTCAATTTTTTTTATTTTTTTAAAGTTACACCATCGTTAATTAAATATGTCAGCATTGGAATGACATTTTTATTTTACTGTATTGCAATGTATTATTTGCATTGTTGTTTTGGAACAGGAAAAAAATTGAACTAGTGGAACTTCCTGTAGATCAGAAAATCTGATTCCTAATCATCTTAAATCTTGGATATGTAACACCTTATTATGGAAGCTAGACTGGAAAAGTAGCTGTTGGGAAATTCAAAGACAGCCACGCTAAAGAGAGGGAAATAACCACAGCTTTGAATATCATTAATAGTCATATTGCACAGGGGACTGGGTTAAGAAAGCACATTTCTGTGCACATACCACTTTTTCCCAGTGTTCTGGTTCTCTGATCTGTACAT
Source organism: Grus americana (assembly GCF_028858705.1). Classification (NCBI taxonomy): domain Eukaryota; kingdom Metazoa; phylum Chordata; class Aves; order Gruiformes; family Gruidae; genus Grus; species Grus americana. The sequence continues at coordinate 6,884,606 of NC_072875.1, forward strand.
GCAGGTTGGATCTGGCCCACTGGGATAGGAATCTGGAGCCAGACCAAGAACTTAGGCCATTAAAAATGAGTTTTGCAAACGTTATTTTGCTTTTCCACTTGTTGTTAGTCTATATTTCCCACTTCACCACAGCATGGGCAATGAGATCAGACTAGCCAGTACGGCTCCTGTTTCGCATGCATTAGAACAGTGCTACCCCATCTCGGTTGCAAAGAGCACAGAGGACTACATTCAAATCAGCAGTAAAACTATTTTCAATGAAAGTAAAAGATATGGTAATAAACTGTTGCTTAAATCCTATGAAATTATGTTAGATCTGCCTGTGCATAACTGTTAGGAGTGCTCCTTTCAGCAATATTTATTTTACCTTGTAGGAGTATGTCTATGATACATGAAGTATCCTTATTAAAGTGCTATTTGGGGAGTACATGAACAGCTTTGTTGTGGTTTTTAATAAGCATTCAAACATACTTAAAAAGTACTAAACAGTAATTCATACCACATGAGAGTTAGTCCCCCCAAAATCATAACGTTGGCTTTCAGAGCAGGGTAAGTCCCCGGATGCTGCTTCACCAGCACTAAGGAGAGTGTCACCTTCGTAAAGGCATCAACTCTGCTGCTTCTTTTATTTAATCGCTTTTAATAAGATTTAGAATAAATTTTTGTGCTAGGAAAAGCTGTCCAGCCAGCAGCCCTAGAGGAACAGAGTCTCTGCAAGTCTGCAAAGCAACCTGGTCAACGCCTTCATTCCCACCTCCTGCACACGTTTACCCAATGCATATTAACTATGAACTATGAACCCAGTCGACAGCCTCAAAGCAGACAGAGGTCTCCCAGATGTGCCGAGGAGTGGGCTCACAGCATAGTTATTTCTGTGGTGTTTGCCCACCTCGAGCTACACCATTGCATTGCTCACATGCGAGAAATGGCACTGTGTTTCATGCAATGTAAATAAAAACGTTTTTGTGTTTTGAGCAGGCTCCTATTTCTCCTGACACGAGTGGAACTCTGCTAACAGGCACTGCCATCTGCCGGCACCACGTCCTCCACCGATTTCCCTACAAACAGTGAAAAAAGTGGGGCACGTTGAGGGTTTAAAGTGGAGACTGGATTTTCACAGTGCCCATTAATTCGTGAGGCTGCAGAAAGCCCTGTTTGCCCAACATCTCACATGTATTATTCAGCTGGAAAAAGAGAGACCTCTCCCCTAACGAGATTTGTCAGTTCATGAGCAAGCATATAGTTTTGACAGTCCTCTCGCTTTGCCACAGCTCTGCCAATACCTTATGCAATTACACAGCGCTGTGCTCACACCTCTGTCCAGATGTCAGCTCAGAGGAGAGAGTGGGATTGCAGCACTGGGCTGCAGATGGGGCCCAGTGCACGCCGTAAGTGCATTTGTGTGCTGTGGCTGCTGTTTGTCACAGGACCTGAGGCACCAGACGCATTGCAAAGCACAGCAAAGGCCACAGAGAAGAGGGCACTTGAGAGGTATGTACTTCAATCACCGTGAAAGGCCTTTTAGGAGCCATTTATTTAATCCCCAGAGAGGTAGCACCTTTTGCATGGGTCCATGAGGGCATGCACCTTGGTAGACTTCTGCTTCCTTGTTCCTACACTGTAAACTACTGCATTGTTTCATGTATTATTTCAATAGACACCTTCCAATTTGTACTGATTAAAGACCAGCCAGATGTGAAAACAGTTTTTCAGCTGGAAACTACACTTCAGTGAGTCAGTGGCATCAATGTGCTCTTGCTAAGGTGGTTAAAAAGTTGTCAATGGCCTCACAAGTTTGTAATGCGTTAAAGAACTCCAGGTATCAGCTTGGTGCAGAAGGGCAGATCTAATACGAAATAGCAGTACAGTTTGGGTAGACTCTCAGGCTAGTATGTAAACAAGGAAATGCAGAAGGATTGCTTCTCTGAGTCAGTAATAACACAGAGTTCTCTTGGTGTTTGGGATGAAATTCACCTTAGGCAATGCCATTTAGGATGCACTAGTCCAAGACTAAACAGTCATGCTATTTCCTAACTGATGCAGAGAGACAGGTAGTTATCAGAAGGCATCTAAATTAGACCCTTACACTAGAATGGGATGAATGATCCAATTCCCGGTGTGTGGATACAAATTTCACTTCAGTGCAACATCTTGATTTTCCCGGGGTTGCTCACAAGCTGTAACAGCTGTGCTTCACTGTTCAAAGGATGTACAAGGCAATTCACAGGGGTGAAATTATGGCAACTGCGGAATGTTTAGTGCCTGGATTTGCAAACAGAACAAGATGTGGAAGAACAAACTTTAATCTCATTTTGGTATAACTAAATAGCTTTCTGAGGACATTATGTATATAAAAAGCTTTCATAAAACAAACAGTTTGGATTTTTGCTGGTTCCTACAGAATGCAGCAGGACAGTCCAATTTTTGAGCTGTCATGAACCAAACAGGGAGTAACCTCCATTTTCCTGAGGTTCCACTGCACATAAATGAGCCATCCCCATCGATGAGCACAGACTGCCCTGTGACATTTATTACCCAAAGGGACAATCTTCAATCTGAGCACCAGTGACAGAATCCGTAGCTCGCTCTGAAATCAGTGGAGGCTGTCATCGGCTTTACACGTATTGAGAGTAGAGGGAGCAACAGTGCCTTCAGGGAGCATTTTAATTTGTTGTGCAATTTGATCTCTGGAATGAGAGATGTCTCTTCGCGTTTGTCAACCATTAACCTACCATCCCACTAGAAGAAAACAGAGTTGTAAGAGCCAGTGCTGGAAACAGCTTCTAAGATAGTCTCATCCACCTCCACTCTTCCCTGGTGCACTCGACTGAACAGGAGCTGAGCTTTCAAGTAAAGCTCTGAAATCTAGATGTGACAGTCACCCACTCTGTCTCGACTTCCTTTTGTGTTTTGGGGCTTATTCAAACCCCAAACTCAAAATGAAACTTAGGAAGTAGGAACAGAGGCAGACAAGGGGAAGGAAAAGTTTCTGCAATAAACCCAAACTCCCCCGGCTCTATGAAGCATGTGTGGAGGAGTCTGCTTGCCATTTCTTTTGATGTGATAATGAGGAGCTAATGCTAACCTGGGGAAAGAGACAGCTCTTCTCACAGCTATGCGGAGCTACGACCTAGCACTGATTTGCGCCAGCCAACGCACATCCCAAATCTTTGCTATCTTAACTTCTGGATTGCCCGCAAGTGTGTTAGTCCAGTTCTTAGTGAGCTGCTGTTATAATTAACACTAATTAAGCTCTTGTTTTGCAGGTGCAGCAGCAGAACCTAAGGCTGAAGGGCACCCAGAGACTAAACTTCCCACTGAAGCTGACTGTAGCTACAGGGCTAGAAAACACTGGCGAGGGGCACTGTTTGAATGTGTGCGAACTTGCACACGCGTGACATCGCTTCGGTGAATAAACTACCACTGCGGCTACCGCCTGGCTTTCGCTGCCTGTGAGCTCAGCAACAACAACAAAAATGCAGTAGTCATAGCACAGTGCTAATAATGGTGAATTTATAAAAAAAAAAATTTCCTTGCTAGGCTGTCAGAATTCAGAAAGGTTCCTGACAAAAGTAGATGCCTTGGTTCTTTCAGGTGGGAATCTTGTTGCATTAACTTCTCTTCTAAAAACGTACAGCCTTCCCTTTCCAGAGAGGGATGGGTGCATACAGGGTGTAACCAGCAAGGTACGGTCTGCCTCTCAAACTCAGCCAGTACGTAGCCCTTTCATTGAAACAGGATCTTACCTCTAGCTTGTGTTTTTCCCAGCAATTGAAAGAGATAGGCAAGAGGTAGAGCCAGCAACTCCTTCATTTAACTACAAGGAATGGTATTTAGTTGATTCCAAGGGATTCCACAAATGTTTTTGCATGAGAGTGCTCCAGACAGAGCTCAACCAAAGCCCGGCATGCACACTTGAAGTCCTGGGTTGTGGCCCTCTGTGAAACAACAATCCACTGAACATCACAGATCAGTGCAACATAAAACAGTCACTTCCAGCATCTTCTGTGGTTACTTAGCAGAAAGCACAATCTATGGGACAAAAATAATATCCTGAAGATAGAGTTTAGGCAATGCACATCAGCATGCTAGTTTATTTAACTGGCATATTTTAATACTATTTGCAATCCACTCTTAGGAATGAAAAGCAACTCAGCATTTGTTAGAGCAGGTCATTGCTCCGAGTTCACTTCAGGACTCTTTTCAGCTCTACTCTGGCTGCAGAAAAAGTGACCCCCACTGACTCTAATGAAGTCTTTTTATTACTGTTTAATGTCGTGTGTGTGTGCCTGGCAGCAGACTAGCAGCCCTGGGGACAAAAGGCCTCTATTTAGCCACAAACGGGTACTGTATGGACAGCCTTCCCCCAGTGCTGCGCTTTTGTTACACCCCAAGGGTATTCAGGTGACTGGAGAGAGCAGCCAGGGAGCCAGAAGGGGTCTGTCAGAGAGGCTCACCAGCACAGTGCACGATAGATTAGCAGTCACACCCTGGCAAATAGCCCTTGGCTTCTCTATTTCAGTTAGTGTCAGCTGTGGTGGAGCTCAGAGCCTTGTCCCTCAGCATCTGACTGACATCACCTGGGACTTAACGCTTCAGTCGTGGCTAACCTAGGCGAGATTTGAACTAGAGATCTAAAGGTGAAAAACCATCAAACCTCATTTTAAATTCACAACATACATGGCTCTGAGTTTTAGTAAACCTTGCAGTAGAATCCTTTTGGTGTGAGAAGGGTAGTGGGAGGGTCCATAAGAGAACCAAAACATGAATTCCTGCTGCATAAGTAGCATAGTGGTTGCTGACCACACATGACTATAGCAGACCCTGTCTGTGCACTCTTTTCCCCTGCAAGGGCTAGAACTGCTCTACCAGGGGAATCTTCTGCTTTGTCAAAATTCCAGCGCTTAAGCGGAGCAGTGGATCTCCTCTGCAATTAAGTTTTATTCTTTTATATGCAACAGCCCTTCAAGCCAATTTCTGAGATGCATCTTACTACAACAACTTCTAGGGAGTCTTTAAGAATAAAACCAATTATTCCATTTTTCCCCAAAGTGTCTATGTCCAGTAAGTAATCTGCATGGACTGGTAAATTCAAGAACTATAATTTAACTTCTGAGCTCTTGGATTTCCACATAATTTACTAACATTAGGAAGATTTTCAGCAGTTTTTCAGTCATTTGGGAGCTTAAGAGAACCATTTCTAGATTTTTTTTCCCCCAGACCTTGCAGCAGGATTCAATATTTATAAGGAATTCCCTGCCTCAGTAGCAACAACTGACAGTTATGAAAAATAAGTACACTATAAAATGCATTAATATTTTAAGTCTGCCAAAGACTGCTAGATGAAGATATTTCCAGCTTGCGCCTGACTGGTTGATATTTAGTTCAAGTGAATATCTGACAAAAGGAAACATATCTAGGAGGGAAAGGAGAGGGTGTATGGGAACTCGCAACAGCTACAGTAAAATATTTTTCTATGTTTACACAATAAATCAGCAGCAGAATCAGGAAAAGAACCAGTCTTCTGGTTTCTACTCCAGCCACTTATTCAAGGAAGCAACTGTCTACTACGTATTCAGATATTGCTATAGGATTCTGTAGTACATGAATAAAACCTTTCCCCATCCTCCAAATAAAATTTTGAGATTGTGTTGAATCTAGGCTTTTCCACAAAAATGCGAATAATTCATGTTTAATGATGCAATGGAGAGAAAGATAAATCTTCGTATCACTGTAATAAAGTGCCTTTTTATGAACACTCCTGTGTGCTCGCTGCCTGACGATACTGGACATCATCCAGGTCTGTTTACAGTGCCAGCATGTCTGTGTCCCTGACTCCTGGCGCATCTGTACATTTTGTTCTTGGCATATGTGTATCTATGGAACCAGCTGACCTTGAAACTCTCATCAGAGGGGAAAAAAAAATAAAAATCAGCAGCCTGAAAGCCTACCACCCCCCATATATTTCACAGTTATTATCAGAATATTTTTCCTCTGTTCAGTTTGCACAGAGATGACATTCAATAACACTGAAAATGTTCTTACTGTCCCTAGAGAGGCCTGTTCAGACTAAACCCAAAGGAAATTAAAGACCTATCAAGCAATACCCCAATACAGGATCATAAATATAAAACTGCAGGCAGTGACTGGCTAAAGCACTAAGGACAAAATGTGCTAAAACTCTTTGACTTGGGTCCCTCCATTCCTGCTGCCCCTGTATTCCCTGCTCTGCAAGGAGATGGGGAGGGTTCCCCATTGCTCGTTATTACTGCGTGCTCACATAAAACAGAGAGGATGAAGCATTTGCTGTGGGACTAATGTGCCATAGTGCACCGCTTCTGTGACAGCAAGGCTTTGCAGCCATTGCTAAAAATACACACCTCTTTCAGATGACAGTAGAGTGCTCCCTTACATGCTGTAATTTGTGCAGCAACAGCTCACTAAATTTGCAGCAAAACTGTCGGATTTACCCTGCAGTCATTGAGTGAAGCTTCCCTTTCTGGTTGGATTTGCCTGGGGCTTATTCTTTTGCCACTCCATGCACTAACTCAAAACTTCAGATCTGCCTAGTGCTAAAACTGTACAAGAAAAGATGCTTTACCCAAACAGATGAAATTTACTTCACTTTTCTGTTAGTAATGAAATTCGTCCACTGTTTAATATATCTGAGCTTGAGATTAAGGAGATCAGTGTAAACTCAGGCCATTATAAAACTTTCTCAGCATGCCATACAACCATAGAAATAACTCAGATGACTACAGGAGTCACACTGCTCTCTGTTGTAACAGCAGACATAAGGAATTATTGACTAGATCTCCCAGAATGTACCAGTGTAAATGAGGCATAACACCAGAATTGTAGGCATGTCAAAAAGCATAAAAATAAGTTTTCCCAGGAAATATGATGCCATATGGACATGGTCTTTGTTCTGGTGAAGCATCTTTCAGTTCGCCAGGCTCTTCTATGTCATAATGTTTTCTAGCAAGATGGCTGGGTTATGTCATCTCAGCACTTAAACTGCCTTGGGCTGTGGTGTTTCCACACTAACGATGCCACTGGAACCTGCAGATTCCATACTGTTCCCTTCACAGAGAATGGATTCATTTGTACTGACAGCTTGCATACACCTTGTCATACAATAGAGTTATTGAAACTGAATTGCCAGAAAGGCTACGATCATTGCTTTGGATGATTTATCTGGGACTTATTCAGAACTCTGAGTCAATGCCAAGAAAACTCCCTCATGTGCCTAGACCAGATGTTGTTGTCATCTGAACTATGTTAAATGTGAGATAAAACTACTAAAGCCAACAGATACGTAGTGCTACTATCACCCTCGTGTTGACTCAGAACTACACTCCCCTCTGTGTCGACCCCATCCCCAAAAAATCAGCAAAACAGCCACAGCTGGACAAAAAGTTCAGCCTCTCTGATTTCACTTGTTGCTCTGCAAAATGGTTTTGGCAAGTAAGAAAACGTTGACTATTTTATTTTTAATTGATGACAGTAGCCCTAATTTTAAAAGGAAGATAGAGCCTTGTGGTACTCAGCCACAAAAAGGGTAACAGAAGTGCTTAATGCCAAAAGCTTCGCCTCCCCCCACACCTTTCTTTCATCTTTTTAAGAGAATTTCCCATCATATACAGAGCCAGCATTCCCTCAAGCAGTCCCTGCACAGGCCAGTAGAGGGTGGTGGGCAGCCACATTGTTTTTTCACTCTCGGGGTAAAGCCACACATCTCTCAAACTTTATTTAACCATGTATCCTATTTGCAAGAAAGTACACAAGGTGTACGCTGAGGTTCATCTCAGTGTGGGTGATAGAGACCTACGGAAAATCTTGCTACAAGAGATGAAGGTGCCTACCTGGGCATAAATAAAGCTCCTCTTCAGAAAGCACCTCATGGCTCTGTGGAAGTGGATGTGACAAAAACACATGGTAAAGGGGAAACTTCAGCACAAAAAGACTTCAGTGTATGGATGCATTGTGAGAGGAAGGGCTTACAAGATTATGTCTTCAGCTATGTAATCTTGTCATTGAATCTGTTATGGCATTATCAGGTCGAGAGCGATAAGGACATAACCTTATTCAGAGTTGCCTAAATTCCTGCTCCCTATTCCAGCTCTAAAGCCAGCTGCCTCTTGAAGGAAGCTGTTTATCACCCAGAGCAACTTATCCAAAACGTAATTAGGAACAGTCCATCCAGAGCTGTGCTCACTATATCACTGCCCCTCAGAGACCATGTTTTTTCCAGCCTGCATATTAAGCCTTACATACATGAAGACATACCGCTGACCATTCTCATTGCTCACGCAAAACTAGCAGGCTACAGCTGATACTTCAGGCTGCTTTCTACTACCAAACGTGGTAACAGCTCTCTGCTATCAAGCCTGTTCGTATTGCTCTGCCGAGTGACTCGTTTTGATGGGTTCACTCATCTGTAAAACAGTCATTCTTTACATGGCTATTTCTAATGTCCTGACCTTCAAAAGCAAGGCCTAGGGTTTTTGCATGATCGTCTAGTAAATGTACTTCCGTAAAGACAGCATGTAGCCAAAATATCTGCAGTTCTTAGCTGGGAGAAAAAACCCAGGATGCTTCATATTTTTTTCTTTTGACAACAGCAGCCACACACAAAATCATGGCAACTTTTATGGGTACAATGCTGCCATTAGAAACGAGGACAAAGTTACCACCCAGCTCTGTTATTACTAGTGGTAAAGGGTCAACAGTGGTTTTACCAGAGGGACGGCAGGAACTACAGGGGCTATAGTTCCCATTAGCAATGCCCCCGTGGCATACATACTCTTCAGTCATGCTTGCAGCTGCTCAGAAGTACAAACTTGGCTCCTGGATCCAGCTCTCCCTATAGAGGCATTGCCTGAATTTCACAAGGCCGGGCTCCATGCAACTGTGAGCTAAACTCAGACAACAATCAATCATAATCATTTTCCTAGTGAAAGAACAGAACAAAGAGCATAATACATGTAAAGAGGATGTGCTGATTTCTTCACTACCCTGTCCTATGTCTGTGTTGCCACTGGGACCACATTCCTACTCTTGGGAAATAACTAAATAAACAATCACTCCACACAACTTGCTCACTTCCTTACTATGCCTAACACTGTGAGCTCCATCCAACCCATTAGCTGCAAAGGGAATTCAACAGAGCTCTAATTCTTTCAAGCGATATGCTCTCAGCTTTCTTCATGACTCCCATGAGATCAATGTCTGACTTCAGTGGGTCAGGATATCAAACCAGGCTTTCTACCTTGCTTTGCTTTTCTCTGCCTTGGTTATCATCTGTAAAAAATAGAATGATGACTGCTTCCTGTATCTTTCTCTCCCTCCCCTGCATTCCAAAAGAGAGGGTGAATTTCATTTATCAATGCTGATAGAGTCCATGGAGACTTGCAGATAAAAAGACTCAATGTGAAGCAGAATATAACGTTCTACCTTGCAGATAGCTTATGTTTTCCTATTTCTTTTCAAAGCACCTACTGACATTGCTAGGCAACTGGGACATTGGCCAAAATAAAACCAGTAATAATAATTAAACAAACAAAACCTGAGTCTAACAGTCTATAAAATGCAGCTGAGGGCTGTCAGGTGAACAGACAACAGATGGAATCAATTCCTAAAGCTGGAAGAAAGAGAAGGCTGAAATGGTCAATTGTCAGTTGAACCAAAAAGTAACCTTAGAGATACATCCCAAGGGGGATGCGACCACCATCCAGAAGGTCCTGCCTCAGAGGACTCTAGAGGCATGGTAATATTTGGGAGCTTTTGAGATGCAGCAAGATCAACTTGTCAGATTGTCAAGGAACCTGAAAGAATGGCAGTACAAGGGATGGCGACTGTTGTGCAAAGAATAATGCAGTGTTGTATCCATACAGAACTCTTCCAGTCTTCATCTGCAAAGTACAAAGGGTGGAAAAACTGAGGCACAGACAACAGACTTACCTGAAGTTCATATTCAGTTCTCCAGAACTCTGTTCTTGGTTCTCCAGAACTAAAGTTCGTATTCTATTCTCCGAAAACCGAATTTTGCTGGTGATATTTAACATAGCCCCAGAAAGGCAACTGCAAGTAAGTACAATTTACCCTAATCTGCTTATTCCTGTTCGTATAGCTGTTTTCTGGCAGACAGGAGACAGTCCCCATGCAGGTATGCCACCCCACTCCTTATCAGGCTATCAGGTTTGCTCAAGCAAGCAGGATATCACGTGCACCAGAAAAAGCCTTTGGCTAGACACATCTGTGCTCACAGCAAACCTGGACCTGATGGCCTCAGGGGTTCTCAGAGGTTGATGTAAGGACAACACCTGGAGACCAGCATTTTAGAAACATCTCATGCCCTTGAGAACAACTTAAACGTCCATAAATACCTTTTTAGAGCTTACAGAAGCATGTTTATTTGGAAAACAATGAGAGAGGAAACACACAGAGGATGAAACAAAGTGTGATCTCATTTTAAGGCTTCATACCATTTGATCAATTGCAGCTTAAAACCTCCTTGTTAGAGCACAAGACCTGAGACATCTGTGCTCCTTCTTCTACCAAATTAATAAACATTGTCACTGAGTTGCAGCTAGTTACCACTTTTAATACCATCATATATAACAGAGGGATGAGAGCTCTAATATCTAATGCAGAAGCCTGATGCTACTAGACAAACCTAATTGAAAATCTAGAAACAAATCTTCAGTAGGTGTTAACTGGTGACACCAGTTAGTCAATGACTTCAAACACTTTCCTACATACAGTGTTTTAAAGTTCTGTTTTCCTAGCATCAAGTAGAAAAAAGTATTTCAGACACCCCGAGTCAGGTGCCAATGTCATTGTTCAGAGCAATCACCAGGTTTGTAGCATCACACACTCATATTTTCATCGCAGATTGCTTTGCTTCGGAGTGCTGAAGAGAAGGGGCACAGTGACAAGGACAGAGCTGCCAACAGAAGAATACGGTGCTTTCTATCAATACGAGCCTTATCTTTTCCTCTGTACTTTTTAAAAGGAGGGTTCAGTGACTAGAAAAAGGGAAGTGACTCATGACTTCACAGCCCTCACTGTGTTCTGCATGGGTGATTACACACCCTCTACGCAGCTACGGACTCCTCAGAGGTGCTGTTAGCTCCCTGAGCCCTCTGCCCTGCTCCCCGTGCTTGACTGTGCGGCAGGCTCGCTCCCCAGCAGCGAAACAGCCTTGTGCTAAACACTCGGCTCACTACAACCAGGAAGGAAAGAAATGCCTTTGTTGCAGTCCACCCATGCCCTACATTTTCAGGGGAAGTAAGGACTTCTCGGGCGCTAACCTCCTCTGCCAAGCAGCTGAATTACAAGTAAATACAAGTAATGAGCTTTACTCCTTCCAGTGAGAAGTCGGCATAATTTCCTCCATGAACAGAGTTGCATAAACCCCACTTTCCCCACATAGCATTATCAGCAGAGGTGCTCTACCTTGCGGGTTTGCCAGGGGACTGGGGGGGATTCTAGGCCACACTGCTTCAGGAAATCTTTACTGCAGCTATGCTCTTCTAGCGTAACAACTTAAAGACAGTGCTAAATTCTTGTCCCCCAATTCTCTGTGCTTCCTGAAAAGTCACAGAAAAATTAAGTGTGTGAATGTGTCTAAAAGACACAAAACAACTCATCAGTAGGCAGCCAAGTTTCTATCTCATGCTATGAAGTCACAAGTACTGTTTTTCCCTCTCCCAAGCCCACCCTCACTGCTCTGTAAAGAAGAGGGCAGATGATACGAGGCCTCTGTTGCTGTTCCACTACTGACTATGACTTCAAGGAGTTAAATAACGTAGGTCTCTGCCTCTCTGGATTTCCACATGCATTGCCAAGCCAGCACAACAGCCAGCTTTGCTCTTGAATTTAAATAGCCTATGCATTTAAATTTTGTCATTACAGTTAGCAGAAGAGGCCAAGGGCTCCAACTACCTGCTGTCTAAGAATAAGGAAGGCTGAAGTGATTAGGAACCTTTTACTGCTATTAGTAGCAATGCTTGAAGGTGCTGGAAGGGATGAGGGATATAATCAACTTCATCTGTTACGCTGTTCTTCCATTTCAGACACTTGCTGTCCTAGAGTTTTACACTTTCTTCAAGTTTATCTCCATGCTGGCATGCATGGCTATTTATTTAAGGCAGGGTGTCGGTTAACACTCCCTGCTAAGAGGAGCAGAAACCCAGTTCTTGTATTTATGTCTCAGCTATGATGTTGCTCGTTCCCAGAAAAGGAAGTTTTGGCAATGAATCACAACGGTACCTACATCAGACTGAAGATTCAGTCTCCCCTTACTGCAATATTCATTGCTACACTGCTATCTAGAATATGCTCAGCATTTTACTCATACGAAATGAGACATGACTGGAAGGACAGAATCATCTCTCCTGGGACTCAGAATAAAATTGCACTGGATTTCAAATCCCTCCCCATGGTAAGCACAAAGTAAATAAGTACTGTGAGGCTGCCAGCCTAGCTACAGTGAAGTTAATGAATAAACAACCGCCTGCAGTTTGACTTGCCTACTGTACTTAAAATATGTATCTTTGATTACATCTTAGGGAGACCTCCTCTTCTATAAATAATCATTCCAAAAGATAAAGGCATTAAATCTTTTTTCCGTTGACAAAACAGAGATTATCAACATTTATACATAAAAGCTGCTTTAGGCAAACCGGCTCTTCATAGAGGACTTGCTTTTTATAGAAAATGTTGACTTTGTTGTGGAAAACAGAACACTGAAAAACAAGGAAAAAATTGCAAATATAGCAAAGGACATTCTGAAAATGTTAGCTCAGTCACACCTTGTTTTCCTCCCCATTTCTTCTTTGTAGGAGATGCTCTCAAAACATACATTCCCAGGAAAACAATAGGGCAAGCTCAGGAAAGGGAAGATCGCTGGTAATTAGAGGAGCTGCTGGCATACTGAGGTCACTTCCGAAAATGGGATTTAATTGCTCAGTTATGGATGCATTTTTGGAAATGTTACCCTAGGTGAATAAAGTAATCACTTTAACAAACACAATAGCCTAGATTTCCAAGAGTGTCTCAGGCGATTTTTGAATGTCCCAACATGAGAGACAATAGAGAGAAGTGATTTTGCAGTGTACTTTGTGGGAATCTCTTGCATTTAAGGGGTCTCAGAGCACCTAGGAGTCATTTGTCACTTGTGAAAATCTAGGTCATTTACTCCCCCCTCCTCCTGCTCTGCTTTTTTTCATGCCAAATATAGAAAGAATTTTCTGGCTTCAGACTGAATAAAGTTGTTAATTACACTCTTTCCTAAAAACCTGCAATTGAAATTCACTTGGGGAGTTTCTGAAAGCTGTGGAAAGCTATTCTTTTTTATAATATTCTTTTGACATGTCTTAGAGGAAAAAGGAAGAAAGCCCATTTGCTTTTAATTTCTCAGTTTTGAGGATAATATTTAACAGAAGTAAATCCCTTTAAGGGCTCAACTACGCTCTTTGAAGCTAGTGGGAAAAAATCCCACTGAGTTTCACTGCAGGAGAACGAGCTTGCTGCTTTGAAAATTTGTGTTAAACAATCTGCAGTATGTTGTGTGATGCAAGAAAATTAATTTGTGCCATCATGAACTGCCAATAGGTGAAAAGAATAGGATTCCTGCACGTGCTAGGCCCGGTATAAAAATAACCAGATTATTTCAGAGTATACCACATCAATTAGCTCCTGGTAAAAGTATCTGGAGCAATTCCATCATGAATTCCTGGTGCTATAAAAGCCTGTATGTGTTGGTATCACTAACAGCATACCTGCCTCACAGGAATGTTAAGGAGTGTAATAGATGGATTAACATGCTTTGGAGATGAAAAGTGCTGCTTGAGTATTATCAAATTTATTATTAATGACAGAGCTATTAAAACAATGGGATGGCTAATAACTGAGCTTAATTCCTTATATGAGCGCTTTTTGCCTTCAGAACACTCTGGGGCAAATGCTTGCATCACTGAGTCACAAAGTTCCTGTTGGTTTCAACTGTGTGAACAAATCTGGCTTTGCCCAAGCATTAAATAACTTTAACACACAAACCCTTTTTCCAGCCTCCTCTAAGACTCAGAAGATCCTGCCTGCAGGATGTCCTCCACCTGTCCCTGGTAGGTGGCTAGAAGCACCAGGTTCTTAGTGCTGTATAACCAAGGGAATATCAGCTTCCAGTCTGGGCATTGTAATGTTCAGGGTAGAACTAATTTATTTATATACATATCTTTTGGAGACCTGCTGTAAACTGCTCCAGCCATCTAAGTCCTCTCACTACTGATGGAGAAGGATGGGCACCTCTACAAGGCAATGCATCCTTAGATGCCTTTCAGAGTGAGAAGTTCAGAGTTCCTTCTGAACACAAGAGGGAAACAGAAGAATTAGCTTTATTAGGCATCTAATTTTTGTATGCCTATAGGTAAGTGGGATGATTCCAGGCTTACATCACTCGATCCCTTATCAACAGGATGCAAAGGCACTCTACCAAAGGATTGAGAAATACAAGAGATGCACATTTCTTTAAGCTCCAAGACGACAGCAGTGCAGAGAGAGTAACAGCAACTTTACAGTCATGAGTTAAATTCTTCAGTCAGTCCTCTGCAAAGAGTTCAGATGGACTCTGAGTTTCAGCTGAAATCTAAGAAGGAAAGTCTAAGCAGGAATTTGGGCAAGGACACATGCGTCTAATATAGCACAGACCAAATAAATCAAACGGCAAAGGGTTCTGCAGAATATGGGAGGCATCAAGAGGAATCTGGTTCTTTCCAAACCCACACTGCCCATGCAAAGAAAAGGCCTGACCCTCACAACTAGCCAAGACACTTCTGTTGTGCTTGTACTGGTGGGATGGGACAAGACATTCAGATGTTGGGTGTCAGTAAGAGTAATGTCAGCTTCTTCACGTAATATCAAACTACTTTCCCTAACTTTGGCAGCTCAACACATCTGCTGTGTTTTTTATCCATCCAGCAGCCATTCCTCTGCCTTTCACATACAATATATAAACCAAGCCACAATGTTAATGAGCCATTGCATATAGATGAGCTGGCAACCAGTCTGAGCTGACACAGCCACACATAAAAGCCAAAGAGGGCCTTGGGCTTTCTTCCTTTGATTCAGAGGCTGTTGGACCAAAGTCCTGTGGAAATTGCATGGTTAGAGGACACGAAGCCAGGCAGCTTTTGCTCCCACCTCCCTTCTGCAGTCATCTTTACTGCTTAAGACACAAGGTAAGAGGCTCAGTGCCATATTGTTTTCTTGATAGCTGTCTGAGAAAATCCATGGTATTTCCAGATAGACTGTCCCTTCTGTTTCCTTGCACAAAATTGTCACCTAATGACTACAGCAAGGGAACAGAGAGTCCTTTTTTGTGGAACAGGATGTTTGGATTCTAGTCTGCTTACTCACTGGCTTACCTTTTCCTTGGGCAACCCTCCTGTTGGTTCTCTGCTTCAGTTTCTGCTCCCATACAACAGGCTACTGAGGCTTAAGAAAATATTGTCAAAGAAAAATCTGCATCTGCTGTAGTCACCTCAGATACAGAAGGCAGAAGATGGCAGTTCAGGAATTACTCTTCTCTGGGAATGCTGAGTGGTATTTCTGACAGTGGCTTGGGGCTGGAAGGGCCTTAAAGCATGGCTATGCAAGCAAACTAGGGTGGGATAAGCTGATACAAGTTTACAGCATATTAGCTGCTGCGTGGTAACTGCCACTACTGTTGTTTTAACCCTGTGTTAGTACCAGCCAGCCTGTCTTCACCTCATAGTTACTTATAGGCTGAGCATGTACACCCGGACAGTTAACAAGTAGCAGCTAACGATTTGTTGAACGTGTTTCAGTTTCACAGCAGTAACATGCACATAGCAGAAGTCCCCTACATTCAGATCCACTGAGATGCTCAGAGGCTAGGGTAACAAGTTTCTCAAAACTAGTTAAAAAAAGTAACCACCCTTAAATTATCTTCCATTTTGGGCATGACAACATGTAGTGCATGGTTCACTTCCTTAATCTCACAGTCAATTACATCAGCAGAGAAAAAAGAAAAATCTGCATACGTGTTAGTAATAAATTTAAAAATCAGGGCATACCACTTAAGGGTTGACTACTTGTCAGAAAATGGTAATTAAAAGCGTTCCAGCTGACAGTGCCCCTTTAATGAATTATTAGTAAAGTTCTCTGAGAACATTTGATGAACAACACCATAAGAGTTCTTACTTAAACAAACCTATTTTCTGCATGATACAATTTCACTGGACAAGAGGGCAAAAAAAAATCTCCATTTTAGAATCAAATTACAAAAACAACAAAGTAATGGTTTGAATGATCAGGAAGTAACAGGTGCCTCTTCTGTACTGACTGCCTCTATTTCCTATACTACAGCTTTTTTCCATAGGTGCTTATCTAATAATCACCACTATTTTCTGAAATTCTGTTAAAAAATCCCAATAAGGTGTAGCATTAAAGAGATATGGTCATCAGCTAACTGTTAACAAGCATTATGCATACATACTACAGTGACTGACCAGCTCAGTTTTAATGCAGATACAGCAGTGCCCAAGGACTGATCCTTTCGGCTAATACCGAATTACACCAGAGGCTTCTGAGCAGTGGCACGTGCATTACACAAACTTCAAATAGTCGGCTCGTGCTGGGCAGTGTCAGCAGCAGCAAGCACACTCCCCTTCTATGCACAGTCTTATAGGTGCCTTTGCATAAGAGCCTCGGCACATGCCGATACATCTGATTAGACATAATTTGCTGTTGTACGTACCAGCACAGTTGAGGCTGCTGGATCCTGACACTGCTTTGCTGTGCTCCTGATTGAGGACAGGGGAGCTCGATAAGGCAGCACAAAGCACATGGGTGAGGAGGGGTAAGCTTGAGATGGATGAGCAGAGGGCACTGGACTCTTGGGCTAGGCTCTCAGGTGGAAAAGCAGATGGCAAGCAGCTTGGGGGGGGTACACGAGGACTTGGAAACACAGCCCTATTTAGTGGGAGCAATGTGTGGAGTGGGGAAGGAGGAGGGCAAAGGGCACTAAGTCTTAATCATGGATTTGTATTTGGGTGTGAAGGAGACGGGGGGCTGGGAAGCAGGAAGACAGGTGGCGGAAAGAGGCTCCCGTGCATCATTTCCTTTCACTGGTTTCCAGCTCCCTCCAGGTCTGTTGTTTGTCCTTGACTGTTTCAGGAGAAATGTAACAGAGAGCAGCCCTGGGAATTCACGTTTCTTGCAGAAGCTCTGTGGACCCACCCCTATAGCTGGTAAGCAGTGATATTCGGGTGGTTCTTGAAGGGGGGGTGGTCATGGTGAAAGCACTTTCCAGCCATGGAGTTCAGAGCATCCTGCACCTGAAAGCTACTCTTGCATTTCAACTGTAATCAGCAGCTCACCTTAACACTCGATAACTAAGGTGCATCCTTAAGTCTCGGGACGACAGTGGGAATGAGGGGAGTTTGACACAGGAATGTAGATTTACCTTCCAAGCCAAGTTGTTACATAAGTGCTGGTTGTCTGTTCCCTCAGCAGCACAATCCATCAGAAGATGTACTAGCAGTATATACCTGAGGCTCTATTTCCTGTCTGCAAAACAGGACTGTAGTTCAGCCTCCATACTGGAGAAAAGGAGCTTTATAGTTAAGATTCAGAGTTTTCTGTTAGCCCACCCTGAATATCTTCACAAGTCTTTTCTACAAACAGGTAACTTGGACCACATTCAGGCTGTGGGTGGCTGATGAGTTTGCACACTTCATACTGAGTGCTCACAGAGGTAAGATCGTTTTATTTGTTTCTTGATTTTACAAGGCAGGGGTTTGACATGTGAACATGCTTTCTCTGCAGTATCCCATGATAAATGCAAAGTAATTTAAGTTGGCTTACGCTTCAATAAACTCTTTCAACTACTTTCTGCACTATAGGGAGAAATGTGCACAGAGTAACCATGGAACAGGTAACAAACAGCAAGATATTATTTGAAGCCCTAGGAATTTCTGTCCCAAAGAGAAAACCAAGCAGTTATACAAGTGACACTTGCATCATAGATACAGCTACTGTCATCTGAATGGCCACCCTGTATGTGAATGTTTCTAATATCAAGAGATAAAACAAGGAAGTTGATCTCTCTTCCTTTATTCATCTGGAGGTTATGTCTAATCTTGTCACCCAGGTTGCTCATGCAACCTCATGGTGGGCAGGTGAGAAGAGATGCCATAACGAACAGCTCTGCCAGTCCTCACACACACTCTAACTCTAGTGTCTCTCTTCAGTTAGCTGCCTGGGCTTTTCTAACATTGAAAGTAAAGTGAGGTGAGAGTAAATCTTTCACGGGGTTTACACCACTTTACTAGGACTCTGGAAATCTCAAATCACATCCCGAGGTCTGCTGCATAACTGAATTCTGCAGGAACTAAAGCAACTGATGCAAGATTTTTTGAAAGATAGTTAATAACTAAGAGCCTCATTTTTGGAAGTAACTTAGTCCCACGTTCAAATCAGGCACTTAACAGAAGCAGAAACTTAACTCAAAATAGGAGTCCTGGTACCTAGAGCTGCTTGTGTAACTGGAGACACAGGTAAGTTCGAGAGGAGTAATGGGATGGAAGCGATTCACTGTGAGATGCCAGTTTCTCATGAATCTCAGGCACCTGAGCTACTAATGTGGGCACCCAATAAGGTCCCTCAGGTTGGTGGAATGGATCGACACCACAGCAAATAATTCCAGGAAGGCTTAAGCTCCTAAATAAATGGGACAGATGCAAGATGCCTGTGCAGGTTAAACTATATTTTCCATGGGAAACGAGACAGTAAGCTATTTGTAAAGGGTATCTAAGAATGCAACATTCTTCTCACCTTTCTGTCTGGTTTTGTCTGGAATATGAGGACCTCCTGCAGGAAATGCATTAGATGCTGAACAATAAGAGGCAGAAAGAGCCACCAGGCAGTTGGTGATAGCGTAATTTAAATACAAAGACTGGGAACTCATAATAAATCTAAACTTGAGACTTTCATTTGCAAAAGTATCTGCAAATCAGCTTAATATTTGTCCATCTCAAAAATCCATAGTATATTCCCCTCTGTTTCACTTCTTGCTGAGAATATTAAGACGTTATGCAGGCAGAAGCTTTACTTCTTCTTAGATAATAAACAAGTTTCTGCCAAGATAGCAATTGGGCATCTCTCATTTATATTCTCCTAAAATCTGAGCTCCATTAAAATTCTGACTACAGCAAGCTGATGCCGTGTTGCCAGTCCATGGCAACAGATTCACGAGGTCTCAAAGCTTTTTGCAATCATTGAATTTACCCATACAACACCCAAGTTTTGCTTCCATCTTATGAGTAGATGAGGAAACAGACACAAAGGGGAGAACACTTGTCCCATAGCACACAAAAAAAAAATCGTTAAAAGCCAGGAACTGAGCTCAGATATTTGGACTCTCTGGGGAATGCTTTACCACTTGACCCTGTGTCCTAGGTCCTGCAGCCAAAAACCTTCTTATTAGGGTGGATTAGTTTGTTTACGGGTTGAGACACAATATGTTCACTAAGTTTACTCTTTGCTGCAAAATAGCAAGGAATAGAATGTGCTGAATACTGGTCTCTGACCTTGGTAATAAGTTGATTTAATTGGATTTGATTTTTCAAATGTAACATCTCAAGTCAGCCATAAACTCTGGAATTAGCATATCACATCTCAACACGGGAGAGATTTTAAAGCAGCATAAGGAGATGAAGTCCATGCCCAATGAATTTCAAATTACACTGAGGATGAACTCAGCCATATGCATGTCAAACTAAAACTGTGCAGGCTCTGAGTGCATCAAGCAAAGTTATTAATGGCTTACATTTGCTATTAAGAATGCAAAGTAGCTATTTTGCACCCAGTTTGTTCATACATCTCTTCACATCAATGACCCACGTGATGGGTCAATAATTCACTCAATGCATACTGAAAGCCAAGAATGTCTTGCAAGTCAATTACACTTATATAAATAATTAGGAACGCAAAAGTAACTGAAGGATTAGAATAGAAAAAGCTCTGCTAGTGACATACTGCATGCCCCAGGGATAGCAGACCCTGTTCCTGTCTTTAGATTTGCAGCTGGTGTTCCCCAGTACCTTCAAAGGACACTGTGCATGTCCCTGAAAGCAGAAATTAGCCTTAAAAGGGGCAATTTTGAGTTTTAGCATTTCAGGGAATAATCAGGTACTCATGTAACTAAAAGCTATTTGCTTCCTGCAGGAGATGTGAAAAAAAGTAGGACAGTAGGCAAATAGCTGCCTACTGAGATTTGATCCTCAAGATTTGCTCCTGAAATTTGTTTAGCTTTCATGGCATTCAATTGTAATAAATCACAGGAACATTTTAACCAATCTGCTAGGCACAAGCGGAGTCTAATTCAGACAGACAAAATTTGCTTCATCAGATCTCATATGAAAAAGCACCAAATACCTTTAATACCTCTGACTTCAGCTGGAAATCTCTGAAGTCAGACTTTTTCACAACCCAGGTCTTGGGACCACAAACTGACCTTAAAAGCCATGGCAGGGGCTGCAGGCTATGCTATACATCCCTACAAAAGGCATTGGAACATCACGATGCAGCAGCCAAGAAGTGCTGAGGGAAGGAAACTCTTGAGATGAGACTGTAATGGAACAAGATGTATCTAGACAGCTTGGGTGAACATCACAGAAATCAGGCTTCAGGAAACAGAGGTAGGACAAAAATCTGTCAATCACAGTCTGCAGTGCTGCCAACACTTGTGATCGGAGCACTATATGATGAAATCTACCAAACTACTGATGTCTGATGCTCTTATTGTTGAACCTCAACTGATTAAACATGCAGCATCAGTCAGAAAGTGCCAATCTACCTTGCAGCTGCTATATGACAGACTTGCAGGCCCGGTGAGCTGAAAAAGGAGCATGGAAGATCAACAGGTAGCAGATGATGTGCTTCAATATAAGCTCAGCATGTCAGATGGACAGATACATAAAGGACCGCCTATAGGAGAGAGCCTATATTATCCAAAACGGTACAAGAAAATGTGCATCTGTTCACAATGCAATGAATCCTTTCCCTTTTTAACAATTCTATGGTTTCATTATTGGTTTATTTGCTTTTTTAGATGCACAGTGAGAATTAAGAGGCTACATTCTCCCTCCCAGATGCTCCCGTTCCCCATGTTACCAGCTGTAGCCCACCTGACTGATTATAGCAATCATAGTATTTATACTTCTGAAGTAAAAAGCCAGTTCAAGAAAATTAAGTCCAAAATGCCTATTAGTGGAGAACAAGTCTGGAATGATACTACATTCAACACATCTGCTGGAAAACTTCTGAATGACAGGACACAGTCATTCAAAGGAACCTAACACATGCTCATGAAAGAAACGGTCTGGTAATATTCTTAAGAGAAACTATAATCCTCAGTAGAGAAATTCAAGAAACAAGGACAACTCGATTGCAAAACAATGCCAAATCAAAGCAGCTAACAGAGAATCAACGGACAGAAAAGTAGCAAAAGAACTAATAGTAGAAAAGACCTCCATAAACTGTACATGTGGGATTCGCTTACGAGAGTACTAGTTATTAAAGGAAGGGGGGTGAGAAGTGCTAAGTAATAAGCAGCACAGAACTTATGCTGCAATGTAGCATGCCTTTAGTCTTTGGCAACTGAGACATGCAAAGACGGAAAACTAATTTACACACAGCTCAGTGAGATAAACTATCCAAGGAGAGAGCTACGCACATACACACACTTTCATCTTGAGAGAAAGCCTTCCTCACTTTGTACTTTGTTTATCTTAAGATATGGAATAGAATAAATATGAAAGATCTGCCTTCTATATGGAAAAAATAGCGATAATTTGTATTTATAGCACACCATTGCTCCTGAAAGATCTCAGAATACGTTAAGTGACAGCTGTGTTCAGGGATCATTTCAGTTACTACTGAAGCAACGTGCTACTCTAACAGGGAAGGGCAGTCCAAAAGTTGCTTTGTAATAAAATAACACTCTACAGCATGAAAAATCTTTATCAATATAAAAATAGCCTCACAGTCGCATGTAAAGTAGTGGAATTATTCTTATTTCCTTTGCAGACAGGGAACATGAGTTAGAAAGCAATGGAAACAGTCTGAGACCACAGAGTCAGGACTACAGCTCAACAACTGCCTATTTCCAGACCAACGAATCCAACTTTCTCCTTTTCACATCCTTAACCATTTCAGGTGAAGCTGCAGGCTACTGCTGCAGAATGCAGCTACCACCTATCATGTCATCTGATACACCTCCAATTCTTTTCTCTCCTGCTGTCTGACTATCTGAGAAACACTTGGGCCTGGGGTTCCCAATGGGAACCTGGCAAAGCAGGGATTTGAATCTGGCTTATCAATACCAAAGTGATAGTCCTATATACACTGCTATGGTTGGCTTACTGGCAACAAACCACCACAGCCTAGTGGGGTTTTGCCAGTTTAGAAATCAGTCACCTTGATAAGCACAAAAGACTGCGATACTGAAATGACAGCCTAGCTGAAGGTAAGGACTGCAATAGGGCAGTGCTCTTAACACTGAAAATATTCCCACACTGCTGACAAGGATAACCACCCACTACGCTGTTTACCCTGGTGCTGTAAGCAGGTGAAAGATGGCAGCAGAGCAATACTACTGCAGTGTGCAATTCGTACCATGACTTACATGTGATTGGAGCACCAACAAGCCTGTATCTTAGTGCTTATAGATCAAAGTCTATATCATAAAAACAAAGTGGCTGAATTCAAAGGAACTCTTCCTACTGCAATAAGATCCAGGTTAGGTGCTCATTTCCCCTTCCCTCATCTTCCCCAGGGTCACACAGAGGGAGTATTACAGACCTGACAAATAATACATCAAATCCTGTCCGTAAGGCTGATTGAGCGTGCAGCGTATGACCACACAGCAGGGCTAGCAAGGCTGCTGAAGCCTGTTCTGAGCATTCTTTTACTGTGTCTTTCCTCTGGAGCAGGAATTAGCAACTCCCTCCGACGTGAACTACTGTAAGAAGACTTTGTATCACGGCAACACTTGCTCTCTTGCTTTTGTTCCTTTAACACTGCGCAGAGAGAGCAACTTCATGCTTATCTTGTGCATTGATTAAGCAAGAACCTTTTTCCAACCACATTGAAAGCTGTTGCAACAGTGCTAAATGTTTTCTGTCAGCGATCTTCCCCACACCCAGAGCTGGGTCCGGGTGGTATGAAGCCACTATCAGTTTAAATTTACCAACACTTTGGAAAGAAAGAGTGTACGTGAATGGAAGCTTTTATGTGACAAGGTAATGCTGAGGACCGAGATACCTTGAGATTAGATGCCGAAGCAGGGTCAGAACTGTCACGGTATTCAGAGGTGGTTTTGCCTTGGGTAATGGCTGTCTCCTAGCTGTGTCGCTGATGCCTGAGTCAGCTGCCTCTCAGCCATGGGGGCTCCTGCAGAAAGCCCTTTTGCCGCACCTTGCTGGTGACTGAGACTTGACATTGCCAATCTGTAGAAACAAATTGCGAGTTAATGATTCAACCCCTTAAATACTTCAGCAAAGAACAACAAAACAAGAGAACACACAGAATTGGCTCACATGACACCGTCCATTTTCCCTGTGGCTTTTATGGTTGGTGTTTATGCAGTATTGCCTCCCCAGCCCACATCTTCCTGCAATATAGTTCTGGTTATAAAGAGCTTCTGCTCTCAGCCATGCAGGTGAGAACCTATTACAGCCTGCCTTTCCCACACATTTAGAGTGTAATGCCTTTTTCTAGCAACAGAGAGGAAAAGTGACTAGACAAAACCTGTCCTTCTCCTTTAGAAAGCTTCAACAAAAAGCAAAATATGTTATTTTCAAGACTTCTCAGCAAATCAAAATGAATTCTCTTAAAGCAGATACAAAATTGGCATAACATTATTGAATTAAATCCCTAATTTTTTTCTCTTGCAACCACAACAACACATTACATAGAAATCCATAGCAATGAGAATTCTTGTTTGGGTTTTTTTGACCAAAGAAAAATCCCAAAAGATACAATTTGCTTGAGAAGTAATTTCTCCCAGAGAACAACTTCCTATTGAAAATTTAATATTTTCAGTGGAAACCTAATCGTCTGAAAATAGATATAGTTCTGTGGGGAAATCCTGCTGCATAGTACAGACAGCTTAGCTCCCAGTTCGCTGTTCCCTAGAGGCAAGATACCCAGCATGACTGCACACCTCATGGTGCACTCTGAAGGTGAAGCGGATCATCTGCTGCATGGGCATTCTCTGTCACAGTAGAAGGTGCTATGGGAGATACAGTCTAGCTGTGGAATTAGTTTGGCACTGGAAAAATATCAAATAATGAAGTTTTCTTTAGTCCCTATGAAGTGCTCATTGCTGGAGAGTGCTGGCAAACCTTTTTGTCTAGACAGAGCTCTTTTACAAATGCCATGTTTCTAGCAAGTGGTGGAAAGGGATGACCATGGGCCAGGGCTGGCCTCTTGCCCCTGCGGCACATAGGGCAGGATAAAATGCTACTTCTGTAAATTTACCAAAGCATTAATGGTGTTTGCATATATGAGATGTCATTTGCTCTTCAGTCAGCCAAAGTCTTTAGACTCTTTCCCCCAGTAACTGTAGTCATGGATTAATTTTGTATGCAGCACTAATAACAATATTATTAATTGCTAACAATGACAGTAACGGCTTTATTGCTGTAAATCTTTTACTTATACACCTCCAGTAAGTATTTTAACCTTTGAGGACCCCAAACTCTCCTAAGCTTTCAGAAAACATGATTTGCTCGAGTCTCCACTGCTGTGGTGCCTGTTCCTTCACTTATTCATTTGCCTGTGTTCTCATGAATGAATTATTTCTTCAAGTCAGCTATGTGAGGGGAAACTGCAGCCTATCTTTTCAAGCCATGTATATACAGCATTGTGTGAGCAATATTCCTGGCTGCAAATTAGCTACTGTTTGTTATCACCGAAACCTTATTGGAAGGGTGACTCCAAGGTGCACTGAAGTGACACTGGGGCTGCTCGGCAGCAGACCACATCAGGTAGCAAACTCTACAAAACATATACAAAGCATAATGAGAAGGAAGACCCAATTTTCAGGCAGAGGTTTGGAAACTCCCTGCTATAGGCTGGCAGGGTATTACAGCAGTCTTCCTGAAGTGACTTATTCCCTTAAGTAACCAATGGCCCCTATAGAGTCCATACATTCCATATATGTCAGAGCATACATGTTTCCTTCCCTTAAAAATCAGCAAGGGAGGGGATAGCACATGCCCTTTTTATATATCACTGTTGGGGTGGCTGGGACAAACCTGGTTCACCCAGTTTAAAAGGCAGAAGGATGAAACCTCCCTCCCGTCCTATCTAAAGGAGGAAAGTTAGGCACTTAAGAGGACTTCTTCATTAGGTACTCACATAAAGCTGGCTAGATCATACCTGTGTGCTTACAGGAATCTGAAATGAAAGATATCTGTTCTAAAGATATTTCATATTCACAGTGGATATCATAAATTAATGCACAACCCACAGGTAGGCAGGTACTACTTTGCCTTTCTTGCTGAAAAATGGCCATCATTGCACTGGAAAAGGGCAGTTTTAACATCTTGCAGTAATTCTACTCAGCAGGAAAGAGGGCAAGGCAGGTGGTAAGATCCTTTGGTGTATCCACTAGAAACTCCAGTTGGACTTCAGGTTGGCAAGAAGTAGTCACTTGGACTGGAGCTGTGACAAGACTCCCAGATTAGCATGCTGAGCTGGACCGAAGGATCACATTTCCCAGATGGAAATGGCATTTTAGGCAAGGCTTTGGAGGTATAGCCACTGTTTCAGTGCTCAGATCTGCTATCAGGAATAAACACTTAATGGCAACATTGCCAGGTCCAAGAAAGGTTACCTGTGTCAGCTTGCCAGTACCAGCAGGCCTGGTCCCTTTGCCAACATGCCCATCAAAGATACAGGGGGCACAAAGGATGGTGTAAATCAGATTTTTTTAAAACATACACCTAGAGCTAACTGGCTGCTTCAGGCAAACTTATATTCTTGCTATACTTACAATTGATTCAGTAGAGGGCTAGTTCTTTTTGGCAGGCCTTGATTCTGATATAATTTTGATGTAAGCAGCAAGACAGGGAGACAGGATGCTGCAACTGTCATCCCATCACAACAGGCATATTCCTGCTCTACCCAGGGCAGCTAGTGAAGAGCAAATGAGCTATACTCTCCAAAGGTCTCAATAGTAAAGCAGCCAGCAGATAATATACCATAAGACTAAGTGTTATGGTTTGCTTTTCTAATAAAAAAGGATTTTATAAGGTATTAGGAATTGGATATTTCACATACTTTGTTCAGAGAAAGTTCAACAAAAAACAGAAAGGACTGAAAGACGACCTGAATTTTGAAAAGACCTCATCAGGACTGAAAAAAATAATCCTTTAACTCTGTATCCCCCTTTCTTCTACCTAAGCTTCTTAGAACGTCATCTGAATCCCTAACAAAGATGTATTTCTAACAAAAGCTACGGGTTCAGTGGGCTGCTTTTCATTTATGCTGTCTCCTTCTAATGATTCAGTTCTGCCAACTTTGCTCATACATCCATTGCTGTGAGGGAAGAAACACATGTGAAGCCACAAGAACTTCAGTGAAATAGCAGGTGACGGAACTTTGTTCTTGTCAGGCCCCCAAATGTTAAACACCTTCTTCCTTCACTCACTGATCTCCTCAAGCGCTGCACGTGGCTGAGATTAAAGCCATTTCCCTGGATTAATGTGCTCTGCACAAAGTGTTGCACAAAGGATTTACCCAAAGAACAATTAAAGCGCCTGGTCGTTATCCCCCCTCCTTCAAAATTTTTCAGAACAAAACAATTGAAAACAAGTAAGAGCAGAGGACTGCTCAGTGACATTTCTGGGTGAGCAAAGGAACTCCAGCTGGAATGTAGCAATCAGGAACTCTAATGATTGTTATTACCTACTTGCAGAAATGCAGAAAAAGGAGAAGGTAGAAACGCATCTTTTCAGAACTAATTTTCTGGGCATTTATCAAATATTCTGGGTAGAGGGACTGCTAGATTAGCTAGGAAAGATCAGGAATTTGAGAACAGAAATCTAAAAAGTTTCTGCTTACTTTAGTGATCACTGTGAAATACAAGACTGGAACAGGGGAGCGGAGACATTGTTTTCATAGCTAACCTTGACGTGTCATCTTTATTCATTGAGTAGTTTTATTAGTAAATGCCCCACTGTTTAAGCATACAAGCAGTGCAATGCACTTCCGATAAACATACTATGCCTGGGGACAGCGGCAACTTTGCTAACTGCTGCAACAAGGAATTTCACATGCAAGGCAGCCAGCAATACTGTGTTTATTTGGGCCTAACAGGAAACATATCCTGGTAAATATTAGCTAAGACATAGTTGGGTTACCTTTGCTGATTTAAACTGAAAGGACTTTAAGTGCTGTATTATATAACTTGCTTTATATAATCTCCTCTAGACAGTCTGTGATGTACTTGCAGTGTGCTTACACAGGAGGGAATTTTTCTCCTGCTGAAGCAAATCAACACACTTCAGTTGTATGTGGGAGCACGAAAGATTTGTTGAAGGGAGAATTCCTTTGTCATCCTGCCTGAAGAAGGGTGTAATTCTTCTGCCTCTTTGATCTACTTGGGGGTAGCTTAAGCAGGGCTTGTAAAAGAGCCTCTGAAGAAGGCATGTAAGATTTAAGGAGGCAGGAAAAGAACGGTAAAGTTTCTCCCCTTCGCATCTATTCACGAGGCTAAGGAGCAAGTCTGCTGTAGCTCGCCCATGCCAAAGGTACACACGTGCAGCTTATGATGCACAGAGTGTGGCATCCCAGCATTTCACACACTGTCTATTCTGGTAATGACAGTAAATACATTATTGCAGAAAAGGACAAAATGAATGCAAATGACAGCTGAAGCCACAACATTTTTGCAAAATAAACAGGGGTGTTAGAAGTTAAATACTGGTAAATTTCTTGGAATAGTGTGTTGCACAGGAACATTTTATTTTTGCTCAAACTGTGCATTAACATGAACATATTAAAAGTGTGTCAGGAAAATAAAACTTGAGGACTGTTCAGAAAGGTGATCTCATTCCCCCTCTTCCTTGGATATGTGCTTAAAGTTTAACCTTTGTCAGCTACATTCTCAACCCATAAATTCAACAGCAAAAGCTTAAAACAGTGAAAACGTACAACAAAAGTGACCTTCACTTTTTCATTCTAATCTCAACGAGCAGAGGAAAAAGGTGATTTCAGTCTACGTGAAGGCAGCAACTGTATGAGACACAGAACAAATTCATTCTCAGGGCTGTCGAGACAAACAAGGACATTAAATCATAGAATTTACCTCTGGCTTTAGAAAATGTAATTAATTTGCACTTAGACTCCATCATTGATAATTTAATATTTTCCCTTTGCTGCCAATTATCATATCTAAAGGTTTTCTCTGGCCCCCATAACTATGTCTAATGGAAGGATTTCTGTGTCAGCCAACTAAAACATTAGGCAGCTTCTCTAAGTTAATCTGGATCCCTAAAGGGTAAAGGAAAGACTTTGCCAAACAGCAGTTCGTTCCTTCATAAAACAATTGTGGTGACAAGTGGACCCTCAGAGGGTGCATATGGTCCCTTTACTGTCTATTAGGAGTCACCTGTACAACTGGCATAGGCAATTATCTAACATATAAATGGCTGAAGTTAAACAAGATGAATTTCACACTAATAACTCACATCAGCATATCTAATCCACTACATGCCAAAGAATTATCCTCATTTTGGATATATGAAATGAGGGCTTAAGGGAGCTAAACAACTCTTGCCACAGATATTTAAGCACATTACTCCCCCGATATCAAGTGAAATTTGGGCAGTCCCTTTGACAACAATTTGAGCACAAGCATTTTGCTCCTAGCCAAAAAGGAAGCCTGGGTGGGACAGTGATATGACACAGGGTTTCAGGAGTGTGTTGCAGCATCTTTTGCTTGCGTCTACAAAACGTAAATCACTCTTAAGGGTTGTTTTAGTGTCACCGTCTATGGGGAAGGGTAATGTGGCAGCAAAGTAACAACAGCAAACAATTACAAAGCCCCCAGCACCTCCTGATCTGAGGTGCACTCTTCAAGTCCAGGTCCTTCAAAAGAAAACATCCATAGCAGCTGCAGGTCCCTAAAACATTCAGGTCTCTGTGTGGCTGGGGACACTAGAACACCCTCGGCGTGAGTCGGCAGTAAGAATATTTACTCCTCAAGTTCTTAATTTATTTCAGTTGGTTTTAAGCTGAAGCTTTTTGCCCCCAAGAAGTATGATTACAGTGCACAGTTAAATTTGGCTACATGAGAATTTTGTTTAACAAAGGCTAAACAGGCAGACCGAGGGTACACTTTCAGGTGGGTTAGCACTGAGCAGTAATCAAACATCCTCTCTGGCAAGGAAACACATTTTATGCTTGAAGGGTGATCAACTGTGAAATCAATTACTTCTAAGAACATTCCTAAGTTTTGGGTCAAAATCTGACCCTAGATCTGTCTATGAACA
This sequence comes from Grus americana, assembly GCF_028858705.1. NCBI lineage: Eukaryota > Metazoa > Chordata > Aves > Gruiformes > Gruidae > Grus > Grus americana. Next base: position 6,914,197 of record NC_072875.1, read on the forward strand.
TAACAGGCAATCTCTAACTCTACAGTGGATCAACTTCTCCCCACACCTGCATGTCTGAATAACTGAAAGACTGGGAACTTTCCAAATGTAGGTTAATCCAAATTTGAGTCTGAACACGTCTGGAGTTTTTTCTCCATCAGTGACTCTTATTCCCTGTGTCTCCTGTTAAGAAGTTACCTGCTTCTCTATGCCTCCACTTACTCAACTGAGCAGAGGACAATATTAACAGTTGACTGATTCAAAGTTTACTGAGCAAGCCAAAATGATTATTCTTTGCTGGAATGCTCCTTAGGCAAGAATCTGTTACTTTCCTCATATACTTACTGGAACTTTCCCCACCAGCTGAGGGGAAAATATGCAAATTATATAACTTTTTCCTAAACAAGTGTCTTGAGACTTTGTCAGAATTTACTTCTTGCCTGCAGGTATAAATGAAACCTGCGTTACCCATAATGTTTATTATTTCTTATTCTCCAGAACACTATCAGCAGAGGGAATGTTCAACTACCTCCGGAAACGCTTTACCAGCCGCATCAGAGAACGAAGCCGGCGGAGGGCAAGGCTCGTCTCTAAAGATGGAAGGTGTAACATAGAGTTTGGCAATGTAGAACAGTCAAGGTTTGTCTTTTTGATTGATATATGGACAACTATCCTGGATCTCAAATGGAGATACAAAATGACTATCTTCATTTCAGCATTCTTAGGCAGCTGGTTTCTATTTGGTCTCCTCTGGTATGTTGTGGCATACATACACAAAGATCTTCCAGAATTCAATCCTTCCATAAATCACACCCCCTGTGTTGAGAATATCAATGGCCTGACTTCAGCTTTCCTGTTCTCCTTGGAGACCCAGGTAACCATCGGCTATGGCTTCAGATGTGTCACAGAACAATGTGCCACTGCCATTTTCCTGCTCATCTTCCAGTCTATCTTGGGGGTAATCATCAATTCGTTTATGTGTGGTGCCATCTTGGCCAAGATATCAAGGTCCAAAAACCGGGCTAAGACTATCACCTTCAGCAAGAATGCTGTCATCAGCAAACGTGGTGGGAAGCTCTGCCTCCTTATTCGGGTGGCAAACCTCAGGAAGAGTCTGCTGATCGGGAGTCACATCTATGGAAAACTTCTGAAGACCACCATCACTCCAGAAGGAGAGACAATCATTTTGGACCAGGTCAACATAGAATTTGTAGTTGATGCTGGCAATGAGAATCTCTTCTTCATTTCCCCATTAACTATTTATCATATCATAGATAAGAATAGCCCATTCTTCCACATGGCAGCAGAAACCATTCTGCAGCAAGATTTTGAATTGGTGGTGTTTTTAGACGGTACTGTTGAAGCCACTAGTGCTACCTGTCAGGTGAGGACATCCTACATCCCAGAAGAGGTGCTCTGGGGTTATCGCTTTGCTCCCATTGTGTCCAAGACCAAAGAAGGGAAATACAGAGTAGACTTCCAGAACTTCAGCAAGACAGTGGCTGTGGAGACTCCCCATTGTGCCTTCTGTCTCTACAATGAGAAAGAAGCTAAAGCCAAAGAGAAGAAAGGTTATGACAATCCTGGTTTTGTCTTGTCAGAAGTTAGTGAAACCAGTGACACAAAAATGTAGTTCCAGATATTCATGGGACCATATCTTTTCTCATAATGAATTCAATCTTGAGAGGATTAATAATTTAGTAAAACAAAACAGAAACACAAGTTTGTTTTTACTCTAAAACAGCATTTATCTTCTCAAAAGCCTCAAATCAAAGAGGAACAGAATGCAAATACCAGTGATCTCCAGAACACTATTTAACTACACTATATATATTTCATAGAATTTCTATTTCATAGAATTTATATTTTTATACCTATGGGACATTTTATGAAGCTGCTATGTTGGAACGTCCAACTGACTTAAGTTCCCAGAGGCATGCAAGTCTGAAAAAAACAAAAAGAATGGGATAAAAACATGAAAAGAGGAGACAGAAGACAAAGCTAAAAAACCCTAAGGTACTTAGGAGCCAAAACCTCAGAAAAAGTATGTTTCTGGTGCCAAAGTCCTCTATGAAAGCAGACTCTCTAGCTCCAGAACACTTGAGCACTTTTGAACATTTTGAAACAATTCCTTCTTTCTTTGCGGTTGGTACATCTACAGAAATGGAGCATTAAGGTATGGTACATGCTTAGGAAGCTAGAAAAGACAAAGCTTGGGGCCATCCTGCTGCATCTAGAACTCTGTAAAATGCAACTTCTCTCCTGTGAAAGCTTTTGATTCCTTTCAGGGACAAATAGCCAAATGGAAATGAAAAGTGAAAAAAAAAAAAACCACAGAGAAACAGAGACCCACTATGGGAGAAGAGGAATTTTGAGCTTATTCCTAACTGTCTCATCCTTCAGATACTCTTCTCTCCACTTCCCCGGGAGCCGGCTAACTGTGAAATTAGGAAACATCTGAAGACAACTGTCCAGAAAGAAGGTAAGCCACAGTGGGGAGATGAAGAACACATTGATTGCTTCACACCTGGCAGACAAGCAATCCAGTGGGAGAAAAGAGGAAATTCCCAGCTCTAGATGTATCCTTCAACAAAATCCACAATGCAAACAGAGATTATCTTTTCCTTTGAAGCACAAAGGTCTTGTTAAAACAAAAACATAGCATAGGAGCCTCCCACCAACAGTGGGCTTCAGATTTAGTTCCAAACCGTTCATCTCATCACAGCAAAACGTTCATCCCTACAGGAAACAAGTTCTGCTCGGTGGTAGTGAAGTAGTAGTGAACATTTTCCGGGTATGATTTTTGACATTTAAGTTTCAAATGCAATAAGAAGTGTCAATAACTTTGGTGAATTTCCACTTCCTCACACTTTTTTTTTTTTTCCCCAGCTACTTCTTTTGCTGAGAGTTCAAGTAGCAGAGTTCAAGTGGCAGACCAAAGAGAGAGGTTTTTTTGGGAACTCTTCCCAGTGATGTAATTCAGCTCATTTATTTTCAACACTGTGATAAAATGGAAGCATCTTTTCAAAAGCTGCTGAACTGAGCAGTTTTAAAAGAAGGGGAGAATTAAGCAGGTCAAATGATGACAAGACAAAGTTATTTTGCAAAGGAACGTAATGTGAGTATGGAAATCAAACTCTGGGAACCAAGAGTGTTCATGTCTCAGTCCCAGTGTAGTATCAACTCCTTTGTTGGTTCAGAACAAATCACTTTAGTACGTGTCTCAGATTTACCATCTGTAACACGGGACAAAGTACTTATGCTGTACAAAGAACAATGTTATGAACAATTATGTCACTAAAGCACTTTAAAAGCCAATTCTCAACCGTCTCAATCTTTCCTCTCTTTAACGCACCACTGTTACACCCTTCTTCGCTTCTAGATGGAAAGGTCAGCACAGAAAGTTCTGTTCTCACCACACATCAGAATTACTAAAAACGGCTGCACTATGGCTAGAACTATGGAATGGTAGAACTGCCAGCTGAAATCTTCAAGGTAATTCAGAAAGATTAACCGATATCTTAAGTGTACTGGTTTTGCAACCTTGCAAAATAACATTGTCAACTGTAAAAAATATTTTTACAGTCCAAATCACCACAGCATCTGAGCCACCCCAACCATTTGTGCATCTCAGATTGTCTGCTTGGAAGGATGGTTGGTTTATCCTCCACTCTGAATGGCACACCATAGCTGCTGCTACGTTTCCTTTATAGGCTTCCTGTACAGTTGCCCTGTAATCTCCCTGTCAAGGAGAGAATACTTACAAGTATTCAAGGCTTACAAGTTATACCTCTTACCCCTAAGAGAAGAGATGCACCAAGATGCCCTTAATAGAAGTAGTCTTCACTGTACAAAAAAGCATGTTAATAGGAAATCCATTTAAAAGATCAGACCCAGCTATGCAGTGAGGAGACAGGAGCTATTCCTATTTTCTTTAAGTAAAGCTGGTTTGGGATGTTAGTTTTAGAGGGGAAAAATAACCCAATACTACTCCAGTGCCTGTCCAAGAGGTGGCGTACATCCTCCAAAGTTTAAAGGGTCCCTAAACAATGCACTTGCGGGCTCTGCCCTTGGAAAGCCATCTCAAAATCCTAAACCTCTAAGTTCACCACACAGTTTTTCAAACCTCTCACCCTGTGCCTCCACAGCACAAGTGTGAGGAGGCATTATTCACGTCTAGAAGTATTAAGCACTACCAGGACTCAAGTAGAAGGTACTTGATCTCACTGTGAGGATGATTACCTGTCGTTCAGTCTATTCTAACAGTTACCCCTGCCTCAAAAGCTAGCTATGCTGCCAACAGTAAGGGAAGGGTGATGGTTACTCTTTTGCATGTTTTGGCATTACAGAGGGGGAACTGGCTACTGCACGAACAGAGGAGACACAAGGGGGACATAGCCAAAGTTGGCAGGGCCATGGTTGAGCTATCAAGCTTACTTAGAGGGGGATCATACTGGCACCTAACTGGGAACCTAGGAATGAAACCTCCTCCCATGATCCTGCTGCTGATTGTCACTTCAGGAAGCACCAGCCAGTCCCCGCCTGCCAGCGGTGCGCCAACAGGAGATAGAGCACTGTAGTCAGAGCCCAGCAGCAGGACAACAATGAGTGGAATTTCCTCTTTCTGTCCAGAGAGGGCTGTTTGTCACCAGAGAGATAAAGGCCCAGGGCAGGGAAAAAGGGTTATCGGGAGACATGCCACACACAGTGCCACTCAGGACAGACTCCATAGGAAATCTATTTTGGGGGCTGTCACCCCTACTGCCATTAAAAGAAAGTTCAGTTAAGAGGATGAAAATAAATTTAATCTTGCTGAGCAGAAGTGGCTGGAGGGAACCACAGACCTGATACTGGAAAACAAAGACTGGCTTCTTTACCCGTGACACTGTTTCATTTTTACATCTCCACAGCACTCTCCTCAAGCCTTACGGTTCTCTTCTCCCTCCCTGACTGTCCACTCTGCAGGCTGCCCATACTGCCGCAGCAACAAGGAGTCCTTTCCACAAAGTGGAACATGCAGCGGAGGCCAACAGCCTGGCCAACACAAAGCAAAGGACTGCAGAGAAAGTCTTGTCTCTTCAGGAGAGGAAATCAGCTGGATTAAGGCCTAAAGAATTTAGCTGTGAAACCGTTAGCCAAGCAGCTAGGCTTGGGAATAACGTGTCTGCACTAAACTTAATTTATCTTCTCATTTCACAAACAACATGTTTCTTCTACTGTATTTATTTTACACATTCATTCAAGCTGTGCCTAATATTTCAATCGTTTTGAAATAGATTTACCCTCCTGCTGGCAAATGAATAAGGCATCCTGCTGACTGCTGGAGAAAGGGCCATGAATTAAAATAACTGCTTTTAGTAAACTGACGTGCTAGTTAGCTGTCTCCACACACTCTTTAGTAGTAACTGGTGAAAAGAGACCCCTAAATAATAATAAAAAAACCAAACCCTGGCAAACCGTTAAGATACTCACACTGACTTGCGTGGTTGGAATGTGGCAGACCACTGCTAACTAGCACACAGCAACTGCCTGGATAACTTCTGCATGTACACACTTCCTTGTAAACTCAACTACTCACCCATAAACAAGTCAGCAGTGCGCAAAGCCCCAACACAAGTGAGAGCAGCTGAGGTGTCATATCCTCTTTCCTCTTCCCAGGCAGCAGACTGATGCGATTAGACCCATGCAAATTCAGCTGGGAAGAGCCTTTATTTCCCCTTCCCTTTTATTTTGCCCCCTTCAGTTCACCCCCACCTTGAACTGTCACAGTGCTGGCCCAACTCCTGTGCCCCACACAAATGGGGAGAAACCACAGGGGATGTGAGCAGGGGCCCTGCCATGGCAGGGATGGGGGAAGCTGAGCAAGTTCCTAAATCCTCTGGTGAATCTGTGCCTACAGCTTCTTGCTGCAGCCAGGGAAGCTTCTGCGACAACATTGTCACTGGCCCTAGATCACATATAACACTGTGACAACGTCACTGGAACAAGAAGTGGGGAAGGCAAAAGCCCTTGCTCCACTGCTGCTAGAATGCACAATGTGTTTCCTGAGGCCAAGTTGACATTCCTGTGGTGGAAGCATCTGCCTGGGGAAGCTTATGACTTGAACAAACTGCTGCACCAGACAGACATAAATTCTCCCTGCTCCAGGGAGCTGGACAAGCAAGGGGAGGCTGGAAATGAGACAATCTCACTCCCCATCTCAATTTGCATACTGCTAGCCAAATTTAAGCACAGAAAGTACTGAAGCTCTTGCTGTCCTGGGCGATCGCATCCCAAGCAAGCTCTGCAGAGACGAAGTTACCGCATTATTCTGTATATGACAACCCACTCCAGAGGCAGGCTGGCATGCTAGAGACCACGCAGGGCTGCTGTCAGAGGGATCCGAGCGAGCCCCGAAGCGTCTTCTGCCTTGCTGCCGCTGGATGGCAGCCCTTACCTCCAGATCCACGCACAGCCAGCTCCATACAGGCAGCCACGCTACCCTTCGCGTTGGCAGCGCAGCAAACTTAACGCTGCGGACTATGGCAATCTTGAAAGCGCAAAGCAAGAATTTATTGGGACTGTTCCTTATTTTATTACACAAAGTTTAATGCATTTAGTGACTTATTTTTGGCGTGAGCTCTGCTGGCTGGATATATTTAGCCACTTCACAGAAGTGTTGGGAGACTTAACTCACTGCAATGAATTCAGAGGTGACGTCTAAGTGGAGGGCTGGGGGCTGTAAACATCACGTCTGCAGCGACATCTAAAGCACCTTTAACAGAGTCTGCAGTAGGTGGGGTGGCTTAGTAACAGCGAGGCTGGGTCTGGGGAGACCTATATTCCATACACAACTCTGGTCTGTGACTTCAAGCAAGTCACCGCTCCCTGCCTCAGTTTACCCAGCTGTTAAAGCAGTAACACCACAGGCCACCTCAGGAAAGCACCAAGTTCTAGTTCTGTTAGTTTTGCAACAGTGCCCAAAAGCGTCTGTTCAGCTGAAACCCCCCTCTGATTTGGAAGCGTTCCTCGTGCATTACAGAGCCTACAGAAACTCACGCAAAGGATTCACGGCCACTGCAGCGGCGTTACATATATCGAAGTCCAAATGACAACCCTTCCCGCTCTGGCGCCAGGAGCTTTGCAAATACCACCAGAGGATCCTTAACCCGTTAATCCCTACGAAGCTACTCCTCCAAAACACTGCGGGCAGACCCCCGGCCCGGCGCACCCCACGCTGCCGGGTGGGCTCCCTCACCGCGGGGCGGCTGAAGAGAGGCTCGGGCGGGGGGGTTAGAGCGGACCGGTCACCCCCCACACACACACGGTAGGAGGGGGGGATAAACCCAGCCGTCCAGGGGCGCAATACCGACTCTCCGGGAACGGGGCGGGGGTGCGCGACGGCGCCTCAGCGCGGCGGTTGGCCGGGCTCTGAGGGAGGGAGGGAGGGAGGGAGGGAGGGAGCGACCGTTAACGGCTCGCGTGCCCGCCCCAGCCGCGTGCCGGCCCCGCGCGCAAGAGCCCCGCTCTGCAACCCTGCTTATTCACCGCTGCGGTGGTGAACCCCGCCGGCGTTGGGGGTGACAGAAAAAAGCGCGGGGTTCAGGGTTTTCGAGGTACCACCTGCCAACGCTCCGAGCACAACCTCCTCCCGCAACTTCTCCACCCCCAAAGGGCTAGAGATGCTTTTTCCCCACGCGTGACAAGCCTGCAGCAGAGGAGACTCCTTTGGCCTGTGCACAGGGCTTTGCAGCGGCAGGGAAGGTAACACAGATCCAGCGTTGGGCTTTACAGCTCCAGGAGACAGAAAGTTAAGGAAAAGCCAAAGCAAATAACAAGTTTGCAGCAGTTCCTGGAAAGGAAGAAGCAAGCTCTTGTGCTGAAATAGCTGCACATCAAACTGCCAGAATCCCTGGGTTATTCCTTCTCCTTCAGCAGCTACAACTTACAATAAGAAATACAGATCTTCATCCTCTTCTGCCTTCTCCTAGATAAGGAGCAGCTAGGTCCCCTCCTCTAAGAAAACCTCCCCTGACCAAGAAACCCTTTGTTTGCTGCAGCCATTTATACTGGTTGAAGCAGCTGCTCCGCTGCAGTCAGCCCTGGTCGTCACTACACACCTGCTCGCACAGCATCTCACTACGGGCAGCTCATTCCCCACTGCGGATCTGCAAGGTTGAAGGATATTGCTGTGGTGGCCTAGAACTGCTTTTCTTTCTTGTCTTTCTTTTTGTAGGTTTAGCATCGGGGTCTGTTCGCTACTCTTGGAGCCTGAAGAGTTGAATTTTGCCAAGGATCTCTTATTCTCTTCTGGTATAACAGAAGAATCGGAGCTTTACATGCACAGATTTCTACCTCTGTATATGAAAAAAATCACACCTCACAAGCTAAATTATATGTTATGTGTCATTCTTTGTATGACCTTAGTCGAGATCTCTTAATTCTTTTCTAATACGACAGAAAAGTCTGAGTTTAATTTGCAACAAGTTCTGCTTTTACAGATGAAAATCATAATATATATTATGCTAGGTATTGTGCAAAAGTATACAAACAGGGTCTTTGAAGTGAATTTATAAACCACAGCCCCTGATGTGTCTCTAGACCACAGCTCTAATTAACACCAAATGCAGCAACACCCAGTCTGGTGTGGGAGAACCTACTTGGTTAGGAAGCGGGCTGAAGTCTAACACACTAATTTCACAGGGGTCATTAAAAATATTGTATCAGCACAGCAGCCTGTAAAAAAATCTATTATTGTAATAGTATAATAAAGAGAATTATTCTGGCTCCTTTAACCCAGAATTTACAGAGTGATGGCTCTTTTCTTCTGACAGTAGGGGTGGGAAGCAGCAGCTGTGTTCATCGGTGTTTTTATGACAAAGTTTCAGGCATAGTCATTTACTGTCTTTGTGAACAGTAAGAACCCACATGAAATATTACCGGCTAAGACCAGCTTCACATCAAATATTTGCACCAACCGAAGTTATGGCAAATTTCCCACGTAGTTAACAACTCACTAGGACTGGAATATGCTTGTTGGGCGGTAGTATGAGAAATACTTCCTTCTCTTTACTAATGGGAAGGTCTTAGCACGGGGAAATCCCTCTCCCTTGCCATAGAATTCGGTGCGTGTTAGAAATCCACAGTTGTTTGGAAATTCATCGTCAGGGTTGAAATACAATTCTTCGGTATGTAAAAGCAGTAAGCCATTCGTGTATACAGAGGATGGGTTCTGGCACACGAGGATTATGGATAGGAGTAATCTCAGAAGCTTTACACTAGAAGGATTTGGCATCTCCTAATTTAGCGCAGCTAACGAGCGCGTAAGCTGGGAGATCCACCCTCTAGGCTCGTGATTTAGTGGGGATAAAGAGCCTTCTTCAAAATATAGTTGAAAACAGGTTCTAAACGTGATGTCTGTAATTATGCAGTAAGAATACCTTCATGTTCTCCCTTTCTCTGATACGCAGGCACTGAGGCAAGTACATCTCAAATAGAAAGAAACTGTCACAGAAATCCCAGCTAAAGGAGCTGGAGCTCAGAGACTGTAAAGCCATCGCCAATTCTACTTAATATACAATGTAAAACTAATTCTAGTTTAGCATATTTAAGCTAGATCCTCTGCAGTGTTTGAACTTGGGAAGTGGAACAGAAATATTGGGTGAATACTAGATCCCTAGAAATGAATAGCTAAGTTACCACTGATTTCAATGGGAGATGGGTTTCCTGGTGAGGTTTGAATTCTGAACTTCAACACAGAGATTTTCTGCTATCCCTGTTGACTCTCAGCTCACAACCATGTGATCGCAACCAGCTGTTTGGTAAACTTTCTGATTTAACCCTGAAATACTTGAATTCCATGTGCCTTGTCCTCCTGGGAAAAGCAAAAAGTAGCATTAGTACTGTCAAATTCCTTGTTTATTTTCACAGAATCATAGAATCGTTTAGGTTGGAAAAGACTTTTAAGATCATCAAGTCCAACTGTTAACCTAGCACTGCCAAGTTCTCTCGGTGTGTCGCAGAAATTTGGTCTGGGAGGGGGGATCTCCCTGCTCTCACCCCTTGAGCTCCCAACATGGCAGTCAGGCTGATACTGTGGGGTACAAATGGGCCGCTCCGCTCTGTATGTTATTTCTTGCGCTTTACCTCAGGAATTTAAACTATTAAGATCTTATGAAAACGCTACAAGGTGCCTGGGAAGTGCCGCGCCAGTCTGAGGCTGTCTGGCACGCTGGCGTGAGATCTCTTTACTCCAAGATCTCCTTATTCCACGGGACTGCAGCCTGCGGTGGGTGGCAAACTGTGTCTAAACCTAAATGTTAGCAAATACAAGCAAAGATTAATATCAGCAAGTACCCTGAAGAGAAGGACAAAGAGAGGCTGAAAGGACCTGAGCTGTGGATGCTGCTGATCACCTTTCAGATACTGCGAGTTGGACAGCCAGAAATAGATTCTTCTTAAATCGTTGGTTGTTTTCAAAAGCCTTTTTTTCCCAAGGATCCTGCTGGCCAAATTTTGCTATCAAAGACATCTTTGCACTCTGATAACCTTCAGATTCTGCCTTTAGACATTTTTGTGCAATCTCAGTCTTCAGATTTTCCTATTACTGGCAACTGGGCAGGCACGCCGTATCAAAAGAAAATACTTGATATTTCTATTGACGATGCATAGCCAGAATGAATCTGGATTGCACTAAAGTGAAAAACATTAGAGACAAGCAAAAAAACACTCACTCTTATGACTAAATTGAGGAACTATGGTTGAACACACAAAGGGAACAGCCCTGTGGTGGTTGAACACACTAATGTCGCTCATTTTCAGAGCCCAGGCTTGCTAATCAAGCTGGTGAAAGCTATTGTACTAGAAACTCAGGAACAAAAGGCTGTGTGTGGAGGAAGGAAATGGTGTTACTTGTGCAGTTATGTATTTCTAAGGGTTTATCAAATCGACAGAAAGATCAAGCTATCTCTCAGGACCACCGTGTGTCTGCAAAAATACAGGAAGTGCCTTTGCCTGACCTTTATACACAATCAGAAGATTCCTTGGCAGCGCTTGTTTTTGCAGCCTCTTACTCCATCTCAGGAATGCTTTGGAGCACTGGCTTTCCCTGGGGTTTGGGGATAGGTGAGAAACATGAGCAGGCGGGCTGGTAATACATACAGCATTGCACATATACATTCTGTCAATGATTTCTTGAGTACCCTAAAGAGCAAACAGATGGAGACGTCTATTAGGTTGGAGACGGCTCTCGCAGGGAGGCTGCGTGTCCTGGCGCTCAGCACGGTGCTGTGACCCCGTCACTGGGGCACCGGGCAAGGGTCTGCTCCCAGCTCTGCCACCGTCCTCGTGCGAGACACTTCACCTCCTCGAGCTTTGGCTGCTCTACCACTTTCTCTCTCTCTCTCTCTCTCCATGGACAAAAGATGGAGCCTAGGTTTCTGATTTAGACACTTCAATAACTAAATTAGGTCTGATAAACACAGGCTCCAGAGACACAAATCGAGAGCAATATTCTTTTACAGTGATAAGGATTATGATTGCCGCTACTGTGGAGCGGCTTTGGTTTCCTTTTTTAGCTAAATTTAATGTAGAGGCAAATCTCATGCTTTATCTGCAGGTATGAGAGGGGAGGGAGAGAGTGGGACAATATGATGCCTTACAGAAGAAAACCACCATTTATTTTGTCACATTTTTATACATCATCCTCTTCATACAACAGTTTCATTGTAACACAATACATTTTTTTTTTAAAAAAAAAAGATTACTTGCAAAATTATATATATTTTCATATCCAAATAGTACATTGCATATATATAGTAGCAAAAGCCCCATTTCCATGGGTAATTTCTTCATACTTAAATTTTGCGATTATTGCAGTAACGTTACTTATAAACATCCTGAAAGCACTAAGACCTAAACTGATTAGCTTGATCTTATTTTTCCATTTTGTTAAATAATGGCATCAGTGCTTGTGTTTAAAGTTATGAGCAGACTATAATGTTCTGGTTTTGGGCTCTCATCCTGCAATCAGATGCACATGGACCAAATCCTGCACCCACGCAGAGTCCCAGAGGTTATGTCTAGACTAGATATTTGTGATCCTGTTAATTGGTTGCCAGTTAATACAAGTTAGCTAATAGGTTGTACATGTAAGTCTCACCCCCCTATAGACATCTGTTCTAAAACGCAAATGCTTGTGGTTTACCCTTCTGTTTATGGCACCAAACCGCCATTTGTGGATCATCAAATTAACATGTGCAAAATTAAAGAGAGATGGCTGAGAATTTTTGCATGTTTAAATGAAAACCCCTAGCGAAAGTTTTTCGAAAAGATGTCAAGAGAAGTATTCGATAATTTTCTCTAGGAAGTGGCTAAGATCTTTCCAAGGTTCAAGATTTTGGGGAAAAATAATCACAAAATATTTAAATAGTTGCTTTAAAATGCTGGTGCATGTTTTCAATCAGCTTCAATGCAAACATGTTAGCTAAGTGGAGTTAATTTGCAGACAACTATGACAGGCAAATACAAGAAAAAACTCTACTCTAGACAAACCCAGGGAAATCTGGAAGAATTCTGGCTACTTTGGGGGTCAATTATGGATCCAATTGCAGGACCAAGGCTATCTCCAGCAGATACATTACTCATGTCTTATTTTTAAATTTTTTTAGCAAAAAGTACAAAGCTACAGCCCAAATGTACAGATTGAAAAAGATGTACAAATTACATTAAAAAAAAAACAAAAACAACCCACAAACAACTGAGCTGATAGTAAAAAAACAAACCTGCATTTGTGACCGAGGTCAACTCGTTTTATTTAATCTTTCTTTTAAAACTGTGAGATATAGGGAAAAATAACTCTGCATAATTTATACAGTAATTTGCCTTCTGATTTGTTGACCACTTTGGATGACGGTCTGACAAACGCACAGCGTTCGCGAATCGGTAGCATTTAGCGATCTCTAAGACTCTGGCAGAGCTCAGGGGCCTGCTGTCATTTCTTTTACTTCACGTTTGCTTTCAAGGAATGTCTGTGCTTGACATTAGGTTACTTTTTGTTCTGGTTTCTGATGTTTCAGGAGTTAATACACAGTTTAATGAAGTTGTACACTCTAGAAAAAGTCCCTTCAATGCCCTTTACTTCTTAAAATATACATGTACATATATATATATGAATATATATATATATTTAATTTCCAGTTGGGTGAAAATCCTCATCTGCCTTAAAGCTAAGATTCCAGTTGCGGTCCCCTGCAGCCCAGCGTCCTCCGTTTAATGGTCAAATTGCCTAACCTCTCCACAGCGAGAAAAAAAACCCATGTAGTCATCTTTTCCTATGACACAGAGTTGGATCTATGTCTTGTCAAAAGCCTTTGAATCCTTAAAAACTTCTCTCATCAGAAAGCTAATAACCATCCCAGGTAATGGAGAGCAATCTTCATACTCAATTCCTACAGAGGATATAAGCGTGAAAAACCAAAGAAAATGCAGAGTACTGGCCCAAAGAAGCATCCATCTCTCAGTTCAAGACACAAGAGGCAAAGTTACAAAAGTAAGAGGTTTGATCCAGGAATAACCAATATCCAGTTTTAATTCTTCCCCAGAAAGGCCACAATTATCCATTAAGGGTTCCCCCAAAAACCATAAAAATCCCAGAAGTAAAGAAAAAGTCCAACCAGACTGATAAAGGCCACTTGAAGATAAAAGCATCTAGTAATAGCTGCCCAAGTGTGGTGATACATGGGCGTTGGGATGGCGAGGGACATTGGGGTTTGGATAAATGCTTCCTGCAGGGGAGGTCCAATAAGGTGAGGCTGCTCCAAAGAAACTGGATGATGTGACAGGCATAGAAGAAGGGTGCGGGGGTACAAAGTTCACCTTCTGCTGATGAGCATGGTAAGACGGCATGTAGGAGAGATCTGATGGATACTTGTACATTGACGATTCAGTGGGATGAGGCTGAAGAGCCTGGGCAATGCCATGAAAGTCAAATTTGTAGGCATACCTTTTGCCATGCACTTTGGTCATAATGTTCTTATCATAGTAGTATCGGAGGGCTCGGCTCAGCTTGTCATAATTCATGTTGGGCTTGCTTTTGCGTTCTCCCCAGCGCCGTGCCACTTCATCAGGGTCCGTCATCTTGAATTCCCCATTGGTCCCTTCCCATGTGATACAGTTGGCGTTGGAACTGTCCGACAGCAACTCGAGGAGGAACTGCCACAGTTGGATCTGCCCACTCCCTGCGAGAAGCAAAGAGGAAAGGAAATGACATTGTGTTTCCTGCTTAAAAGCAAAGACAAAGGCAGGAAACAGAAGGACTATCTCGATCTTTACTGGGAACTGCTCCTTCAAGCCTTAGAAATTCTTACGTAGGAATGGATAAACTGTTCCCAGCAAACAAGTTAGTCAACCCTTTGTTCTGTTCATGAGTTTGAGGTCAGATTAGATTTCATAATGGTCGCCTTTGGCCTTAAGATCTTTGGGCTATTCATAAACAGGCTTTTTCCCGAGCATACTGTTCTGCAAAATTTTTCATTGAATAGTTAACACAGTATATTTCAGCTCCCAATTGCTTGCTGTTTACCATGGATATTGTTTTGGATACTGACAGTTTTCTTTCCAGTTGGTGATCTGAGTGATTATTTCTTCCCCAGACTAGATGACTCCTAGTTTTATTTGGTGTGGTTATACTAATAGTAAAGAGCTTTATGAGGATGTTTCCTTACAAGCATTCAACGTAGACAATGTAGACATTTGATGGCTCTCACAGCAGACCCCAGTGGTAGGGGACAACACCTACTCATCCAGTACAGACTGGAGCAGTAGATCGGAAGGAGAGCTAACCCCTTTGATAATGGTGGTCTGAAATTTAAAGATGAGCTCACCTGGATTGGCAAGACGGCTACTAGTGGGCCCCAGGATTTGATAGGGATCTAAAAAGAAAAACACCCAACAAAAGCTATTTTAAAAAATGTTTCATCAAAAAGAAACAAGAACTCATTATTGTTTATTCTAGAAACCAGTTCAAATTTTCCCTTTCTTTCTTTACTCATACTGACTCTCCTCCTAGGGCCTGAAACAGACTCGATGTGTTCCTTATTTCTTTTTTAGCAAACTACCACCAATTATTTATGGAATCCAAAATGGCACAGTGGTTCTGGCATTGGTTTCAGACTTGTCTGCTTTCAAAGACTGTAATCTCTTTGGAGATACCCTACACTTATGTGTCATCTAGAAAACATGAAACGTGAAAAAAGAAGTGTGGGATAGTAAAGCAGTAACAAATCAGGAGGACATATATTTCTCCTAATAAAAAGACCTGGAGAGCAGAAGAGATTTTCAAATTCACTTGTTAGCTGTCCAGCTTGCTTCCCTCTGAGGTCAATGAAATGTTCACCCAACTCTCCCTTACTGAAGCAAGCACAGCGTTAAACAAATGGGAGTATTGGGAGTTTTGTCACTGGCTCCAATGAGGCTGGGTGTTTCTTGAAAACCCCACAATGCATTTATTAGGAATGAATTCCTTCCCTTTTTGTGGGGCCTCCTCAGCCCTAATCTCTACACTTCTCCTTTGCTTCTCTCCGGTTTTGGTGATTTGGATCTATAGCATTTGCTCGTGGATTGAATCGATGCCAAAAGAACCAACCCCCTAAAAAAAAAAAGGGGATAGAAAGCAGCTGTGCAAAGCAGAGAAGGTGGTATTTAGCTTTTCACAGGCCCCTTGGGAAACTAGCAGGAAACACTACTGCTTGCTGCCCAACAGGATTTGCTTTTCTTATTTGGTTTTCTTTGACGCAGGGGAAGCCCTGTTGATTCTGTTTGGAGATACTTCCATTGAACATCCCTGCAGCAGAGGTGAAGAGGTAACGAGCAGACGCTCCACCGCTGCAGCATAAACAGCTCCCTGCCCCTAACTGCTTTGTGACCTATTGCATGGCGTGTCACCATGCTTCAAAGGAGGTGCAACTGATGCTAGGCACTGCTAGGCTCAGCTGAAACAAGGATGTTGCTTTTGAATGGGGAAGGACAATGCAGTAAAATAGAAACCGTTTGCAACAATTGCTGTCACTGATCAGTCACAGTTGACTCATTATACTGACACTTCCCTGTAAGGCTCTGCCTCTTTGTCCTGTGCCCACAGTTGGTGCTGCTTGACACATTTAGTACAAGTCTAATTACTTAGCAAATGCAGCAAGGACAAAATTATCAGTTACCTGGCTGGGGCCGTTGCTGTTCTGTTGTCTTATTCACATTTTGCGTCCCTGCAACAGGAAGGCCTGCAAGGACAGGGAAAGATTTTATACGTACTAGAACAGAAGAGGAGTGAACAGAAAACAAGACATGTACAAGATACCTTGAACAGGAATAATAGCGATCAGGATGGGAAAAGTTTTCTAATCGTAAGAACTGATATTTTTGAAATTGCACTATAAAAGCAAGAGAATTTACTAGAAATTAAAAATGTCACTGTAAAATGAAAATATGCAGATGAGGCAAGAAAAAATATTATGTCTTTTCTCGTCACTTAGCTTCCATTCTAGTTTACATCCATCTTTTGAACGGAAAATTGGATATTTTAAAATGTATAAATTCTGACCTTCTTCCATGTTGGAACTTTTTTCAATATTTTTTGGAAATGAGAATTCTTTTTTTAAACCAACCTTTTTATGCCAAAAAGTTTTGGTTTTATCAAATCAAACATTTTGTTGAAAATGTCATGGCCATTTCCATAAATCACTTCAACATTAACATCTGTTCCTCCTCTTCATATCATTTCTCGTAACGGAAAACTATAACTCAAAAGAACAGTCTTCACATTTAGAGTGCGCGTAATTCAGAAAGCTGCAAAGCAAAGGAATTATAACCTGACAGCCACGTTCTGCCACATTTATTTGCACCCGGTAGTATCTTGTTGAGAGTCAAATGTGTCCATCTTGCACTGCTGCACAGGAAAATGCCCCAGTAGTGGAAGCAGGGGAGAGCGTGGCTCGGTATCAGCTGGTTAATTAGCTAGAATACAGTCTTTAGGACCAGGGAACTGATATTTCTAACGAGACATCACCCACAGCGTACTGTGAATTCAAGGACAGACACTATAAAACCAGGAAGAAACAAGAACGGTTGCCTGAGCAGGGCTCATGCAGTAGGGGCCCCATCTGCCTACTAGGCTTTGTGTAGAATCTTACTTTCTGAAAAGTAGTAAGAAACTCTCAGAATCTGCCCAAGCTGTCTCTGTCTGTCCCTAAAAAAAATGACACTGGACTACAGGCAGGTGGTTAGCGTGGAGTCTATGTTTGTATGGAGGATCTGCTCCTGGCCCCTTCACAAAACCCTGGAAGTATTAGAGGTTCAATAATAAAAGTATTTGTGCCAATTTCTATTTCTTTTCATAACTTAATTCTAGCTCTTATCTTACTGACTATCCCCAAACTTCCGCTGTTCTGATGCTCGTAAGACAAACCAGCCATGCCCGTCTTCTCCCACAGTCTCATTTTGATCTTCCGTTGCAGAATTTGTGGTTCCCAGGGGGACAACTTACTTTTGGTGAGGCCAGAATTCATATTACTGCCCCATCCCGTTTTCCTGACTCCATCATAGGAGGGATCTAATGACAAAAGACAACAGGCACGCAGGGGTTGAGATCAACTCTTCCCCAAAAAAAAACCCTTGTGTCCAACTGCCTTGGTATTATGCAGATCTATTATTTTTCCTCTCCTGTGCTCCTGTGGCCCCCTCACAAAGGCAACAGAGTGTAAATATAGCGGTTGGGACTAACTGTTGGGCAATCCTCAAGCCTGACACATTCTGATCCCGAAGTATAGTCATTGCACTCTACGGAATTTAGAGTGCGACTCATCCCATCCAAAAGGAGAACCCCTTTCTCTTATCCCAAGATGACAGAAGGCAGAAAAGGAGGATGAGATGAAACCTTTTGTTATTTCACCAAAAATAAATGGCGACTTTAAAACCCAGGGAGGCCAAGGACTTGACATGCACAATAAGGAAGCTATTTTAAGGATGAGGAAAGGAGGAAAAGCATCCTCTCAAGTGAAATTCCAAATGCCCCTCCGGCCACACCGCTGGAAAGGAGTGGGCACTGCCCCAAGCCCTGTTGGGCTGCACAGCGCAGCGGGGCTGCACAGCTCCCTGCGGAAACGTCCCAGGCACTTGCACATTCCTCCCGGCGCTGGGAAAGCCGCTGCAGCTTTGAAATTACAGCCTTCTAGTTATTGGCATGAAAAGGAAAACAGAGAAGGGACGGGAGAGGGAAGGGGAGGGGAAGAGAGGGAGGGACAGAGGAGGAGGGAAGAGAGTGGAATGGGGGAAACAGCTCATGTAATCTGCCTGTTTTTATTTTTATTTTACTTATTTGTTTTTTCCCTTTTTACTAGAAACCGCAAACCCCACTGCAAATAGATCAGACTGAAAAACAAACCACTACGGTTTCAGCCTGGTACAAAGAGTGCGATGGGACATTTCTGAGAGGGGAGGGGGCGGCAGCCCCAGCCACGCTGTCCCCAGAAAAGACCCCTGTCCCCACTCCCATGGCCGGGCAAGGGTGGCAAGGGCTGGAAACTGGCTCGCAGCCTGGTCCTGCCGGGGAACTTTATCCCCAAGCTCAGTTCTCAGCAGCTGTCATTGTTTTAAATAATCTGCTGTTTGCACGGGCGGTTATTTTCCTTGCTGGAAACCCGTCGTGCAAATCCTAACTTCATCTGAGTGCACCCGGAGCTTGGGCTGCTGTGCTATCAGTGACTGAAATCAGGAGAGCAGAGATGAGGTCTGAAGTAACCGCTGGCTTTTCCCATGTCCTCTTTGCAGCCAGTCTCTGACTTTCATTTCTCCCCTGGGATATCCTTCAGAAGTATTACAACTAGAGCTATTAAAGCAATGTTTTGGGAAATATTTTGAAAAAAACAGAAGAGTTCTGCATTGAGAGAGAAAGACAAAACCTCAGAAATTTCCACCAATCGAGATGCTAATGTACAGTTTGGTTAGCTCAATCAGAAACAGTTTGCCATTATGGAATTTTAATGGAAATGCCACTCACATGGTGATCCTGCTATAAAGAAAGGTAGCCATTCGTTTTCCAACAGAAAAATTCTTTTCAAATTGGGAAAAATATTCCTTTCCAAAAAATAGCAGAACTCATTGGAAATTTTTAATTTTCTCTGATTGTTTTGGGTCAGATAATTGACCAGAGTGAATCAACTTCTACACATGGGTTGGTTGATTCAGATGCATCAGCATGTTTTGAGTAAACAAATAGGCCATCATCTGGATAGATGATCATCCTCCTCCTCTTCCTCCAGATGGAGAAACTTCATCACGGAGGAGGAGCCTGCTTTGCTCACAGTGTCACAGAAAGAGTGTAAAATGCATCTCCTGAGGGTTATTTTAACCAAAAAAAAAAATGACACTGTTACAATCAGATGTGCTGATCAGCCTGTATTGCTGTGGCTCCTTGGGCTTTACAGGATCAAGGCTGGGTTGTGCAGATAAGTTTGGCTAAGTCTGGTCAAAATTATCATTCAAAACCTCTCTGAATGGGTTTCCTTGTAGTGTACATTTTAGGATGTAAAGCAACAGCTTGGAAGGATGGTGTGCATGTTTAATCCAGGTTTAGCATACCTCAGATGTGTCCCTTTGCTTCAGTTTCCCCTATATAGTACGGATTGTAGAGTAAAGTGTGGGCATATATAGGGACAGCTACGCTTGTGTTGTTAGGATGAGGCTTTGCTCCGAGTGTGATTTTACAATGGTAAGAAGGATTAAAAATGATAGTTAGCTATACAGGCATTGCTATTGAAACGTGTTCGCTCAGCTTGTGCAAGTTTCCAACTCTTTTTCTCCCTCTCAAAAAAAAAAAAAAAAAGTCCAAATCCACTAAGCTATTTTTGTTTTGTTTTCACAAAAATCCGTGCAACGTGAAAGAACCACACCAGCCCTCCCGGCTTCCAAGCCCAGACTCTAAAGCTGAATGTGTTTAAAACAAAATGGAAAAGGCAGAGCCAGGGAACCTATCCAGAGACTCGAGTTTCTGCAAAAACAATATCGTTCCCAGGACCTGACGCCCAGTGGCTCGAAGAGATCCTACAGAACTCCAGCCAGACGGTTAGTTACAGGGAGAGTCTTATCTGTCATTAAAACCACTTGGATTTTACACCAAAACTTGCCGCGCTATGGAAATTCAATTAAAAGACTTGGACCGAGGTCCTCTTCTGGTGTAAATCAGCAAATAGCTACAGTGAAGTTAGGGGCAAATTTATACCAGCTAAGGATCAGGTCCCCAAGTCTGTTTTAGACTTAAAAGGCCCAGTGGAGCAACAGTCCTATGACAAATGTGTGTTCAATACAAAATGGAATTAAAGAGCAGAAAATAAATCATAGATGCTTTCAAGAAATGTCATTCTGCAGCTGTCTGGTTTATGTCCAGAAATTCCCCAGAATGAATGCATACTCTATTATGAGTAAGGTAAAGGATATTAATAATGCTTTGCACTTTCACAGCACCTTTCAACTAAGGATCTCACAGCTTTGCAAACATTCACACTCACAGCGCGCCTGGGAAGAAGGTTAAATATAATTTTATTTATTTACATGCATAAATGCACTTTCCTCAGGCTTTAGCTGCCTTTTCCAGATGAAGCGGCTTTCCCAGAAATCAGCCTGTGTGGAACACTGTGTAGCATTACTCTCTGGACCTTGGTCTATACTTTCTCACCTCAAATCTCCCTCGGCTCCTACCTCACCACCCTCTGTGCCATTTCAGAGTTCTCATCCTCTGCTGTGTGACTCCCCTTTCAAAGTCTGTTGGTTCCTCGGGAATTAGGTGTAAATCAGCAATAACACAGTAGTGAAGGAGCCTGCTAGGCTACGCAGAAGGCTGAGAAAAGGCTTAGAACATGGCAAAATTAGCAAGATCAAGTCTGGGCATTAGGCAGGCTGTCCTGTAAAGTTCAAGAGATGAGCTAAATCATCCAAACCTCTGCAGTTTCTTCTTGTCAGACTGTCTGGTGCAACAAAGAAAGGGCTTGATGGGGGGAAGAAACTGAGAAGTGTGTCCTCTGGTTGAGATTGTGGGACATGGAGGAGGAGGAGGGCTGCCCGACGTGCTCTGTAAGCGTAGGAGGTATGGCATTGCAGTCCGGAAGATAAGGCAGGCTCCACTGAACCGCCAGCCCACCTTTACAGACACCCCCCGCCTCTCATCTCACAGCTTGAGTGCTGCTTCGCTCCTGTACCACATACCTCTGGATGATATTTAGCATAAACAGACTAACAGGCTCAAATATTGCTGGGGGCAGATGGACAGACACGCACAGACTCACTTCCCTAGGAAACCGGACTTAAAATCCCCAAGCAAATTTCCACACCACAGCGAAGACCATCCCAGATGCCTAGCGGTCCTTTCAGCTTCAACGCAGTCCAATGAACAAGCCATTAGGGAATCTGTGTTTAAGATATGATGTATTAGAGAGCAAACGCTCTCTGATAAGCTTTAAAAAGTTCTTAAAAGTTTTAAAAAATAATGGTGGTTTATAAATCTGAGAGCTTGGGGCAGAGGGGAGAAGCAAGGCAGGGGGGATTTCAAATGAACAATAGGCTCACAGTCCCTGTGCTTCCTGAGCTGCTCGGTAAGTGCTGACAGCCCCTTCATCCTGCTCTCTCCCTAGGAGCTTTTTCAGTCAAACCAGATCCAGGCACTATTTTGTGCTACCAGCCTTGATAAGGCTTTCCAGGATGGGCACTGGGCCGGTAATATCCTCATTTTTCAGGCCTTTTTGTTGTAGGATGGATACAGTGGGGCTGGGTCATTTCTGGACTAAATGCTTTACAGGCACTATAGGGGAATCTTATTTGAAATGCTGTCTATGCTGGAACAGTGCTCTTAATTGCAAGCAGGGCTTGGAAGGAATAGCATGGCGTATTTACCGTATTCATGGCATCACTGGCAGCAGCGACAGCTCTTTTCCAGCCAGGCACTGTCTGCTTTATGAACTGCTGGGGCCTCTGACCAAGTCTGACTTGCTGACACAGATGAATAATAACAACAGTAATAACTGCAGCCATTTAGCCATCGTCCAGTGGATTCCTTACCACAGCATCTTGGGGTGCTTTACAAAAAAAAGTCGGATGACCCCAGTTCACATGACGGGAAAAAAAGCCCAAACCTGAAATACAGAAGGAACTGTTCCTGAATATCCTCGTTTATTTGGTTAGGGAGCACAGTCACTGTATTTCCAGACAGGACTTGGCCTTTCAGATTTCAATGAAGCAAATCAGGGGAAGGAGAAGGCTGCAAATTTGAAGCGGGCTATGGGATCCACAGGATTCTCCACGCAGAACAGAGTCTGGTTTTTGCAATGAGTCGTTCTGATTCAGTAGGAAGAAAGGATCCAGGCTTGGTGGCTGGAATTTAAATTAGCTTCTCTAAATGGGGAAAGCAGAACCAGGTGTCCTAGGGGATCCAGACTTGTGATTAACCTAAGTGGTCACTTGGGGTCTGTTTTGCAGCAACTGCTTTATAGGGAGAGAGAGAGAAAGGAGGGCACAGGACCTCACCACTTTTCCTCCCAAAGTGAGGTTGTGTGTGGTGGCACTATTCTGGTATCTTGGAAGAGTCCCAATGTAGGCGCATGGGAACAAAAAACATTACTGCTGCAAACCAAACATGTAAGCAAGGTCTGCCAAGCTGCTGAGCATCCAGCCCTCACACTCCCGTCATTTAACCTCCTGGAGATCACATTGAAGAGGTGGGGTTGTGCTTAAAGCCAGTTGGAGAGAAGAAACCTAGACTGTGGGTTTCTGGAGGGTCAAGGAAGCCAAAACCACCTCCAACTCCTCCTAGAAACATTAGACGCATTGTTTTAAATGATGGCAGCAAACATAAAGGTTGTAGAGTCTGTAAGGTTCTTCCCAGGCCCACTCTGGCTCCAAGTATATGTACTAAATGCTCAATACACACGGTGCAAAACCTTACGATGTCAGCAGCAAGAGTTTTTCTCAGCAGAAAACTGTGAAGGCTCTGGATGCTATCGTTTGAACTAGAACCAGAAAGCAGAGTATGAGGAGTCCTCTGGCCTTTTCAAATGGCTACAAGAAGTGACTCGTGCAAGTTGGCAATTAGCTTCCTGTAACATTTAGGCCTACGGCACACGACCAGGTACGAGTTACACGTGTGTCATAACTGTGTAGACTGAGGCCTCAAAACTCACCCACAGTATCATTTGTTTTGCAGTGGATTACTTTTCAATTTGCTATTTCTGCTAATTAAAACCATTATCACTTAGCACATATGCCATATGTCACGCTGTATGTCATTCACGGCCAGTATTACTATGGCTGTTCTCATGAACATGTTCTCATGAACATTCCTACAGGAAAGATGGTGAGGGACTGTCTATCAGGGAGTGTAGTGACAGGACAAGGGGTAATGGGTTTAAGCTGAAGGAGGGTCGATTTAGATTAGATGTTAGAAAGAAATTCTTTACTGTGAGGGTGCTGAGGCACTGGAACAGGTTGCCCAGAGA
Source organism: Grus americana (assembly GCF_028858705.1). Lineage (NCBI taxonomy): Eukaryota > Metazoa > Chordata > Aves > Gruiformes > Gruidae > Grus > Grus americana. Next base: position 6,937,686 of record NC_072875.1, read on the forward strand.
AGTTGTGGATGCCCCTTCCCTGGAAGTGTTTAAGACCAGGTTGGATGAGGCTTTGGGCAACGTGGTCTAGCGGAGGGTGTCCCTGCCCGCAGCAGGGGGGTTGGAACTAGGTGATCTTTAAGATCCCTTCCAACCCAAACCATTGTATGATTCTATGATTTCGTAAGACTTTCCAGAGCCTTCCAGCACCAAACTCATTTAGTTCTGCTTCAAGACCACAATGTCCCACTCCTTGTGCTAAAGAATCACCATGATGGATGGTGATGATATGTGGAATTAAGTCATTCTAAGTCTCTCCACTAAGAGGAAGCAACTAGCTGAGTGTGGTATAATTGCAAAATAACTTCTATTCTACATTATCAGACTACTTGATTATTTCACAATTAGAAAAAAAAAAATTATCAAACATCTTTACATTGCTATTAACCTGTTTTACAGATACACTGGCATGGAGACCAAAGTCCAGGCTTGGAACAACATTGGGTTTTGACCTGAAGTCAACTCAAACCAAGAGAGAAGGGACTGTCTGCTGGATTTACGTAAGAAATCTGTTGCAGAGCATGGACAGGTTGGGGAATCTCTGCAAGCGGCTGAGAGCCCAGTTATGCATTGAATGAATGAATAAACATTTCCGATCTAACTCCTATTCTAGATCCAGTGTTGGATGAAAGTACTGTGGCTGAAGCCCACTTATTTCCAGTGTCGCACAGGGATCTGGAGCTTAACATAGTGCGTGCACAGAACTAGGATTCAGGATTTTCAAATGGGACTCCTTCAGCTTAGAGTAGTCCCTGCTGAAGCAGGTCACTGCAGCTTGAGCTCTGTGATCCCTCTCCCTTGTCAGACTTGGCCTGGCAGGGGGGGACATGAAGGAGCTCCTACACACTGCAGCTCTAGAGCCTGGGGCTCTGCTCCCCTGCTTAGAGGAGGGATCTGGCCTCCAAACTTTGGAGTCACTCCCTGTTTGCTTTGAGCCATAGGCGACAGCCCCCAGTTGTGCGAGTGTGGCTAGAAAAACATCCCAGAGCCGTGCAGCGGTGGAACTTCCTGATTCACGTCTGAGTTACCCTGTGCAACACTTACAAAGACACATTATGAAGAAAAGGAGGAAGTAATGAGAATTTTTTTGTTGTTGTTGCTTTTTTTAATAGCAGCAGCAGAAGTCCCAATGCACAGTGCATGAAGACTGAAGTATGTGTCCTAAGAATCCCTCCCAGAGCCAGCTTTGAAAAGCAGTCACTCTCCAGTCAACGTACACGTTAACTGAGCTACACAGGGCTGCAGACATGAGCAGCCACATGCAGACAGGCATGCTACCGAGCAAAAACACAATCGCATATGCTGAAAGGCGCGTTTCTGAGCACGCTTCGCACACGTATATAAGCATTCATCCAAAACACACATACGAGCGTGTACAAATATGCAAGCAGCACTGTGCAGACACAGAAGCGCATGGAGGGGGGGGAAAAACAAACAGCTAACCTGCTTGCAGTATGCACTTACTGAAAAATACACAAATGCAGAAGTAAAGAAAAAGAAACGCATATTCACAGAGAAAAAAGCTAGACGCAGCAAGACATACACAAGAGAAAAGGGAAGGCATGCACGCGCACACATCGCAGCTAGAATCTTTTACAGCATTTGCCCATTTAACTCATTATCAGGAAACAAATTTACTTTTGTCTGAGGAAATGGCCCAAGCGCTTCCAAGAGCTGTTCACGGGAGGGACTGCACCCCAGCAAACGTGTAACCCACACACACATGTGCAATAACATTGCTTGCAGTGCACCCTAGGCAAAAAAATAATAGCTCTTTTGCTGGGAGAAAAGGAAGGATAATGGTTACTTAGAAAGTGCTCCAGACAAGCTGTCAGGTTGAATTCAGAGAACTGGAGTCTACTCTGGGACAGCGCTGGCTCAGGGAGATCCCTTGTGAGTTGGGTTTCCTGCCTGCTACAGCTTAAAGACAACGATTCTTTGTTTCCAGTTTTTCTGGTGAAAAAACACACGCCTGCCTCCGAAGAGGGTCAGGGAGAAAGCAGACAAAACACTAACTCTGGAATTTCAAAGGAAAACAATTAAAAAAAAAAAAAGAAAGAAAAAAAGAAAAAAATCCAAGAGCACTAGCTACTGTCTCTCCTGAAATCATAAATCCCTGGTTTGGCCGCACAGGCGCAATAAAAGAAGCACCAAAAAAGCCTCCTCTTTTCCAGCTACAGAGCTAAAAATGGGATATTTCATCACCAGGCACACAAATATCATCGACAAATGTTTTAGTCTGTACAGACAATTAAGAGGGCATAAAGCTGCAACTGCTTTTTCTCTGACACCACCAAGACTGGAGGGTTTATAACCTTTGCTGTGAACAAGGGGCCTTACTGACACTCAAAAGAAGGGTTTACTGAAACTGGTCAGTATTTTTCACATGACAACCTTTTAGACCTGAAAAACGGCCTTTTCAAGAGAAGAATTTTATGCAGGAATTTGAGATTATTTTCCTGTGGGAACCCTGCTTATGCAACCATGCTGCCTGTCGTCTCCTTGCCCCTCTCTTCCCAGTCCCCAAAAACTTTTGAACCTGTCGCCCAAAATTGTCACTGAATTTGACAAGCAGGAGAGATGAGTTTTAAAGAGTTCCTAACAATTTAAAGAAAACTGCTGGGGAAAGAGGAGAGAGACTGCGGACCTGACGGCGAGAAAAACAGCTGCATGGACTCATATTTTGTACCAGGGAATCTGCGTGAGAGAGATTTTATTAATGCTCCAACAGGGAGCATTAATAAATTAATCTGAACAAAACATACAAGCAAACACACCTTATACCCAAACATCCTTATTGTTCACACAAACGTTTCTATAATGGAAACAGAAACATGGGATAGCCACAGACTAAATCCTTAAAATTCATCTCCTACATCCATATTCATGGATTCACATACAAATTTCTTCCCTCTTTGAAAATGCAGGTACCACATCATTTTTGCCTGTGTTCCACTTGAACTTAGGTTGGATTTATGCAACTTTGGGCTAGTGCTGGTTTAGCACCATTCTAAGCTAACTATATTGCCTTAGGCTGAGCCTGACGTACACAGATGACAGTGCCGGAGGATAAAGACCCGTGCTGAATCCAGCCTTTTAACCAAGATCATACATAACCTGTATCCACTAAATTCTCAGGTATGATGCATGGGTGTAGCCTTTATCAGCCAAACCTTCCTTTATCCCACTTTGCCACCTCACTGCACAAACACCCACTGCACTGCGCAGCAGCACATACTGCAAAGCACCACTTATACCACACCAGATACTCCTACGTGCCTGTTTAGACATGTAATTTTGCACATCAACACGTCATGATTCTGCCTCTTTGGAAACTGCCAGCTTTATCCTGCTTGGGTTCAAATCCTGCGCAGCGTTTAGGCTTGTGTATTAAACACGCGAGTTATGCAGACCCCAACATACTTAAAAGTAAGCATGGACTTTAAAAATGTGTTGGATTGAGGCCAGAATGCTCACAACCGTACGGGATGTAGCCCTTTGGCCTCCTAAATGTTGTTGTATGTGAATATACCTTCCATTTCCCTGTGGAAACCTACTTAAATGACACCATTCCGAAGGCAAGCAATTTAAAATCTCCATGGACTTGGGCAGATAATGTGGTCTCAGATTCTTCTCCCATGTCTCCGGTACCTACAGTAGGTCAGTCATTGCTCCAAACAGTCACGGAAAATGAAACAGACCATCTCTCCAGTGGAGCACTGGGAGTGGGACACAAATCTTTCCATTCAGCAATGAGAGAGCAACCTCATTTCATTTTCCAGAAAATTGTTCTCTAGCCAAAAAATACTGGTGATTTTCATTAGAGCAATTTATTTCTCAAAGGCAGCTGAAGACAATTTGTACCAATGATGCTAAATACTGTACTTTTGAGCGTTTATGAGGCTGAGAAGCAAAGAAGCTCAGGCAACGAGAGTCCTTCGAACACTACAAGGTTTCTACCTGTCTGATCCGAGAACAAAACGCAAATGCTTTCCACACCAGCTGTATAAGTTTATAGTATCCGTTTCTGCCATGAAAGTAGTTTAACTCTCCTAAAGCAGCACTACAGGTTCCTCTGTATGCAGAGCTGGCATTGCAGAAGAGAAGTGAGAGGGCAGAAAATAGAAGGGAAAAAGGGAGCAAAGCCTGCAGCTGCAACCAGCCAAGGCAGTTCTGTCTCCAGAGCCACGGCACAAAACCCAGTCTTGGCCAGCTTGGGCCACAAGTCAAGAGGTGCCCTGTGCTCCTGGGTGACACCGTCCTTGCTGTGGCTACAGAACGTGCCCTGCTATGTCAGTAACAAGTTCAGGAGAGAGCGGAGCCATATGCTGCATCTGAAACATCTGCATCCCTCTGTGTTGCAGCCATACCTTTTTCTTGCCCTGTAGGTTCTTTTTTTACAGCATGTGCATGGAATACACTGTATAAAGCATAGTCTAAGCATATGCAAAGAGTATGCATTTCTCCATGGAATTTGCACAAGCGTTACCTTTGTGATCTTAGAGAACGTGCAAGAAAAATTACAGGAGGAGTGAAGAAAATAGTATTTTTTTCCTGTCTCTGACATGTATTGTGCTATTTCATCACCTCCTCCTGCTTGCAAATCCTCAAGGGAAGGTGGTTAGATAAATTTGTTTGTCTGTTTTTATTCACAGGCACAGAGAGAAGAAGTATTTGCAGGATTAGTAGATTCAAAATGCATTAACATAAAGAAAAATGTTTCGTCATGTGAGAAGTTACAGAGACAAGAAAACACCTATTAAAAAAATAATTTTTAACCTGAAATTCCTTTTCCAAAAGAATATCATCCTCTTGAAGCAAGCCCATTAAAAAGCCTTAAAATGAAGCAAGGAAAATCCTGTTGTCTAACAGACTACACTGAGGCCAAAGAATTCCACGTCCAGTTTTATGTCCATCACGAGTTTCTTCTGTGATATTAGACAAGACACTTCACACTGCTCCCCCAATTCCTTATCTGTCAGCCTGTCATGTTCACGTGTCTCTTATCCTGCCGTCTTATCTCTCGAGTAGTATTTGGAGCATCAATCAGTTACAGTACGTTGAAATGGGTATCCGAGAACAGTATTCAGACATCAAACGAACGCAGAGGAAATGTATGCATTGCAGGAAGAAATGGAAGAGGAATAGATGAGATTTCAACATTTCTATGCTAGTTCTTAATTTTTATTTGACTGTCCCATGGGGGTGTTTAGTCCTTTATTGACACATGATGAAAGTACCATGTAAAGTAAAAACGCCTAGCTGACAGAAATCAAATGCAAACTTCTGTCAGCTGCACTAAAGAAACACACTTGGGGGCAGTAAAAATGGAGCGGGAGGAACATTTTTTTCCCTCAAATTTCTTTCTGCCTGAGTGACTGTAGGCCCAACTTGCAAAGATAAAGGGTATAAAAAAAATCAGAGGAGTGCAATTTTACACAGAGCATTTCTCTTTAATACAAAAAATCGCAGCTTTCTTCCCTTTATTTTTAGCAACCACCTGGCCTGAGACAGAAGGAGCAGAGTCTTGGATGTGCGTGTATGTTTATGGGGGAAATTGTGTAGGAACACACGCGGGTGCGTCTGCTTTAGTCAAATAGGAGCAAGCCTAGCTTTTATTAATTTTAAATAGATGACTGTTAGCGTCAAAGCAGTCAGTCACAGAAAAGCCTGAATGGCTTTGTCTCTGTAATCTACCATGGTTTATCAAGTAATGCCTGTCTCACAGAGAACAGTGTGGCAGGGAACAGACAGCTCAAGTGGATAGTTACATGCTGGACAAAAGAAGCTGCTGTAAAAACCAGCACTGATATTGTGTCCAGGGTCCAAGACAGATGTTGGAGATGAAATGCAGCATGGTGCAAGGAGAAAGAAGTGCTGGCTCTAAGAGCAGCACTAGTCAATGAAGCAGCCAGACACACCATGCAGAAGCTTGCGAAATGTGTGATCTCAGTTTGCTGTAGCCTTTCAGTGAAATGGGGTTTTTGTCTCTCTCTCTCCAGCTGCTTAAATAAAAGACTTTCTGGCTTTCTCCACTATTCTTTGAAATGCAAACTTGTGGCTCATCAATGAAGCCACCTTCTCCTGAAAAGCACAGAAATGTTTATATAGGAGTTGAGGAAACTGTCTAAAAAAGAGAGCAGGCTGCTTCTAGGTGGGTTATCTCATACGGCAGATGTGAGATTTCACACTTTTCCCGGAAGCTTTTCAAATAGAGGAGCTGAACACAGTTCAGTGAACAAAACCAATGTTCCTGCAGTTACACAAAGGGAAAGGAAGACCAAACTCAAGGCTCCCAGTCCTACACAGCAAGTTATAGAGCACAGGACCAGATTTTTGCTTTTTAACACTCTGTTTGGCCTTCAGGAATTCAACTGTCTGACTGTGACTTACTGTCTTATGCAGGTAAGGGATGTGCATCATACCCATCATGCCAACTCTCACAATTTTATCTGACTGAGAATCCAGTTTTTCATTAAAAATAAGAAAAAAGGAATAGGCCTGTAACTGCAGAAGGAAACCTGAAAAACCCTGTCTGAAGGATATACGAACAACTCAAAAGCCTGAAGGAGCCCCAAGTACGAAATTAACTTTTAAACTTCAAGGTGTCTAAGCCCCATCTACATGATCAGAATTTCTATTAGATTAAAAAATTGGAGTTATTTGAAGAAGAAAGTCAAAATGTTCCAAAATGAAAGTGTCAAAAAAATACACTTGGTCTTCTTTGCTGGTTGACACTAGCTGACAGATTCATGAATGGTTTCGGCAGACCTGAGAAGCCTTTATTCAGTAATGGAATTTATGGTGGGAAAATTTTATCTTTTCAACTATGAACTCATTCGGAGAGAAATAGTGTCTCAGCCCTTGCTATATATCTGAGATTTCAAACTGTTTCACATAAAGAACAGAAAATGTGCCATCAGTTCATCAGCTCAGTGATGCACAAGTGTGAAAATGACAGACATTTTATGCCACGATGTTGGCTGGAGAAGCAGAGATGTGATTTTTAGGATGGACAGAGCTGCAAATTGTGAATTATTCCATTTTAACCATGCTGTGCATGCATAGCAGATCAGAACACTTTCATCCCAAGGATATTATACAAAAGGTCTAGTTTTAACCCAATCAAAAACATTGTGAGAGCAGAGGAAGCCAGGACATTTATACACAAAAGACTGACCTTCTTTGGTGGCAAGACGTGAGGAAGCTTCTGTGTGGGATGGAGTATTGTACACCAGCAGTGAGCTACCTATAATGAAAAGAAAAGGAGTTATTACGCTTTGAACATTCTCTGCCAGTGGGGAACCATGCAGGCAGGCAGAAAATGCCATCACTAGGATCTAAAGACCAAATTTTTCAGACAATTAGGCACATATTTTCTGTGATGGATATGAAACTCTTTTAAAAGCTTGGTAGCTGTATGTCACGCATGTGTTACTGTTTCTCCACTTGCAAATCAAAATAAAGACATTTAATACAACTCATATAAAAGGGTGAGGTTGCATAGTACATTTATAAAGGTACAATACCTATCACAGCAGAACCTCTAGCAATTACTATGGCACAGATTGTATTACAGGATAAGGAAGAACCTTTTCTCTCTATAGCTGTGATAAAGAAATTTTCTGTTTGAGGAACATACAGTAGAAGTGACATGAATTGCACTGTCAGGATCTGAACATTTTTAGAGTGTCACATGCTTGGGTTTGGGCCAACAGCTGCAAAAAATCTCACTGGTATCCAGTGTCTCCCATGCTTTGTGGAGTTTGACAGTAGCTTTCTTGGCTCAGAGTGGCCTTTCCATCCAGCCCCACTTGAAGCAAAAAAGTTTTGCACAGTGTATGGTGGAAATGTTCCTTTCAAAGCATTTTACTTTGGTTCTCCTGCAAACTGTTCTGGAAATGGAGGGAGAGGCCCTGTGAGTTCTTGGGAGTCAGCATGTAATACACATTTCATGGTTGTCTAGTTATGTGTGTTTACCCTACATAATCTTCTAGGCTCACCTTTCCTACAGGTCTTTGAAAAAGTTTCTACTGCACCAGGCAGTGACATTCCTAACAAGGCAGAAGGCCCTTCTTTGCGGGAACTGAGGATGTGAACTGGAGCAGGCACCAATCTTGCCGTGAGTGGGTATGGCCGAGAAGTGCTTTTACAGACACTTTCTGCTATTCCTATCTACACAACCCTCTATTCCATGAGATTCTGTGTCATTGAAGGTACTTGGTCCTAAGCAACACACAGCAAACAGTATAGATTTCTGTATGTGCTATGCTGAGCATCCCCAGATTCTCTGGCAGGGCTAAGAATACTTCTTTTGCAGGTACTATAACACTAACTGATTAGGATCTTGTGACTAAGCCATGCAGTCTCCACATTCCTCTAATCCACATGATCCCAAATAACGCTGACCTCACTTGCCCCTCAGTAGTATTCACAGTATGTCTCACTTTCCTGGGAGAGCTGAGGATTAGGCAGTTCACTGCCAGAAGTAATAGCCATTACAGGTGCTGGATCTTATTGGCATGTGTTCCTATGGATTTCTTCTCTTCCCCAAATGCAAACAAAGCCAAAGATGTGCCAAGCCAGCATGTACACAGAGGTAGAAGGTGTTGGAAAACAAAGCCTGCTCATAGGGAGGGGAGGATGGATGTTACCAGATGCTGCAGGACAGGGGATGTTTCAAAAGACCAGGATGGATAACATGGTAAACTAGGAGGTAAAGAGTTCAAAGGGATCCCAAGGGTACCTTGACTGTGAAAGTTGCAGACGGCCAAAGTGATTGGCTTAAATATTGAGAGAGATTGGCTGGTCTTTTGCTGCTACTGAAGGAGGAATTGCAACAGCTTTGTCCGCCTAAGTCGTGTTTTCATCAGATGGTTTCTGGCTTTGGCATTTCTTTCCTGAATATCTGTAGGAAACCTCCTGTCCACTGCTCTCTCCTTTTCAGGTTATTGGAAGTAGATCCTGAATGCAACACCCAGCCTAGCTTGCCCGCGCCAGACAGGGAAGTGCTGGGGAATTCAGAAACACGGTTTTCTATGACTAAATAGGCTGCAAATGCCTGGTTGCACTGACTGGCTGAGGAGGTGGGGGTGGGGTGATGAATAGCACTGAACAAGCCTGTATGATCAACCTATAGCTACTTTATGCTAAAAAATGCAGCCCAAGCCACTGGAAAGGGACGGCGCCTCCCCCAGTTTAATTGCTATAAGTTCTCACCTTTGCCCGACAGTCTGAGGTTTCTGGTGGGAACACCACAGAAAAGGAAATGTGTTTCCTATTAAGGGTTTTCAATGAAGGAGGGAAAGAGAGAAAGCCAGAGACACAGATCAGGACAGAGAGAAGCAGACAGACAGACAGGCAGACAGAGCCCAGGCTGTTCCCTCCATTACTCCTTCTCGGGCAAAACTTTGGCTGTGATGAATTTTTGTTTTGTTCTTATTCCCCTTACCCCTCACTGGGTCAGTGACACTTTAGATTAAATCAGCTCTTTCTGGAAGCACTGGTAATATTAATAAAGGGCTATTCTCCCATAATTAATATTAAACATGTTATCTTATGGTTCCCCCCACCTTTTCCTTTCTTCTTTTATTTCTGTTGCACTAATTAAAGAGGAAGATGGAAAAGGACTGAAAAACAGAGCAGGAGAGATTTTTCCCCCATGAAGCCTTCCTTTTCACAAGGCAGCTCATCCTTCTGAGATGCAGGAACATCTCGGTTTCGCAATCTTGAAGTCTGTTTAATCTGGAAGTCTTTTTTATCCTCACCTTCTGAAGGTTACATGGCCTTCCCTCCACATCTCCCTGGTAGAATCAGGGTTCTGCTGCATTTAGCAGTATAGTTTTGTTTGGCATTAATGTATAGCTCGAAACCACAAAGCAGTTTTCTGCTTCTGCTTTTCACCACAGTCTCATTCTTTCCCCTTCAGGCTCTTTTCATTTGTACACACCACACACAACCGACCCCCCGTAACTAGAGAGGAAAAGGACGAGAGGTGACAGTTCAGGCTTCTTTTGATGTTCTTCCCAAACATAGCAGGAAAACATTCAAATCTCCCTTCTCACTGCCCACTGGCTGACTGGAGAAGATTCACCAGGAAAACTGTGTTTGAAAAAGATATCGGCACAGCAGTCAGTCAGTCTGGAGTCCGAAGGTGCAGGGGGATGAATGAGAAGAAGAAAAAGCCAGGGCATGGATTTACAATTTTGGAGAGGAAACTGGAAGAAACACTTAAAGAAAGATGATTGTTTTGGGGACGTGGAGAGTAAATTCCCTGAAAAAAACTACCGGAGGGGTGTTTTGAGAGACTCCAAAGGATAGAGTGTGCTGCAGAACTGAGTTCTGCAAGTCTGAAATCCCCTAAAGATCAGAGACGTCTGAATTCCTGACTGCTTCAATAGGTTACGACAACAGGAAACAACTGCACAATGCTGATCCGGACCTAAGTTTTGCCCAAAGACTAAAGGTGCTGTGATATGAGCTAGGTTTAGTCTCAGCTATATTAAATAGCTCAACTGAACCTTCCATCCCCAAAACTAAGATCGAGCTTTTGTTGAGGTCTTTCAGATGTTACCAGTTTATTTTTTCAATCTGGACTCAGATGTGCCAAAATAACGTACTTCGTAGGCAGTTTTAAGAATGCTTTCACCCTAATCAGAAGTGTAAAATGTTGAAAACCTTGTGAGGAAGCTAATTTTCAGGGGATCTCCTTGCCTGGCTAGCAAACAAGCTCAGAAAGTTCAGATCAGCTTTGTTTCTTGGAAAACAAACACCAAAGTTGAGGATTCACGAGTCATCACATATCCAGCTTAACATCCGGAGAGGACAAACACCTTTCAAGAGAGAGACTGGGCAGATGTGATCTAGCCTGTAGATCTGCAATTCCCCAAAGTTTTCCTGTGTTTTGTTGCCATCGTGTATTCTCTACCCTGAGCAGCAGCAGAGCTGGATGTCTCTGAAACAACCAACCTTACAAAGGGGGAAAATTCATGAAAAAAGACCATCTCCCCATGGCACTGAGCTCAGAGGCTTGGCACTAAACATCCGCTGGAAATCAGTCTGGAAAAACAATAAGCTCCTTTCGAAGGCGTTACTCCGTCAGGGAGTTAACCAGCAATCCAGAAACCAGACTGTCATTAGGCAGCGCTAGGAACAGCTGCATGGAAAAGAATGCTCTTCAGAGGCTGCCCGACCTCCACTCAGACAGGAGCTTGCTTTAATAAGGACAGCACTCGCATGACGTCTTAGAACAGCCCAAGGGGCTGAACAGAGAGGAGTTTATAATCGTAAAAGCTGGGGATGAACCAGGATTGAATTCTCCTTTCGTGTGCATCCATGTAAAACTGGAATAACTGATTTGTCTGAATCCAGCAAAGTTGTTTGGGTTTTGCACTAGCTTAATAGCACAGAAATCATTGTAGGCATTCCCCTGGCAGAACATTATATTTTTATGATTATTATTCAGCATGTATTGCGGCAGCACTTAAATGCTGCAACCGCATTAGGACTCCTTTGTGCTGGGCCTTGAGAGACATGAGACACAACCCCTGCTCCACAGATTTGCCATCTCCACAGACAAGACCAACAAGAAGGATTACTAGCTCCATTTTACCAAAAGTAAAACTGAAGCACAGAGGAACAGAGGCAAAGGTTTGTTCCTCCTAATTTCAGGCATCTAAAGGCAGTGTGTGAATTAGGGGACTACTATCCTGAACTTCAACATGCCCCGTTGCTTCTTTTCTATAAACGGAGACCAGTGTGACCAGACTTCTAATTTAGGGACTTCAGGTATGTCAAGGTAGGTGGGCTCAATCAGGCATTTGCTCCTGAACAAATGGACAGCAGCAAATGGTAAAGGTGGCAATTGAATCCAGGTCTTTCAGGCTTATGCCGTGAGAGCAAGGCTGCAATTCCTCTGATACTCTCTTTGAACATCCTAAGAAATGGGATACCTAACTCTTGAGACTATCACTGGAGATGCTGTCTGGAGCTAAAGCAACGGAAGAATTCAACTCTTCTGCCAAACTTTTCAAATTCAGCCTGGTTCTTTGATTCAAAAACCATACAACTCCTTCTTCATCTCTTTCTGTCAATTCTCAAGTCTTATCAATGAGACAATTCAAATGTCTCGCTTGAGTATTTATCTTGTGGGAATTTAAAACCATTTCCGATTACAAAGTGTCTGATTTGCCCAGCCAAAGTCAGCAGGTTTGGCCAAAGCAACACTGGCCTCACAAAACTGCCTTATGATTTCCCATAAAAGTGTGTCATTCTGTATGCAAACCTTAGTTAGAAAGCTATTCTGTCTGCAATAATCTTGAGACATTCTGTGAACCAGCAGCTCTTTGCTGATGAAACAGGATGAAATTTGCAAATTATTTTGGATGGGAAATTATTTTATTGTGAAGTCACAAGGGACAAAAAACTGTTCAAATCCAACAATTCAGTTATTTGTTGTGAATCATTCCTTTGGCTCATCTTCTCAAACAAAATAAAGGTGGGGCTTACAGAGGCACCCATCTGTGATCTAACTCTTGTCTCACTGTAATCTGTAAAACTCCCACTGATTTTAGCAGAGGCAGGGAGAGACCCGCGCTGGACAGCTTTGAAGAAACACCCCAAATAAATGCGGTCTCACTGCTTTATTGCACTCGCCAGATGGAGATATCTTCAGCTGTCTTTACATCCCAATTTGATTTCCCAGTGGAGAAAATATACTTTTTTTCTTTCTCTCCCTGCCCTCCCACGTTGCTTTATGGCACCTTCTCCTGATTTTTAAGTCCTCAAATAATTATACTCCGATAAAAGCTGTTTCACTTGAAAAAATATTGGAGCATGTGGGATTTAGTTCCAGTTCTCTGGCCTGATCATACCACAATTATCCTTAGCACACCTTTGTGGAGAAAGGAAATGCTTTTACCTCCATTTTATAGATGATGAGGAGACATTTGGAAGCTATGGACATGCTCGTGGTTGCACAGGAAGTCTTAGAAAGGTCTGAATCTAGACTCCCAACCTCAAGAGGGTGTGCTAGCCACAAGGTGATCACTCCTGTTTGGGCTGCTGTGGCATGCTTTTCCAGAAATCTCAGAAGACCGCTCACAGCTTTTGTCTTAGGGGGTTAATACAGCTAAATATAATAAATATAGTTAAAAAGGAGTATTGGATCCATCACATACTCTAGTATGGGACAGACAGTGGCAATAAAGATGTTCAGCAAAACTTGTTCTTTGAGTACTGGATCATTTGCACCGCGTCTGCTTCAGTGCATGGAATCAGTCTTGGATTTTTTCCTCTTTCCAACAAATCTGGGCCTCCAGGAACATAGAAAATCTGCAGCTCTGGCCAGTTGTGGGTCCTATTTTGAAGCAGTCTTTACCAGAAACCTTAGGGGAAAGGGCACAGCCCTCTTAACTGCAAAGTTATGGAATAATTTGCCCGTAACCCATCAGTTAATGTTTGGTTTAATCTCCACAGCAAATTTTGTATTTTTATCATATAGCCACAGATGTTTTTATTATCTGTAAGATTATCTAATCTTTTTAAGAGTCCTGCTCAGTTCTTCACCTCCCTGATAGCACCACTAACTCCATCTAAGTTAAAATTAACTTTCCAACCCACTTGTTATTCCCGTCTTCCTTGTTTGCTCTCTCTGCTTGCCTTTCTCTGTTCTTTTCCCTTCATCCTTGCTGCTATTTGTCCTGCAAGAAGAGCCCTAGAAGTTCAATACCCATGGCAGCTTATCGTATCAGCATGTCGCGCTAGGGCTGGGATGAGTCAGGGCAACACTTACTGTCCCTGAGGTAACTGAGGTGAGACAACAGAACTTCTGTGTTGTAGAGGGAGGTGGTTCGGAGGAAGTCATCCTTGCTCATTTTGCAGAGCTCCTTGCCGTCCATGTTCTGGAAGATGGTGGTGTCAATCTCTATTAATCCATACTCCTTTATAGCCCATTCCAGCCACTGGCGCACATGTTCCTGGGTCCATAGGGTGGGATCTGGTAGGAAAGCACAAAGGTTAGTAATACTATATGCAAGCCTCGAGTCTAGCACTCACTGTAGCCCAGTCAAAGCACTAACCATTGTTTCCACAACCAAATGGATTTAATTTACTGATGCAAATGCATTTTGCCAAGATGAACAAGTACTATGCTATAACAGGGCTCAAGGCGCATAAACTGATCACACTGACCCTCTGGCAGGGTAAGTTCTCTTGATTGTCTCCCACCTGCCTGAATCTTACACCTATGCTTGGGAACAATATTAGTGACATCCGACTGTGACTTTTCTCCCTCTGGAAAAAAGCTTCCAAAAGCAAACTCATCCATTTGAAATGGTATGCTTGTCACAGCTTCGGTTCTGCAATGCTGTGTAATTACATCAGTGCTGTATAAGTCACACTATCCTTCGCAAGTGCATTACCAAGTCCCAGCAGATGGCATTTTAAAGTCTGAGGATGGTGGTATTTACGGTCAGCAAAGGGACTCTGAAAAAAATATTATTGCTTAAACAGAACAGCTTGCCATGTATCTCTGAGTCACATTTGTTCACCCCGCTGACAAGAACACTACCTCCGCTAGCCCTGTAAAACCAACACAGCTATTGGAGGGCAATGTGGATTTTATACTGTCTCATGCATCATTATCAACTGTCAGCAAAGCTCCAGCTGTGGAATCTTTATTACTGGTGATGACGTAAGAGAGAGATTGAACCCGGCTGGAGTTTCAGACCCCATGGTGATGGTTTGCTGCATCAGTAGTTAAAAAAAGAAACCATCCTTTGAGTTTTGAAAAGAGCATCAGATCAGAAAGTCCCAGCAAGAATTTTTGCCACGATACCATTTTTACAGAGTCATTTTCAGAGCATATCTGCATTTTCAGATGTTTCCTGTGCTGCTTCTCCCCATGTATCCCATTTGAAAATTTAAGCTGCAAATTCATGTTCCATTGCAGCTGGAGAGGATTGCGAAGTCAAGCCTTAACTTTGGAGACATTTGATCTGCCTATCACAGCTGGTACACTCCTCTAAGATAAACCTCAAACACTTCAGGTCCTGAGGCAGAAAATGGATCAGAAATACCTTGCCATCACACAGCTGGTAGCTTGTGCTTTGGGTAGGGACAAGAAATGCCTCTGCCACACATTTTATAGCGTATAAAAAAATGCCTTTGCCCAGGACTGTAAACTTGGGCTGCAGGGATCCCTTGACACAAAAGGTCAGGTAGTGGCTGTACCTGGTACATTCCTGGGCAGCCGAGTTCCAGAATAACAGCATGAAATGGAAAAGTAAGACCAAGGCATATTGAAATTATAACTGTGACATTTCCTCACTGAATTTCTAGAAAAAACAGATTGCTTAAAGTTGAATTTTAAACATGGAACTTACAACTCCGTATCTTTGCAAGTCTGTTTTGGGAAAGAAAGATGGATTTCCTTTAAATTTTGGCAATAGTTAATTTAAATTCTGCTTTCTAAGCACAGGCAAAAGACTGCAAATTTTACAATGCAAGTATTCAATGGAGGATTCTTTTTTTTTTTCTTAATTGAAAGAGTTATTTGTCTTGAGTTTTGAAAAAAAACAACCCCAACATTTAGAGGACACAGTGAATTTGTGGTCTCCCTTTAAACAAACACTTTTGAATTTTAGATATTCATTCAGCCTATTTATCACTGCCAAAGACATTGAATGGTCTCTTAAAAACTGCCTTCTTCAAACATGGCTTAGAGTTCGTTATTATTACTATTGCAGCCCTAATGTGACATTATTCTTGCCTATCTTCACCCTAATGCGCTATAAATCTTTACTCTGGATTATATTAAAATTTCCAAATGCCTTTCTTGGATGAATTTGGCCTTATATCCTGCAGCCAGAGATCTGGGATGATGTTCATTATTGTCTTCCAAAGTCTGGTAACTCACTGCTATTTCACAAGTATCTCAAGGTTTTGATTTGTGGATGCTCATGAGGGGAAAAAAGTCCTTTTTTTCACTTTCCTTCAAAGAGGAAATTTTAAACCTTCATTGAGGGCATGAGAGGTAATTTCCCCTATTTCTACAACAGTGCTAAACTTTAGCTCACCCTTGGTCTTTTCAAAAATGCATAAATACCATGGTGAAGGGCAGGATAAATGTTCCCTCTTTAATATTTTTAATAATATAATGACTAGTTGGTATCAGCTAACACCTTTCTAGGCAACGTTGATGCTGAAAATCTATCTGACGCTGTCACCAATTAGGTTAGCCAGTCTCTCTAAGCAGATCCTAACAACGGCTTAAATGGTACTTTGAGATTTGCTGTCAGTCTTTTATTGGCTTCCCTTCACTACATTCAGTTCAAGCTTTTCCTTTTCATCCTAAATGGCAAACAAATGCTTGAGAATTGTCATCTGTTTGTGGTCAAGCCACAATCAGAAAACAGAGCTAAATTCCATGAGTACATTTCTTTCTGCCGACAGTTCATCCACTTGAATCGGCTACAACCCTTGTGAAACCCTCACAACCCCTTGAAATCAGTGAAACTTTTGGTACCTAAGTTGGGCCGGGACTTGGCTTATAATATCTCCCTTGCTGGAAAGTTCCTGGGCTAACCTGTGTATATCTCTGGTGTTTATAAACTTTGCAGGGAAAAGACTCCCTCTCATTCCAGGTTCAGACTTCACCGGTTGCCTGCCACAGCAGATCTCATCCTTGACTGTCCAAATGCATCTAGCGCACCCTGCCAATTTCAGACAGCAGATGTGGATATCAGATACAAACAGAGAACTGGACAGGAATGTTTCTGTGCAACAATTTTTGGAAGGTTAATGTAGTTCCTGCAAAATAGAATTTTTCTCGTTTTCTACTTCTAACAAAAAAATGAAAACAAAATAGCTCATTTTGAATCAATATGACATGAAAGTACATCTGGATCCTGCAGAGCATCATGGGAGTTATAATTTGAGTCCACTTCACGCTTATTCTTGCCTATGAACTGCACTCTTTGATCACACCATGCATGTCCCAGGAAGCACGGCAGATTCTCCTCTAACACATGACAGGAGATGGATTTGGTTCAACACACGAAAACAGCACTTCATTCCAGAAAAAAGAAAAAAGAAAATGAAAAAAGGAAAAGGAAAAGGGAAAGGACAAGGAAAAGGAAAAGGAAAAAAAGAGAAAAAAAAAGAAAAAATAAGAAACACTAATAATCCACTTCTCATTCTGATTCAAGGTAGAACATGTACCAGGACACGGGCAAGTCCCACTAGCCAGAAACTCAATTTTTTCCTTACTTTTTACATGGTTTGTAAGAAAGAGAATTCCTTAGAGAGCGGATAAACAAGCCTTATCTGTTCAGCTGGATATTTAAGACAGTGCAAGGAAATATGACACAAAGAGTTTGATGGTGGTGGTACCTGCTGGGACAATGACTCTCCTCTCATTGGTGGTCATGTTGGGAGGAGGCCCGTTCTTCTCGTCCATGTAGGTGCTGTAACTCATTGGGTTGGACTCTGTCCCTGCTCCGACGAGTTTGCTGCATTTGTTCACGCTACAGTCTACGGGGGACTCCCTGAAATGTGAAAGGAAACAGATGACTCGTCATTATTATGCACCTTTCATCCCTGCTGTAGCAGAAGAAGGTTTGGGTTATGGAAATGGCAGGTATCCCGAAGGTGAAAAGTTAAGGGGAGTTTCTTTACATGCGGGAGATGCCATTCGTGGCCTGTCACATGAATGTCATAAAGTGATCTCTGAATCACAAGTCTCACGGAGGGGATCTCTGATAAAGAAACCAGTTGGAGGAAAGAGACTTGGATGTGCAAAGAAGAGTGACTTTCAGACAAAGGCAACGGTAGCTGTAAGATCGCAGTCAATACCTCTGAAATATCAAAACACATGAACCAGATAAAAAGCAAGTGCCTACCACGTTGGTCTGTCTATGGGTTACACTCCATGCCCCCCTGCATCCTTTATTGCTCAGCTGCATTTTAGCAGTCTTTCAGATACAGCTTGATGCTCCTAGGAGCCCTTGTTGCACTGTTTCACTCTTGCACTGTTAAAAACAACCCTGCACACCATCTTTCTGTTATAGTGGAGTCTATCAATTGACAGGCTGTACTTCTCACCTCATGACCCAAGGCACTTCTGCAGAGATAATCAGAAATACAGATACACCCCCCTTCTTTTCATTAACAAAGACCACAAAATACCCAGGCCACGACGACAGGATAGTCACAGGACAATACTACAATATTAGCATGGTATCTAAAGAGTCTTATTTATACAGGGCTGAATGTAACTGATCTTGTCTGTTCTTAACAGTGAAACAGTCCCAGGCTTGTCTACTGCTTGGATAGGAAATCTAGAAATCTTAGGTGCCTTAGGCATGAGTCAAGAACTTCAGACCACAGAAACGGTGTGCGAAAAAAGGCTCTGGCCCCAGTTGTACTTCTGAGGTGATGGAGTGATGAGGAGGGAACATTCAGCAACTCAGGTGGCACTGTGCTAAGACCTGAACTACAAGCAGACCCTTGGCAAGCAATAGGCTTTCTCTGTCCTGCTCTGGGAGAATTATGAGCCTCCAAACCACAGATAGGGAGCACAGATTTTGTTTTTCTCCGGCTGCAGTAGTAACTCATGCTTTTAGCTCCAGAGGTCACTTAAAATACCAGTCCCCAGCCTGTCGCATGCACACAGCACATCCCAGCTCTGAAGGACGTACCAGGGAAGGGCAGCGTTATTGCCCTCACCTTTACAAGGGTGCATTAGCGTGCAACCTCTATGCAAAGCGAGCACAGAGCCCGCATCCAGTGCAGTTTAGTCCACTGCTTTAATAGCACAGACGTCCTTCTTCTCTGCCAGAAGCAAAGTGGCTTGGGAGGAAACCATTTGCTGAAGGGTAAGAACTATGACAGTGCACCAAATCCCACCCTCCGAGTTCAGCTGGCAAGACTTCCAAGTTTGGACACTAAACAAATTTGTTTCTTAATCTGAATGGCGGGGGGAGGGAGAAATTACTGAAATTCAGTTATCATGGCTGGGAGATAAATGCTCCACCGAGATATTCTAAGGCAGATGGTAATTTTTTCCTCATGTCTTACTGGGGGAATGTTGCTTGAAAATGGAAATAAGATGTATAACTTACACATGTTCAAATTTAAGGTTTTACTATTTCGCCTACTGTTTTTCCAGGCAGGGAACCAAAATCCGCCTTCAGAGAGGCAAACTGCTGAAGGTTTAATGTCCCCGTGGCAGTCAGAGGAGAGTCTGAGCAACTGCAGGGACACCAGGGTTTTCACAGGGAATGTGATCATTTCTAACTTTCTGTTGAAAATACTCTGTGTCAGGTGTTAAATGCTGCCTGTACTGGCAGAGAAAAAGCCCTGAAGCACCACAAAGGATCTTACTCTTTCCCGAAGTACAGCCTGTCCTGAGAAGACTCAGTGAAACGGTGAGAGCATCTGTACTTCAGGGTGTCAAAGTCTGTTCAGCTCCGTGCTGACCATCCCTGGGAGGTGACTGGTCTCCTCACCTGCCCTGTCTGGACACCAGGTGCTGACTTTAAATGGTGCAGGCGGACCCGAACACACACATCCCAACGTATGGATTCCCACCTGCCTTTGGGATGAAGTTCTCTCTCCTTCCGACACAACAGTAAAATTTTCTGTGCGGTCCCTGCAGTCAGCAGTGCTGGCACAACTACCTGCTGCCTAAGCTCCTTCTAAGGGCTTGACTCTCAGCCCTCTGCTCCACAGTTAAATTTCCCTGGAAAATAACCCCTGCAGTTGAGCTATGCACTATTTATGATAAAATAGGTCCATATATAATACTCATACAGAACTACAGGATATATCCAGACTCTCAGATAACGTCTTCTAAAAAGCTTATCAGCCTAGGAGCATACACACTTTCCACTGGCATGAAATGACACACATGAAAAGACCACAGGGTCCTTGGCTGTCTCTACTCTCTGCTAAGTATCATTCACATGACCAATACAGCAAAGTAACAAAAATAACACCAGCACTGTAAGATATCTCCTTGGCGGTTTTGTGATGATTTTTTACTTTTTAGACTCTTGGTTTGTCAGTCAGGACCTTGCCTATCCTCTGCCTTGCTCTGTATGTCTCAGTGGCCAAAACCAGACAACCAAGTATCAGAGACAGGTCTGAAAAGAAGTTTAAGGGACTGAGGCGTCCTTACCAAGCACTGATTTACCACCGTGGGAAGAGAAGCCACTCTGTTAATCACGCAGGACATTAAATGTGCTCCATGCACCTGACAGGGTTGTGTCCGTGTGGCTGTACAGATGCCTCCCCTCCTTCTGAGGAAGTTTTCAGGATGGTTGGATCCAGAGCTAAGTTCAGTGGAAGCCTGATAGGATACACATAACTGGGAATGGCATTACCAAAACTTAACCAGGTGGGAGATTGAACTGCCCTTCCCTTCACAAAAATATCATGAAATCTTTAATGACAGCAAGCAGGACAGCCCTTGCCTTTGTGTCCTCTGTAATCCAACATTTCCTACCAGATCCAAACAGAGCCTTTTATTGGGAAATGAGACAGCACTACCAGACCGAATCATCTTTGCAGCTCCTGGACGCCCCAGCCTAAGACGGGGGATTTAACAGTACCCCAGCAGAAGGTAGGTGTAGCTGTGGGCAACACAAAGAAGAATTCAGTGTGGGGAACAACTACAGCATCAAATGAGAACAGGGAACTGCGAGCCATGAATAGTGTATTCATTGAATATAGCTCCTTTCTTAGTTCATGCATTACCCACAAGCAGACTTGGATTTATATAAAGATTTTCTCATTATTTGAAATGGTTTGTGCGAGGGGATTTCACATGCCAGATTAATCGTTGACTTTTCACAGAGACTTCAGACTTTCAAGTGGCTATACATGCTGGACTTGCTTAGGTTCTGGGCAGAAAACGTTGTAGATCTACTAAGGTAAGTGGATATAGGCTGCTTTCACAAGATCTCTTAAGTACATTCACTGTGGCGGTGACAGAGTCCAAGGAATATGAAGCAGTACTCATGCCCACTGTCTGTCCAAAGACTCTTCGTTCCAGCAGCTCCAGTAGCAGTCTCTAGGGATGCCAAGAGCTTGGTGTTTTGGGAAAGTTTATGCTAGACTGGCCAAAATGGACAAGTAGCTAGCCTGGCATTGACTAATAAATTCTCTGTACAGCTTCAGCCTGTGTTCCAGATACCTGGAAATAAAGCAATTACTGTCCCAGGGCCTCTGTCTAGGAATCACCTTTGGCTTTCATTCGAAAGAGCAAAATAAGGGATTTCAGTGATTTCTGAACCTGACTCAGCTGTGGTCAGTGGGATATTTCCTCCTTCTTTCTATCCCTTTCTTCCTATCCTTTAATTCCTCCTCTCTTCCCATCTTTTTTTCTTTTAAATTTGCTTCTTTTCGGTGTAAGTCCCCATTCGGTAATCTCAGCTTTAATCTTTACATTTGAAATTAGATTTTAATTCATTTTTTTTTCTTTTCTTCAGTGAAGGAAGTAAGAACAGACACACTGCGATTCTGCTTGTGGTTCCCTCTTGCAGGCAGGGAACAGAGCTACCAGGGCAGAATCACAGCTCCTCCAAACTTGCATCTAACTGCACTTTAACCCTGCCTCTCATCCTGCTCTCAGGAATGCCTCAGGAGGAGGTTCCCACTGAAAAAGACCGTAAATCTGCAGAAAGAAGAGACAGCTGTAAAAAGGATGGAAAAAAGACATAGAGGTTACTGCACAAGGAAAGCACAGAAACTCAGTAGGGTCCAAAAGAATCGTGCGTATCACGTACAGGTAGAACGCAGACAGCAGGTAATGGCACAGTCTGCTGCTAGAACAACACAGCGAATCCCACTAGAGGGCTCACATGCTGCTTAAAGGGGATTTTTATTCCTATAGACATCATAGATGGTCCTTTGTTTTGTTTTGAGAAAATTATTGTGGCATAAAAATGTTCTGAGGTCCCCGAACCGTAGCATTATTTTAATATGCTGAAGCAAGAGAACGTCTCCAAAGCATTTTCAAAGTGCTGACTTCATTATTTTAGCTAGACAAAATTCGTAACATCAGTTGGAGTTACACAGCAAAGTTTGCCTGCATCCATGCGCATTAGAATATTCTTTCACATTTGAAGAGCATACAAATTTTGTAATGTCTTTTTAAAAAATCACTGAGTTTAGCTACAAGCGCAGATCTGCAGCAGCTCAGTAAACACAGTCAAAATTTGGAATGTCTATTGTTCGGTTCACCCTTTGCGTTTGGAATTTATGTAAAACATAAGAAAAAATGTATTATTAAAATGGACAGTAAATCAGGTTAAACTTCACCCAGTGATTTTTAACAATCCTCCTCCTTTATTCATTGGATTTTAAAATGTGAAAGATATTTTGGTTTTTAAAAATACAAATGATCGTATTTATATCACAAAAGCATCTAAAGGTCCCAACAGAAATCCAAGCCTATTATCATGGGAACTGTACAAGTCCATTGTAGAAGACAGATCTTTCCCTGAATGGGCTATAAACTGAAAAACAAAAAAACACAAACCCATCAGAGAACAAAGATTGCAAGCTATGCTTCCAGTCCCTGAATGGATGCAAAGAGAGATGAACATAGACACAACATCTTGCAATACACTCATGGAAAAGCTGGACCTCTATTTTTTCATGTGCAACAGGTCAGTGCTATAAATACAAGACCATTTCCCTTTCCCAGTGCCTAAGGCAGTGTAAGAAGCACGAGGATTTTATTTTTTTCTATATTGGATTTTAAACTGCCTTGTGTTTGGACACTAATCACTGTGAAACACAAGTGTAGCACTGGGTTTTGTTCTGAGCAAGCAGCTGCCTGTGAAGGCAAGGAGAGATGTTAAGGCCATATACTGCATCCAGGTCTGATAATACTAGAAACCGTCACAAAATTTCTACTTCTGAATTTTGCGATAACACAGAAGTCCCATCTTCTCCCCTAAAACACAGATCCCTGCCACTGCCTGAATATCCCAGTTAGTATGCAGTTATCTGGGAAATCCTTTCCAGTTTGGGAGTAAACCAGGAAAACCTGACACATGGTAGAGAGCTGGTCAGGGTTTCCATGTTGTTCAGCACTTGGAGGCACGGCTCTGCCAAACAGGCTTGAAGAGGTTCTTCAAAGACCCCTTCTCCCACCCTGCTGAGGACCAAACCAACTCATCACGCTACACCTCATGGCAGTCAGACCTGCTTCTGGTTGCTAAGAAAAAGAAGAAAAGCTGGACACTGTCCCTTACCATCATTCAGCAACCTTCACTGTCACGTTTCCTATAGCTTTATCACTGTCTAGAGTACATAAACCACTCTCTCAGCAAGCAGAAAACACAAGTGCTTCAAATACAGGTGAAACACAGAATAAAGGCTGCTCCCTCTTATGAGGCAGCTGGAACCCGGTAAGAGAGTGTGCTTGAAAAACAAGAGAGAGAAGGAGAGGCAGAGAGGGTTATTCAGTCCACAGTTCAAGTTAATTTATATTGAGATTGGTGTTTGCCGCTCAGATGGTGTGTCAGTTTTGCCAGGCAGCTGATGGACAGAGGAACAAGAAACTGGAGTGGCCTGACCCATAACAATGAACGGTGATGGTCTGGGGGGAAAGGGTGAATAAGAGAGGACAGATCGGTCAGATGAATGTTCTCATTTCTTGGGTGGATTGGAGCTCTTGTGCCAAGAAGTTATCAAAAGGCAAGGCTGGAAGCTATTTCAGTGCTTCGTTCTGACATTCAAAACAGTCTTTTCTTTTTTTCTAACAGGTTGGGAAGTTGTTTTACCCCTTTTTCAGAAAGACTGAGGACACTTAGTTTCTGCCTAAGAATCTTGTAGTGTTGAGGAAGCCCATAAAGAAGGATTTCCTTTTTGCCCAGAATAAACACACTTCTAGAGGGCCTTTCTCTATGGGTGTCAGAGCACTTACAGTTGTTAATGAATCAGTTTGTCAATGCAGTATTATTTCCCCTTTTTTCTGAACAGATGAGGAAATGGTAGCACAAAGATCACAATGGAAGGACAGCCCAATACATCTGCTCCCAAGACATGCAATGGGACATGCAAGGAGAATGTTACATGGACTTTTGGACACACAAGTACACACACATGCAGAATCTATACAGAGCATGTGCTTACAGGATCTGAAAAGTACAAACATGTGCTGCCTGTGGTAGCTCAGCGAATGCGACAGGACTACTTGCTCCCTTGGCCCTCCAAAATTTGCTAGAGAGACAGACAAGTAGCGTACTGGGAGGAAACACCCTCTGTGTGTTGGTCTGACACTATGGGTGTGGGCAACTGATGCAATGCTTCCTCACGTGATCATGGGAGCATGTTGCCGTGCCATACGTGAGGCTGATTTGCCACCTCACTTCTCATGACTGGTTCACCTCTCTGCAGGACGGAGAGGTCAGCCCTGCACAGCACCATGCACAAGCTTCATTCGGTCAGGATCCCACTCTGCGTTGCCCTCTTGAAGATTTTAGGGATGGCTTAAGGAGACTAGCCTTGGTAACCAAAGGCAGTCCTTGGGATCATCAAAAACCCCAACCTGCTGGTATTTTCAAGATCCACCCCTTTGCCTGTGTTATCCAGAGATGGTGTTTTTCAGGAAATAACTCATTTTCCTATGTTTCAACCTTGATTCACAGACTGGAAACACTAGTGCAAAAAGCCATGTAAGTTCTTCTGAAGTCCAGAAATGATACTAAGGTACAACCAAGGCAAGATCAAATTCAGTCTACAAATGATCACCATGAAAGACCAACTGACGCAAAGACCTTTATCTTATAGTAAAATCAGCATCTACTGTATACTTACGAGGAAAAAAAAAAACACACGGCTGTTTGAAGTCTTTTAACACCATCATCTCACTATACAAGTCTGAAAGTGCAAGGCTGCTTTCTGTTTCAAACTCTAGACTTTGCTAGGTTCTCAGAAACCAGGAAAATAGGCTGCTAAAGAAGCCCTAATCTAACCCTAAAGAAGAAAAACCCTTGCTTGTTTAACTGTCCTGTTTTAACATTGTACAAATGTTAGAGATAGAATCATAGAATCATTTAGGTTGGAAAAGACCTTTAAGATCATCGAGTCCAACCATAAGATCCTTCTGTAGAGCCTCCCTACGCTCAAGCAGATCAATACTCCTGCCCAACTTGATGTTTGTGAATTTGAAATTAAAATAAAATTAAAAATTAATATGAACTCTAAAATCTAACGCTAAAAAATAAAAAAGTTTTTCTTTATTGTATATATTTAAAACTGAAATAATTTGAAAATTTTACACCTACAGTTTCTGTCCAAGAGGGTGCAATTTTTTCCTAGGCTTTTGACTTGCAGAAATCTTTTTTAAGAAAGGCAATCTGAGCTGTGATGATAAAATATTTTCAAGTCTTTGACTTTCTCATTGAACAGGGAAATGATCCATCTCCCCCAGCTCTAACTACAAATGGTGGGGGGCAGGCCTCCAACCTCTGGCTAAAAGCTGTAGAGGATACCTCATAACCAGTGTCCCTTTGGTGGTTAACATCATTCCTCAAAGCTACTCAACTGTCTTTTTGACAAGTGGTTGCATATACTCACACAGAAGATGTGGATATATGAGTTTTTGTTTTGTTACACCTCATAGACTGCTATAAAGGACCACAGTCTCCTATTTTCCCCTTCTCCATCAAACAGCTCTCCAGTTTCATATGGTTGCTTCTGCCCTGGCAGAGCACAAATCTAGTTGCAGATGGAAAGAGAAGTGCCCTCTGGTGAAGCCCATACAGTCCATTAGTGCAGCTGTCACTAGTGTCACTCTGGAGCACTGGTATAAACACCGACTATTACTGCGTGACCGACTCCATCTTCAGGAGCCCCTTGAACCATGGCACATTTGTGGGATGCTGAACTAAGTGATGAAATGTGTCATTTACAACAGCATTTGCAGCATGAACTCTGTCCTGGCAGTCTCATGTCCCAGTCTGTACAGCGTTCATGGAGACTGGTAGAGTCTGGCAGAACTGCAAGAGCAAGATCCTCAGGCCATTAACAATGACAAAGGAGCTCCAGGGGGCGCGGGATATGGTCCTACACAAAGAGCGGAGTTTGTTGATATGCAGGACAACAGCACAAATGCACGATACATGCTTTGCTTTTATTTAAGATTCAGCAGATGTGGAAAGGGTCTTTCCTTACCTTGATCCATTCATGTGGTCATATTCCCTTTTTACATTCACCCGGACAGGCTGATTAATCCACTCCTGCTGAGGAGGCAAAGGGTTGATTTTGTGCGGCTGGCCATAGTCAGGGTTCCCTGAGGCTGTCATATCTGCCTTGGGGAGGTGAGTGGCAGCGCCGTACGTGGAGTCAAAGAGGGACTGGTCGTCGCTCACCACCGACAGAGCCTCCTGAGGAGAAAAAAAAAAAACAAGTGCTCAGAGTCATGACTAAACTAGTAACTCCACTCTTATTCTCTCTTTGAGCTGGTGAGCACCTGCAAGGGCCTCACAGCTGCCCAGCGCTGTCTGAAATTGCCATCTGCCAGGATTGCAGATTGAATCAGATTCTGTGGGGTCCATTAACCCGTATGCAAAACCAGTGGGTTGCTTTTCTAGCTGCTGTGTTGTTCTGGGTGGGGCAAGAGTTAAGGTTAACTTGACTTCTGCAAACAGTAAAGGTGGCTGCTGGGTGCTATATCATTCTCACTGCTTGCTGTAAGCAGCTTCATCTGCTATTTCGTATAGTTACCTGCCCACCTGCCTGCACTTGCTGGTCCAAAACCAACCAGAGAGATATGTAGCATGTAACATTTCTGGAGTGTCATTTGAAGGTCTATACATCTTCTTTCAAAGGGTTTTGTGTGGTGTTTATATTTTGAGGTTTCTAGTGAAGGAGAAGCAGTCAGTACAGGTCAGAGTTATGGGTGTTAGTGGTGGGATAAAAAATGCATTACTTTACACTTTTTGTTTATTTTGTGGGAAATGTAGGACTGGTGAGTTACCAAACTGCATTTCTAGAAATGCTTAAAAACAGGAAATTGTTATCCTTTTTTTTTTTTTCCTCCTGAAACTCCCAATGTTGACAAAAAGTTTTGACTATCAATTTCCTTCCATTGATGCGCTTGGGTTTTCTAAATGAAGCATGCCAGGCTCATAAAGGCTTTGGCACAGTCCTGCCTTATTCAAAGTGCATCTGACAGGGTCTGCATGTTCTTTATGGAGCTAAGTTAACCGCACATAACACAGCTGCCATTATGGCTGGCAAGCCAGAAACTGAACGAGGAACCTCCCGAACTAAAAGCACACACTACTTTAATGTGAGTTAATGGAGCACACCTCTGAAACAAAGGCAGCAACAGACTCACCTACTTGGTGGACCCAGCATTCAAAAGACCCGTAACATCGATGGGTACGCAGCAGTGGGTCACCCCTGAACACACAGACACTGTCTTTGCTTTGAAAGCTGGTGTGTTGCTAAACCCTCAGTGCTCCAAATTCACCGGACACAGTCCAAATCATGAGCTTTTAAAAATAATAAATTATTGCTCTCTCCCCGCCTCCCCCCAAGTAGTCGTTTCTGAGGTTAGTTTTGCAAACTTTTTCCACAACCAGGGAGGGAAACAGAAATTCTGAAAACTTAGAAAAGCGCAGCTGCTGGAATCCTCCGATTACATGAGAATCTAAGGGCAAATCAGATATTACCAGGCTCATGAGATCATTACAAAAAATGTCAATAGCTAAGGGTCTACTGGGTAAATATGAGAATCCCTCTCAGCTTGAAATTAGCTCACTTAGAAAGAGTCAGGCTAGTGCTCTGCATTTACAAATATCAGCACTTTTCTATCTCAGATCTCAGATCGCGTAACAAAACCAAATAAACCTGAGTAGCCTAGAATTTAAGCGGGCCTGACTAAGCTTGAATTAGGAGGAACCCTCAAATATCTGCATAAGTCCTGCTGAAGTTACAGTATTCACTGTAAAAATTTTGTAAGCAACCTCTCACACTGATCAGCTGTGATGCCTACAGCCTTTAAAAAACAAAAATGAGAGCTTTTACCCCACACTGCCTAATGCTGTGTGTCGGAAGGAGCTCAGAGCATGTTTATCCTTTCCAGCAGCTTTTTCTTGGTGATGCACAACCCTTCAAAAATACCCCCTCCCTTTTTGTGCTTTAATTAGAGTAAGCTAGGGAGTGGAAGGTGCCCCTTGGAAGAATTTCCTTGTGGTGCAATCCTGCATGATCACAGCCTTGTGTCAGAAACTCCTTAAAGGGATCAAGGTGATCTCCAGGTTACAAACTTTGCCTGTGTAGAAAGGTACATGAACACGAGATCTTCTGGTCACAGCTCTTAAAAGACAGCAAGCCTTTCCATCAGAGGCAAGAATATGACTTGCTGCTTCTCTGATTTACTGAAATCAGGATGTCAGGCAGGGTTCCTAAATGACACATTTTCTGTAAGTCTCCGCTTCCTCTCAGCACAAAAAAAATTGGGGTTCCCTACAATATAACCTGAGGTGGGAGGGGAACCCCAAATACCTGGGGTGCTGGATTGACTTACGACTGTCTAGACCCAGTCTCAGCTATGCTTCTTACTGGTCAGAGGCAGGGAAACCATGAGTACCACTGTGAATTCACGAAACAAAATTTTTAAATGCTTCTTTTGGAGGTTTCTAGTTTAAAAACATACACAAAGGTGGGGTTTTTAGGAAAACAGTATCTGGGAAAACGCTTTCTCTGCCTAAAGCCATTTTCCTTCTCAAGAAAGGTTCTGACAGAAAAAAAATTGGAAAGCAGGGATCTACTCACACACACAAAAAGAAAAAACAAACAAAACCACCCCAAAGAACAGCCCTGGAGCAGGATCAATGCTTAGGGCTACATCCAAGTACAACTATCTTTACATACACAGGCAAGTACACACTTTTCTCTGATATACAGAATATCTGATGGAGAAGCCTGCCTCCTTGAGATAAGGATCTTCCTTGAAAGACAAAGCGGCTGCTGGGCCCTGCCTACAGCAGCAACTGGCGTTAACGGGGATAATGATAATCTCACGGGCAGGCAACAGTTGCACCGAGCAGCTCTGCATTTTGCTGCTTGAATGCATACAGGCTGCAAACTCTACCGTCTTCAAAACTCTGTCGCACACAGGAAAAGAAATTCAAATGCGATGGCTGCCATCACGGCAGGCCCGAGCAGTTACTGAACCAGGAATCGTTTGAGCTAAAACCCTGAGTTAGTTACAGCCACAAAAGCTACAGACTCAAGGCTCTGGGGGAACTGAAGATACACAGAGCAGATCAGGCAGAGATAGCGGCTTGTAACACCTGCTTATGATGCGGGTCGTGCATGCAATAGCAAACAAGTATTGCTGATTGCATGGAAGGGAAGTTGGGTGGCACACCGCCAGCTCCTGGTGCAATCAGCTTCTCCGTGGTGTGTTCATCTACAGCTTAAGAGAAAAACAAAGGGGTGGAAGCAACAGGTAGCCTTTAGCTGGCAGGGTCAGAGACAGGGACCGCTCAGATAACGTCCCAGCAGTGAGGACGACCTAGGACTCAGTTTAACCCTCTTGGAAGAGGACAGGGCTCTGCTGACCCTGCCAGAGTTTCAGGCTACAGACCCAGATGGGGAACGTGTACAACATTCCTTGTACTCACTATCAGAGGCACTGCTTGGCTGGATTCAGTTTTGAAGGACTAGTCTGTTTAGGAAGTGTTTGGCTTCAGTTCTGGCTGAGGAAGAGATCAACAGTTAAATTGAATACCAGAGGACAAATTTCTATCCCCTGGAACGGAGAGCTACTTAGTGTTTGGTGATGGGCAACTGGGAAAACACATCAAGGTGTTAAAGGTGCTAACATAACCTAACCAGACAGGCCACAGCTCGCCAGGGTTCCCCCCATGCTGTTGCCTCCCGGGCTGTGTCCTTGAGCTGGCCAGACTGAGTCTGAGACAGGGGTCTTGTGTGTATTATTCTGGCGTATATGTTACATTATACTGCCTCTGGGAATAGGCTAGCTTCAGTTTTTCCAGTTTTTAATCACATTCCTGGCATAAATGTGGCAAGTCCTGTCTACGGCAGCTTGCAGCCCAGCGATAGGCAAGTTCAACTCCCTGTAAAGCGCAGCCCCAGCCTTTGCAAGGCAGCCCACCGCTGAACTGCCACAAAGGAAAGGCTCCCACTGCTATGGCTGCTGAAACAGCTTTGCATAGAGCTGGCACACACTTCTGGATCCCTTACATACGAATATATGATATGGCTATTTTTAATAACAGTTTATAGTTGTAAGAGGTCAAATTTGCAGTTTTCCCTTTTTTTAGATGAGCCATCCAGACCCAGGACCCAGGTCTAAGTGCTTCAGTAAGGTGAGGTTTGATTTTGTCCCTGTGCGCTGCAGGAAAAGCAGTCTGTTCTTCAGGTCACACAGGTAGCACGCTGGGGAGGGCTGACACTCCACCAACGCTTCAAGCAAGTTATCCCGAAATGGACGTGGCATGCAAGCTTTAGTAAAAGTTTTCACTTAGTTAATGAATTGAGCAGAACATTTGAGGCAATATATGAACAGAATGGGTCTGACGAAACAACCCCTAGGTAAAAATCAGGGGCAAGTGTGCAACGTAGACATATGATGTGAAACATCATCATTTACCTCGATGGTCTTCCATTCGCAGTCCCTGACACTGTCTTTGTTGCACTGATGACTGCACCAGGATATCCTAATGTCCTCACTAACCTCTAGAGGTTTGCTTTGGACAAGGCTCCTGAAAGTTCAGGTTTTTAACCTTATCCAAAGTTCACTGGAAAGGAAAGTTCGCTAAAGGTTACCAGTTCCCTGGCTTCGGCTCTGGGAGAGAGCTCATGACATCAAGAGCTGGTGAGGTGACAGCAGTCAGTGCTTTCGTCCCAGGTATAACTCAGCGTCTACAATAACAGCTCTTTCCAGGTGCATGCAGTGTGTTTTCACTGAATATTGACTTTGTGCTCTTTACATTCACTTTTCTGGCCATAACCACATTTAAAAGGCATTGCTAAAGATCAAAGGTTCATCCTCCTCCACAAAGTCTGACTTAGAAGAAAATGCTGAGTACTTGAACCATCATGCCATGCATGGAAAGATTGCTTCCATCTCTGGAGGGGTGACTTTTTTCTTTTTCTTTTTTTTTTTTTTTTTTTTGCAATAATATATATTCACCACTCATAGTCCTGCAGGAAAATCACACCTGAAATATCTGTATAAAAAAAATGTTACCAACACAGACCCACTGTCTGAACAGCCCAGATGTACAATGAAAAGCACCAAAATATTAGGCACCAGCAGCGACTAGCCTTACACATGGCTTGAGGTTAGCACAGAGGATCTATTCCTTGAATAGAAATTACTTTGGCACTGCAGTTTTACAAGTCAGCACTTCTGCTGCCAACATCTCATACAAGCAGAAAAGAGATAACATCAGACTTACAAGAAAATGAGTCAAATATAAAATTTTAAAAGGAGCAGAGGCTGTGCTGATCTTGGGGCAGCAAATTCGGATGGATTGGGCGCTGAATTAGGAGGCAGGAAGGCAAGTATTATGATTATCCCTGCCCTTGATCTTTGGTATAACCTTTAGCGAATCATCCTCCTGTCCGTGCCTTTTTTCTCCCTTCAGTCCTCTGTTGCCCGGATCCATGCACACTCTGGGGCACAGAGCCTCGTCCTGTGCTGTTATTGGAACACAAAAAAGGAACCTTTTGGATAATTCCAAGCAAGGCCTGGACTGCAATCCCACACTCTAATATATCTAGTCTTCACAATACACCTAACCAAAACAAAAAGAAAGACCTCTGCAGCTTTTTTCAGCACACTTTTCTTGAGGTTTGCTCACACCACGCCACCTTCCTTACAGGATATTATGTGACTGGTGCAAGGACTCCACATAACTCCCCCTGGAAAATTATAGTCATAGGCATTTTATTGCTAACAACCACAATCCAATCATCTTGTGCCCTTCACAATCAATTTAAGGCCTGCCCCTACAGTGGAGGGTTTGTGGGCTGCAGCTAGCACCAGAGATCCATCATCATGCTGCAGTGAAAACAGCAGGCAGAGCGCCGTCACTGCCAAAGTGCGTTGCCCTATACCTCTTCTATCTACTCGCAGCATTGCACAATGACCAACAAACCCTTCTGTTCACAGTATTTTCCAGCTGAGCTGATGACACTCGGGTTGTGGCAACCCAAATGCTGGTAATCCATGCCACAGAGCTGTCCCTGCCCTGAGGAGGAGGGGCGGGAGGAGGTGCAGTCTTGCTTTCTCTGCTGCTGCAGGACTAAGAATTAAGAAAGCCCCATACCTTTGACACTGTGCTGAAGTTCCTGCAGATTTGAGGCTTTCTTTGTGTATAAAGGAGGGCTTTCATTTAATTATTTCGATGATAGCGCATAGCGGAATAAGTTTGCTCTTACTCTGCACTGGAGACTTGCTCAAAACTACAAACCGAGACAAACTGCGACGCAAGTTTTCCTCTGCAGCTCAGGCTGCCTTTCTTTCACTTTCCACCCAGAGTACTACATCGGAGAGTAACTTGGCAGTCTTAGAACACAGCATCGTTTCTTCACAATTCAAATAAATGGGAAACCACAAGTTAATAACTCATCTAGGAGGAAACAAAGCAGGAATAAGATAGGCATAAATAGCAAAAAAATAGGGATCACGCGAAGCCACCTAAAAAATGAGGCAAAATGATTTTGCAAAATTTCTCATAAGGAAATATATCCTTTTTTTTTATTTTCGCATTCACTATTTCCATGAAATTCCATGTCAAGTGGATAAAAGTAGGCTGCTAAAATGAATGCTTTATTGTTTTGATCTCAAAATCCCCAAAACCTGACTCAAAAAGGAAAAAAAAAAAAACCCAACCTTAAAGCATGCTTCTGTATTTCACTTTTCAGAAGAGCACTTGACATTTATAGGATCTGGACCAATGACTTTTTTTCTCAGCCTAAACTTCACATAAATTGGTTCAGAGCCTATTATGGTTTGTTTCCAACAGGCTGAATACCAAGCAGGAATAACCAGGTCCCATACTCCGCCCCAGCAAGATGCTGCATTGGGGCTGATGAGGAGGATGCTTATGGGCACCAGCCCCAGCCCCATGGGAAATCTCCAGGAGATCCCTCTGGGCAGTCTCAGCACAGGACCAGGACAGGAAGTGGGGGGAAAAAAAAAGAAAGAACCTGCCCAAATTACTGCTGTGCCCTCTTGATCTCTTAAAAGTAATATGGTGAAATCTGAAGCTAAAGAGACTGGGCATGTCTGATAGGCGATTTCCATCGTCTAAGTTCCTAAAGCCTGGAGGTGTTCTGCGGCTCTTCCTTTAAAGAGAATGGCAGCTGTGCTTTGGAGCATGCAACATCCCCGTCAGTCTCCAGCTGGCTTACCTGCATCCCTGGGCCTATAGATAGGGATTTCCCTAAGCATTCCTACCCGTCCGGGGTGCTTCACACCCTGCTGGTACCAAATACACGCTGGGAGTAGCAGAGGAGGTGGATGAGGTCTCTGCCCATTAGCAGACGAGGGACAAACCACAGTTTCTGGCTTCTGTTCCCAGAAGGTTTGGGAGAATTCCTGCCCAGTTCTGCCAACCAAGACATGTGAGATGATTTAGGATGAGTACTGAACCTTGGGGGTAAAACTTTAAGCCTGTTAAAAGTGCTGGAAGCTTTACCATTGGCATAGGTTGAGCCAGGTTTCATTTTTTTGGCAGCTCATTTAACTACAAAGGGATTCGCCTCCATGAATTAATCAGCATAACTCTGCCGTGGCGGGAGGACTATATGATCCCTCAAAATGTTTTCCAAGCCATGTCACGTTTCCAGAAAATCAATCAGCCTTTGCCACGTATTAACACTCTCCTTGGCCAGTTTACCGTGCTTACATCATCACTGATCTCACAGCTTTTCTGCTCCAAAGTTGCCCATGCTCACAAAGAATACCTTGACACTGCATGGGTGATTGCTTTCCAGAGCTGGGCAGTCAAATCCACCTAGCTCTAGTTCACCTTCCTTTTTTTTTCCTCACCCTCGTAAAATAATTGATTTGCACTGAGCAGATGCATTTGTAAACAGAGACACATGAATATAACTGTGAACATACACACTTCAGTAAATATTATTGTAGCATTTTTATGGTCTTTTCTGCTGAAGACACATGGAGGGAAACTGCAAGATGGTTTCAGAGTCTGGCTTCCTGACAAACCCAAACTATCCTGAAGAATAAATGCAGTCTACTGCTACACAGAAAATCTGTGCTGACCTCAGCTTTGTCCTGAAGCCCCTGCTGCCTGACTCCTCTCCTTGATGTAGTGCCAGAGGCTGCTTTTCGGTGGCAAATATTTCATCAGGAGTTTGCAGACTGACCAAGCACTTTGCTTCAGAAAACTTGAGCTCACTTTAAACTGCATTTGCCTATCGCAGTAGTGCCACCGTTTCTCTGAAAGGAGAGCTTTTTGGTGGTATTTTTACTCATACCAGAAACTGAGACTATATAACGATCCTGTTGGTTTTGTTTTCCACATGCAAAGAGCAATCGAATCTTTTCAATGTAAATGTTTCACCCTAGAAAGGAAAACAATAAAGTACTGGGGGGGTTTGTCATGAGAGAGGGTATGTCACACCTATGTGCTTCCTCTTTCAGGCTGCCTTAGAAAAGGACATAAAGTGGAGTCTTAAAAGCATGAAGGAATAGGTGCAAACCACAAAAATCTTATCTTTTCAGTTTGGCTTCCTATTGCCAAAGCATTGGAAACTGTAAAAAGAGTGTTCTCCCTGGAATTTGAGATCTGGGAGGTGGCAGTTTAGAGAGACACAAATATTTCAGGTTCTTCTGAGCTCTGACTCACTGCTACACCAATGCCCATTCATTATTTTTTATTTCACTTTGATACCATTGTCCCAGTTACATTCACAAACACCGCAATCGTATCCTGTTTTGTTCTCTGACACCATTCCCTTCACAATCGCAGGAAGCCCATCAGGAAACATTCATCGGGTGCTGTTATGTTTCCATCCGCAGAGAACAAAACATGCACTTTCAGCCCAAGATGACTTATTCCAGACTAAGGAAAAACAACAGCATGAAAGAATCAAAGCAGAGTCTCCAGGAGAGAGCGCAGTATGTGCTTCTCCCGTGAAACAGGGGTAGGAGCCCTGAGCAATGCTCAACGCCTCTTACCTAGGGAATGCTTTGTGATGGAAAGGTTCAGCCAAAAGGAAATAAAAGGCATAATCCATCACTGACATCTACAGTGCATATTGCAAGGTCTGGACACTGTATCAGAGGGGGCAAATACAAGTCCAACACAGTCCTGCAGCTGAATCCTAAACCAGATGTGGCTTGAGATTTCAAGCATTAGGGCTCGAGTCTATTTGCGTTCTGGGTTTGGCCCCGGTCCCTGGGCTATGTTGTGATTAAATCTGTGTTCAGGGTCTCAGTGCTCATGATATTCAGAACATAAATTCAGTGTTTCAGTTAGGTTTGTTGTCAACTGTAAGTACAGAGATAAGAGGAAAAGGGGGACATGGTTCAGGACTCATAGGAACCGACTTTTTCCCAAAAAGCATATGCATATGCTCGATAGAGCACTGTGAAACTGTTATCTGCCTCTTAACCAGAAAAATGGCATTTACTGGGATGAACAAGTCCCAAGGTTGAGATTTGCAAAAGAGCCTGAAGTTACACAAATCACATTCACATTTAGCAGGAGTTGGGAGCCACAGTCCCTAGAATCCCTCTAAAATATTAGGCTTAAACCTCATGAGACTGCCCAGTCAAAAGACGAGTAGTTAGCAACAATACTGGGACCAGGTTTTCCATTTCCTTTGCCCACCGATCCTGGCTGCAAACGCAGGTGCCATCATTGCCCAGCTAAGTGCTTAATAAAGCCGTGCATTGATGCCTTCTGCAGAATACCCAGTCTCTCCTGGCTCCTTATCCAGTTCCCAACTGGTCTCCTCCACTTGGCAGCGGAACTGACGGCTGCCACCCCGCTGGGATGGCATGGATCTGTGTTTTTCTTGTGCACCGAGCCCAGCCCCTGTGGCTCCAGTGACGAGATTGTTTCTGCATACGCCTATAGGAAAAGCAGAGATTTTGTGAACAAGCCTGCTCGTGGCATTCCAAGGAAAATAGCTCAGCGGGATTACACTGAGATATGTTCTTTGTCAATCTCAATCGAGATATTTGAACAGGAAAACCCAGTTTACACCACTGGAAGTTCCCAGGGGCTTT
This sequence comes from Grus americana, assembly GCF_028858705.1. NCBI lineage: Eukaryota > Metazoa > Chordata > Aves > Gruiformes > Gruidae > Grus > Grus americana. The sequence goes on from NC_072875.1 coordinate 6,973,990, forward strand.
TCATTTCTTTACAAAGAAACACTGATGTTTTGATTTTGGTGCAAGAGAAAGGTCCTGGAAGGATTCAGGGATAGCCATCACTCTTACGTCTTGGACAAAAAGTTATGGGTCCAAATCCCCTACTGGCACCTGGGCTAGAACCCAAAGTTAACATTACAATACAAAGAGGAGTTGACAAGGTGCTATTCTTCCTAGCGATACCAAACATCACAGAGAAAAGACTACCCTACCAACACTCCTCTTTCAGGAAACTGAAATACTAAAATAACTTCTGATGCCTAATACTATAGCAAAGCTATTGCTGAAGACAAACAAACAGCCTAAATACATACATCTAACTCCATCTCTGGTGTCCCTTCTACTGGCATCTGCCAGTGAATGCTGCCTTCTGGCTAACTCAACAGCAGAAGATGTGAGAGTAAAAATAAAAAATATTGGTTCTGTTTACAGCTGTGTTAATGTCCCCGTGTCTTGGTTTCCCTATTTGTGTGATGGCTGCCCCCAAAAGAGCTCAGATTTTGTAGAATGCTCCAGTGTGCTCGGAAGAAGGAGGTCACAGAGGTGACAAGTGTTATCCTAGGACTAGAACTGCTAGACAAAAGTAAAACTTACTCTCCTCTGAGGCTGAGCAAAAAACTTACCAAAATCTCTTATCTGTAACCATTAACAGAAAGTCTGTTGGTTTTATCAGCGTGGTACTGAGCCTTGCATAGATAAACAAGGTCTCTTGCTACTGCCACCTCAAGAAGTCTGCGCCCAGGGATAGTTTTCCACACCTGTAAGACCTAATGGCTGCTTCTGCCGGCTCCCCTTGGCCCCGGTGAAGCAGACGAGGGAGGCAGAGGCCATGAATGAATCCATAGCAGGGAGTTTCGAATGTTTTGCTGCAGGGAAAGCAGGCAAGAAGCGGAGCACAGGTTCTCAGTATGTTTGGGGGGCAGAGGGCTGGGAGCCAAGGCTGGCAGTAGTCACATCCCAGCACTGAGGCAGATTCAGTGCTAGGGCTTTCGGTAGGTCGCTCTGCATCCCGGCATTCTCCTTTACCGGAGGTGATGCTAAAAACACATAGACCCAAGGACCAGTTTGGGGCTGATTCTGTCAGGTTTCTGTCATCTCTAGGACCTTCACTCAGACCTCCACATGATCCACACAATCCCTCAGCTCACGTGCAAATCCCCACCTGTAGCAATTAATTTCATGGTTTGGTTTGGGCTTAATGAAAATCATTAGCTGAGGCCTGATAACTGTGACGTACGGAGCTGTCAGGCTCCTACTTTCATAGCAATATGCCTAATAGACAAAGCCAGTATCTCAGGGGTGCCATGCAGACAGACATGAGGTTGTTACGTTAATTTTACTGCACGGGAACCAATGCAGAGCAACCAAACACTCTGCACAAAGTCATTTGGTAGAGTGTAGCTAAACTAAGAATAAAACCCAGTCCCCCAAAAAGAGCTTACTTTCCTATAGAGAAGAGGATTACCTTTACATGCAACACTTTGTGATGTTTTCTGAGATGACTGCAGCACATTTTCCTTTTGCTGAAGAGTTTCTTACACTCAAATCGTGCTAACATAAATAAGAAGCAGGCCTCTCAGCACATCTCCATGTTCTTAGCAGAGCTGATACGGCTGGTCTTATCTCTAACAGGGCAAGTCCCCTGAGCCGTGTTGAAAAGCCTTTTATCAGATGCAATTTAAAGAGAGCTCTTTCTGAGATGTAGTTCTGCAGCTCTGGCAGGAAAGTGGGGCTTCTGACTAAATCTCCTCTGGTTTTGTTTAGCATTGGGGTGAGGGAGTAGGACAAGGTCCTATTTGTGGGGTCGGCAAGACAGGGCCGCTCCTTGCGCCTTCCCTGAAACAACGCTCTACTCCCTCAGTCAGAGGAAAACCCTGTCAAAAATGGCTTAACGATCTTCTAATATTTCCATGCAATTAAAGGCCACATCTGTCTCACAGACCCCGTCCTCCTTTGCTAATGTACAGACATGAACTAAACAGTCTGTCTTGTCGATTCGCAGGGTAACAAAGGGGCCTATTCATAACACAGGCACTTTGGCTATTTTGTGTGTGTGAAATGAAATAGAGTTTGCATTTGGAGAATAACCTGTGTTGGAGCTAGCAAGAGATTTCTGCTCTAATAAATCAATCAGCTTTACCAGCTAATAAAATAGCCCCCCTCCTAATTCCGACTGTGCTAACCAGACAGCCACCCTACAGAGAGGCAACTACGGTTTCTGTGCAAAAGCGAGAACCTACGCTAGCATGCTATTAAAACTCTTAGGAGGATTTTTTTTTTTTTTTTTTTTTTTTTTAAAAAAAAAGGTATTGGCTTGGCTGGAAGTTTTGAAGCAGCTCAAGAGAAGGAGTTCTCCCCGGCCCAAGGAATTTGGGTGTCATCTCTGTGGCCTCAGCTGCACTAGTCAGTGGGTATGTGTTTTACCACTGCCTTTAGCTGGCTGAAAGCCAGGTACGGTTCTGCTCTTTCTTGTCTTTGCTCAGTTCTTTCTGAAGAAAATTGCAGAGAGGAAAAAAAAAAAAAAGCCAATAACCAACCACCCTTCAAAGACCCATTTCTGATTTGTTAGTGAAATTGAGGGCTTAAAAAAAGAAAACAAATTGAGACACACATTGGCATAGTCCCAAACCAATACCAACATTATGTTTTGCCCTGACTAAGAGTTTCATGCAATACCTGCACGTATATCCACACGGAGAGGGCAGTGTAAGGAATACATTACTGCTTGTTTAACACTTTGCTTGTAAATGCCTTGGGGAAATGGGCTGTTAGAGGGGTTTTTTTTCCTCTTTTCTGAGCCCAGCACCTTGGCGTGCTGGTCCATATTTAGTCATCTGTATCTCTGTATCTCTGCTGTCTTAGTGCTTTCACAATACAAACAAATACACTAATAATGTTCACACCTCAAGCTACCTCATTTCCTCAGCTTTCAAGTGAGCAGGAAGTGTACAGGAAGCATAGAAAAGATGGTCCTGTGGTTTCAATATTAGAGTGATATTTGGGAGATGCGGGCTCCATCTAGACAGCAAAATTGTTTGTTCAACTCAAGTGAAAGCTCTCTGCGTAAAATGAGGGGCAAAAATGGGTGTCAAGGCCACAGGGTAAGAGATGGACAAACCTAGAATGTGGCAACACGCTGTTTTCCAATCCTGAGAAAATTATGGAGGCTGTGAGACAGTTTCCAATCCTGACGTTGGACAAAATGTCAAAATGATTATCCAAAGAAGTCCACCTTAAGTTAACTGAAATATTTTGTTTCAGATATTTTGAATGTTTCGTTGCAGTTTTAGCCTTTTCAGTTTTCTTAAAATATTGCAATTGGCTTATGTTTCTAAATAAAGAGTAGTTTCAAAACAAAAATGGAAAACTTGAGAAAGCTCGAAGTAGGGCTTTCAGCAAATGAGAAAACTGTCAAAAATCAACCTTTACAGTGAATAGGTAGGGCTTTGTTAAATTTGCATCTTTCTAATGAAAAGACACTAAGTTGAAAAAGATCAGACCGTATCTAACATGCATCTTCTTGTATATGTCCCAGATACAAACACAGGGTGAATTCTGTTACAATTTTGGAGACTGGGCCAAGTAAGTCTCTTCAGGTTTGCTACCATGCCAGGAAAGCCAGCAGAAGTTCTGCCTTTATCTTTAGGGTGATGATCAAATATTCCTTGTAGGTGTTCGCATATTTGTGCATTTAAATGTGAATGCATGAATGACTCTGACTCAAACACACAAAATATGCACTATCTGTCCTGGCAAAATTTCAGTATCTAAGCAGTTGTAGCCTGTAGACTTTTAATGATATTTTTAAGACTTTATACAGACACCTAAAGAAGCAATTAGATGCTTAGAAATAGTTTAAGAAAATCTGTGAAGTTCTTAACTCTGGCTGATTTCATTTGCCTGCGCAGGTACCTCAATATCTTTAAGATTTGGCATTTTGATATCCTGGTGAATAAAACTACAGGAGATTCCTATCCTGGAGGGAAGCAGAGGTCTCCAAGAGACATACGTAAGGACCAAATAAAAAGTGGAGCCCCTGTCTGGGATACCTGACACAGACTGGGCTGACCAGCTCTTGCAAGCCTGAGCTGCATCCTCAGGGGGTCTGATCCTCCTCCCGGCACAAGGGTGATCCCCACAACGGACAGGTTCTTACTGGTTTGGAAAGGTACCACATAAACATCCAAGGGAAGAAGTGTGTCTTCCTCATGGCAAGTCTAACAGTCGCTTTCCTCATCAGCATCCTCTTAAGAGCAAGTATTTGGCTGGCCAATACCCAGTAATTCAGCGGTGCCTCTTTGTTAGCTGCCCTGTCTGTTCCTGTTAGTTCGTGATGATGACGAAGACAATTTCTCTTCAATGGGGAAAACAAAGAGATTTGAAACATTGCTTCAGATGATGTTTATAGGATGAACAGTAAGAAAGACAAATCAGCTCCTCACACACAATATAGCTTTGAGGGGACCTGGGGTCTGTTGGGTGACTTGGTGACAAAACACCTTATAGAGCTGCTACAAAATAGGGGCAATAGTGAAAGTGACCTTTTGGGTAAAGCACTTCAAAATTAATGGATGCAAAACGCTGCGTAAGAGCTAGGTATGAACAATCCAGAAAACACAGGAAGAAAGAGCTCATATTAAAATGCACACGCTTACTCACACAGCAATGGCAGTTCTCAGAAGAAAGCTATAAAGTGGGGATGGTGGTATTACAGCAGCACTTTGAGAGATTTTGAGAGATATTATGGCCTCTCTTGTACCTTGGCGCTGTACGCATTCAACTCTCCCCCCAGACTCACTCCTTTTGGTTGGGAATGAGAAGGTAACACAGGCAGAAAAAGCAGAGGCTGGCTTGCAATATTCACTGACTGAAGACATGGGCACCTACTATTTGGCTACACCATAAAAGCTGACAGAAAAATTTTTGCTTCTGAGGTACCTGTTAATAAACCACAAAAAGCTATACAACTGGAAGTCTGGCATGCACCAGTTAATACAGCTAATGAAGGATCAAAAATAAATATTCATGTTGCCAAACCCCTACCTGCAGGTGTGAGAATAGATTGGCCTACCTGGAAATATGAGTCATTTCCCAACAGGAGCTGGCAGGGCAAAAGCTTATATGTGGTAATGTGCTAATGATACAGATAAATGTAGGTGTGGGGAAGCAGAGACGGTGGAGCACCCTCTCTTCTCTTTTCACAGGAGAGCTCAGTAGTCTCCCTCAGCTTCCAAGGGCTACAGATCAGATCAGACCATCAGACCACGTCTCTCACTTTAGAAAAACAATGAAGTTTAGGGGAAGCACCTGAAAAAATGAAATGGCAATGGTTTAATCTCCCTCTTTGGTTGTCCCTTCTGAGCACTTGGTGCCCAAATGGTCTGTCTCACCGTCGTAGGGTGTCCCATAGCTCCCCTGCCAGGTATCTAGGTTGGAAAGGACCTCATGGCAAGATACGTTTTACATATCTTACACTGATGTAATTACAAATGTGCTACTCCCTCCTACTACTTCTTCATGTCACAGTCGACGTAACATGTTTAGGAATGCCAGAGGACCTCAGGGTTATTCACCAGGAAAACAATTTTCTGAGTATCTTCAAAGAAAAGTGTTAGGTGGGTGTTGTTAAACATGTCAAAATATTGCCTTGTTTTATTTCACATACTAAAGGTTGCGTTTAGGGGTAGATTTCACGCCACTTTTCTCATCCATGAAAACCTTTTCTTTAACATGCAATCAGACAAGACACAAAGACATCATTCAGTGAAGGTCAAACAGCACAACTGTAGTAAAATCAGGCTGAGCACCCAATTATTTGGATTCTTATGACACTGCTTTAGATGCTGAGCTGTAGTGTGACATGTAAGTAAGGCGTTTTCTTTAGGGGTATCTTCAAAGGCATAACTATGAATCAAGCAAAATACATTTTCTCCTTCATTCAAAGCTTTTGAAAATCCCACTCTCTGCCTTAACTCAGTTAACATAAAAATTGCATGGAGGTAAAATCTCAATAAGCAGGAGCACGAACAGAGCATTCTGTCTCTGTTTCATTCATCAGGCTTTTTTTCCCTCATACTTGCCTGCTATTCCCATTTCCTTCCTTGCCTTTCACATGAAACATATCCATTGCACACACCCACTCTGCCTCATTTGTTCATATTCACAGGCAAATTGTTTTACAGTGATCTTTTTAAAAAAGACACTTCTTCTGAGCATTTTTTTTTCTGTTTTCTCATGGACAGCAGCAAATGGATTAGCTATTGGGTCCTGGTTACTTTCACAAACAGGGCAGTTTCTCTTGTATTTGTCCATCTCATGCTATCTTGGCCAAATTCTCTTCTTTAACCATTTTCTTATATAAACTAAAGGAACTATTTCTAATTGCTTTTGTTGAATGAAGATGGGATTGACTGTCTGATAAAAACTGACCACCTAACTTAAAAGTTAGATCCAAGCTTAGTAAATCTGGGTAATGTAAACCCAGGTTTGTTTTTTACTTTAGGAGGGAAATTTTTAAGACTTAAGCAGTACAGTATCTTCTTTGGACGTGCCCACATTCTTTTTTTATATATGACCCTAAGTTTTGGCTTAATTTAGATGGAAAGTAAGCCATTCGGCAAGTATTCATAATCCAGGCTTTTAGCTTGTTCTGTGCAGTAAAAAGCACATTGCCAACACTATTTAAAAAAAAAAAATTATCCATTTGAATGAAATTGCTGAGTTAAAAATTGTATAGTTACAGGAACATTCAGTCTAGTCCTCTAAAGACTTAATTCATACATCAGAAGTCAGGGGCCTCCCTCTGCAATTTGTTTGCTTTCTTTTCATTATATTTATGTAATTAATAAGCAGATGTAAGTGCAACTTGTGCTTCTGTTTTCACTAAAGTAACAAATCCACTTAAAATACACAATTCAATAAATATTGAGTATAAAACATTCAGGAAAGATGTTGCCTTTTTGCTCATCTCAAGTCACGGTTTAAGGTGTGTTTAATTGCCTTTAAGTATGACAGTCAAAATTAAGAATGTGCATAAATTGAAACAACCTCAAATGAGAAATGTATATGACCATGACTCATTATATTCGGGTCAACTCATCGATTCACTAGCAGAAGAGTTTACCATTTTGCTGCCCTAAATTCTTTACATAAAGAAAAGAGTATTGCTCAATTCATTAATGATGAATGTTAGCTCAGTGGAACAAGCCACAGGTTAACTGACAAATAATGCATTTGTTTAGAAAGAAAAACACATTTTTATTCAAACTCAGAACACAATCAGCCAGAGAAGCGGAGAAGGAGGTTAATGTATGTGTTACTATGTGGATTATAGTCACACCCTCATGCAGATGCAAACCCTGTGCAAGCTGCAGTAAGAACAACAGGAAATGGCCTGGGGTATTTATAGCATTATTGTGTTTATCCTGAAGTGATGTTCTGCACAGATTATTATGAAGTTTTTCGTGGGAGAGGATACAGCTTGTGTCAGCTGGAGATTTGCATGCACTTTACCCAATATGCTCGCTGCTAAACTTGCATCGTCCCCCCTTTACCTTTCTTTGCTTTTTAAAGGTTTGCTGTAGACTAGGACTTCTCTGCAGCTGACACAATAGGCCACCTCCCTCAGTGCAAACAGGAACCCTGGTAAACACTATGTTTGGCCTAAATCTATTTGTTTTCACCAGATTTACAAATCCACAGTGAGATGTCATGAGAAAAAAAACAAACCCCACACAAGTCAGTGGTCCTGAATGCAGTCTACACCGAGTCAAAAATTCTGTGCATTTTGGGTCCTATTGAGAAAGAAACTGATGATACCAAAAACCTTTTACCAGAACCCAGGGCTCACTCTTCAGGACAGATTAGTCCATTCCTGGGATTCTCTTTGTTTGGAAAATCATTTCCATGTCCTTTGTTTTCAGGTGGGATAATGAAATACCTTTATCCCATCTATCCCTTTCTCCTGGGGAGGCATTCAGCAAAAAGTAATAATTTTCATGGAAAGATCATCTACCTATTCCCAGCCTCGCCATCTTTCTGCTGATTTGAACACTGTAAAGAGACTTTTTCTAATTCATTCCCATAGTCTAAATTTGGCCTGAAGTTTGATAGAGAAAAAAACCCCACATACGGGAGATAAATAGATAGTATAACAACTTATATCTCTGTAGGGTAAAAAGCCCTCCACCCACTCACAAAACCTATGCAAGCATATATCCCTCTACGCAGACCAGTTTATCTCAGTGAAAGATACAGAATAAGGAACATTAAAATAATGATAAAAAAGTGTAACTCAGGAAGCAAAGAACCTGTTATTACTTCATTGTCAGAACAGTTTTTTCTTATCTTAGTCACATCTCCTGAGGTTTGTTCAACTCATGAACGGCTTATGAACGTTCAGTTCATTTCTTTGTTTATGCCCCATGATCTCCAAAAACCTCGATTAAAAGCAATCAGAAAAATCCATCATATGACGCTTAGGCCATTTACAGCCTGTGACAGTTATTAGCAAATGTTAACCTTTCCTTTGAGAAAACAGAAGGAAATCCTGCTTTAATTTAAGCTTTCAAACATCATCCCTCTCTATCTTTGCAGTAAATCAGAGCATCTCCATGATGCCATTGTTTGCAAATATAATAAGTCCTGGGTTCGTCTGTTTAAAAAACAAACAGCAACAGAAAAGCATCAGGAAGTCCCCGTGAATGGGAGCAACGCTGCATTTCTGTATGTACGCATTAATTAATGCAATTGAGCCAATATCCGAGCAAAGCCTGTTCCTATGAATACTGTTCAAATCATTATCAGTTCTATTAGCACTTCATTATGGTTGCACTGATCAAGACCAGATTTCCTGGGCTAATTTGCATCATATTCTGACAGGTGCTAGTCCAGGTGTCCTATTGTCATTCTGAATTAATAAACATGACTCAACCCCCTCCTTTTATCATTTGCGTGATAGAAGGAATAATAGAAATAGAATGGTCTGGGGGCGCACAAAACAACTTCTCTGACTCCATCTCCCAAAAAGGCCTTTCCTGGGGTTTTGCCAGGTTTAATTTTAAAACGACGAGCTCACACACCACTTGCTGTGCATCACCTACCTGTCAAATGACTTCCATACCCTCGCCTCACTGGTTTATGCCTTACCCTTTAGGCAGGGCTGCCCACAGGCCAAGTTGGCACAACATACCATATTAATGACAGCCCTGCTCAAAGGCAGAAACCTTCTTGGATCTCCCTGCAGCCCTTAAAGTCATCGTTGCGCATCCTTGGCATTTAGACCCTGTTGGCATCTACAGATTCTACCTGTCCCCTTCCTTGCCAATCCATCCCTCACAGCCTAAAATTAGACCCCTAAAGCCATTCTTTTTCTTGTTTTCCTTCTTTTAAAGATGATCATGATCATTAGGAGGATGTATAGAGCAAGCAATGAAGGGCTTTGGTTTGCAGCCACATGCTTCACAGTTGTGCCACCTCAACTTACCACCTTAGCTCTGCAAGCAGCACAGTCCCTGTTCGTGCAGTTTTCCTGCTTTGTAACAGACCCAGTGCAAGCGTCTCTGCATCATGCTTCACGCTTTTCTGGTTCAGAGCAGCTGGGAGTGCAGCAAGAGCCTTTTAATTGAACATAATCTTCATTAAAAGTCTAATTGTATTTATAAATGGGGTTTTAATCTTTTTAGGACATAATTTCTAGCTTTTCCCTGCAATCCTAAGAAATTAACTTTTATTAAATAAATGCTGATATTCTTATGTAATTAGAATGCAATTCAGGCTTTCCAGATGAAAACCAAATACCACAAGAGCTGGTAACAGCATTGCCATGTCATCCAGCATTTCTCTTGCAGTCCTTCTGCAGAAGTCAAACAGCCCCACACTGTCCCGTTTCTTGCTCCTCTTCTGTACGCTCTTACTTCTCAAAGCCTCTCAGGCCATGTGGTATGCAGAACCAAAACCCTTCTGACACGTGCACTCGTATCACACAGAGTGTTTATTATGAGCCCAGCTTGGTGACATGAGAGTATTAATGCAGAGGCAGCTCACAACTGCACTAGCCTTGTTTGCTGTTTTCACCTGCCTGATAACTCCCGTCGGCTGCATGCTCCTCAGATTTCTTAGGTCTTTTCTGGCAGAAAGGAAATGCACTTAAACCTAATACCAGGGCTGCCCTCTTAGCCTTTGGATGGGTGCAGAAGGTTCCCTCTTGCTTTCTGCAGGGTTATCTCACTTGTTTCTTTGTGTTTCTCAAGTCACATGCCTCTTTCTCTGCATTTTGTTATATCAGCAGGTCTCTGCTCTCCATCGCTCATCTAATCCGCAATGTAATTGTCCATCTAAAAATACAGGAGGCAAACGCCAGACGTTCTTCATTACCTTCACTAGAATGGGTTTACCACGATTGAAGCTCCAGCTGTTTGCGTGCAAGGAATATATCTGAATTTCCTAATATTTCTAGAAATTCATTCCGTCCTGCCTCACTCTGCTAAGGTGCGACTAGAGAGAGAAAACCCAGAGTTCATGGTACATTTCTCAGCTCCTGCACTAAGGTCCTGTGTACCTTGACCAAGTAAGACAAGGAGCACTCATCTAACGCCACTGCCCAGAATGACCATATCAGGGACCAGGCCTTCTATGCCTCAGGTTGCCCGTCTGGCTTACCTTGTGCATCTTTTTATTTACCTTGTGCATCTTTTTTATTAGGATGAGTGAAGAACCAGCCTCTAAGTGAAATGTTTGCATCTGCAATCAGGGTTTCCACTCCTGCAACGCCCCCACACCCAACCGCACTCTAGAGTTCCATGAAGCGGGGGAAGGCTCTGAGCCTGCTCAAAAGGCAAAACTCATTTTAACTGCATTTTCTCTCCCCTTTGTTTTTTAAGAATCAGCTTGCAACAAATGGCACTTGCTAAATGACTGTCTAACGAGACAAAATGGTGCAAACATCCCAGCGTGCCCCCCCCGGCTGGAAAGCACTTGTCCTTAGCAAGCCAGGCACTGTGCCCCTGCTCGCAGACACTGTCAGGTGCATGCAGAAGAGGTTCCCAGTTCTATAGAGCATTGAGAGACAAGAGCCATGTCTTGTTATTGCAGCCTTTAATGAAAATTTGCCCGCCACATATCCAAGTGGGATCTGGAAGCAGATTTGCACCTGTCTCAGCAGGCCGAAATCAAACAATGATAGCGCTGAGAGAGCAAGTTGGTTAGCAAGCAGCAAGGGCGAAGCGAGTGGGTGAGAGCCCCCTTGGTACGCCTCTGCTCTGCTGCTGCTGCTGCTCATCAGATTCTTTTAATCAGATCATCAGAGCAAGGATTTTGTTGTGCTTCACGTGCACGTTATATACGTTTCTGCTCAGGAAAAAGCAACCCACAGTTAACGTGACCTTTGCATCTTTGATTATCAGGGCTGGAAAGAAAAAAGTGCCCATGAGAGTGTGTAGTGCTGAGCAGACGATAGCCACTGCTCTCACATCGGCTTCTAGAAACATAGTTGTGGGGTGCAGCTACCGCCCCTCCTGCTCATGCTGAGGGGCTGTGACTATACAAGCTCAATACAACGTGTCACGTGAGACTTCTGTTAATGCAATTGTTTTAGGTTATACAGGCTTCAGAGCCTGCGTTTCATAAGTGACTAGAACATTTTGGGTACGATAAATAGTGTCTTTCCTTTCCTAGTTGCAAAACCCCCCATCTCTCGCATCCAGCTGCTTTGAACTTTATTTCAGAGAGGATTTTCTATCGATGTTTTAGGCACCTACAGCATTCTTTATCCAAGCCTTACAAAGCTCTTTGTGAAGATCTGTCAGTTTTCAGCCTTACCCATCATTATTTTACAATTAGGATAAATCAAGGCACAGAAAGCTCTAATGATTTGCTCAGGGTCTCTGGGTAAGAAAGAGGAATAAAGCCAAGGAGACTCCACTTGCAGGCTTTTGCTCTAATGACTGAACAGCATTCTTCAAAAAGTCTAGCTTTTTCGAAAGAAAGGGACATGTGAGCGTGATTGTTTTCTGCTGAGCAGAGTAGATACCAGATGACAGATCTTTCCTCTTTATCTTTTTTACTAAATAATAGATGACTGATTACGATCTTAGATGGTAAGATAATTTCAGGTTTCTGAACATGTTTCTCTTCTAGAAATATTCTTATCTATATAGCCCATTAAGTTAGTCATAACAGAGTGAATAACCAAATACACGTCGTGGACACAATTCCTGGTGAAATACTCCACTGCCCGACTCCAGATGAGTAAACCTCAAGTTGCCCCTGTGCTAGCGATGGGTGAATACACTCTGGAGGATGACTCCTATGCCAAACAGCTCAGGGTCTGGGTAGGCAAAATAGAAAACCAGGGAATGATCAGTCCTGCCTGGCAGTTCAGTGGCTTCCTGTGGTTGTACAGAAAGTCACTGGCAGAGCCAGGAAGGGAAATCAAGTGTCCTGGATTGTAATCTCATGTTTTAAGCACAAACCAGCTTTTTTTCTTCTAAGATAGTTGTTACAGCAAAACTATCTTTCAGAGCTCCTTTGCAGGATTCCCCCAGGGTGTGGGAGCCGGCCATCCTGCCCCGCTTCAACCTCTCATCATTTCCAGATGAAATATCCTGCACATAAGCAGGTATGTAGCTGCATGAACCCATATCACCGCAGTACTGGGTTTAGTAACAGAGAGATTCAGATGAAAGACTAGAGTCAAGGACTTGTCCCGCAAAATCACTTTTGAAGCATTTTATGTGTGCAATGCTACAGAAGTCAACAGTGATGGTTATTTAGAGCTGCTCACCCCACTGGCCCTAATTTGAATCCAGGTCAGTTCTGATGGAGTTAATGGAACAGCAAAGGTGCAACATACATATATAAATACAAATTTTATATATATATATATATAAAAATCAGCATTGCCTGAGACAGATCCATTTTTCAACTGTTTGCTTAACTCCACCAGTTTAACCTGCAATTTACACTAAGAGAAGAACCGTGCTCCTTTTATCCACTGTAGCTGATGATACTCAAAAGCACTTTGTTTACTCAGTATATTGCACATTCATTGAGCCTTGCGTCAATAAACACTGCATGTGCTGACACCATCTGTATCAAATACTGCTTCATGGACAAAACTCATTTGCAGAGACACCTAACAGTCAGGTATGGACCATTCCACACAGCTAAATTCCTTACAACTTTTGGACTTGCTACCTGAATTAAAACTACAGCTGGCCTACTAATATCTGTTAAAAAAATCACATACACACACTTGTACTTGCTGTTAAAGACTTAAGGTCGCAGAGGCAGAGTGTCTGCGAGCACTTGTATATTTGTGAATGGGTGGAGGAGGGCTTGGAAAGACGCATCTCAAAGCGGTGATGTAAATGTGAGGAAACCAGAGGGTTGTTCTTGTGTGGTAGAAGAGGCTGTGAAGAGCACGCACCTTCCTACCATGGAGGTTCATCTCAGCAAGGGAGGGCTGTCCTTGCAGAGCTGAGCCCTCAGGACCTGAAAATAGCTGGTGTCACTTGTGTCATGACCTGGGCAAAACCTGGGTAACGAAAGACCTGGGCAGCATTTGGGAGAATGGTCTGTCAGGGCTTGGAGGGATTTCTTTTCACAGCCTGCTCTCTTTCCGCTCCTTTGTACGCAGACCTGTTACATACATGTTTCACCTCTGTGCTGATGGACACACACCTTCCTTCCACATCACGCATTTCCAAACACGTTTGCATGGCACGGCAGCTCTCCTCCTTCGGGCTGGCACAGAGCAGTGCATGGTGAGAAAAGTACTGCTCACAAGATAGAGCTTCTGTGGTTTAGGGTTATGTTAATTAATTAATTCTTATTTATATTTGGAAGTTTGCAGCTGCAAGTTTTGAAACGACCAATCGTAGAGCTGCGAAAGTGTGAAAGAAAGGGTAAGAAATCAATGGAAGAAATAGACAATCAGAGTGGGGTCCTGACCATGTGCTGGCTGCTATTTTTTAAAACACATAAAAGTTTGGCTTATGTAAGAAACCATCTGGTATTTAGGCCTAGTTGAAATTTTAGCTGCGTGCGTGTGCTCTGTGTATGAATCAATGGAGCCGCTTCACAGGCGCACGCACGTACTCTGCTGGACTCCTTCACGAGGCAGGCCAGGGCACTTGCTGCAAAAATCTGGAAAACCTATTGGACTTCACACCCTTCTTACTCCTTCTGGACAGCTCGGAATGGTCTTTGATCCAAGGGAAAACATGCCCGCCCGTCACAGCTGCAACGCTACAAACCCACGTTACAAATAAGTACATGACTCAAAAGATTGCTAGCTATACCCACATCTGAGGAACATGGTAGAAGGTTGTTGAATAAATAATATAATGGCAAGAAGTGCTGGGTTTTTCTGTTCAGTACATTCCGTTGCAGGATGTGCCCACACTGAGATCATTGTAGCTGCTGTTCGTGAACAGAAACGCCATCAGTGCCACCGCGTAAGAGCATCAACTCCAAATCGACCAGACAAGAAAGGAAGGAAGGCATTTGCTTACTTCTATGGATGAGAAACTGAGATACAGAAAGATGAAGTGCAATGCCTGAACTCATACAGGAAACCTGTGGCAGAACAACTAACTGAACCAGGTTGGCACTGCTGAGGACAAAGACTGGAGTGAATTAACTGCTCATGTATTTTTCTGACTCGCCAGAAGTTAAAAAAAAAAAAAGAAAAAGAAAAAGAAAAAGCATTGCAATCCCAGAATTGCATCAGGGAGGTTTCTTCCAGTGCGTGTTAATGCCAGGCACTGGGAACAGCGTGTGCCGCTCCAGTGACTGATGCTGAAGGAAAGACAAATTCAAGCAGGAACAGGTGCAGCTGAGGGCTAAGGAATAACTGGGAGAAGGGGGTTTATGAAAGAGATTAGAAGATATCTGTTTATCCCGGCAAAACAGAGAGAGGTATGGCAGTGGTCTGTAAATGCACTGGGGGCATAAGGTCAGGGAAGGGAAAGTGCTGTTTAAGCTAGTAGTGCTGGCATGAGAAAGGTATGAATCAGTCGTGAGCAAATGTCAGTCCAAAATCAGAAGAAAGTATTCAAACCTCAGAATGAAGAAGTTACAGAAGTCCTTTTCAATGGGGAGCAGTGGTGGTGGAAAGAAAATCCATCTGTCCTTTACAGAAACCTTGAAGAGTTTGGGAAAGGAATGACAGAGCATGGTCATGTCTGACAGCAGAGAATGGAGCTCAAGAATTGCTTCCACTCTGGAGTTCAAATTAAGTGCCTTTTCTTCATTCCTAAGGAATTTAGAAGAAGAATCTCTTGTTACATACGGTGCTTAGCACAACAGAGACTGCTCTGGTCTCTAGGCACTACTGTAGCACAAATAATTCATAACACTAACGATCAACCGTAATTACATCCTTCCTGAAGTAGAGATGACATATGAGAATACCAAAAATGAAGAGCAGGGAACTAACTGCAAGCTTATTCCATCCATTAATGACCACCCCATATTCTGCGAGAATGAGAAAACATCTGCTCTCAGATACAGTGGTGCAGATCCAGAGGATTCATTGCAAGCAAGCTTGAACTTCAGTGCATTGCTTTCTCTTTCTAAAGGGGATGGACTCTATCCATTTGCCAAAACCTTTGCCCACTGCTCTGGAAGTGTTGTGAAGGCAAAGGATTCCTATAACTGTAAAGCTCGGTTTCAAATGCCCTGCGGAAACCAGCAAAGTGGACAGAAACCAGTGTCATCTTTAATACCGATGTGCAGACACCGCGTGTCCCGGGCATGAGTTTGTTGGGGCTCAGAGTTAAAAGTGGATACGCCTTTTTCCTACCAAAAAAGTTACGTGGTGACGTATATTGGGTATACTTTTTACACAGCCTTCCATATAGCATTACTCAAAATCCAGAGGATCCAGGATCAAGAAGAAGAAGAAGAGAAGGAGTAGAAGGTACTGTGGCAAAATCCTGTTCCATATCTTCCTCTGTACAATTTCTGCATGGGTAAGAAGTAACACTTTTCAGACTGGGCCTGTCCGTGCTCCTTCTTCCACTTTGTGCAATGCAGAAGGCAGATTGCAGCACAAAAACAATGTACTGTGAGATTCTGCACAGACACTCGATCTGCGGCAGGATGGCGAGGAGCTGGAGCTTGGGCCACATGCCATTGCAATGGTAGCAGTTTCCCTTCAGCTTTACTGGAGACGTCTCAGATTTCAAGTACAATCTTAATGTCACGAGGGAATTCATGATCACTCGGATAAAATGTAGCACACACAAAATTTGCACGCACACTTGTCTGGTAGAAAATGGGATTCAGAAGAAATATGTGCAATTGAAAACACCGCAGATCCTGATAAGACACATTGGTTTTCTCTGTGCGTCAGTTCCTCACTTAACATAAGATCATTATTTCTCTTGTCACAGCGGAGCTGTTACAGACAATTTTGGTAATATTTGCAGGATGATACCGAGAGTTCTTGCCTAATAAATCACTTCAGCGTGTGCTTATTTTAAAGCCTGGTTGGTTCTAATGAAGTCAGATATATTAGTTTATCGCTTTTAGAACTATCACCAAAATATAAATATTTGTGCTGTAGAAAGATATACATGTACATATTAGATCTAATTAAGGAAGGATGTTACCATGCATGTCACATGAAGTTTGCGAGCAAGTTCGGATTAGGAGTGTCATCATCAGAAAAATTATTCTTGCTGCAGCAAACCATCTCTGAAGGTGACTTGCCGAGTGACCAGTTGCTTCCTGCAGTTCACCTTCTAGGGTTTTTTTTTTTCTTTGCCTGCTTAGATTATAGGGTTTTATTCCATCTATGTGCCATGCTTTGTCTTAGTGGGAGCCACTAGGGACAAACACCATAATACAAGGAATTAATCATACAAGTCACAACTTCTGGTTCTAATCAGGAGTCAGTCCGAAAAGCTGATCTGCAATACGACCCTCATGGACAAATCCTCAGAATTTAATAGGGATTAAATCAATGGAGTTTTTATGGAAATTGAATTATACTGTACAGAAATTGTTCCATAAACACAACACAGCAGAAAAGGCAAAACTTCCTTGATTTTCCCCTGAATTTTACAGAAGGGATATAATTTTCTGATACCTTTCCCTAGGTAATCCAAAGTTATTTGATAAAACCTGACATTTTTCAATGTAAAGGCATATGATTTTGTTATTACAGGAGAAAACCTCAAATCAGTCCACTGAAACCTGCAAAAAGGCAATTCTGTATGCGGGCAATGATGTCAGTTCTTTTCCTTGAGTAAAGTAACACAGCTCCTGCTCCTCCCTTAGGCTTGGGTTAGCAGGGCTCCCCGGAAACTCTGCCTTCAGTCTGCTCTAATTACTGCCTATCTCTGGCCACCCTTTCCAGGTTACACACCACATACGTACATTGAGGCGCATGCAGAAAACAGATCAAGTCCAGAATCTTTTATCCTACTCCATATTCTGCTGTTCCTGAATTTGGTAGTTTGGAGAAATGAACCTTGGATAGAAGATTCTGGAGAGGCTGAACTTGCAAATTCACTTTGCCTCCATAGCAGATGGCCAAGAGGCAGTGCAGCTTGCAGTTTCCCCTCTCCTTTCTCATCCTGCTGAGCTCTGGTGTTTCGGATAAATGGATAAACTCTAAGCGTGAACAAATTGCACTGATTTCAGTGGGAATTTGCAGATATCCAGTGTATATTTCTCAGAATCAGGCCCACATTTGCACTTAACATCTGTGCTAACATGTAACTCCATACTTCTGTACTTGCTTTGAGTTGTGTTCAGAAGCACTTGTATAGGCATCTACTCAGTCCTGATTCGAGACTGCATTCCTCTATCTGAACAAGTGATTCTTGTCGTTCAAGTGAACAAGAACTTGGGATTCTTATACAGAAAAAGCATCAGCTCTGACCTTTGGAGATTATGAAGGGAGAGTGCATCTTGGCAAAACCAGTGTGCTTGTCGGCTGGGTGGGAGGCAGTAGCTGGGGACAAGCGGTGCTTTCCCGAGAGACAGGCTCCTCACTGCATGGCTTAATTTGGATTTTGCATTGAATCTTTCATATCCTTAGCATGTTGCTAATGTGACTGGCAGGACTGAAACAGAACTGCAGATTCATAACAGCCAAGGGGAAAATAGTTGTAAGACGACAGTAACTGCCCTTCAGTGTGGGGGTTTAAGAGAATCATTCCTGTTAAAATGTATAGGGCTGCCAGTTCCAGTATGTACTAGGGCAACGCCATTTGTACTGTGTATGTGTAACCATTTTGGGAGCATTTCTGCCACTGGCCTACATATTTCAGGACACAAAGTTCCAGCCCCAAGTTCAAATACCAAATACGCATAGAAGCCTGTGCAAATCAATGACATCTGATTATTTGCTTTAGCAGAACATTAAAAATCCTGTATCTTTAGTAACAGGCGGAGTCTTTGGCCGAGAATTTCCTTTCCTGCTTTACTTTGGTAGACTAGAGCACAGTGGCTGCCCACTGCTCTGGAAGTGGCTTCATTTCACCACCACCACAGTTCTTGCCCCTCTGCAGCTGGCAATGCAAAACTCAATTAGAAATGAAGAGGGCACTATCACTCTAGGCAGCCTGACTCAGAGACTGGGCAGAAAAAAAAAAAAAAAAAAAAGGCAAATGCTCGATGCTAACATTATATGAAGTCCCAAGGAGATTTGGAACAGGAGCAGCAGAGGAGTTACAGTTTCCTTTGTTCTGTTAAAAGGAAAAAGGAAACACATCAGGAAACCAGACTGTGGAGCACAGGAAGTCTCACTTTGGCTGATAAAAAGGAACTGATGTGAGGTTGGTTCAGATGCAGTTATAAGTCAATCAAGCTTGGAACAACAAGAAGAGCTATTCAGAAGAAACCAGAGAGCCAAATTCTGCTTTTAGCTTTAAAAAGGGTATTTTAACCTCTCCTAATCTTTTATCTTTTTTTTTTTTAAAAAAAAAGAAAGCTGCTAAAAGAACGTTTAATTAAGAATTTTCTCATTGTACAAAAATTGGTTTCCTGAACTCACCACACCTTCCACTGACCCCACCATACCTTACTCCAGTTTCTTTTTTTCACTCATCAACCAACTTAAAAAACTGTATTCTTGCTGATTTGTCTCCTCCCCTCAGACCAAAACCAGCCTTAGTTAAGAAAGGCAGGTTTTTTGCTGAGTGAGAAATCGGCAAATGACTAATTAAAGGCTGTCCTGCCCGTTAAGTTATTTTCAATCCCTCTGCATGATTGACAATTGTGGACCAGTACGCTAACGTTCAATTCCTGGGTGTGCAGCTTTGTCAGGCTGTGGAGGTTATATCTTTTTTTTTAATTGTTTCTTGCTCCTTTAAGCCCTGTGGTCGGTTGAGCTCTGGGCTAGTCTACGCTGGAAGAACAGCAAATAAACCAGTAAGCTTAGCTATATCCATGGCATTTACTACAGGAGTCTCTACCGAGCTGCGTTTCTGAATGTATTTTAGGAAAAAATCAGGAAAAGAAAGAATGCTTGATACACATGAAGAGCCAGGGTCATTTTCTTTACAGCATCATACCAATGCTGAAGAGAAGCAAAGGCTGAGATTTTTGTAACATGCCTGTGGGATTTAGCCTTACTTCTCCCATCTATTTGCAGTGAGAATTGTATATTCAATGCTCCTTAGCCAGTTTTTCAAATCTTAATAAACATGTTTACATACAGAATCTAAATACTTTATAAAGTGCCTAGAAAACAGCCTAGGTTTCAGAAGGAATGGTTACCTTCAAAAGCTAATGAGAGTTACAGGCTGCCAGTACCTTTACAAATCAAGCTGCTTGCTTAGTTAGATAAATATGCACTCACATATCTATTTTTAGGGCTCTTGCTTCAAAACATGGAAGCAAAACAGAATTAGATGCATCAAATTGTCTCTGGCATCAAACACTGATGGTCCCTGTCAGGTCATTATTTCAAAGTTTTGCCTTTGGTGCTATTTGATAAACAGAAGGTTTATCAGGACATACTTAAATGTCTTCAGCTGTAACATACAGCCCTTTTGTTTAGGTCTCTGTATTATAGCTAAAAGAAAAGCTTTTGGTAGCGGAGGTGGGGGAGGAGGGAGGTAACGTTTGTGGCTTTACTACAAGAGACAGGTTTCTAGATCAGTGTTACTAGCTGTGTAGATACACATCAGTAATTATGTGGCCTGGGTAATGAGAAAGAAAATTAGCAGTAGATGCATTAACATTTTGAAAGCTTTGATATTTGGAACTGAGTAGCTTATACATTGTCCTGTCTGTACATTGCTGTTCATACTGCCACAATTTAGGTTGGTGATGTTACTTGATCGGCACCGTGCCGGGTGTCTGTGATGATGCAGCACGCAGGTTAGCGAAGACTTGGGTCCACCATCAGGCAAACTATTTCCAGAAGGAGGCAGAAAACCACATTTTCGTGGCAATATTTTAGTCTGTATTTTCAAAAACAGCTATAAATATGCCCTCACAGCCTTGTAAGGAAACATTTGTTCACTCAGATAGTGTTGTTAGGCATCTTCCATGGAAGTGCAACAGAGAAGTGTAACAAGAAGTGCACTGCAGGCAGCTCTTTTTACACCCCAGTGCTACATATGCATTGTGCACTCATGTTCACATGTGCATGAGAGCACATGAGAGGCGCAGACACTGGAAATTGCTCTTCAATTCAGAACAAAAGATCTAAAGAGATTTTTACATTTGAGGGGAGAGTTGGCTTCAAACCAAGTTGTAGAGCTAAGCTTAATGTATTAGACCATTTTTTTTCTAGGCAAGCCATGTACACATTCATGCACGCTGTAGTACTAACACCATGCTTCTGCAGCATTAGGTGTTTAGCAAACCCACAAATATCTGAAAATCTGAAGTTAAGGCTCCCTTGGCTCCTTTAATTTTCCTGCTTGTGCATGTTTGCAGTGAGATGGGACTTAGGGTCTTTCTTTAACTGGTCAAGTAAACTCAAGCGGAATGAAAAACTTTCATTTTTCAAAGGCAGCTTAGGAGGTGCCGTAAAAGAACTTCACACACTGATGTTTTATGGGGAGAAAAAGAATGGAAGATGCTCTGTGTCATGAGGGTGTATGTTCCTAAGTTCTAGGCCTGCTCCTTCTGAGAAGATGTGAACTGAAATCAAGAGGAAAGCCTTCTGTAAGACCAGTAAGGAGAGATCTTAAGAGAATAAACTCTGCTTCCTGCAAAAATTGCTATAAATGCCCCTCCCTCAGCATATCTCACCTTATCAGCATGTCCTCTAAGACCTCACTTCAAGGTACAACCTTCCTTTTTGCTTCTCTTGATTTCAGTCCCTTTCTCATAATTCTCCAATGAATAGTTCCACTCTTACACTCCAAGACTCCAGCAAAACTCTCTTTAGAAGAAATGCTGCAAGGAGTGACAGAAGCTGGGCCTCCCCCCCCCACCCCATCTTGCAGCAGGAGTATCACAAGATTAAAATAAATAACTAAAATAAAAGCATGAAATCCTCAAGACATGCATGCTACTACTTAGTGACCACATCCTGTTAGGGTAAAACCTACAGTAGTAGAGAAAAACTATACAAGGCTCCCAGCACCTCTTTAAAGCCGCTGAGTGAAACCCCAAGTGCCTGAAATCTAAGCAGTTGGTACTGGTTTGTTGTGTATTAGGTTTGCTTCAGACTAATCTTCCTTCCCATAGCAGGAATAATTCTACTACAGAGCAGCAGATTCTACTACAGAGCAGCAGAGCTACTCAGTTTACTGATTCTAAGAAGACTTTCCCAACATTTTACTTGCGTAGCAAACGGGAGTTAGTGCTGAACACCTCGACAGCACCCAGCACTACAGCGTGATTGTAAGTTCATGCTATGGCAAAAGGCGCACATATGCATACAGATCTTGGAGGGAAAATGAAGGAGCATTATAAAAATATCCCAATTACAAACCATTTCTAACAGGTGTTTGCTGTTGTATGTTAGAAAGCCATTATGCAATGTGAAGGTCACCTGAATAGGGACTAGGGTATCTGGGAATATCATCATTTATGCCTTGGAAATTTCAGGTGGTTTTGTTCAAATAGCTTTTGAGGGACAGCAATGTGGAAAGTCTCCAGTGAGCAAACATCTTTGTGATTTTATTTTTCTTCAATCTGGAGGTTAAAAGTCTTGCCCTAGGGGTCAATGCCTTTTTGCCAGGAAAGGCTATCTCTAAAGGGCCAAAGCCAGCACAATTTAAAAATGGCAGAACAGACATTTAAACTTGCTCAAAAAGGAAACTTTCTTAGTTCGAGATCTTGATGGCCAAATTTCAGGACAAGAGCGAACGCCTACAGTTCACAAATGACAAGAAACAGTGATTGCAATAGAAACCCTACCCCACCCTTTGCTATAGCAACACCAACATACAAGTTGTCTTTTCGTGGAAGGAGACAAGTATGGTTGTCACCTACTTGAGTAATGCAAAATTTTCATTCAATGTCCTTCAGATGGTCTATCTCTTATGTCCAGAACATAAAGATAAATATGTTTTCACAGAATGAAGGCAGCAGTTACACAAAATGTGCTTTTTTTACTAACAGTCAGGCTTTGGCAAGTATATTTACTTTAATTATTGTCCACATGTGAAGTGGAACTGAAACAATTAAACCAGTTTGAAACCACACCATTTGTTATTGTGAGGAAGTCCACGCATGGGCATCTTGCTAAGATTAGATGTACCCTTTTTTGATTTCATTT
The DNA here is from genome assembly GCF_028858705.1 of Grus americana. Classification (NCBI taxonomy): domain Eukaryota; kingdom Metazoa; phylum Chordata; class Aves; order Gruiformes; family Gruidae; genus Grus; species Grus americana. The sequence continues at coordinate 6,996,707 of NC_072875.1, forward strand.
GAAGCGATAAAAACCAAATCCCCCAAACACAATGTAAATTAAGTTAAAGTGGGATGTTAACCCAAAGAAGACGTGATTTGAAATATCTGGAGGCATACAATAAAAATGTTACTATTTAAAATTAGTGCCAACATAAGCCATCATGAGTTTCACTGGCTCCCAATCGTCTTCTGCAAGTGTTGTGCACAGAATATGAACTAAGTATGGAAATGAAGTCATAAAGATAAAGATTTGCTGCACTTCTTTCTCCATAAAAGACCTTAGAGCATTGCTCTAGGGGTCACTTTTCAAGCAAACCAGTCCACCTCCTGTGTCGGGTATTAAACAGATTATTTGAAGAATGCAGCAAAAATCACCTCCCACCGCCTCAGTAAGTGATCTAATTCTCCTCAAGATAAATAATTATTTACAAAGAAATAAAGACATTCTAGACCCGGTGTGTTGGCTCAGCAATATCACACGCAACGTAAGTCAGTGCACGATGGGGAAAGATGACTTACAGTCCTGAGCTGATCCCATAATATGCATTTATATGCATAAACATATTCCCTGAACTTAGGGTTAAAAAAAAACTCTGAAAACAACTTCATTACACACTTGCACACAATGTCCACAAAAGATGCAAATGTGTCACCCTGACCACACTCCCTTTCCCCAGGAGCAGCGACTGTCAGCCCTTAGGCTCAAGGCTACCGTGGATTTACTCCTTTACTGCAAAGTTACCTTGCAGTTGGGCAGGTTTGCAGTTAAATTATTCTACGTAGGCAAAACCAGCCATCACAGTCTGTCGTCAAAACTCTTTCTGAATGGCATAAAAAGGGGAAAGTACAAGCCAAATATTGGAGATTGCAGGGTGAAGGGAGAGATTTTTACAGTAGAGTGGACTCAGACTCCTTCTGCATCTGCCAAGTGTGCAGTTAAAAGTCTGGCTCAATTAAAACAATTAGTCCATGGAATAGTTTTGCATAGACTTGACAAAACAGTCACTTGTATTGTTTAAATTGAAGACAATCACCTGGAATGAGCAACCCTCTCCCATATCTATTCTGCACTGCATAGCGCTTATCTTCTACACAGACACATATATTTCTGAGTTTACGGAGGGAAGCGCTTCTTAACCGTGCCAGCGCACAGATTTCATCTGGTCAGTCACCGTGTTCTTGCTCTAGATAATGAAAGAGCCTTCTTCTGTGTTTTTCTTGCTCTCTAGTCACATGCATCTTTCTGCCACATTATTTTCCAACCTAAAGGCACAGCTTTGAGATAAATCGATGCATACAGCCTACAGGAGAGCAGACCTAAGGGTACGATTGCTTTTAAATTGCTTTCCTCTGGATACGGTACAGATTGCTTTACTGTGTCCTAGAATTTAGAAAATCTACCCTGAAGCACAGATTATATAGAGCCTAGCACATTAAAAACATTTAAGCATCTCAAGCCACATCCTCTCCCATTGCCCTTCACCTGAGACAACCCCTTCCTTTTAGTGGTGAACTGCAGCAAATCTGTCAGTGCATGGGTCTGATATTCCTTGGGAACCTACTTTTTTTCTCCCTGGGAAGAAAATTTGCAAGAAATCTCAGATAATCCTGAGGGCACTACAGGAGCACTGATCTAAATGCATGGTACAGAAAAGGGATAAATTATAGGAGGAGGCAAACAGGACCCGGGGACCTGCAGCAACTTGCTGATGGTCCTGGAATTGCTCAGTAAATGAACCCAAGAGGAGACTTTGCTGTATCTGGATCCCATTTCTCTTAGCTCGAACAGCCAAATTATTTCTGGACAACAAGTGAAGCAGGACAATATAAGAAAAGGCTACAGAGCAGTCAGCGAGCAGATCCAGGAGCTGGGGCAGTGACCTGGGATGCGGCCGAGTTCCTCCTTTCACCACAGCCTCCCCAACGTGACTGTAGGCCTAGCTGCTAAGTGTCACAGTTCCTCATCTCCAAACCGGGGGGGGTTGCGGGGAGCAAGCAATAATACTTTGCAACACAGGGTGACTGGGGAGAGGATGAGCTCCCGGTAGGCACCATGGGCTACGTGGGTCATGGGAATACTTCAGCACCTCTCAGAGAGTGGTGCAGGGGGGCTCATGGCCTGTGCAGAAAAGCAAGTCCATGTGTGCACTGCAGCAAATGTACAGATGGGAAATTTCTGCACTTTCACTGCACAATATTTAGGGCTCCACAAATCAAAGAAGGTTGTGGTGCACTAAACATATCCTGAATGAGGCCTCGGTTACTTTTGCTACAGAGCTGAGGATGTAGGGGGGAAACACCTCTTATTCTTGCCGTATCTCCCAAATTTTGTGCTTTCAATGCTCCTGCTTTCTTTCCTCCTTTCTGACATTCACTCTTTCATTCCCTCTTTCTTTCCTCTTTCCATTTTCTCTTCCTGCCCATCTCCTTCCCTCCCCCTTCTTTTGAGACCCTTCCAAACAGTGCACTTGTCACAAGCTGCAATCTAAGGGAGAAAGTTTCAGTTCCTGCAAGTGTGCAGCTTCTCCCCAGGTCAGCAAAAAAAAAAAAAAAAACAACCAAAAAAACCCAACAGACTACTTTTAAGAAGAGATCAACACCCCACCCAGGCGATAGGCATCTTTCGAAATCCTCCAACCCAAACACACCCACAGCGTCTCTCGCTTCAAGGCTCTTCTGTTCAAGCTGCTTCTGTGCTATAGCGCTCCCTCAAGAAGAGCCCGTAAGAATTGCACAAGGGTCCCCCAAAGCAAGAAAGCCAACCCTCTGCTGCATAGGCTTTGAGAAACAGCGTGAGCCACCTCAAGGGGTTTGGAAAAGGCTTGGTTTATCTCTGCAGAGGCTGAAGGACCGGCCGGTGGGATGGGGCGGAAAGGAGGGGGAGCCACTCTCCAAGTCCCAGTGGCGTCCTGGTTGCTCAAGGCCACCAGAGGTTGGTTATGTTCGTGGTTTTTTGCCACACTCCTTGGTTCCCCTTCCCTCTGCCTCGCCCCAAGCTAGGGGTGATGCTTCTCCTCCAAACCGCCCCGTCCCTCGCTTTCTCCCTCAAAAAAAAAACTGCTGGAGGAAACGCACGGGCGACCACCAGAACCAGCAGCGCATTTCAGCCAAGGGCCGGGCGAGGAAATCGGAGCTCAGGAGCTCACATCTGGGGCCAGCTCGGAGCCACTCTCACCTTTGCCGTCTCCGGGCTGCTCTCGCCGCCGGCCCGAACCGGCTCCCCCCCGCCCCCCGCCGCTCTCTGCGGCGCCTCGCAGCCCCGGGCGGCGCAGAGCCCCGGGGGCAGGAGCTGTCACTGCCTTTCCGCCGCAGGCCGCCGAGCCAGGCAGGTCCCCGGGGCCCCTCCTCGGCCCCGCTCCGCCGGGGCAGGCAGGCAGCTGGCCCCGCACCGCCCCGCCAAGCGGGGGGACGAGCGGGTCGGCCGGCTCCTTGCCGACTGCGAAGCTTCTCCGGAGCACCGGGGAGGCGAAGGGGCGAGCCCCGACACGCTGCGGCGGAGGAGGAGGAGGAGGAGGAGAGACCGGACGCTCCGGGGAGGAGGGACGGAGCCGGACCCCAGCCCCGCGCCCCTTCCCAGCTCCCTCCCGGCCGGAGGGGTCCCCCAGCCCCTCCTGCCCCCCTTACCTTAATAGTGCCGTCCATCTAGAATAACTTCCAGCCGGTACCAGCAATATTCCACACATTGACCCGGTTTAGCCTGCAACCGAAGCCTCCTGAAGTTTTTTATCCTTCTCTCTCTTTTCGCTTTTCTCCCTGCCCTTCCAGCGGTTTTGCTTTTCTCTCTGTATCCCCTCTCCTCCTCTCTCCCTCTCCCTCCCTCTCTCTCTGTCTGTCTCTTTTTTTAACTTTGGTTGTTGCAGCAGAGCGAAAAAGAGACAGTTAACCGGATGAAACGTTTTTTTCTGCTAATTTTGGGAAGTGAAGTCACTCGAGGAGGAAACTTTCGTCTCTCCACTGGTCCTGCCTTCTTGATGAAAATATATATATTTTACATACAGGATATTTGCTCCATTTAGATAAGAAGGGGCAGAACAATAGCTACCTCTGTCAGCTCTTGTTTGTCGCTAGGGCAGCCAGTCCAACGCAGACCTTGCCTTGCACCCCAGACCGTATTAGCGAGCGCCGTGTGTCATCCCACAGTTTAGTTTAACATGTTTTTTTGCTATTTTTTTTTTCTTTTGGCTGGAGCGGCTTTAGCCTGACTCACTGAATTTCCGTCTCTTCCCACAGATTTTTTTATTAATGCGTTTTCCAGGCACAGGCAAAAATTAAGGGGAGAAAACCGTAAATACAATTCGGTCACAGCAGGCGGAAAGAGAAAATAAAAAAAAAATCTGCGATTAAAACGTATTTAAAACATACTTCGGCCCCTCTCCTTCACGCCTTCCAGCAAGGAGCATAGACCAGGGTCCAGTCCCTGCCAGAAATGAGCGGTAAGTGCAATAATGCAAGACAGACAAACGACTCCAGCAATTAAACACAGGCTGGAAATGGGGCTGCAGGGAAGTGGAGGCTCTTTTCCACTTTCACCCCTTCCCTTCACTCCCAATATCTCGAGGGTTGGCATATCGGGCTCTGAATCAGGGATACTGAGGTGGATGGAAGTCCATCCATTTCACCTCCTCTCACATTGCAAGTTTCTCGCTAAAAACTCCCCTCAGGGAAGAAACAAAACAACCAACCAACAAAAAAAACCCCATCAAACTTTATAAGCTAAAAATGACCAAAATTTACAATAATTGTCAGATCAGCTGAATTTTCCGTTCCCGGATGCCGTGTCAGAACGGGCACTGCAAAAACCCAACCGCCCGCCTTTAAATCTCATTTTAGACCCGGCGAGCCCCTGACGTGCAGTTCTGTCTTTCATTCAAACGGGAGCGATCACCAGAAAAGAAACGCGCTTTCCTTTTTCCGGGAAAAGCTGAAACCCTCCCAAGGACCCGAGGAAAGTAGACAATACCCGCCTGTCCAGCTCACCCGCTTCTTCCCCCCCCCCCACCGCAGAAATAACAAGCAGCTAACAGCGGAACACATCATGCAACGCTTTGGGCGTCCTTTATTCCCCACTTCTGCAAACTGCTGCAGCCCGAGGAAAAGAGCAGAGGGTGGAATAAAGGGAGGCTGAAGCCAAGAAAGAAAAGTGTCAAGGCAGGAGGACACTCCTGCACGTCAGATCTCTCGGTGGAGAGGATTACCTTGTCCAATGCCAGTTGTGTCCAGTCTTTTTGTTTCCCCCTGTCTTTAGTCCAACCACGGGGAGGGGAAAGGGGGGGGAATAAAAATTATATCCAAAGTTATTCTGCACTCGCCCCTTCCAAAAGGGAAATGCAATAATGCCACTAGTGTTTCTACTCGGCTGCGGCAGAGATGCCTTATTAATACTTTATTTCTCCAAGACCGAAGCTGGCAGGAGAGCGCTGTAGATCCCCCTTGCCCCTCCCTCCCCTCCCTCCCCCCTCCTCTGAAATTAGCCTCATCAATTCAGCTACAATTTTTTAGTTCAGATGCAGACACGGGACTGAACGTGACCAGACCTGGAGGTTTTGGCTTGCTGCTTGCCAGCGATTGAGGCCGTCTGCAGCCGGGAGGTGAAGCGGGGAAGGGGGGGGGAGCAGAGGGGACAGCCCGACCGCCTTCCCTCTCCCCCCACCCCCGTCCTCCCCCTGTCTGCTTTACAATCCAGGGGTCTGCGCTGGGGTCCCCGGAGAGCAGCACATCTGGATGCTGCTAGCGGGGTCAGGTCCCCCCTTGCCTAGGGCCACAAGATCTGGAGTTCAATTAAAAGAAATCACGGTTAACCCTTTGCTTTCCTCATTACTCTTTCTTTTTCCCTGCCCTCTTCGCCCCCCGCCCCGCAAACACTCTCTTCTCCACTCCCCCTTCAGCGCTACCACATGGCAGGCTGCTGCAGCAACCAGAAAAGCAAGAGGTTAAAGGGAAGAGTGAAACGCATCCTTTCAAAACCCAAATGGTTTCCTCTCTAGACAACACTTTCTACTAACCCCGAAAAACAACGGGGGTGGGGGGTGAGGGAGAGGACAGGCTGAGGATCTTAACCTCGAAAGGAAGGGAAGAAAAAAATACCCTGGAAGGAGCCTCTGTCACCCACGGACCTCACAGAATATTTTGGTTTTAGGCTGCGTGACCGACAGGTCTTGGACGGGCTGGCGGTGGGGGAGAGCCGGGGAGCTGAAACCACCTGAAAACCTGCCCAGCTTGTGCGAGGGGAGCCCAATATTTGCGAAAAACAAAACAAACCAACGAACAACCAAAAAACAAAAAACAAACCCTTTCCCCAGCTCCGGGCTGAAGCGACAAACAAGTCCGGCACCCCAAAAGGGGTGAAAGATGTCAAACAGACCCCCTCTCCATCCCACCTAGAGATATTTTAGGAACCCAAGTCTGCATTTAATTGCCAGACGGGCATCATGACCCCCAGGGGCTTACTTTGCATGTCTGAGGATGACTCGAAATGAAGCCTGTTCGGGTCACTTATTAGATCGGGTCCATTGGGGTTGATCCCTGCTTTACCTCTTGTGTTTGGTCTACAATAAGATTTGCGAAAAGTCCAAGAGATAAGGTAATGAGCGAAGTTGTTAAACATTCTAACAGACAAGTTGAACAATCTACTATTTTCCTCCCAAATAATGCAACAATAGAGTCTTTGCTTAATTTTTTTCCTCCCCCTGAAAACAAACAAACAAACCCAAAAACCAACAAACACCAAAAACCCACCCTTAAAGTTATCTCAAACTTTTTGGAAAAGGCTGGAATATTCATAAACTCCGTGCGCCAAGCTCTGAATCATCCTAGGTGATTGTTCAGTGTCTTTGGGTATTTAACTGTTTGAGAGGAAAGGAGCAAAGACAGGCAGAGGAAAGCACAGCCATCGCTGATCAATGTGCGCAACTTTTAATCTGATGCTCAACTTTTGGATGTATATGTATTTACAGTAAAGGAATTATGATCTGTTTAATGTGGTTACCACCAGACATCTGGAAAATCATTTGATCTTGGCAACTACGGAAGATTTCAAATGCTTACATTGGGACAGGCTGGTAGAAATCGGTTACTCCTCAATTTATTTTTTTTTTCACTCCACTTATGAATGAAACTAAATTCGCGACCCAAGTTTTTAATTAGTTCAATATTGATCTTAAGCACTTGGCATGTCCCCACCTCCTCTCTTCGTCCTTATAGTTGGGTTACACCGACTGCAGCCTCGCACAGAGGAGGTGAAAACGCAGGTTTTGGCGTGATCCGATTAAAATTAATAAGGACATGCTGGGGGGAATTTGGCCCAGGAGTATTTCACGTCCAGTATCAAAGCAGTTAACCCCTCGGTGTAGTTCAATGCCAGTCCTTCGCGGGACTACATAACCTCCAAGATACGGATTTTCTGTCTGTAATTCACGCGGGATTAGTGGTCATCACTTCATAATTAAAACCGTCTAGTTATTCTACAGGGATAAACATAATGAAAACCGTCCCGGGCCTCAGTTGCAGGTCAGAAATATTCTTTTCGGAGGATGGGAAAGGGGGTTGGCTTATTTCACCCTCTCTTACCCAAACAGCATCAGCTGAGCTCTCGTTAAGCCCAGCCTAGGACTGTCGCTTTGAACTAACGCGGTAAATAGGGGAGGGGAGCCCCAGAAACCAGCAGCCACGCCCTGACTTTGTCGCTACAAAGTGGCTCAGTTCCCACTAACTACCCACTAACTGTGACAAAGTGTCCTCTTTTAACTAGCTTTCCTCTACACATGTATTTACATACCTTGCGCTAGGTATATTGTGTGTATATATTTTATATATATAAAACTTCCCATCTATTCTATCCTCTAGAAACTTATTTACAATATTTACCATCATTCTTTGCCCGGAGCTGTATTTGCAGAAGGCCAGGCTCTATTCTTCTTCAGCCTTTACCGGAGGGAAAATCTCCACCAACTTCAGTGAATGTTTAAAATTTCCGGGTCTGAGTTTCCTCTGGCACCGACTCCGTTGCGGAATGAAAAACGCAACGTGTTTTGTGTATTTTCTTAACCCACATTCTTACAAGCAAAAAGCCCAAACTACAGCCCTGGGATTTGATCCCCAGAAACGAATCCCAATTTTAAACTAAACTAATTGGGCAAACCTCTGCTTTTCAGCTACAGCAATAAAAAGGAATCAGAGTTTTCCAGCCCCACAAATGAAGGATCGGGTCCCTTCTACCTCTTGGTCTACAGGAACAGCCCATGGGATTTGGGAACTTGAAGCCGGAAAGTTATTCACTGCTAATCGGTACTAAATAAAACATAATGTCTTAAAAGTGGTGTGGAGAAGATGCGGTAGCTTTGAAGCTCATCGCAATTAAGCCAAGAGTTCGGTAAGCAATGTCCTGGCTAGTTTTATTTGAGCTCCATGTCCCAATAAAACAGCCCCCGCCCTCCCTTCCTCCCCCAGCCCGCAATTATTGAAAAGCTAAGGCACAAAAACCCAAAAATACTGAAGGCCAAAAAAACAGACTGCAGTGCACTAGCTCCAAACGTCTGGCCCCTCGCTTGAGGCCATAATTAATTTGAGATTTATTTTTATTGGAGAACCCAGTCTCGTCTGACCTTAGCCAAACAAGACTTCAGCTAGACCCTTGATGCGCTTGAATGGAACAGAATATTTCTCTCTACTTCTCTTCAGGCGTCCGTGCCTGCTTTGAATTTGTTCCTCAGACTTCATATATTTGGAGATTTGCAGGAAAAGATTTAAAGCATTTTCCCCCCTTAACATTCACTTTTTTTCTCCCCTTTCCCTCCACATCTCCTCTCTTTCTAAACACAGGGCTGGGAGAGCATAGGAAAGGCTGGAATATAAAATTCCCTGCATCCAGCATATTGGTGGGGGGCGTTTTTCTGCAAATTGTGAAAGAATGGAGCCATTAGAAGGTCGCAGAGTTGGGGAGGGGGGTTGGCTGCTCGAATGCCGCTGTCTAAAGGCAGGAGTTACTGTAAAAGCTTGTCCCTTGTGCCCGAGAGCCTGGCTTATTTTAGAAAGTTCCAACAAGCTCCATTTCCAGGAGAGAAACAACATCTCTCCCACCTTCTCGACCTAAATTCAAACCGTGTCTTGAAGGTAAAGTGGGGAAGAAACAATGCCAGCCCTTCCCCACGCACGGGGAAAACGTCAGGCGGGATCCGCCGGACACCGGGAAGTAGAAAGGGATTTTTCTATTTAAAATAGAGAGGTAGGTGCAAACAAGAACTAAATCCTTAAGCACCAAGTTGTCATAAGGCATTAATCATCGACTTGCTAAAGTCTATCAACTTAGCAGCGTTTCTGCCTCCAGAAATGAGCGTCAAAAAAAAAAAAAAAAAAAAAGAGTATGTTTCAGTATATACGTAGATTAATCATCACGAAGTGCGAGAATGACGTAAGAGCTCACGGCAGCTTCTGCCCGCTCTACCCCTGCCGACAAAGCTCCTGCAATTCCCACCTTCTCTGGAGGTGCCTGGTCCCCGTCCTCCCGAGCCCGGGTGGGAGGAACTGAAATTCTGCGGGATGCCAGGAACTGAGACACAAAAAAAGCAAAACCGGGTAGCGCGCCAGAGGATGCTCTCAGTAGGAACAATACTACCTGAACGGGGAAAAAACTAGTCCGTGAAGGGTTTGGTTTTCCCTTTTCTGCCAGGCTAAGGCTCTCTAGCTGTCGTTAAGAGCGCGGTGCAGGTTTCTCCCTGCTCCACACAGCCGCATTTCCAGCATCCACGCGTCCCTGAGCACCTGTGGGATGACCCGGGCACAGATCCCTCTGCAGCGCCTTCCCCTACGTTGATTCATCAAGCATCACCTCCGCTGCGAGATTTCTGTTGTAAATAAATGAAACAACGGAGCGTTCTTTCCTTGCAACCTGTCCCCGAGCAGCCTCTGGCTGCTACTGTTCAGCGGGAAAAATAACGTGTCCGTGTCAGGGTCTGTCAGTAGCCTCTGTATTGCCCGCTCCAAAGAAAATCTCACCGTTTTGTCCTTTAAAAAAATTAAACCCCCTCTCTCTTTAGGGCTTCTGTAAACTTTCTAGGCAGAGTGAAAGCCAGAACAAACCAAATATTGTTTCCAGCCACCCGGACTATTTTGCCCCCATGAATATGCTTCTTTGTACGGTACCACAAACGTTATGGCTGCATGAAATCCATTTTTAAAGCGAGAAGTCCCGCACTTGCACGGTGCCTCCTCTGTGGAGGAAAGTCCATCTTCGTGCCTGTTCAAAGGTCTGGGCTGGAGACTATTTTCCGCACAAGCCCGCAAAAGGAGAGCATGCAGCTGCTTTTTGGCTTTTCCCCAAAACTCCCCAGGGGTCGGAGTGCGGTGCGAGCACCCTGCCTCCCCCAAGAGCACCGGATTTGCGCGGGTCCAAGGCGTCCCAGCACGTTACCTGAGCTATTTCTGGGGAACTGCCTTAAATATCTCCCCCGGGGAGGCTATTTTAAAGCATCATCACCAGGCGGGGCAGAGGAGAGAAGGGGAAAAGCAGGGCTGATGCCAGGATACCACCCGCTCCTGTGTGATGGGGAGCGTTACCGCCCTCTACTTTGACTTCTCCTGCACAGGCCAAGGGGCTTCACCCAGCGGGTCCTGCCTCAAGCTGGAAGGGCTGGTACCTGGAGAAGGGCCTCCGGGAGAAGGGATGCTCCCCCCGGCCCCGGGATGCTCTGCAGAGCCCCAAGAGCTTCAGGCGCTGCCTCGGGGAGGACAGGAGCTGTGTTTACAAGCTGGGGAACCGAAAGCAGAAGCGATGACTCTCTGTGCAAGGGGGGGAGTGATAAAAAAAGGAGATAAGCATTGGGATGTTGCCAAAGGGCATAAGAAAAGCGCGGGTGAGTAACATACCCCCAAAATTATTCTTGTACCGCCTTTACACACTTATTAAACCACAAACTGGCAGTGCGGAAGGGGAGTGAAGACGGCTGTGGCCCGGAGTAGCTCATGGCAATGGTAGTAATTAAAAATTCAGTATTGAGAGGTCATGTTGCTTTGCTTATAGCCCTAATTCTTTCCATATCCCTACAGTCAGGATTCCAGTGCTGTCTTTTAAAATTTAATTTCCCAATTATATTACATGTTTCATTCTCTAAAGTCAAATACTCATGTTTAGATGAGATTAGCACCCTCTGATATACTGCAAATTATTAAGTACTCACACATCAGTAAGTCCCATAATGGTATAAGGAATAGAAATACTTTCAGTTACACAGAACAAACCAGTAAGGATAAAAATTATTTTTTTTATATTTACTATTTCCTACCCCTCTATTGTGTTAAGGCCCATACAGGAAGTGTGTATGACAGAGAATGGGTAGTTCTGTCATGAGGTTATATAGGATCTTTTATCGGTGCTTTAGATACAGATCCATATGTCCTATATGGTCATGATGTAAATCAAGGTTACAATACTGAGAAGCTGAACTTTACCAGTATGACTCAACTTAAACCATCCTTGTTAAAAAAAAAAAAAAATTAAAATTGAAATCCTCCTTTTCCTCCTCCAGCTACCTAGCCCCACCCCTCCCTTTTGCATTTTGAAAGCCATGACAAGAAAAACAGCGTGGCCTGAAGGCGGTCATAGGCTGTTTTGTACCCCAGGGGTATGACAGCAAATTTGTTCCTCCTGGGAACTCCTGGGGAACACCCTGCCAGCAACCCCCTCGCAGTTACAACATATAGAAATGAGGCATTTTTCTATACAAAGCACAGAATAAACAAAGTTTATACACATGATGCATTTGTTGAAGAGGATTTATAGAAGACATTGATCCCAATCTTGCTTTTTCTGCTGTGTAATGGGGGTAAGGTACACATCATCAGCTGAGATCCCACAAAGGTAATAAATAAAATATTTCTCTCTTCCACAAGACAAGCAAATAAGTTTTTTTCTGGAGAAGGAATGACATGAAAGAAAATAATAATAGAAAAAACAAACTGGGAAGATAGAGGAATTAGAACTCAACCTCCTGCTTTTCAAACTCCTTGCTCACCGTAACTTTGGAAGCCCTCAAAGATCAGCATGGCGAATCAGGCAAGAGAAGGCAGCGTGTCTAAATCTGAACAGTGCCCTGTTCTTACGCAGCACTTCCATCCATATTTTACAGATGGAGAAACAGAGGCACAGAGAGTTGAAGTGTCTTGCTCAGAAGCAGCAAGCCCGCTCTGGCAGGGCTTGGATCCGTACCCACATTTCCTGACTATCTGCCTAGATCATTAGTCAATCCCACTTCTTCTACAAATTGTTAGAATCTTTCTGCTGGCCCTGGATGTATTTGAGTCAGTGGAAATTGTCACCAAACTCAGAGGGGCCAGAGATTGACCTAACCTGGGTGTTTAAAGCTCTGATTCTCCTGAATTTAAGCATGTTCCTACTTTTAAGGAGAGCCTCGCTAATCTGTATGAGCTACCCAGGTACCTTTTTGCACCACTGATACTGGGCTGCCCAACTTAAAACTTTCAGAAGTCAATGGGAGATATTTCCTTCATCTTCAGAGGACTTTGGATCAGTCCTAAGAGACTCTGTCGAAACCCTGTTGAGTTTTTTAAGCACAGGAACAAGTCATTTCCCCAATGACATTGGTGTGAATGAAGCTTCACAGACAAAATACCAAAGACAAGGTCCTTGCCCAAAATAACGGCAGCTGATGATGAAGGGTTGTAATAAAAAGCAGAGAGACCAGCATCACACAGCTCAGTTATCCTTCCACTGCTGAAACCCTGGGTATAAGTCCAGCCTGAGTAGTTCTTCCTGGTGGATAAAACACATACTTATGCAGAGAACTTTGTCCAAGCACTTTGCCTGCAGGATTGTACTCCACGAGACGGCTATCCCGACACAGTTACGGACAGACTCACTCAATCCTGCTGGAATGTTAAATTATTTAGGCCTGGATCTTGGTTCCACTTAATTCAAAAGGAATTTTGCTACTAACTGGAGTGGCAGCTGGATCTAGCCTCACAACAAAAGGCAATGATACCATAATATAGGATGTCAAAGGGCCTTCATCTCTTCATTGTAAACAGAACACATCTCAGATCATTTCCCACATACAGGAACTCCAAAGAGAAATTAATGCTAAAGCCAGGCACAGACTGCGTAATGTGTTTCTTTACTTGAGCTTTGAGTCAATTTGCTTTCAGCTTTTCAACTTTAATTTCAGTTGTTTTCCACAGAGTTTCTATTCTTCCAGAATCTGGTCCAAAGCTATACGAATTTAATAAGCAAAATTAAATCAGCTACATTCCCTGAAATGCTGAGCTATGACTGTGATTTTTGGGATATATCAACTGAATGTGGAGTCTTGGCCATTCCCAGACAGATTTTCTCTAGGAACCTGGTCCAGAAAGCTGCACAAGTTCACCCAATCAGAGAATACAAGTAATGCCACATGACCTGGGACTCATCCCACCAACCCTGCATTTCAAATACTAATACTCCTAACAAATGGCCCACGAAATGAGCTGTAGCCTAGGGATTATATACAGAAATCATTCAGTGAATTATTTCCAGTAATATTTATGTACATTAAAATCACAATTGGTACATGGATTGTTGACCAAGAGGAGAGAGAAAAAAAAGATATGAAATTCCTGTAATAAATTATTCATTACAAATTATCCACCCAGCTCTAGTTAACACCCTTCTGTGTTTCTTCAGCCTGGGATAGAAGAGGCTTGTGTTTTAGATTTTCCCTAAGTGCTGCTGCATGCAGGGTTTGCCTTAAACGTGTAACCCAGATGTCCCAGGCTTGGTTTATTTACATTCTTGGGAACTGTTGTGGAAAAAAACCCTATATGATGTCAAATATAGTATAGTACTCAATTGAGTTATAAAGGGACAAGGCTGTGCCAACTCATCTTTGGTATTTGTTTTAATCTTATGAAAAAGAAAGAGGCAGAAGTGGCCCATCAAAATACATTCTAAGATCTGGGGTTTTTTTACTTAAAAAAAAAAAAAAAAAAGGATGTACAAACAACTATTTAGGGTGCAAGATCTAGTAGTATCTGGCATGAGCCATTATCAATAAAACCAACTGAAGTCAGTTGCCTACTGAATCATATAGAAGCATTGCTCAAGGAAGATCATAAATAACATTGTGAAAGAAATCCCATTAGTATACAGTGTTGCCTGGTGTGACAATCCATTTCTTCAGTAACTGAAAGAGATGTTTTGGTTTAACTCATTAAATATTTTTCCCCTTCTAAATCCGTTTTGAAATATACCTTTCAAAAAACATAACTTCACGTATCATCTTGCATATTGAATTCAGTAGTTGGCGCAGTAAGGAAGTAGAGGGATATTAAATGAAATTTAGCTCTGGTTCAAGACTAAATGGTATCTAGGAAATCAGAAAATTGGAAGCCAATTTAAGAAACCACTACGATATAACATTGGTAGCACAGCACCACTATCATATTAGTTTCAGAGCAACAAACCACTACTATAATGTAATTCAGGACACCCTCGCTGTAATACTAGTTATAGTATAAGCCACCAAACCAAGCATCAATGCATTATAAAAGACAAGACTGCTTTAACATATTGTTGGTCCCTGACAATACAACTATTGACTCAACCCTGCATATTTCCAGAACCATAACTGTGATAGTTGAGACTCTAACCCCTCTCCCACTGAAGGCAGAGGGTTTGGGTTTTTGTTTTTTGGGTTGGTTTTTTTTTTCCTGCTAAATTCAGTGAGAATGGGAACGAGATTTTCAACTAATACAAATGATTGTGAATTTTGGAGGATTGTGATTTTTGACATTACCTGTTTAAAGATGCTGTCATGTCTTACCTTGACGTAAGACGAAGTGTCTGGTACAGTCTGAAACATCCTTACTTGTTTAATAGATATATTTAAAGGTCCTAAAATCGACCTGAAATTAAAAGAAAATAATCAAATCATATATATGTACATAGAAAGTAAAGAAACAAAGCATTGTTTAAAAAGTAAGATTAGTAATAATATTTCAAGAGAAGTGATCAAGCATTTGTGTACCCTTTAAAGGACACAGAAAACCATCCACCACAGTAACTAAAAGTCAACTAATAGACAGGATTTCAAAAAGCAGGGGTTTATTTCTATGCTTTAACAACAGTTTTGTTTTGCTTTTGGATTCCTGCCCCTCCTCAGGAAAAGAACCTTCTTCATTTTTGACCAGAGGAAAATGTTTGACATTTGATTAACTGAATTTCTTAGCCAACAATTAAAAGCCAGCTGAAATACTCATGTTTTCATGTCGAGACTAGTTAACCCTATTGACTTGTATCCAAGGGTTTCACTTGGCTAAATGAAGGGCAGTTGCTTTTCGTGACTCATTGAAACCATTCCGAGCCATTAGCCTGCCGGCCTCTATTGATTTAAAGAGCCTTTCTCACCAATAATAATTAAACAATAAATTAAAAAAAAAAAACACAACCCGGAAATATCATTCCAAATAACAATAAAAAAACCCTCCAGAGTTGTCAATCTCAGCCCTTCTATTTCGGATGGTGCCGTTACTCAGTCAAACATAGCGGTGCTTTATCTCAGGCTTGCATCAATGCAGTGCATCTGTTTTTCTGTACTTCTAAGACTTGATGATCTCCTGATGAACAGGGCTTTTTTGCCTCTCCCCCTGCCCAAGTCATCACGACAGAGATGCAGAGATTAACAACGATCGTGCAAAATGTAATGGCGTGTGGGAAAATAAATCTGCAGTCACTAAAATATCCGACAGCTATTTTTTCTATCCGCTCCTCTCAGGATCTTTAGTCCCCTTGGAAAGCGCCAGAAAGCGATTAACTTACTGTAATTAGTGCATCGTTAAGAAGCCCGAGCCCAAGCCCCCTCCCCTTAGCATGCAGCTCTCAAGTCCTGCTATTCTGACGGTCCCATTTTCCCGGGACGGGAAGGAGAAAGTCAGAAATTTAGCCAGAATTTACTACAGGAAAATCATACTACAGAATCAGAAATATACATAAAGAGTTGCGTACAAATGGTCAATTCTCCTGTTGGGTTTTTGTTGTTGTTTTGGGGTTTGGTGTTTTTTTTTTTGTTTTTTTTTTTTTTTTTGCAAGCTCTCCAGGAAAAGCTGTGGGATCCTAACTTCCCAGCTAGTCCAGTTTGTCCAGATCTAATACAACCCAGACACCGCTGGTTAATCACAAAATATGCTTCGTTTGATTAATGAAGGAGCCCGCGCCGCGCTGGAGCTGTCTGCTCCCTACTCTCGGAGCTGCCAGCCCGTCCGTGCAAGCCCCCGTGAGCACAATTCCTCGCCCCCAGCAATGCCAAACACCTCCGTGCCCCCAAATCCAGCGCCCCTGGCTTGCTTTGAAACATCTGCTGATTTTAAAAAAAAAAAAAAAAAAAAAAAAGAGAGAGAGAAAGAAAGAAAGCAAAAAAACCCCACAGCCCAACAACTCTGGAAAATAAAAGTTCGCTATCTGCACGTAACCCCCCCTTTTATTGATTTTTAAAGCATTTATTACGCGGCCAGCTGGCACAGAAGGGCAACCGATTATAAAATCGACAATGTGTTTCTGATAAGTACAATTCTTTTTTTCTGTCGTCCTCCCTCCTAACACATTCCAGTTTCTTTTGCTTCTGAACTTGCAACGGGGGGTGGGGGTAGCCCGAGTCGAGGGACAAGGTAATTTTGCTTAGCCAGTAAATTTTCTGGGGTCAAGGATTCACGTATCGGTTTCCCCTGCTCCCCTCTTTACCCCTGATTAGCGCTCCCCCCACCTCCGCTTACCTTCCTCTTATAATTACGCGTGTTCATATAAATAAATACATCTGCATATTTGGAGCCAGTCTTAAGAAGTCTGCTGTGGATTATTTATCAATCGTACTGCCCTGCCAGCATCAGTCGCAATATAAAAGGGCCTCTTAAACTACTTTTAGATTCGCCTCTTGCTTATTCTTATTACTATTATTTAAATGACTCACCTTTTATACCCTTTCCCCTCAACCAGTGGCAGACCAGTTTGTAAAGATCCAGGTTGAGACCAAAAATAAAACTCCCCACCAGTTCTGGATTACTACCCTGCCGCTGCAGTTTTGCAAAAGAGGAGAGATTAAACTTGTTAGATCCAAAGCAGCGCTGAAGTTAAAATTCCCAGCCCATCCAGACAGGCTGCATCAACCAGGCATTTCCTCAGGGGGCTTCTGTAATGCTCGCAGCTCCAGGACGTGCTTTCCTTTCCCTCTCTTCTATGCCCTCTACTTTTCATTTGATTTCCGTTTTCCTCCTTATCAATATTTCAGCTGCTCCCTCAGATTAATCATGGCTATGTGACATCTTTGCCCAATGAGCCCGGCTGGCGCTACTCGCAACTTTAAAGAAAAAAAAAAAAAAAAAAGAAAAAAATTCACAACTTTCTTAAAAAATATTGCTGAGGAGTCAAGCCCAAAAGAGACGCTGAGTGGAGCTCAAGTGCTACTTTAAATCCCCTTTTTAAATAAGGAAGTTTCAAATATCCGTTTAAAAATCATCTTTCCTTACTTTGAGCTTTTTTTCCTGACTCTTACCTTGAAAATAGTTAACCCATTTCCCCCTGAAGCAGAACTGAAAATATGACATACAACGCTGGAAAAAAAGATGAAACCGTCTCTATTGGATCAAGAATTCAGCCTTTCTCTCTGCAAGCGAAACCTCCAGATCCTTTTAGCTATTTAATAATTTCCTATCAAATAGTAACACATTTAGGGAGGGAAAGGAAACACAGCTTCAATTCAGGGATTTTTTTTTTTTTTTCTCTCTCTAACAAGGTCATGTTTCTGGTGCATATTGTCATCTCAGAAGGTTTCGCAGATAATATTTTGCACTAACCTGGGGAAGAAACGTCCAGGGATTTTAGTACGACATCAATTTTAAATGTAACCCTCAGAAGGGTTACCAAAACTATTTGGAAAATGTTCTTCTACTCTCTATTCTCTTTCTCTCCTTCCCGGCTTTGCCCCAAATTCCAACATATTGAAACATTTTTCTTCTTAATAAGAGGAACATATAAAGTGAAGGGGTGAAAGGGCAACTTGGGAGCCGTGCCTAGAGCTCCGCACACAATTTACTCTCTGGTAGACGAGGCGTTTAGCATTCCTCCCAATTTCCAAGGAAAACAGACTCAGACCTGTACCCAGTGACCAGGGACCTCGCCAGAGCCACTTTTTAATATATAAATTCTTCGGATTCTTTGTTGTTATTATTATTGTTGTTGTTTGTGTTAAGAGAGAGAGTTTCCTAGGCAAGGTAAAGCGACAGGGATTTTAGGGATAACTTCCAATGGAAGGAAAATATCAAAGCGACAGGTCGGACTTGTGAGGTGCGTAGGAGAGAAATGAGATCGAGGGAAAAAAAATAAATCAGCGTTGTCATTTTAAAATGGCTTTTAAAAAAGAATCGCGTGCAGCGGGGTTAAAAATGCTGTTTACTAGCCTTAATCTCATTATTCTGTGGGGATGTGAACGACTCTGAACACTCACAACCGAGCTAGCTAGTGACCGATTCAGATCACATTTCAAAGTAATTTTTCATTCTTTTCTCACGTTTCCACGTGTGAATTACACAGAACACGTAGCTGAAGAGGAACCCCGAGGGCTTACTATTGTGTTAACAAAACCCTCTTCCTCTTACTTTCGTTGAGGCGCAGCTAACAGGCGTTTGCATCTCTTCCCCCCGTGAGTTTCCTTTATTTTTTAAGCAAACATGCCCAAAAATCTCAGCCTAGCTCTGACAGGGACCACTGAGCACACGCACCTAATAAGCTGCAATGAAATAAACTTTAAAGGTTGGCGTTAACAAAAACTTAGGACGTAAAGCACTTACAAGTTCAGGGGAAATGCTTACCCTGAATCCTGAGCTGGGTTTGCTACCCCTTGTAATCAAACCCCACAGTCGAGTCGAGAAACCCATGTGGCTAGTTGCAGTCATCTTGGGAGCTTTACTAGCCCAAAAGAAAATTGCTGGCAAATTGGAAACAGCTGTAGCATTGGAGATACACACACACACACACACAAAAATCACTAACCCCCTACTCCTGAGCAGAGAAAGTTACAGAAGTTTTGTTTACACAAATAGCTCCCACGCAGACATGACATTTCAAGTTTTCATCAACAAACCGTAGGTGACTTGTATGTAAGCAACATTTCAACATTCATCACTGGCAGTGATTTTTTAAAGATGCCTATGAAATCTCTCCCTCTTGCACATAGGCGCTTCCAGTTCGCTCCTGTGGCAGCTGCTCTTGCCTATGTCCCCTTTAACAGGGTGCTAGCAACACAAACAGTGACTTAAAACCCACAAAGAATTTTATCCAAGGTGGTGGTGGTGGGGGGGGAACCTGACAAGTGCTCGATTCTCATAAGCCTGTCGGACAATTGCTAGAACAAATGAAACGGTGGAAAGCTCGGAGTCCTGCAAAATGTGCTCTTTTCATGTTTTCTATTTATTAGATACGTTAAGAGAAAACAGACTCATATGAGTCCCAAATGTAGGCAGAGTATTAAAAGAGGCATGTGTATGCTCCAGCAATTACAGCTGAATTTGATTAAAAACGTCATGAGGACTGCGAAAGCAGGAGTTACCTGATACACTAACCCTGAGGTTGCTTTAGGATGAATTATAACACAATTCATTTTATTTTAATAGGTCACTATAAGATTAACTGTTTAAGGATGGAGCTGTGCTATAAATGTTTACATCAAACCAGAAATAAGCAAGCTTTACTTTCTGGTTGTTTAGAAATAATGTTTATTACATTTTAAAATTCCTCAACATGTTAATTAGAAATAAGGGAAAAGTATGTGAAGTCAAAAGGAGTTCCAGTGCTTGACATGTAACCACACACACACTTCTGTGCTTCAGTTTCTCTTTCCTAGGAGGAAAATGTGGTGATTTTTAACTGGCCATCATCGTTTCCACATGCTACGGGTAAATAATGACAACAACGTTTCCCCCCCCTGCTCCTCTCATGGTCCTGGTCCAAAATTTGAAGGCACCTTGTAGCCAGGGCCCATGGTCAAGAAGACCAGCCAAAGCCTGGGGTGATGACTGTCTGAGTAGCCCAGTGAAATCAGCCACTGCAATGGCCAAATCTGCGTCTTTGTGAGGGAGAAAGCTCGAAAACCCATCTGTGACCGAGGGGCAAAATCGCACGGGCGTGAAGGACTTCAACGCACCTTCCCACTTTCTGTTCCCAAAGCAGGGACTGTGTCTTCAAACTTGCTTTAGCTGGTACAAACATATCTCGCAGACAGGTCTGAGAGACTGTATAAAAATAGCCTCATAAATTTCCCCCTCAAGAAAGAAAGGGTGAAACAGAGAAGTACCACGGAGAGATGTTCATCTGATTTTTCATTTGGTGTACTGCTGGGGAGTTTTTGGATGAGATAAGAACCCCTCTGTGGCTGCGCTATCTTTAAGCAACATCTAATACAATAGGTTACCTGTGCATGGCTGGAATTTTAAGGAGCAGTTGAATTTAATTATCATTAGTGATAATAGTACCATATTGCTGAAATTAAAAAATTAATTCCTTAGGAAACTCTGACCTGTTAAAATTTTCATTTATAATCGATAAGAAGGGCAAATTCAGAATTTTAGCATGAAATGAAATTTCTGTAATGTTTACTTCAAGGAAAACTGAAGTGATCATCTCAAAAAGGTTTCATTCAAAGAAATCAGAAGGACCCATTTCAGTGAAGATAGGCTGTGAAGACAGGCTGTTTCATTTTCACTAGTCAATGTAACTAAAAGCACTTTGATAAATTCCACTGAAAATCAGCAAAACTGCTATAAATATTTTTGGGAAAAACATTTCAGCTTTCCTAAATCACTCTCTAACCATGAAAAACACCTTTGAAATAGAATATGTTTCACCCTGGTCTAACTTTAATGATGAATGTGATTAGTATATTAAAATAAATAATCATAAATTATTGATAAAATCATTACCACAACAAAAGAAAAGCTTTAGTTACAGAGATAAACTGAGGGGATAGGAAAAAAGCAATTGCCATTATTGTTAGGCTCTGTATTATTCTTGAAAAAGGAATGTTAGGTGAAGGTTCATGTATGTCCCAGGAATTCTAAGTTCTGCTTAATGGCAACAAGAATCTTTTGCTTTTGCTGAACTGTTTTGATTTGAGGACATGTTACTGTTTGGACTATTTATTTTGACTAGTGTTTACTGTGAAGTTAGAAAACGTGTGGATTTTGGTTTTGTTTTTAAAGACATGATTATTTACAAAACAGTGAAGTTTCCACTCCCCGTTGTTTATAAACGTTTGAGGAAATGATTTACTGTCCATAGGATTTCATGTAACTCTCCTGTTAAACCCAGTTTTGGTTTGTAACTGGATTCATGTGTTTCTCAGCTCGTGTCTTTCGTTTTTCTTTAGTTTTCTTACCAGACTTCAGAGACATCCTCCTGCAGGTTAGGTTGGGCAGAATATAAATGTTATAACGAAAGATATTTCCTGACCCAAATACAGTTTAAGAGACAAAAGGGGAGGAAGGAAAGTTTAATGGTAAGACCTTAGGCCCCATGAGAGCATCTTGGTGGCAGAAGCAGGACAGAAATCACTGCAAACCCTTTACACCATGCAAGCTCTGATCCTCCTGAGTGGTCCCCAGCAGCCTCCGCTCTCCTGGGACTTCACTACTGTAGATGTGTCCTTGGTGACGCCTTTCGTACCAGGATTTTTGTGTTTGGCCCCTTCAATGTTCGTTTGGTGACAAAACGCCTGTAGGCCATGCCGTACCTTGCAGCTGCACATGCAGAGGCTTACCAGAGCAGCCATGGCCACCAGTGACAGGGCTGCCACCCACTCTGAGGTCCCCGAATTAAGACAGGTCACACTGAGGTCCCCTTTGTGGCAGAGATGCCTGAGGTGAATGCCTCAGCCATGGGTGGTGCCTCTTCATGCCCCTGGAGGGTCTTCAAGCTTGCTGAGGGGCAAGGGGACCTGCTGGGGGGGAACATGGCCCCCGAGGGGAGAGGGGTCTGTGCTGTGGGGGACCCTGCAGCCCTTGGGGGGCGAGGGGAGAGGGAATGGGGCCATGAAGGGGGGCCTCTCATCCCTCTCCACACCAGACAAAATGGCGGGACATGTCATGAGGAGCACCCCGCCCTGTCAGCTTCAGCAAGGCAGGGGAGAGTGGCCCCCTGTGATTGGCTGTTCTGCCCCAGAGGGCGGGTCAAGGGCCATGGGCAGCCAATGGGAAGCATGGGGCACCTCCCACCTCTTGGCCATCGTGCCGCTCCCCTCAGCCACCATGGTGGCCACAGCATTCGGTGTGTTCCTCCCCAAAATCCCTGTGCTCCCACCTCTTTTTCCCCCTTTTTTCAGAAGAGGGTTCCTCTTCCTCACCCTTTTTGCCCAATACATCCACTGTGCCCCTTTGAGTAAATAACACCAATATTTATCATCCCAAATGAGCCCCTACCACTCTCTTTCGCTTTCACACAGCAGCATAAACACCTGCCTAGCTGATGCTAACTAGAAAAACAGAAGAAAAAAGTAAAAGAAATTAAAAGCAAGCCTCTTCCTCTGGCAGAGTTTTGCCTCTTAAGAAAAGAGAAGTAGCAGTGACCCCAAGTTCACAGCAAGATTCTCTGTTACTTTGCTTTTTCGTCATTGATCTTACATGAGGTGCCTCTTCCAGGAGCAGAGAAGATCAAAATCTTATTTTTGAAATATAAAACTTGAGGATGCCCTTGTCTCCTGCATCCATCTGCTCTGGTGTCCCCCCAAAAAACCAAACAACCAAGCAAACATGTCAATTATTTCTTTCCAGAGGTTAATTTCTTGACAACATCTCACCTTGTATTTGAGCCAGTGTGGATAGTAACGGAGGTGAATGGGAGGGAAAAGAGCGAGAAGGAAGTTGGCTTCACCAAAAAGCAGCATAAACAGCTGAATGCATGAAAAGGAAAAAAAAAAAAAAGCCCCAAGGTGAATTAAAGAAAAATAAATGGCTAAAACAGGAGCTTGATGTGATTCCAAGTGTTTTGACATGGAAGCATGTTTCCCATTCCACTTCTCTGCAGAGAAGGTTTCTCTTCGAATTAGATGAACCATAAAATAAAAAGGAAATTTAGAACAACACTGTAAAATGGTGTTTTACAGCCCTTTCCACAAAAAGCTTTCCCTTGAAGAGCTCTTATACCTTGGGCCTTGTCTACGCACTATCATCAGACAGCTTGGAGTATACCAGTCAAATTAAAGCATTTCAGTGCCCGCTCCTCCCGAGCGAGGCTGCAGCTTTTTCGATATAAAGGTGCTTTATGCAAGAATAACTATTCCCATATGGAAAGCAGCGATGATTTGGGAAATCTCTGTGGTTAAATATTATAGAGTGCTTGCTGTGAGCGTTTGCTGTATCATGAAATGGCTTGATGTCAGGGTATATCCCTGTTCGCTGAGAGGGCCTCCAGGACATCCCTACCAGAATAGAGACAACAGAAAGTACCAAGCAAAACAGATTTTATTTTGATCAGTGGTTTACGGGCCAAAGAAATTGTCTGGGACAAGAAGAAAGTAATGTTCTCTATGTAAGGAAAGGAGATGGGAGGAATGCAGATTTGCTTCAGACAACAAAAACGTGGGGGGATGAAACAGGGATTTGAAGGAGCTTCACGGGGAAAGGTGTGCGGGTGAAAGAGGAATCTGTGTGAAGGAGAAGGGAAAGCTTGGTTTCCTTTTGTGCCACTGATGGAGAGCACTTGAGGAATATGCTCAGAGGTGCCTGGCCCAGGGGCACTGCCTGGAGCATTGGTTAGGCTCTGGTGGCCTGAGCACATGAACTCTGGGACGTTGGAGCTCAGTACTGAAGCTGGATGTGGGCTAGGACTGTGACAACAAGGGGAGGAAGACTGAAGGTGCTGGAGCAAGTTAACTACAGAATAGCTGCATCCAAATGAAAGGCTATACCAGTACATGAGAAAAAAAAAACAACCAGCAAACATATAAATGAGAATACCATTAACTCAGTTAGCTAAATCAGTACAAAATCTGTGGTGGTCTGGGCTTCTGCAGCTGGTGGCTGTTGGAAATCAATGTCACTATAGTCTCCATAAGGTGCTCTTCCCGCTCAGCAGCTAATATATGAAAGGTATGTCATAAATTACAGATTTTAAGGTAAAACCAGACCATCTCCCCTGAAGGACATAGTCTGCAAAATTTTTTCCTGTTTAGAAACAACCCTCAGAGCATGAAGACTTCATCCAGTTGGGCTTTCAGAGGAAGAGTAGACAACCTCACTTTTTCATTCCACAGCCGTGCTTAGAGACAGTTTTTTGAGCTGTCTGGAACAATGTGAATTACTGTTCTCTGATATAACTAGCCCAGATATTTTTGTCTTTGAAATACATTACAGATGAAGCCTACACACTTTTCCAGTTATTACGAAAAACCTTGTCCACATGGGGATAAAAGGTGATTATAAAAATATCCTAGTGACCATGTGAACAGCTACTACCTCGTCCTGTTGGTACTAAGCCACATTGCTCTAGGTGGCATATGAACAAAGACCAGATGATGCTCCGGGCCCCAGAGAGCTTCTAGATTTACACAACACATTATAAAACCCTGTAGTGTGATAGACTGACCCGTGAGCTGCTGTTGAAGCCAGCACATGCTCTGCAATCCTTGAAAATCAAGCAGTTTATTTTAGGAGCCTGCCTATGGATTGAGGAGCTTAAATTTGGGCTCCTAATTGGAAAATATTCCAAGTCTATAAAGAGATCAAGATGTTTCCCTTTTCCATCCCAGAAACAACCCCCTCCCTGAAGAATTACAAGCGAATCCCCTCTAAGCACTCCTGTTTGCTGCGGGAACCGAAGTTGAAGTCGTGACACTGAGTCACACATCCTTGGGTCTTTAGAGGTGTCCGGTTGCTCGCTCAACTTGTTGACTCTGCTCCAGTCACTAGCCCTATTTCCTGGACTTATCTCGCCGACCAGATTTCCCCTCCTCTCTCTCCCTCCTGTGGCTCATAAACACTTGAAATCTACTGTAAACCCAATCTAGGCTCACAGCTTGTTGTGAGTACAAGCAGCAGCAGATAGCAGGAGATAAGGAGCGAGGCCACATTGTCTTTTTCCAGCCTGCACTGAGAATTCACTTTTAAATCTGAAAATTGTTTGCTTAAGGAAAAGGAAATGTGCATGTGTGGAGGGCAGGGAGAGAGGGGAGGGAAAAAGAGGAAGGGAGCTGTTTTAGAGACCAAATTGGGTCGTACGAAAGGGAGGATTGATGGAGATTGATGAAGGAAGTTCACTGAGGGTCCCGGTGCAACAGGCACTTGTAAACCCTGTGCTCCTCTTATCCTGCCCTGTTCCTAAACATCAGACTATTCCCAAAGGGGAGGTGGCGTTTCCGCAGTGGAGCCCTTGGATGACCATCTCCCTCCAAGCACTCTGAGGCCAAGTTTTGCTGGAGTGACACCCAGTGGGAAGTTGCTCAAGCCATGGGGAAGGGCTCCAGGCTGTGTCCACATGAGAGAAGAGCTACCATGCCAATGGTGTGACTTAATCACTGAACCAGTAAAAAAATCCCGGTGAAAACACACTTATACCCAGTGCTTAAACTGGAATGGCAGAAGAGTAGGAAATCTCTATCTCCTCCCTCCTGTGTGCATGAAAAGCACTATATATTTCATGTCCCAGCAGCGCAGGATGACATATTGTCAGTTGTCCATGTCAGCTACTGCTCACATCAGCAGAACTAAGTTATTTCACCTCCCAGATCAAGAGGAGGTCAGGTCTAACTGCAGGCTTTGGTAAGCACTGCTCTGTTGATGCCTGTGAAGCAGCGTGATTCCTGCCTGACAGCGTTCTGCCGGCAGCATTACGGTGCTG
This sequence comes from Grus americana, assembly GCF_028858705.1. Taxonomy (NCBI): domain Eukaryota; kingdom Metazoa; phylum Chordata; class Aves; order Gruiformes; family Gruidae; genus Grus; species Grus americana. The sequence goes on from NC_072875.1 coordinate 7,022,549, forward strand.
GGGTGGTTACAGTGACAAAAAAATGTACTTTTACAGGTGCAGCTGACTTTGCTCACGTGGTGGTTTTATTGCACTGCTACAATGCATAGCCGGAGCTGCTCCGTCTCTGCTTGGGGTGTTGTGTGGTACGTGAATACTCCTGTGCTGGTAAAATGCTCAGGGTGAAGGAAAACTCTGGAGCTACGGGGCTATAAACACTTTTATACAAGTGTTTCTGTACAAGGCAGGGATGGTCCCTTTAGCTGTATCACGACAGTTAACGCAGCAAAGCTCTCTAGCACAGATTTTGATCATGGTGATGAAGCTCTCACGGGCTCCTACAGGAAGAGAAATCTGCTCAAAGTAAGCACATCCAGCAGCCCCAGAGCGCTTCTCTCTGAACCGTGCAAAATTTCCTTTTGATCTTTGAGGTACCAAGATATCCCAACTTCCACAGATCAGATAATGACTCAGGGCCCGAGGCAGCCCAGGTCTGAAGGGAATGATAAAGAGAGTTTGTGATCCTTGCATGGAAAGTGCTATGCAAATTTATGAATTGATCTCCTGATGGTGCTGAAGTCAATAAAACCCGCTGTTGACTCCACTGGGTGCAAGATTCAGACCTTTTGTGATAAATTTTGGAGTCCTTGGTAGGTGTTCCTTGAGAAGCTGGGATACAGCAGGGATACACCCAATGCAGGGAGATTTGAGGGGCTAATCCTTCTCTCTGTGCACACCTAAGATCCAGGCAGCTTTAAGGTGCACGTGTAGGAAGCATCCACATTTTTACAACTGCTTTCAGACTAGCTACCTCTCAAGAATTGTCTTTGGGAACAAACGTGTTAGAAACAACCAGAAACAAGGAGAAATTATGAGGCATAAGAAAGAAAAGAAGAAATTGGACCGGCCATTGTCACCTTCTTTATCAATGGAGCAGGGATGTCTCATTTGGAAAACTCAATTTATTTTCTGGGATCAGAGAGGCTCTGATGAAGCTCCAGGAGCTGAAAGAGGAGGATGAGCTGCTGATTCGGCTGGTGACCAAGTGCTCCATGGAGGCAGCTCCTCGTCTTGCAGCCAGTCAACTGCAAAAAAAAAAAAAAAAAGTCTCTACTTATAGATATTAATGGGTCCTAGCAGGACTTACAAAACTGTCTGGCCCCAGGAAATGGTGGTGGGAATTAAGTACTGATGTGCTTTATCACGTGCAGTTTTAAGAGTCTACTTTGCAGACCTGTCCTTCATTTTTTTCTGTATTTTGGTTCCCCATCTGCAAAATAAAGATAATGGCATGGCTCCATTACACAAAATCTTTGCGGCGACAACTATGCTGAGATGCTATGGCAACGAGGGCTGTGTAATACTGAAGATAGCAAGGGATGCGAAGGGCAGAGAGCTGGCTTGTGTCAAGCATGTCCTTTTGCTGGGAAAGGATGGAGCAAATCAGCAAAGCCTCCCTCCATCGGTCCTTTCCCAGAGAAACTGTGTGCAGGTCTCACACGCGGGGAGTGGCTGAAGTATCACATGAGTTTATTTTAGGAAGGAAGAAAGCGGACATCTATCCCCTATTTGTTGAGCAGTCTCAATCCATGTGGATTCTCTGCTCCATCACATCCTCGCACCTCCCCACACCACTGTCTCTGGCCTCCCTCAGCAAAGTCCTTCATCTTGCTTGTGTTTACGCATTGCCACTGAAGTAGAAGGGCAATGAAAGCAGATGGCAGCTGCAGAACCACAGCTTTTATGGCCGAGCCGTCAAAAAACAGCCTCAAAAAATATGAGGTAGAAATCTGAGGGCCTGGGGAGCTGCTAAAATACCATCCCTGAGTCCCTAGCTGAAGTCAGGTAAGGTCTTTTTGGGCTTTCCCTTGCCTGGACCTTTCGTGGAAGAGTGGTTTCAGCTCCTGTTCTCCATCCTTGCCCATTTCCTGGCTCCTGCTGCGACACTTTGATTCATATGGCCCAGCCACCCGTAACCACCCAGGGAAATAGAAGCTAAGCCAGGCAGCTATGGTCATTCATTTTCCCCTCAGGGGGAGGAAAAGAAGCCAAAGATAAGATCGCTTCATTTAAGCCAGAATCCATTTTTCACTGGCCAGTTCTCGCAAGTGTGATCCCTCCAGCAGGAACGGCATGACTGCCGCTGTCTTCAATAGAGTCAAGACCTAAACTATCTGGGAGAAGATTCTTTGTCCTCAGAGCCACATTTCCTTGGCTGGTTCCCCCCACTGCGCAATGCAGACATTTCCTGGGAATTGGGACATTTAGCTCTGCCACAGGCACACCAAATGACCCCGTGCCTCAGTTTCCCCATCCCCATTTATCAGGAGTTTCGACATACAAAACTACTGGGCATCTCTACTCGTCTGAAGAGCCCTGGTGACAGTTCCTCATTATCTTGGGAGGAGACGGGGATTCAGACACGTTTCTCTCTCCCATTTCCCATCCCATTATCCTCTTCATAAAAATGAACTTTCATCAGGCCTATTTTAAAATGTTTGGGGTTTATTTGCTACTGTAATCGTTAGCTAGCCGCCAGATGGCAAGGCAACACAAGCCAGCAAGCTTTCCAAGTTTCTGGTTAAGACAATGACACAATTGAGGACAAATAAACAGAAACAGAAGAGCAGAACGTAAGCGAATGCAGAGCACCAGGACGAGGGAGCAGGAGGGGGCCAGCCCTGGAGAGAGGATCAAAAGGCACCTGTCCCAGTGGGGGAATCCAGGTCATCATTGCAGCCTTGTCCTGGTCCTTATCTGCCCCGGCACCCATCGGCCAATGCTTCAGTGGAAGGTGCAAGGAGCATCCCAGAGAAGGATGCAACAGCATCGCATGGCTATTGCTTTTTTTTTTTTTTTTCCCCTTCCTTTCTTTCTTTGTTACAAGATGTTCTGCGGACAGCAAAATTCATAAAGCCTGGTTTCCTGTGGGTTCGTGTTCCTCGTCCCCTAACTCATCACATTCCTCTCACTGTGTCCTCTCCGACAGGCGAAGATTAGGCCAGGGCTGGGCTGGTGCTGATGAGCACTGGCAGAACGTGTAACATCAGAGCCTGCCTCTTCCTTGTTGGGGGGGCTCATCTGGGTCTCTCCCCTCCACCCAGCTGCTGATTTTTGCAAAATCTGTAGAAATTTAATTATGATTGGGACATCTAGCCTTTCAGAGGCTGTTTGGTCAGAGTTGGTCAAGGAGGCTGAGAGAACAGGGGAGATTGCTCAAGCTTCCTTTCGTTGGGAGCCCAGCTAACCCTCCCTGCTGCACAGGTTCAGCAGCGCTGAAATATTTCACAAACGCCTCTTGAATTGAGACTTTCTTGCAAGTGTTTTCAGATTTGAAGTGCTTTGTTTTGGTATTTGTCAAATGCTTACTATTTTTTTTTTCCATCCTGAGAAACATTTGGTTAGAAAGAGCCCTTTGATTCTATTTCAAACAGCATGAAAGCTCAATGTTTAGGTGTTTCAATTCTATTCCTATTTTCATGATTCCTTCCCTCCTTTTTCTTTTTAAACATATTTTAGCTGGAATAGTCAAAGCTTCAAAATCATGAATCAGAAAGTGCATTTTTGCACTGCTTGGTGGAGTTGCTTGTCCTGGGGGACCTGGCTCATTGCTGGCTGTTCCTCATCGTGCTCTCCTTGTGATGTTGCTGTTGACTTCAACAGGACCAAGATGCAACCAGGCAATGGGAAACTTAGCCTGGTTTTACGTCTGAAATCCAAAAGGTGCTTACGCCGCTACCATAAATACAATGATTTGCCAAATGTAAGCTTGTTCTTAATGCATCTTCAGTACCAGTGCACTTGGCAAGTGTTGGGATGAAGGATTGAGGATCGCCGCAACCCCGAGGCTGAGCCGTGCAGGCTGTGGCTGAGCTGCAGGCAGGGCAGAGCGGAGCGTATAGGCTTCCTGCCCAGGCTATATCTGCCTGGTAATTATAGAGACAGCCATGATGTCACCCAGGGTGGAGGTTTACATTCACCAGCATGAAATTTCGCATGAGCAGCCTGTAAAGCAACACGGTGATCATCCCTCTCCAGCATGCACGCAGATTAATGGGTCTGCGAAGGAAACCATTGCCCTTGTACCTTCTCCCCCACATATGCCTCCAGCAAGTGGAAAGCTGCTGTTTCGCCTCAGGAGAGGGTGACAACGCGAAACATCGCAGCTTTGCCTCCAAGGGGGGAATTCTTTCCATTCCTCTCCAAAGCCGTGCCCCAGATTTTGTCCTGGAATAAAATCAGATCCTCTGAGGATTTACTGTGGTGCTTATTAAATTTTCCAGTGTGCTCTGTGTGTCTCCTAAACACCTGAGCAAGACGAGCCTTAGCCTAGAAAGCTCGCCATCCAAAACACCTCCTCACCCAGCAGAAACGTTGTCTCTGGGCAGACAGCCACGTCACAAGCTGAGTAGCTGGAGGAGGGCGAATTATTCCTATTGCCTAACATTCTACGAAAGTAACAGCCAGACCACTTACTCAGGGGCCCCGTGAGAGTCTGGGCACAAGTTGAGTCACGAGCGGGTGCCACCACCCACCACGAGTAGACCACTGTGAAGTTGCTTGCATACCTTGAGCAGTATGTGTGCCCGTCAAGTGGCTCCTGACACTGAAAAGTCCCTTGTGCTGGGTGTTGTGATTGCTGGCTGATTTGGAAAGTGGTAATTTCAGCTACCCCACGAATTTGTGGAGCCTGGATGTCCTCGTTCCCTGTCTGCATCAGAAAAGCGGCCAGAGCTTCCAGCTGAGCTGGCTTGAATGATTGCAACAGTTGAAACAGCAACGCTTAGGAAAAAAGTATCGCCCCCCGAAAAAATCTGGGGCTACCTGAAATATTTCAAAATCCCAGGTTTCCCAATGTACAAGTGTAACTGGGATCACAGCTCTTTTGTTTTTAAAATTCCCCACCCCCACCCATGCTTTTTCTCTGCTAACTTCAGATCACCTGCCAATGGCATGATGATCATCCCAGCTCCAGGGACAGTCCTGCCCCCACACAAGGGCACAGCCAGTTCCTCTATAATTAGTTGCATTTTTCTTCATACTGAATGTCACCTAGAGAAAGCTGCTGCACTTGGTGGCATGTGGAAATACCAGCAAATACTTTCACTGAGGCCAGGACCTTACTGTTCTCTGCCTTTAGTCAGAATCCTTCTTTCACTCATGGTAGTTTCACAAGGCACAGAAAGATTTCCAGTTTTAAGGGCTTGAGATTATTCACTGCCCCGATGAATCTCAAAATTGCCAAGGAAAGATATACATCATGGTATTTTCCACTTGGCTGGGCAACAAGATGGATCCAGTTGGAGGCAAGCAACCTTGGCAGACAATGAGAAGGATGCTGAAGCTTCCCATGCTGGCTGGAGACAGGACAGCACAACCCAGAGAAAGAAATGTTATTTGTGCAAAGAAGCCAGTTTCTGCTCCCTGAGCTTTAGGGCTCTCATTTTCCTTATTTATTTTACTTAACCCCTTGCTCCAGGGGAATTCAATGATGTGGATGGTAGAGCTCAAACCTGGGCAGAGCAGCAAGTAAATCAGGTTTGCTGCTGTAGAGAAATCTCTCTGCATTTCTGCCTGGGCCTTTTGAAAATGACTGTGGAGGAATGAGCATAGGCACTCTCCAGAAAGGGTGATTGAAAGGCACTCAGTGGAATATCTGTCTTTATTTAACTTGGAAGCAACGCTGCTATTGCCTTTCTATTGCCTACTGAGGTCACCGCTGCAGCCCATCATGCTCGCTGGCTCCTGGCTGCTGGGACGCGCTGCCCAAGACCCGCTGGCTTCTCTATCCGACAGCCGGCCACCGTCAGAGATGTTTTTCTTCGCACCGCTGGTTCCCAGTCTCGCCGGGAGACCTGCTCACGAGCCAGCGCCTGTCACCAAACCAGAGCTCCACCTCTGCCAAATGATTCATTTCTTCTGGCTTCAGATTTTATATATATATATATATATACACACACACATGCACGTATATATTTACATATGTAAAACCTACCACAGCGGTGTCTGGGAGGTGAAAGTGCCCTCTTGTGGCATGCTGTCCCCTGACTTTGCTCCCAGGGATCCCTGTCCCCAGCCAGGAGGAGTGGGATGGGGGTCACATTCTTGGTGGGATGCAGCAGGGGCAGCCAATTTGAACAGGGTTCAACTCTCAGCTGCAACAAGGCTTAGACCAAGCAAGACAAAATATCCCAGTGTCTGCCTCCAGCATCACAGCACGGTGCGCAGATGAGCAGATCTGAAAGCTCAACCAAGGTACGAACGTCACGGAAGATGATCCAGACCCAGTCACAACCTTTCAGCTGTGATTACTGGGCTTTCTTTAAGAAACCACATGCCCTGACATGAAAATCGTAAGCAGAGTCAGGGCCATTGGGTGGCTGGTGCTGCTGTGAGCACTTGGAGGCATGGGACAGGTTGGGGTCTGATGTCCTTGGATCTGTTATTGACTTGCAAAGTCAGGCTAGGGAAAAGATGGGTGTTTTTGCATGGGTTTACACCTGGAGAGCTCAGTGTCTGAGCTTAAATCAACGACATTAAATTGCTTTCATGTCTTCTTGTCCCACTGCAGAAGGTGGGCTGGAGCACTGGGTGTAAGCTGAGAACTGGCCCCACTTTGGTACGGCTGAGGTTAACCAGAGCAGAAAACCAGATCAGGATGTCCCTGGGCAGGATTGCACCAGCCTAGGGGTGCTGGTGTAACCCAACAAGCTTCCCTTTCTGCGGGGACGTGGCCTCCTGCCCTCTGAAATGGGCATTTGTCCTTTTTAGGTATGCTAACGCAGCAGCGTTTCTGTGCTGGGCTGTCTGCAGATCCAAGGACACCCTACGACATTGGCTTATGCTCAGACCACCAAGTGAAGATCATCTGAGCAAGAACTCAAGCCTTGGCTTGAAAGACTTGGGTTTCTGACCCCGCGTGCTCTTCGTGGGTGATCTCGGGCAAGGTGCTGCACTGGGAGCCACGAATGCCCTGTGGTGCCTCACTCCTGTTGACTTTCCAAATCTCATCTCTGTGGAGCTGCAGAGTCCTGACCACAGCCCGTGGCGGTGCCTGTTTGCGCTTTGGGATGAGTTTGCAGAAGGGGGATGAGAACACTTCCTTACCACCCAGGGATGCGATAAATACAGTAAAGATTATGTCATGTGCAGATGAAACAGGCCGTAAATGTCCATCAGAGACACCGATACAGCAGGAGGGCTACAGATCTGCACGGAGTTGCCCTTGGGAGGCGGGTGTCCAAATTCCCCAGGCTTTCATGGCTTGGTGACCAGGGATGTGAGTGTTTTTCCCTGGGAGCAGGGATGTTGCTCACACCTGTGTTGTCGACCTGCCGTGAGGCTTTCATGGAAAGTCCCATCATGTCATGTCAAAAAGAAAGCTGCAACCTGCAGGCTTCATGAATATGCCTTCTTTCCCTCTTTTTTTCCACAGTTATTTTTTGTTGTTGGTTTTGCTTTATTGGTCTGACCAGATGTTCTAAACATCTGGCAATGGCATGTTTATTTTTTAGGCTCTTCTGCTTTATGTTAGTGACATAGCAGTGCAGAAAGGAGCAGGAACACCTTTTGCCTCGCGACCCAGATGTTTTGGCATCTTCATTGCTGGTCCACTGGTGCCCAGCATGCCATCCCCTGGCTCTCCTGCCGTGGCCCCAGTTAAACTGGTTAACCTCCAGTACTTCCCAGGTCCAGGAAGCCTAGTTTTGAGGCGTGGTGCAGAAGGAGATGAATAATCAATGGGGCTAGGTCAGAGGTTTGGCTTTGGTAGGGCTTCCCTTCATGACCTAGGGAACGTTCCCAACTAACGTGCTATAAGTGCTAGGTAATAAGTCACACGTAAAGTTCTGGCTGGAAGTTTTCCCTGAAGAAAGGTAATGCTAAAATACTATTTTATTTTCTAAGTGAAAAGATTTCACAGACTTGCCTCAACTGCAGAAGGGAAATATTATTAGGAAACTACAATTCAATATTTTTTAGTTATTTAAAGATAAGAGATAATCCGTTCTTTAACAAAAATAAATTGGGGGCATAAGGTAAAACATTTGTTTTTCCACTTTTGAGCTGAGAGGTCCATTTTATATGTGTGTGGGGAAAAAAGCCGTGCACACGTTCTGGACAAGCTCCATTTATGAGCATCCCCCGTCTGTCGCAAGAGAGCACACACACTGTCAGCTCTCCAGCTGTGGTTTTGAACTGCCGGCCTGCGGTGAGCAGGAAAGTAATTACTCTATAGCGCCGTTTTCACAGCTCTCTTTTATGGAGACAGTATTGTCTGGAAGCAAGGTCTGTCTCGCTAAATATTCACTGATAAAACTGCGGCTCGCTGCTCCAGAAGTGAAACAGGAAATTTATCCAACACCTCTGCGGAGCCACAGAAAGCAGAATGCTGGAAGACTGGAAAGCATAAAAATTATTTCAAGGTACAGAAGTCCTTGGCCTGGGCTTTGGGTTGTGAAAATTGAGGTTGCTCTGCTGACATCAATACAGATTTGCTGCAGCGAGGTGAGGAATTTCATGATTGCAAAGGCATATTCCCAAGCAAAATTGTCTTCCCATCTTGTGGTCTTAATAATAAAGCTCCAAACCAGCTGGCTGCTCTCTCTTACCTGAAACCAAAAGGGGATTTGTGTTTTTTACTGTATTACCTATCAACTTCAATTATCTTCTTTTTCCCTCCGTATGGGAAAGAAGATCCATGAAAAGAGCCAGAAGGAAAAGAAATACATTTTTCTAGAAACAAATGTGTTAATTCTCCCATCCTTCCATCTCCAGGGGAGTGGTTAGAGAAGTGGGGGGCTGTGAATCAGGACTGCTGGATCTTATTTTAGAGAGAGCTTTCAAGGGATGCCGAGGGGATGTCTTGCGGCTCATCAGCCACTGTGGATGGTGCTTTTTAGGAGTTACAGAAGAAACATGGAGCCACCGATGGTTTCAGCTGCTGTGGCAGGTTGCTGCGTCCCATCTCCCAGGTGTCTCAGCTCCGTGCGGAAGGGATGGACTATTTTAGTGCCTATCGGGATGTATCGAGGATTAGAGGAATTACCAAAGGCTTGCAGGGGATTGCCAGCACGCTAGCAAGGGGTCAGAAGGTTATCAGCATGATGGAGAAGCTATATTTCTTATATGTCTTTCCATGAGAGGGAAAAAAAAAAAAACCTCAGCTGAGTTGGAAAAGCCCCATCAACTGCTCCTTCTTGGTGGCACTGTCATCTAAGACTTAGGGCACATCAAAGAGGCCCCGTGTGCCCCAGAGCCGTGACTCCTGAAGGAGGATTGGGTCCACAAAGTAGTTCTTCTCGTGCTGGGACCTGATGGAGGGCACAGGGTGGAGAGCGGTCAGTCAGATGGGGCACGAACAGAACCGAAAGAGATCTGCGAGCTCCCCAGGGCTGGCCTGGGGAACGTCCCCTGGCAGCAGCGGTAACTGATACAAGAAAATGGAGAACTGCTTCGTCTTTCTCTCTCTCTGTTTGGGGAAGTGAGAGGGAAATCTCCTACTGCAAAGTGCCTGCAGATGCTGATGAAGAGTTCCAACAGCAGCATTTGCACGCCTCCGGAGAAGGATGATGAGCGTGGAAAGAGGCAGCCCTCAGCCCAGCCGGAGCAGCCGTGGTCCTCACTGGCACAGGGTGCCCTTTCTTACATCAGTGAGCACCAGGATGTGCCTCATAATGGGGCAGCGATGGGTTGATCACCACGATGCAGCCCCAAAGCTGGTGAACCGACTGTTGTCTGCAGCCTAGACAGTGACAATTTCCACCTCCCCGTGAAGATGCTTTCTTCCACCTTCCCCATCTTTGCCCTCTAGCGAACACAACCCATGGGGTTAGATAGAGGGGTCCATGAGAGCCTGCCTGGGCAGGGCTGGAAGGGAGCTGGTGGAGCAGAAGACCTCATGCTGTATGTGCTCCCTCAGGCTGGCTCCCAGCACGGTAACACTCTGAAATGCTGGCACCTTGTGGCAGCTTGGGAAAATAGCATTTATAGCAAGGCCAAACCTGCTCTTTGAAATCCCTTGCTGTTTCAGATCCGGTTGGATGGGGAGGAAATTCTGATAAGCAGAGAGAGAAATCGGGCACATTTGTTTGGGGAGAAGGTCTGAGGATGCCAAGAAGGGATGTGGAAGTCCTGCTCCTCCCACCGCGCTATTTCTGCAGCAGCCCTGTCCTGGCTGTGCGAGCATTACATAGGAAGTGGTCTTTCAAACAGCAAACTTCCCAGATGCATTTTGATCCTAATTCTTCCTCCATGCCATAATTTGCCTTCCCTGTGGTATCTGGGTTGGGAGCCTGTGTCAGTCAGCTGAGGAACTGAGACCACATGAGACATTTTCCCTCATCCTGGTGATCTCTCTCATCTCATTTTGGAAGATCTAAGAGACCTGGGATTTGACGGCAGTTCTGTCCTCACTGGCCAGCAGCACTAGATATATTGTGAGGGTGAAAAATGTCTGTGGATTTGGATGAGATCTGGTCCAACTCTTTTTGGCAGGTGGGCTATCAGCTGAGCTCAGTTGCAATCCTTATCCAGCAAAGGAAGGGTTACTTAAACCATATGAACACGTGAGTTCCCACAGATGCAGTTGAAGGTTAATTCATATAGGTGCTCAGCGGGTGCCAAATCTCTTCACTAAGAGTCTGGACAGCTGTCCTGTAGAAGCACAAATTTTTATCTCAGTGTATTAAATTGTTAAGATACTGCAGAGCACTTCCCATCCCTCCCTCCTGCTCCTGCACTGTTCTCCCACTGCTGCTTTTCCATGCATGCTGCTCCTGGTGTGGAGACACTGTCTGAGATGCTCCAGGAACTCCAATGACCATCACTGCTTCACTGCTTTGAAACCGTCTTGGGGACCTGGAGCCTTTTAATAGAACAGGAAACGTCAAATATTACATGGATATAAATAACTCGGTAAAAGCGGATTACAGGAACATCTGGTTTTGCACACTCCCGTACGGTGTGATGGCATGGGGAGAGAAACAGAGATAACTCACAATTATTGTCCATAGCAAGACACTTTTGGGTGTCAGCAGGGTCGTGCCCTGGTCATCCGAATCTGCCCAAGAACAAGTCCCCTGTCAGCTATGATGGGAATCCAGGATTACGGATGAGTCCAAGTCAGTAGCATAATGAGTGGACGTATGTCCTACCTCCAAAGCACAGTCCTACTTGTCATCAGCTCTCCCAAATACTTCCTCCTGCTTACCCGTGTTGACTGTCCTGTCCGGGCTGTGGCTCGGCCAGCTGGCCCGTGGCCAAGGGCCGTCTCGCTCAGGCGCTGGGAGACGTGAACTCAAAAAACCTGGAAAGGATGACGCAGAGCCAGGTGTCCATATAGCTGTCCTGATAACCTGGCTTCCCTGCTCCCCGTGGCTTCATGCCTTAGCTTAGAGGTGGGAGGATGGGAAGGTGTCACGGAGGTTTCTTCTGCAGAGCATCTGCTTGTCTTGCAGCCTGTGGAGGCTGGAAGGACCAGGGTGGCTACACGCTCCCAGGGAGGACTTCTTGTGAAACGTGTGCTGGGTTGCTTCTGAGAAAGATAACCAACTTATAACGAATATGCAGACTTGCTGAAGTGATGTTTTTACAGCCATGATGGGCTATGGAAGATGATGCTTGTAGAGAAAAGACCAACTGAAGATAGATCAACTGCAACAGTGGGAAAGAATAGACACACTTTTGGAGGCAAAATCCTTCTTCAGTGAGTGCTTTGTGCTTTTATTTTACTGGTGAGGCAGCCTGCGAGCATTTCTTTACCCAGAGAGGCTTCTGACATGTAAGCCCAGCTCTAAATAGCTTCTTACTTTATTAGAAATAACCATTGGCACAAGCTGCCACGGGAAGTGATGGATTCTCCATCTCTTGAAGTCTTTAAATCAAGACCGGATGCCTTTTTGGAAGAGATGCATAGCCAAACAGAAATTATTGGGCTCACTGTAGGAATGAAGGGACGGACTCATATGGCCTGCGTTAGACAGGAAGTCAGCCTGGATAAATCTATGGTCCTTTCTGGCTTTAAGATCTATGAAAGTTCAGATCTGCAGCCAAAGTATGGGACTCTTCACGTGCCTTTAAAAGAAAAGCGCCCCAGGGTATGGGAAAGCCTCTGAACTGCTTGGAAAGCTACCAGTACCTACGGATTTATTTTCACTGGTACCTGAAGCAATGCCATTTCCCAGTCAATTATCTGTTCTCTGGACTTTAGATGAGGAGAAGAGCTCGGAGGGCCAGATGGGGACCTGGGAGGCAGGCAGGATGCTGTAGGATTTGGGTTGCACCCCTGCTTGGGGAGATTGCTGCTGGAGGGACCACGTACCATGCAGAGCATGAAGAAATGCTCTGGCATGGCTGGTCCAGGCTGCTGAGTTTGGCTGCCCAGCTCTGCTGCTATGGGATAACCCGGTGGAGAGTGGAAGAAGGTCTGGGGAGGATTTTGGGCATTGCCTCAACTATTGAATTGTGTCGGATTTGGCTCCTTTGCACTTACTGGCTTGCCATGAATGAACCCCCCCCCCACTTGAGGGGACCTCTTCCCCAGGAGGAAAATGAAAGACATGGCTGCTCAGTCTGCTGCAGTGAAATAATAAGGAGACCAAGGCTTCATTGATCAGAAAAAGGAGGGTAGACAGGCAGGTTCAGAGTTCAGGAATGAGTCAGTGCGAGCTAGGTTTCCCCTGGCCCATGCACCCTGAGCTGTGCACGCTGGCCGGCGCCTGCGGCGTGCAGTCGGGTATGTCACCGCATGGGGAGGCTTTGTCTCTGGGACCCCCCTCCCCACGGCTTTCGTTGCCCCACACCTGCCTCTTTAGCCCAGGTGCTGGTTGTGGTGGTTTGAACTGGAAGCAGACTGAGCCTCCGCCAACCTCGTTTCATGCTACCCGCCAAAAAATCCTCCAAATGATCACAGCTTTTGGTTCCCAGGGATAGTTGGGCACTCAAGCCACGATTGCAAATGCATCTTCTCCACCATCCATCTCCTTCCCAATCCTTCAGCGTTTGGGGGTGGCCCCTTTTTCACCCTCTCCTCCCAAGTGAACTCATCTCAGTAATTCCAGCAGCTGGGAAAGCTGGTGCAAACTCCCTGCCCCTGCAAGCTGAGCGGCCAAAACAAGTGGAGCTCAGAGGATATATTTTTGGCTCCATCTCTTTTCAGCACTCGGGAGATGAATGTGGAAAGCAAGCCAGAAAAGCCAGTAGTGAATGAATCCACTGGGTGCAAAATTAAGATGAAAAGCACGATCCAGATCTGTTAACAGCAACGTTGCGCTTCAGATTTAACAAAGGTGAACCGAAAAGAACAGAGACCAGAGAGGAGTTTATGAGTTTATAACCCTCGTGCACGTTTTCCAGCTGATCTAATAAGAAAAGAGCGTGTTGCCCTATAACTTTTGCCTCCCTGAAGGAGAAAAAGGGACAGAAACGGAGTCTTTCTCAGCTACGAGCCTGTCTGCACCTACCAGATCTTGTGACCTCGGCCAAGAGGAAGGTGGGTTTGCGCTACACTTCGCTGGAGCTCACTCATCTCTAACCCTTCTCGGAGTGTTTGCTGGCTCCAGCCCAGGGTTTGCAGTGCCGGCCGGCCGGCGCCAGGCGGCTCCCAATGATGCTTTTCAGGCCACAGCTTGCTGCAGGGTTAAAACAAGTCCAGAAACATGGGGAAGCTGAGAGTGTCACTTCAGAGAAAAGCAAAATGTAAAGTATATGCGCACGTTTAGTCCTGCAGGAAAGACAAAAAAAGAAACCCCAAAACCAAAAAAAACCCAAAATAATGAGAGGTGCCGGGAAATGTCTATGAGTCTTCAGAGGTGAGATGCACCCACAGCGCACCCGGCCTTCGCTGCAGCTCAGATGCCATTTCATGTAGTGTTAAGTCTTTTAAGTGAAGCTGACAGTTCAGAAACTGTCTTAAAGAGTTCAGATCCACCTTAACCTTAAAAACAAGCTGCTTTATTACTGGAGAAATGCCTCTACCATTCCCTCCTCTTTTTTGATTTAAACGAAAACATTATAATGTTGCAACCCAAACACTTGTGCTAATAGATGAGAATGTATAAGTGACATTGAGTTGCTGCTGATAGTAAAAGGAAGTGAAACTGGTTAAAATGTTTTCTTTCATTACCCAAGCAGAATGAAAGAAAGAGGGAAAGAGGGAAAGAGGGAAAGAGGGAAAGAGGGAAAGAGGGAAAGAGGGAAAGAGGGAAAGAGGGAAAGAGGGAAAGAAAGAAAGAAAGAAAGAAAGAAAGAAAGAAAGAAAGAAAGAAAGAAAGAAAGAAAGAAAGAGAAAGAAAGAGGGAAAGAGGGAAAGAGAGAAGGAAGGAAAGCAGGAAAGAAGGAAAGCAGGAAAGAAAGCAGGAAAGCAAGAAGGAAAGCAAGAAGGAAAGCAAGAAGGAAAGCAGGAAAGCAGGAAAGCAAGCAAGCAAGCAAGCAAGTCTAATACATTACGATTTTTAGTTGTAGGAATGGAAGGGCTTCACTATAACACCAGTGAGGATTTTATTTGCTCTTACTTCTAATTGGAAAATGTGCTTTTAATGCAACTGAAATAAATATAAGAAATATGTGTGTACTTGCTGAAGCGGAAGCACAAGAAGCATGTTGCACTGAGCCTGGGTAGGTTTGTTGAGCCTGGGAGACTCGGCAGCGGCTGTGCCAAGGAATGGGTTTCTGCTCAGTGATAGTGGGCAAATCCTGCCTTTCCTTGTGCTTTGCTTTCCAGCTGTATAATGAGGATTAGAAAATCTTCCTCCTGTGTAAGGAGCACTGAAACGGGGCTTTATCCTATGGCTAAAGTATGTCCCCATGGACATACATTCTCCAGATGCCCTGCGTGGACCTTACCAAGTCCGTTAATCCTGCTGCGGGGTAGGATCGCTTGGCGTCCCGCGATGCTCCGGCATTGCTCTGCGGAGGTGCCTGCACTGGCACTGCTGTTTTCAGAGCCGAGTCACTTGACCTCTCACTATAGCTCAGCTCCCGACCGTTTCGAAAGTAAATATGCTCCTTTCCTATGGCGGGGGTGACAGCGCTTCCCTGCCCTACAGATGTGCAGTGAAGATAAACAGCCTGCAGACTGTGAGCTTCTCCAGATGCTGCAATGGGGGCGACCGGAGGCAGAAATAACCCAGCAAAGCAGGGTAACACCCCATCTGGGTGCTCCAGACCTCATCCCCGCGAGCACAAACCTCACGATGGCACAGCGAGGATTTGCTTGCGCGCAATAACCCTCTTTTATCAGAGGACCCTGCACCCCTTTTGCTTTGCCCTCCCCCCCCGGGGAGTTCGTGGGGTTCGGAGGGGGGGGCCGGTTGAGGATTGCCTTCAGGAGGCGTGCTTGTGCTTTCTTAGGCGCTTGCCACCCTAGAAGGGAGAGGCGAAGCAGAGATGCAATCCCTCCTGTTTATAGCAAACCGTCTCGCGAATACACAGCGCCTTCGCTGCAGGAGATGCAGCTTTCTGAGAAGGTGCTGCCCGCCACCTCTGTGAATTAAAGAAAAAAAATAATAAAAAAAAAAAAGTGCTTTTAATGGTGAACTACAAAGGTTTGGAGTTTTGAAGAAGCAAAAACAACTTCTAGGATGCTGGGGTGGGAGCAACGAAAGAAAGAAATGGGCTTCAGTGTTACAGATAATTGCAGGGAGGAAGAGCAGAGACATGGAGATACTCCAAAGAGGTCTTACGTAGGAAGGTGTCCCGAAATGGGCGCTCCTTTCTCGTTCAGGTGGAGGCTGTGGCCATCTCCACTTCCCACATGGGGTGGTTTGCCAAAGCTCTTTGTCACGCTGTGCGTGCCCCAGAAGTGGCTGCCCTGTCTTAACCTGCACCGTGACCTCCGCAGGGGAAGAAATACAGTGGTCTGAGAGGAGGGAGGGGGAATCAGAGCTTCCCGAGGAGGACTGGAGGAAAAATAAAAATAATTTGGGGAAAGATTAAAATCTCAACCTCAAATCCCCTTACTCCTTCCCCCGGGGCTGCATCCCCTCTTTGCATGCCCTCCTCCGGCTTGGGAACTGGCTCCAGCAGCGCTTGCTCCCTGCTCAAGTCTTGGAAATCCGTGATGTTTCTGAGCAGGATCACCGTAAAAGCACTCAGACTAAGCGGGGGGGGCGGGGGGGGCGCGGTTGCTCGTTGAGGCTCTCCTCTTGATGAAAGCCAGTGGGGTTTTTCACCAATAAGGCAGGAGTGAAAGCAGGGCCTCAGCATTTGGCTCCTTGTTATTAAATTGCTTGTAATTCTAGGCAATGTCCCAAGGCTTGCTGAAAGGGCTGTGTTCATCATACAACAAAATAATAGCCATCATAATTAATAAACTCTAATGGGAAAACACAGAAGCCAGAGCGCAGGTAAATGACAGGGGCAGAGAATCCTTTTAACGTCTACAGGACTAACCCTTCGCACTTCCCTCGCAGCCGAATGTGCTTCAAATATTTTCCAACCGTTTACACATCCTTTTCTCGTAACTTGCATTGCATCCCTTCACAGACAGAGTCACTGAGATTTCCAGGGCTGCGGTGCTGTGGTCCCTGGTTGTCCTTTCCTTTCCCCTGCCAGTCCCTGGCCTCTGTGTAAGCATGGCTGGAGGAGATGGAGAGGATGGGAGGGTTGGGAGTCGCTGGGGCTGGGAGAAAAGCGGGGAGCAGGGATGCTTAAAATAAACCCGATTCGCACATGAGTGTTATTGCAGCCGTGCTGGGTAAGGCCAGGTCTGTCCTCCTGAGAGGAGTGCTGGCTGCCAGCAAAAATCCTCTTAACAACAATTAATGGCATCTAATTACGCTTTCTTTTGTCTTTTATTTAGCAATGGGGCTCAGCCCAGGAAGTCCTGCCTTCCACTGTTGGAGTGTTTTGACTCAGGGACTGCAAATGGCCTCATTTCTTGGACAAACATGACCATGAAGGTCCCTAAGCTCCTGCTGGTCCTCTCCTACCCACCACATACGCCCAAGGGCCCTGGGTGTCATGGCGAGATACCCTGCACCATCAGCATCCTGGAAAAATGTCCCTCCTTCCCTCCCCAGGTCCCTTTGTCCCCAGTGTCCCCTCAGGGGCCGAGTCTGTCCCAGGGAAGAAAGCCACCAGCTCAGAGGTGTGTGATGAAATGGTTGCCATTAAGCCAAACCAGCGGCTCCACTGTTGGCTCATACTGGGAGCCAAAGGGGGAAGTATCCTCTCTGAGCACTGACAGCCACAGCATTGGTATTTCCTGACCCAAAAATGGTTTCTTTAGTAGCCCTCAGTGGATTTTTCTTCCTTGAATTTCTTGAGCTGGTTCTTGGCCCCGTGTCAGCCTTTCATCTCTTCTGGCAGTTTCTGATGGCATCCGTTTCGTTGTCCTCCTGCGGTGGACAAACGGGCTTGAAGGCGGGATGCAGCAGGATCCTGGCACAGCATCTCCGCAGATGCAGGAGATGAAGGAGTGGGACCATCTCTGCGGGGGGAATTGCGAGGACAGAGGACCACAAGGATCAATTTTAAGCTCTTGGAAAGGACACCCTGGTGTCTGGGCTGCAGAAGCAGCTCATTGCAGACAGTTTTTTGGGGAAATGGTGGGGGATAAGCACAAGCTGGTCCCTGCCAGAGTTAAAGGGTGCAAGGATTGCCCCCCTCCCCGTGCCCTGCAGCATGCATGGAAAGGGGGCAGGAGGTCCCACTCCTGAGTGGGGACGGGGAGGTGAAGCCACGGGTGTGCAGCAGGGTGGCAGGATGGGGATCTACCTCGATCGTTTGGAAAGCATGAAAATGGGGCAAAACTCTCCCCGTGAGCTGAGGTCAGGGGAGTGACCCCTTTTCTGCCATGGAGGGGGCACGGGAGGGGACGGGCAGCAGCCACGCGTGCAGGCAGGAAGCGGCAGCTAAAATAAGCAGATGGGTGGAAAAGGGAGGAGAGAGTATTAAGGAGATAACATAAAGGTTAGAGAGTAAAGTCAGAGGAAGTGAGCTGAAAACAGCCTGAATGTCATGAAAAGGCGAAGCTGAGCCTCACGACCGGCACCAAGCATCGAGATTAGCAAAGCCGTGTCGTGATGCACAAGGCTGCATCGAGATACACTGAAAGCTGCCCCCCAGCTCCTGCCCCGCATCCTCCTCCCTCCAGCACCGACCCCGGGGGGTCACTTGGAAATCATCCCTAACGTCATGCGTGGGCTCCCGAGGGCAGCGTGCAGGCAGGGCGCTGCCTGTGCAGGCAGCAGGGCGGGCAGGCTGCCTCTTCCCTCATGGGGTTATTTTTTTTATTCTCTCCAGAAGTCGCTGTTTTGTAGCGTGCAATATGTCATTGGCATTTGGGAACGAAGCCCAGATAAATGATCGTTTCTAACTTGGGATGGTTTTTATTTCAATGGCTCATCCACGTGTGGGAACGGAGCCGGTGTAACACTTTGGTGCTGCTTCAACGTTATCATGAGCCAAACTGAAATACTCGGGGGCTTTGTGTTTTCCAAATGCAGAGCAAGCTTACGACTAAGCCCCCAGGTGCCATTACCTCATGTTTGTTTGCACGGGTTGGGAATAACACCAGCAGCATTTGGTGTCAAAGCCCTGCCAGACACCTTTTCGCTTGGTGTAATTCTTGCGGCAGCCACCCCAGCACTGAGGGTGCTCTTTGGCCCTTACGGTTTACTCCTATTTCCTGACTGCCAATCTTCATTTAACTCATTGAGCTCTGCATCACGACACGGCCGGGGAGATGAGCCTTGTGGCCTCGGCAGGGGAGCTGGGGCTGTAGCAGCTGGAGAAAAAGGAAGAGGAGAGGACCGGGAAGATAAAGCCCCCTCCCCAGCAAGCCTGCACTGCAGCTGATAAGAGCCCTCACGGGTTGTAATGGGAGCCCTGGCTGCCTGTTTCCTCACAAAGTCATGACTCAGGGATAATGTTCACATCCTCCGAACGGCGAGGGAGCTAAAAATACAGCCAGGAAAATGAGAATGAGCGAGTGAGCATGAATGAGAGCGTGAGTGAGAAATGCACTGGGGAAAAGAGAGAGGAAGCATGAATGAAAGAGCCTGGGAGAGAGAGAGTGAAAATAGCTGGACCCTTCCAAGTTTCCAAGCTGCAAACCTTTGCTTGCAAGCAACGCTCTGACAAAGACATGCTTGTGAGAATACAAACCCATCCCATCAATTTGTCTTTGCAAGCAAACCTCCTGGCATCACCCCCTGGGAGCGGGAGGGCAGGACACCCTGCTCCAGAGGGGCTGCATCCCCCAGGGGACACTGCGGGGGCTTCCCCCATGCCGCAGCATCACCCGCAAAGGAGGGCGTCCTGCCTTCTCGGGCGTACTTGAAGATACAAAGACATGCTTATCCCTGCCCGTGCGCAGACCCAAATGCACAAGCAAGTTGTCCCGTGGATGCACATGCCGTATGTAGTCCCTCCTGGAAGGAGGGATGTGCCTCTGCCCTCAGCGTGGGTCCTCGCCAGGGTGGAGTGGGGCTTGGGGAGCCCCACTGCTCCCCCAGACCCTGTTTCTCCAGCATTTCCCAGTGTTTCTTTTTTTTAATGAGCACTGTTGCTGTGAGTTACTGCCTTCCCCCTCTCCAAGCCCCAGGCACCTGCACACACACACGAGCTCATTCTCCTGAAAAAAGAAATGATTTTGCCCCCCGCCGTAGCCCCCCTGTATCGCAAATGGCCCCTTGGAGCTGAAATGTGTTTTTTACACATTTGTCGTGGCACTGAGGTTTCACCCACAGCCCCCTTGGCACCAGGCACTGTACCAGCACAGAGGAAAGGATGCTCCCTGTCCCCCATCCTCTACAGCTCCCCTCCCGCAAAACCAGGGTGGATAAACAGGCCTTAGAGCAGGTCTTTAAGGCTGGGAGACCCTCCCCGCCCTGGATAGGAGGTATATTGCAGAGCCGGATGATAAAAAGTGGCTCTGGGCGCTTGGGAAAGGCCCGCAGCATCATTTTCTCTCTGGCTTTGGGAGGACTGAGGGGAACCTCCTGTGGAAAGCAAAGCCCCTTCCCTGCAAACTGCAGGAGTTCAATTACAGAGAGGTTTTTCTACCAAAATGCCATTTTTTGATGTCTCCCCTCCCCTGCCATCTCAGCCGGCAGCGCCAAACACACAGGGTTGGGCTGGCGAGTGGCTGGTCCCTGCCTGCAGCACCCAGAGAGGGCTGGCAGGGAGAGATCTCCCCGACACATCCCATCTCCCGGCACGAGCCAGAGCCTTGTTTCAATTATTTCCTCCTGGGGATCCGGCTGATCTGACACAGTCCCTCGCCTGCCACTTCCCCGCTCCTGTTTTTTGTTCTGAGTTTCTTTTGTCCGAGGTTTTTTCCAAGAGGTCGGGCCCAGAGAGGGATGCTGGAGGGATGCTGCTGCACATGGGAGGGAGAAAAGAGTTTTCACAGCCCTGGGAGGAGCCCGTAGGTCTTTAAGACTCATTAGACACAGACCGACCACGTTTAATACATCCTCTGGAGCAGCTCTGGAGCGTTCAGGTGTTGCAAGGGCACCGGGATCAGGAGGATGCCGGGACCAAGCCACAGGATAAAAGATGGGGAAAGAGGTTCATGGCTGGATGGGGACACGTTACCGTCCTGGCCCCGGTCCCTGGTGCTCGTGGCAGTGGCTTTTTCAGAAGACCCCGATGCCAAGGACCAAAGGTGCTAAGAAACCCCTATGAACTGGAGGATCCCTGCCACTGCCTAACTGGGATTTACCTAAAAAGAGCAAATCCAGCCCAACACGTGCTAAAGCTGTGAAAAAGAACAATTCTTGTAACCCCCACCCTCCTGAGCTGCCTGGGAATTGGGCTACAGAGGGGACACACGCTCCTGAGCAACTTTTTTCTAGGAAATAAATAAAAAGGGATTGCTGAATCCTGAGTCACATAGGTCCTATAGGCGCTGCAGGGTTTCTGACAGCGGGAAGTTGCTCCTGGCCACGCCGCTGTCTGGGTGCCTGGATGCCGACGGGTCACGGAGGGACGAGACCAGCCGGCGAAGCCGGGCTAAATTCGACCCCATTTCACAGATAGGAAGCGAGATTAGGTCCTTGTCCGTCATGGCTGCTGAGCCCAGCTCTCCTGACAAAGGCCCCAGGGGTGAGCCTGGTGCTAATCCAAGGAGCCAATTTTAGAGCCTGCTCCCCGCAGACAATCTCTGATTGTTTGGGCTGTTTTGAAGTTTTCCCAGCCGCACCGTCATCGCATCCTGTGACTTGGCAGGAAAGACTTTTGCGCAGGCACCGCTGCCAAAAAACCCAAGAGGTGTGACAGCGTGGGCTGCAAATCCCCCCCCCGACCCCTTCCCTGGGTGTTGGTGGCCTCGGTGGAGGTGGCGGGTGGCTCTGGGCAGCGGCTTGTCTGCGATGTGATGGCTGTGCCAAGGGGACCCAACACAGATGTGGTGGCTCAGGACCACCCACCCTGGGTGTTGGGGACCCCTCCGGCCGCTGCAGGTGGGTGGAGGTGGCTGCAGCTGCAAGAAGCTCGGATGGGGCCATGAGATGCCGAAAGGAGCGGGGGATTTTCTCCTGGGCTGGGGGAAAAGCCATTACAACTGCAGCGCAGCTTCTCCTCTTCTTTCTCCTGCTCAATAATGTCTTTTTCCTCCCAGCAAACTACCAGCCCCACGCGCTTTCCCGTGCACCCCCAGCACCGTTGCATCCCTCCAGCTTTTCTGCTCCCGCATGACCCGCAGCCCATCGGCACCGGCTGGCCCTGCCCGTGAGTTTTCCCTTTCGGCTGTCAGCAGTTTTGCCAGCTCTCTCTCGAAGTGGGAAGCGGCCAAAGCAAGCCGAGATACCTGAACCTGCCATCCACCCACTTCTTGTCTGGATTCAAGATGTTTCAAAGCTCTCCCCTTTCTATTTCTATCCTTATTGTCATCCTGCTTTGAGAGGAAGGTCTCTTATTCCCCTCCTCCTTTTCTCTCTACAAAAATGGGACATTGTTTCTTCTTTCTTTGATTTAAAAGCCAAAAACAGTTATAGGAAACTGTTCAGCAGATGTTTTACAGTATGAACCTAGAAAAAAAAATTAAAAAAAAAATAAAAGCTCTCTGATTTTGCTTGAGGATCTATATTTAGCCTAATGCTTCCTCCGATTCAGGGTTTGTGTTGGCATAGACAAGGCGTAGGTTTAAGCACTTTGATTGTAGTATTTATTTTATTTCTCCCATTTGCTGCATCCATTAAAATCTGGACCTGACTGCACCAGCTAATGAAGCTCATTCAGGGAGGAGGTAAATTCAGCTTGCTCTGTGTTTCAGCAAGGTCCCTTTCAGCCCACAGATGCTCAAGGCAGGATTGAAAAAAAATAATTTCCCATCCTATTTGCATTAGGATAAATGAGGCTGCGTCCGTGCTCACGGCAGTGCCCTGTGCTTGTGCCCAGGGTGGCCAAAATAAAATGAAACTCCCGGCTGAGATTTATAAAGTTGCAGAGGGAGATTTATAGGCACCGAATGAACCGATGCTGCGAGCCTTGGTTCCTCGCGATGCGCTGAAAATTGTATTTGCTGATTTTTGGAAACAGCTTCAATCAGGACAGCCAAAACTCATCCCGTAAACCTTCCCCAGGCCAGACTCCTGCTGACTTCAAAAACCCAAGGGCTCAGTACCAGCTGAGCGAGACCGTCCGGATAAGGATGAGGGTTAACGTCGCCAGCCATGTGTGTTCCTCCCTCGACCAGAAGCAATGGGAGAAATCCCATCTTTGCACCATGAGATTATACTGTGGGTAGGAAAAAAAAAAGCCATCTGCTACCTGCAGGTCTGGGAAAGGCTGGGCAGCGATGGCATCTCACCCCCTGTGAAATCCATCCGCTGTCACCATGTGTACCCTGGTCCCAAATGCTTGCAATGCCACTTGATGAGGCAGACTGAGGAGATGTTTGCTGGTGGAAAATTGAGGCTTGGAGCTTGCCCAAGGGACTGAGAGGAAGCCAATGCCGCGTTATCACTGCCTGGCGAAGGTTGAGGTGTTCCCCATCTGGGAAAAGCGTCTGGAGCAGGAGTGACAGCCTGGTGACGCTCTGCCACAGTGCTCCCCACCAGCCCTTCCTGCAAGCCAGGCTTCCCTTCTCACCCACTCTCAGATGGAGCCAAAATTTCCGTATCCTGCTGCAGGGCACCTGGCTGGAGCTGCCAGCTGTGCCCCGAGGACACTGAGGGAAAACCTTAGGGAAAACCTGCTGGGATGCAGATTCCCACAGGCTGGCACTCTGGCCACGTGTGCAGTTGGCCACCCACCGATGGGAGCAGGAGCAAGATGCTCAGAGGTACCTTTGGGATGTGGTTTCTTCTGGACTTTGTGCTGAAGGCCCATATGTTTGCAGCTTATGAAGGGTAGAGATACCAGGACTTCATGCTGGGTCTCCTCAGGAGTGTCTGCAGCAGGACAAGACCAAGTAGAGACCCTGTAGATAGTAAAAAATGGATAATCATCAGCAGAACAAACCAGGTTTTAATCAAGTGTTAACTTGCAACAGAAGTTGCATGTTAATGAAGATATGAATGTTTGCTGCAGCTGATCCAGCAACTAGCCCAGGGATCATTTGCAAACCTCCTTATCCTAATGGAGAGCCAAATCTAGGACCAAAAGCAAAGCCAATACTAGCTTACTATTGGAAGTTTTCACTCAGAAAAAGCTGTGCTGTGGTCTTATTTCCAGGGCTGTAAATCCAAAGCATCTCCACCAAGATGGGAGGAGCACATGGGCACCCAGGTATAAGGGCAGGTTATCAGCGCTGGGACATGGGCTGGCCTTAAATGTGACACTGGGCATCACTGGCAGTGATCCGGGCTGTGGTTCCGAAGTTGAAATCAAAGCTGTGTTTCCAGACATTAATGGCTTGTTTGTTGTCTAAGATGGTGGAAAACCAGATAAAAACTGTAGCCCAAATGACCTGTTTGATTTCCAATAGGGCATTGTTCATGCAGTTTCGAAATAGCCTGCATTAGAAAGACAGAGCAATTAAAAAGGCAAACTCACCCAAATTCATGGGTTGAGCTCTGGGATGCCGGAAGGATAAAGGTCTAATTCATAGAAACATCTTTGGCTCCTTTATTTAGGATTTCTGTATATTATATATGCAGACAACCAGGAATGTCATTTTTTCCAGACTGCTTTTTGCATAAATTGGGATTGTTTGCTGTTCATCAGCTAACCCCGCCATGACCCCCTCTCCCCTCCATCCCCCTCTTGCTCTGCTTAAAACCCGAGGGCCCACGCTGGCTCCTGCAGACTTCTGCGAGCGCAGGGAAGGGGTAAGGCAGGCCGGGGCATCTTTTTTTTTCGGAGAGCTGTGGAGCTGCAATAAGGATGGGCAGGTTAACGAAGCACCTAGAGCAGGTCGTAGGACGCTGGGGTAGGTGTGCCTGCCTCACCCAGCTGCGGAGGATGGATGCTGAGATGTGGTCATGCCCTCGGGGTCTCATGGGAGATGTGAAGCGTTCCTTAAAGCAGCCTGGGTCCGGGTGGAAACCCGCTCGGCCCCGGGAACGCTGATAAATGAGATGCTGCTGCTTCCCCTCCCACCCACACACTTCCACTTTCACTTCACATGTGGGACCCAGCACTGCGATCCCCAGCCTGGCCATAAATAACCCCTCCATCACCAGCCAGTCCTGGTGACGGCATGTATTAAGCCTGACGGTACAAGCGCTATTTTTCCTCTCTCTTCCTCCTGGAGCTCTTGGCGTCCTTCACGGAGGGAACATCACACCTCTCCGGGGATGTCACCTGTGTCCTGTTATCCCACCTGATAATCGATGGAGGAGACAAAAGAGAATCTGTCGAAACGTGCTCAGTGGAGCTCAGGAATTAAATATGAAAAGACACAGCTGTTCCGAAAGCCTGATCTTTGTCACAGACAAACTTTCCTTGACCTGGAACCATGTGGAAAATAAACAGAGAGGTAAAGGACATGTTAATAACTCATTTCCACAGAACCAAGCCTCACATTTCTGCTACCGTATTTTTTTCCCCCTCCTGCTCGCTCTCATAACAAAAAGTTATTTTGTAAGATACATATATTTTTGTGTTGGTTTAGACGTGCAATTAGAGCACCGTGCTGAAATGTCTCCAGCCTATGTTCAGCTGCTGGGCATTCCACAACTTCCCTGCCCTATGGTTCCTCCTACAGAAACACAGGATGGTAATATTTTCTTTGCTGAGCAGGTAACTCTTTTCTGGCTGGATGGTGGTACCCAGGAGGGCACAGATTTCAGCTCGGACCTCCTGGGATTATTGTAAAAACCACCGAACCCTTGTTGTCCTCTGTTGCATGTCTGCCAGCTGAGGGAGAACAAAAAGGTCCATTTGATATTGGAAAAAGGCCTCAGGAAAAGAGAGTTTCCCAGGTTTATCAGCTACCCATATAACCCAAATGCAATGAAATCTCTTAATTCTTACGTCATTCGAGGTTTTTTTCCTCCTCTTCACCCTCAGCACAGTGGCATTTCTGACACTGAAAAGATGTGAGCCATGAAAAGAGAAGCCCAGCGACTTCAAAGGATGTGCTGTGTTGGTTCTGAGTCAAGTGATGAGTCATGAAATGATGGTGATGGAAAGCTAACTGCTCCTTTCTCCGGGCCTGGGATCACGCACGGGGACCACGAGCTGATTTATGGATGCAGCTGAGACGCCGTGCTCGGCAGTGCTGCTGAGGTGTCCCGCTCTCAGGGAGAAAACAGACCTCCCGAGGTCTCCAGGACCACCTTGAGTGGAGCCAAATGGAAAACGTGGGCTCTCCCTTTGCAGCCCGTTCTCCAGATGCTGCTTCCAGCCTCGCTGACAGTCCTTAGGGGCAGAGCAGGAGCTTTGTCACCACTCAACCCTTCCCCAACGTTTTTGGAGGCATTGCTTGCCAGGAGGGAGGTCTTCCAAGCCCAGGACACCAAAGCCACCACATCCTGCTCTCCAGGCAAGGCCACCTACGCTACAGAAACCGGTCGCTAAAGAGAGCAGGCAGCACAAGAGGACCCAGCTTTCAGATTTCAGCCAGTGTCCTCAGACAACAGCAACAGCATTAACAATAATTACAGCTTCTCATTCGTTATCATCATAGTTTAACCATAATAAGTGCTTATTATTGTCAGAATGGGTTTTATATGACATTTTCACTGAGGAGCTAATCTTATTTTTTTTTAAAAGAAGATGCAAAAGGAAGCAGTTAAACGATCTCGATTCATTTTCTATATTTTTATACTGACTTTTGAAAAATGCCCACATTTTTACCAATGTTTTGAATTTCCCTACAGCAAGATGCAGGGAATATTTTAACAGACAAAAGAAAATAAAAATATCTCTCTTTTTTTACCCCCACGCTAATAGTAAGTTAAGTAATAAAGAGCAAGTGATTAACTGGCTGCTGAATTGGTTTTGAAATCTAGCCAGATGTGTTCAAGCAGGAATTGTTAGTTGATAGCATTTTGGTAAATCTGATCTTTATTTATATGCTTGCCTGGGAAAAGAGCACTTCTGAAATCTGGCTTTATAGTCCTAGATTAAATGATTTTGGATGAGGATTTTAATTTACAGATTTGAAGTGGGTATGTGTGATGAAATCCTATCTGTTTTGTTCTTCTTTTTTTCTGAGCGTACCAGATAGTCTAATAAAAGATCCCCCTCCCAGCCGAACAGGCCTAATTTTTCTTGAAATGAGAGAAGCGGTAAATGGTGTCTGATTTTCCAGTTAACATTTTCATAAATGATAATTGATTTACCTTTTTCTTACAACTTTCAGGAGTTCCTGGGCATCCTTCCCCTGTGGCGTGAGTGGGGC
The DNA here is from genome assembly GCF_028858705.1 of Grus americana. NCBI lineage: Eukaryota > Metazoa > Chordata > Aves > Gruiformes > Gruidae > Grus > Grus americana. Next base: position 7,049,265 of record NC_072875.1, read on the forward strand.
AGGCACCTGCAGAAAGGAGATTGCAATGATAATATTTATGCTGGCTTTTAGAAAAGTGATTATTTTTTGTGCTTACAAAGGAAATTTCACAGATTTGCATCTTGAGGGCTCAGATTGGCAATGTTATGGCTAGAAATTCCTTAGAGATGTTGCTTAACATCAGAGTTAGGGCTGAGTGGAAATTTCTCACTTCCTCTTCCAGAATGAAAATATGGATGGGGCTTTATTTTGGGTTTTTATCGTATATATACACGTATATGTATTTATAGTCATGCGTATAGACTAAAAATGAAACCTCAAAGTTGAAGGAAGGCATTTTTCTGCACTTTGTATCACACCCAAGCCAGTCTAACATCTTCAGGCGCCAACATTATTTAAAGCCCATTTCTGCATGCTTCTCGTACCCCTTATAAAAGTGAGATAAACCACATATGAGCAAGTTTATAGCAATTAACTCAATCCATATGAAGGATTCTAATCTAATATAGCCTCACGTAAGTCACGTGCGAACCAGTTTTAAGCATTCAGGACGGTCCCATACACCCTGAACTGCTTCTTTTTTCGGTGTATCTCCTGTATCCATCACACCGTATTGGAGATGATGGATGGGAGCTCCTGCCTGCCCCCAGGATGGAAAAGCCTTATTCTCCTGCTTTTGAGGACAGATATTTCCCCTCAACTTGGTCAGAGTGTGCAGCATCCCTGAGCTCCAAACGAGGAGGCAATTAACGGGGTGTTTGTCCCTGGCCCGTTGGGTAGAAGGGATGGTGGTGCCTCTGGTTTTCTTTCGAGGCCAGGCAGCGATGGAAAGCCTCAGCACCTGGAGACCAGATGTGCACGGCTCTTGGTGGACCACTGCTGAAGCATCTGGGGCACAGGCTGCGCCTTGATTTTTGAGGAAGGGCAGGAGGGAATGCTGCTGCAGCCTGGGCAAGCCTGCCACAATGTTTACAAGCATGGGCAGCTCCGTCATCTGGCTGTATCACATCCTCCCAGGGCAAACAGTGGCTGGGAAGGTCACCCTCCAAAAGCCCCTTTCTTTGCTCCCTTGTACTGGGGTCAGCATGTAACACCAACTGAAAGCAGACTTGGGGGTCATTTTATCAGTTCCTGCTCTGTTTTTCCAGCGTAATATGGAAATTATGATAGTTACAGATCCATAAAGGGCTGTGGAAGTTTATTACGTGCAGCTTTTCACCCTTAGTGGCTTAGGATCCTCAAGCAGGAGCAGAAGTCTGCAGGATCTCTCTCTGAAAAGTAATCTGGAGGCTGCAAAGGGGTGAATTGCAGTAGGTGACAGTCAGTGAAACTCAGAGCACTCTGGCTGTGATGAATTTTACCCAGGTGATGTGTTCATTCCCCAGCTCCAGGATACAAACCGTGACCCTCTCCAGTTGTAGTGTATGATGTTACTCTCATTTTCCATCCATTCCTCTAGCTGCAAAATGGACAAAAGGATTTCTTAGGTTCTGGGGAAAGGGACTTTTTCTGCTGACACCTTTTTCAGCACCTTCCAGAAGGAGCTTGTGTGCCCGTGTGCCCCTAAATTTAAGCAGCCTACCAGTGAGCAACCCATGAAACATCCAGGAGACATCTCAGATTCAGTAAAAACACTAATAACTACTTCAGTTAAACATTAAGGAATCATTTTATTTTTTTACGAGTGCAAAGAAAATCCAAACCATCTGAAATGGAAAGTACTTCTTGATGCACAATGGCTTTAGGATAAATTCCATGAACTACCCAAAATTTAACTCAACTTTATGTTGCGAGCTGAAGCAACTAGCTTAGGTGACTGATGTAACAGCAGTGACCCCGAAACCAGGCAACCATGTGCAAGCCGAGTGAGGTGATCTGCACGCAGCAGACATCATGCTGCTTTGTATGAAACAGCCGAAACCAGAAGCCTCTCCGTTTTGCAGACACACAGTTGATTGGACAGCCATAATACAGAGGCTATTAATATATAGATTACTGTATCAGAAGAACCGTCTGCTGCAGAGAAAAGCATCCAGGCCAGGGAAAGACATCTTGTTTGCAGCTGCCAGCGGGGTTATCCTGCAGCCTTAGGAAGAGTTGCCCGGATAAAAATTGATTGCTGGATGCATTCCACTCCTTTGGCGTTCAGACGTGACCAAGCCTTTGTAGCAAAGCCCAGGAGGCTGGAAACCTTCCCGAGAAGATGGGAACCCTGTAAATAATTTCCTGCGTTAAAATAGCTACAAGAGCGATTCCGTGCCTTACGGCTGCGAGTTCAACAGGTAACATATATTCGGGTCACCTGTAGCTGTGTGTTTATAAGCTAAGGCAAGGGCTAAAGGAGAGATTCCTTCTTCATTTAGGAGGTCGAGAAAATCCTCGAAGGACCTGTTAATAGTTTTATGTGCATAAATATTGGGGTTTTCTTGTTATTTGTCACTACGTGCATCTGAGCAATCTCCTGGACTGGGGGGTGAAGAACAGGAGAGACCTTTACACCTGTGAACACTAGTTTTGCACATCTGATTTCTCTGGGAAGCATTTGGCAGCAGTAGATGCCACAGAAGCCCTGTGCAGGCAGAAATTATCCATGTGACGACAACAAATACAGTTTTGGTCTGGAGTTTGCAAATGTCCACTTAGCTGAGAGTATCCAAAATACCCGGTTTTGGACTGGGAAAGGGTGTCTCCAGGAGTTATTTCTCTCCCCAGACTGATCAGTGCTTCAGCCTGGATTTCCAGTGACAGGACTTAGATGTACACGCTGCATTTTTTGATTGTGAGGATGCTGCAAACTTCCCTGAAAACCAGCCGCTTCTGCAAATATTCGGGCAAGCAGAATATCATGATATCAGTGCATTGAGGCAATAAGGGCTGAGTCCCATGGCTGTGTCCTCTTTTGTGCTGTTATAGTACAGTTTGCTATTAGGATTTCTGGGGAAAATCACAGCAGCTCTTCGCAGCCCATAAACAAAATGTCCCAGAACAGCACATATGTAACTCTCGGTGTTTGGGCTTTGCCCCCCTCCTGGGGCTGCTGGCAGGGGCTCAGCCGGAGCGGTGGCTCACGAAGACAGCGTGACGGGGATCTGTGCCGGAGCTGGAGAGGATTTTTTCAGCCTGGAGCCCTCTCCTGGAGGAAAAATCAGCTTTGCTGCCTGGAGAGGCAGGATGGGCACGTCCTCCTGCATCCAGAATCTGGGGGTAATGCTGGGGCTTTGGGGGTCCCCAGCCAGGATGGAAGGGTCAGGCAGGCTGGGCAGGGGGAGGGAGAAGCATTAGAAGAGGGCAGCGGGTAATTTACACCGAGGTTTTTGGAAGTGAGCCTGCTGCAACCTGTGTTTCTGCCCCCTTCCCTTTTCCTGCCCAGCCAGGAAAACACTCGCCTGTCCTTCTCATTCCGGCAGCCTTCTCATTCCGGCAGCCTTCTCCTCTCCGGAGAGCCCCTGGCCTCCTTTAGCATCTATGTTAAAAGCAGTTTTTGGGGTGATTCAGGTTGGCACCATCCACCTCTGTCAGAGGAGGGGGCTGCACCAGTGGCTCCCAGCGCTGCCCGAGTGTCTCCCCGCTCTGGTGCCATGTGCAGGGGAGATTAGTGCAGCCTTTATGCTTTTAAAAGCAAGCAGCAGCCACTATGGCTTTTTTTGGGCACCAGAAGCACATGATAAAGGGTTTTAGGGTATGCTACCAGGCTGGATCCTTCCCAGGGATGGGGGTAAGGCAGGCACCAGAAAGTGCAGCCCTCTGGAGCCAGCAATGCCCCGGGATATACACGGGGAGCAGGAAGCTGGAGGTGCCCAGGGGACCTTTTAGGAGGAAACAGTAGTTTGTGCCATTAGGCACCTCCAGGCAGAGGCAGCAGCTGAGCCGAGGTTTGGGGACCGGGGCTGGATAAACCTCACCCTGATCATGCTCTGTGTGCCTTTTTTTTTAGTCACTGTGCAAGAATAAGCTCCACTTCACAGGGACTTTGGGGGGCCTGAGTAACACTCCCAAAGCACGCTGGAGCCCTCGGATCCCTTTACAGGACGCAGGAACAGCACGGACCCAAAGGCCACCACCGCAGCCCAGCACCTCACACCCGGGGGGGTGACGACTGTCAGGAGGTGTCCCCCCCATAACCATCTCCAACCAACATTAATTTTTGTTCCCACCGGCGTGACATCTAGCAGAGGTGGCTTCTTCCTGGCTGGCGGTGGCCGCAGAAGCGTGAGCGGCGTGAAACTCGCCTTTCCCACCGCCCTGGATGCGGGGCTGACCACTCCCCCTCCCTTTGAATAGGCGGCCCTGCTGCAAACACTATGGTATTTCCATCCTCTCCAGCTCCAGCGCGGAGGATAGCACCAGGTAGTTGGAAAGAGATCGGAGACAAGTGTGGGAAGCCGTGGAGGACATAAGCTTTTCCCTTGGTCTTTCAGCTAAGTAGTAAGTGGCGGTGGGGAGAGAGTCGCTTTAAACTCTTTCGTGGGTTGTAGGTACCTGTGTTCGTTTTCAGGACATCTATGATTTCTTTTGCCAGTGATTTACTTTAACTCCCTCCATTTCCAGTTTCACCCAGTAATTGATTCATGTGTTTGCTAACAGTACTGCAGGGTCTTATATAAATGTCTGAGCTGATGCTACCCTTAAAAATTACCTTTATTTGTATAGAGAGTATATAAATTTTATATGTATATTTAGGAGAACATTATTATTATCATCGTCTAGGTAGAAGGCTACGCCTTGGCATTATTACAGCGAATTCAATTTGCAATTCCTTTTATGTTTTGAGTTGCATTTTAGTTTGGATGGGGGGGGTTGGTTTGGTTTTTGTTTCAAGGCAGAGGGAGAAGCGAAGTGCCCGGGTTGGGATGCTCACTCGGCTCCCTCCAGCCCTGGCACAGACAGACAGACAGACAAGGAGTGGACCCTCTCAGACCGGGGCTGATTCCTGTCTTTGCGGGGGGGATGCTTGTAAGGGGTTTGCTGCCACACCCCTGCACGTTTTCAATAGCAGTGGCATCCCCCAAAGGGCAGAAAGTGCCAGAGGTGCCAGCATTTGCTTTTGGGAGGAATCAGAGCCCTAAGTGTGACAGCCACAGGGACGTGCTGCCACACCACTGCCATTCCTTGGGAAGGGCACAATCCTGCACCCCTCCGCCAGCCAAAAAAGAGCCAGAGGGGGTTACAGGTCCCTGAGGAGCACAGCCAAGGCCTTTCCCCTTTCCATTAGCCTCTAAATCATTGCTTTGCATGTGGCCACTCATTTGGTATTACAGTTACCATCAACTTCCCATCCTGTGCTGTCAACTGACACCTTTGGGGGCTGCGGGCTGGGTCCAGTGCGATTTCCTGCTTACAGGCTATTCATGCTGCCTCTAATTCAGCTGGTTTTTTAAACTTGCCCCTGCCTGTTGTGTAAACAATCACATTTTTTGGGCTATCCAGACAATTTTGCCTTGGGCAGCAGGGAATGGCACCACTCACACAGTGGCTGGGATTTGTGGAAGCCTGCTGTGCATTTTGTACACCCAGCACTGGGACATGTGTGTCCCCTGTCCTCAGCTTCACCGCTGAGCTTTGGGGTACCATGTGCCACTCCAAAGTCAGAAAACACCCCAGTGCTATTTTCCTCTGGCAAGTTGAGGCACAGAGAAACGAAAGGTAACCTAACTTTCTAAAGCGGTTTGGATGAAGAGGGGCGCTTAGTGGGGTTTTCAAAGCACCAGCAGATCTGGGCAGGCTGGTCTCGAGCATCCTGCCAGGGGTCAGACAAGGAGTCTGGAGCAAAATTCAGACTTACAGCTGGGCTGTCAATTCCTGACCAAGTCCCCTTTGCCACGGGGCGGATTGGGCTCTCTGAAACGGGGAACGTGTGCTCCCCGTGGGGCCAGATCCTTCCCTGGTGCAGGGGATCCCTCGCTGAACAGCGGGAAATTCATCTAGTTCTTTTTCCTTTTGCTTTGCCCTAGCTGAGGATCTGGCCTGTGACGTTGTGCTGTAAGTCTATTATTTCAAGGAGGGAAATTCATGAGTGAAAGAACAGATGACCTAATTAACCCCCCCCCACCCATTCACATCTTCCTGCAATTGCAAGTAGCTGCTAGGATCCAAGAGAGAGCAGCGTGATTTAATGGCAACAGCCTCTCTCGTTCCGTATCCCACCTAAACCCCTCTCCTTGCCATGACCTGCGCCGTCAGCTCGCTGTAGATTTGGTGGTGTCAAAATTTTGGTTGACAGTGGCATTATTTTAGCTTAATTATAAAACAGCAACTGAGTAATAGCGGAATGAACCAGGTAAAGGAGAAGTCTAAAACAGAAAGCAATTTACTCACACAGAGAACAGGGGCTCGTGGGTGTGTGTGTATATAAGACTGGTCCAAACCTTAACTGTCCCGGTGCTATCTCATGAGCACTGTCATCCATCCCAGCTAGAGTTCGTCCAGCCAAATGGGAAAGGCTCTTAAAGTATCATCATATTTCCTTCAGATCTGACAGCTACTGAAAAAAGAAAGGGCACAGCATTAAAGCAGAAAGTGATCTGCTGACAAACAGCCCCCCCTGCCCCTGCTAGCTGCATCGTTCCCAGAAACAGCGTGGACAGCCTTCTTAGGGCTGCAGTCACCACCGTGTAGTTAAGATAGTGGGCTCAGATACTCGGCCGCTGACCCTCACTTTCTCCCTGTGACCTCAGCCGAGTCATTTAATCTCTTGGAATATTTACTGAGGGTGCAGTTATATTGCTCTATTTACCACAGCATCATTATTTACTACCCTGCCCGGCTTTCCTTTGGTAAATCAGGTATTAACTTTGAGAACACCGCAAAATTTTAAAATCATAACAAATGCGGGATCTCCTGATACAGAACAGGGGCAGGAGGTGGCCGATCAGTTAAAAAGTATGGTTTGTAAATAGGCAGCAGGAAAAGCATGCTTATTTCTATTCCTCATATCCCTGCATTAGGGATGCTCCTTTTATTTTAAGCTGGTGCCAGGGTTTGATGAATTGAATGAGGTTTTTAACATGCCAACAGATCAACAAACACTCTTTCCCCTGAGAATTGAATTGGCAGGCAGCCTGGAAAGTGCCAGGATTTCAAGGGTTAAAGCCTTGCAGAAGAATGTCATTTCCACGAGCTATTTTCCCCACCCCCTCAAAGATGATAAATTATTACTTGATGCAAAAATAAAATGGCTATCACTAAGCAGCTTTGGGTCAGCGAGCTGCCAGCACAGCAGCCCATGGAGGATGGTCGTGTTGAAGGTGCTGCTTCTCGTTTTTAAAATCTTCATTCACGTTCTTGAAGTCAGAAATATTTCGATGGGGTTGCTGATGTTGCCCTATCCTCCTGGCTTCCCATCTAACCCTCAAGCACTAAACTGGGAGACAGAGATGGGAGCTGCTGGTCTTGATCTGCCATGGGAAAGTCACTGTAGTCTCACTCCACTTGCCTTTCCCCATCCTTAAAACAATAAAATACTAAACCACTATATAAGAATATTGTAAAGGGTCTTCATATACCCAATAGATGAAGTTTGCTTTGTTTTAACATACATTTTTAACTCCTTCCTAACTTCTGCATGGGGCGTGTGTGTTAATCATGAGGACAAACAGCTTTTCCCTTTTTAAACTAAGCTTGGTAATTCGTTTAAAAAACCCCCACGCTCTTGTAAAAGAGGAGGGATGGATGTTGAAATGAAATTAAAATTTTCATTTGGTTTAGAAATGACCCAAGAGTCTAATAGCTTGATCAAGTCCCAAAATAAATGCTGTTTCTCCCACACATGTTTTCACAATAAGACAAGAATAATAAGAGCAAACAATAAGACTGAAGTCAAGCTGTTAAGTCATTAAGGATTTTACCAAATGGCTCTGATTCCCCTCTATCTATTAACAGCTCTCAGCAAGCTGTGGATCTTGATTATCTTGGTGTAAATCTGCAGTGATTTCCTTAATATCGGCCAAGTTACCTGCCACGAAGAGTGCTATCATTGAATTTAGTTCAGCTGCAAGCTCCTGAGCAGTCATTAAAGCTATCTAATGGCGTCCAAAGGGAGGAGAGGAACTATTTAGGCTCTTATTAGAGGAAGCTAAAGAGAAGAAAAATATTGCTCAAACATCAGGGAAACTTGCTGACAGTGAGAGATGTACTGGGCTGTGAAGTAGTTTCCTATGGGAAGTGGTGGAAGTTCTGTTAAAATTAGCCTGGACAAAGCACAGCAGAGCTCCTTTTCTGCTGTCGTCTTGCCTCCTGTTGCTGGCTCATACTTGTTTTTCCAGAGCACAATTATTTAGTGCAGAGAATCCGCTCACCTGCCTTTTTCAAGCAGGGCTTGTCTTCCAGGTCCCTTTCACAGCCTAAAGCCTGCGCGTCTCTGTTGTTTAACTGCTGTCACCCACAAAACCTGCATCAGGTCGGGGGACTGACTTAATTTGCATTTCAGTTGGACTTGTCTTGGACAGGGATAGGGATGCAAATGGTTGCTGAGGTTGCTCTGTATTTTTTGTGCTTTTTAACAGTACAGCTTGCAGGGTTAGAGAAACTGAAAAGCAAACCGCTAGAAATCTTTTGGAGCTGCTGTCTAGAGATGATAATTCCCCTTTTCCAGTCCAGGGCTTGGGAGGGGGCTGCTGGTGCTGCTTTACATCCAGTCTTATGGATGGTCTTTACTGCATGAAGCCTTGTCCTGGGTGTCAGGATGGGTTTAGTGCTTCTCCTGTGACCCAAGCACATGCTGCTTCGAGCATCGACGTGTGGTGCTTTGCTGGAAGGTTCAGCTGGCAACAGCATCCTGAGAAAGATGCAAATGACATTCAGCGAGGCATGAAAGCAGTTCTCGAGAACCAGTGTGACTTAGGTGTCTTGATCAAAGGGAAAAAAACCCAAACAAAACAACAAAACCAAACCCCAACTGCCTATTGCACAAGCTGCAAAGCAGGCAAAAGAGCTGCTCACAGGGACTGCTGTTTTATCTGCTGTTTTAACGCCATAACTCCATACTTTTGGACACACGTGTCATCAAAATAGCTGGATCAGCCTGGAGATTCCTCTCTTTCGCAGTGTCTGTCTTGCTTTCATACAGTTTGGCAGCATTAGTTTTTACTCCAGAGCAAGAAGGAGATTAGTTCGTGTTTATGTGAGATGGTTTACACTTGTTAAAGATTAGGATCAGGGGATGGGTGTGTGATGGACTGGAACCGGGTGCCTTACCCTTCATTAGCTGAGTTACAGAAATGGGTTCCATACACTCTCTTTTTTTTCACCCAGCTGCCATGAGATTGAAGAAAATGTGTTTTAACGCCCAGTCAGAGCAGGCTGGCAGGGTGTGCAGAGATGCTGAGATTAGTTAAGGCTTCTTAGCCACAGTAACTTGCAATATGCGTGTTTTGGGGTTGCTCTAAGCGCAAAGAGAAATAAGCTCGTTGTTCTTTCACCACATAGGTCGCTTTCAGTTTTGTGAATTACAAAGAGAAGTTAAAAAAAAAAATAGTGGTGTTAGAGCACAAGTTAGTAATAACAAGCAGGAAGTAATGATAATAATTTAATACGCATACACACGCAGGTGTTTCACATTTGGCCATTCCTGCTAGTCACAGAGCGCGGTGGGAGACGCTATTGGGAGTCCCTGTTTGCTGAAGTGGTGAGTGAGGCACAGCTGAAGCTGGCTCTGCCCTTTGCCTGGATGTTTGCTAACCGCTGGCTGGCCCCAGGAGCAGGGAAGGAGTGGAGGGGAGGCTGGGAGCCTCCAGGAGATATTTGGGGGTACGGTGCAGAAACAGAGTCTGAAGGTAACATGGTTGCGCTGGTTCCGGCTGGAAGACGGCTCGGACAAGTGTTTGCATCTGCAGCAGTTACAGTCAGTAGCACTGAGGTCTGCAGAAATCGAAAGGGAGGTGTTTCAGAGGAGCCGGAGCTGCTGTGTCCTCAGAGAGGTTAAAGCAGTGGCAGCTCTTCCGTCTCACAGGCTGTGCCGTGTATCAGCAGGATGAAAATAGCCATTCCCCTTGGCTCCAAGTCATATCCTGCCTGAGTGAGCCCTTCTGAGCCCAGGCGTTACTCTTTCCTCCCGCCTTTCCTCTAAGTCATATTCCCCAAAACACAGAAGGTGCATTGGCCCTGTGTTTTCCTTTAAAAAAGAGGGGGAGAAACATCTCCGTATTTGAAACCAGAGCCAGATTGCAGCTCCTTCACCTCAGTGACACAAATGGGCTCATCGATGATTAAAAATCACAGCTAATGAACAGGACTGGTAGAGCTTGCTCAGAAGAGTACATCCCATGCTAGGAATGACACGGGAAACCGTGACATGCTCCTGTGGGCTGAGATGAATGATTGCTGTGCTGCTAATTACTCGGGAATATGAACCCGGGTCTCGGCAATGCAAAGGAGAGCTTTAGCAAGGGGGATGGAAGCTGATGCGGAAAACAGAAGATGTCTCTTGAAAACAGAGAAGTTCTTTGTGAAACACATTGTTTTTGATGAAACTTTGACAGGAAAGGTGTTGATCTCAATGAACTAGCTTTTTTTCCCCTTTTTTTTCTTTTTTTTTGACAAAAGAAAAAAATTGGCAGCAATTTCCCACTGATTCTATAGCAAAGGAAATATGATCTCATCTTTCCCCAGAGTAGCTCCATCAGCTTCCAGGTGATAATTCATTCACCATTGTCAGGCTCTCATCAGTTTACACTAATGGATCCCTGTGTTTGCATTGTTGGTACAACACATCTAATCGCAATATCTGCTATTAATACAGATATTTTTCCTCTTAACTTTTCCAGCTTAAACTCATCGAGATGCTAGTCTGATCCTAGCTTTACATGGCTGGGAGAGAGCACAGGTTTAGCTGATGCTACCAATTTTTAGGCTCTCTGCAGCAGGGCATCTAATGTCCATCTCCATTTCTGCAGGCACCTCTGAGATGATGAGTTACTATATGGACACAACCATTGGCAACACAGCGCCTTATCCTTTGGCTCGCCCTGGAGTGATGGTAAGAAAAGAGTTTGGGTTATTTTTCTCTCCCTAGCAGTGGGTTTTCTCGTTGGTTGCTGTGACTTTGCCGGCCCATTCACTGACACGGCTTGGTGTCGATTGCTAAATCGTTCCAAGGTTTCATATAGTTCAGAGCAGCGTCCGAATACCGAGTGTTTACCCGGAGCTTATCTCAACCTCTCGAGCTTGCAAACCTCAACTGGAAATAGGATGGCTGCATCGGATTTCCTGTGCTTGTGTTCGGAGGAGGATTGTTAGGGTAACCATTGTCCCGGTGCCTCCACTCCCGGTGCTGACCTTCACCTGCCGGGGATGAACGAAGCACAAAGCAGATCAGGCGTCGGTTGGTTTGGTTGGAGTTTTTGGAAAATTTTAGTGCTCCCTCTCCTGAGCCAGCTCCTTTCTGTCTGCGTGGCTGATGATGGGTGCTTATGTATAATATATGTTAGAGCATGATCCTGAGCATGCCCATGCCAGCAGCTATGGGATAGGTTTGACAGTGCTCCGACCCTTACTTAGAAAAATCACATTAATAGACATTTGAGCAGTGTTCAAGATCCCAGGCAAGGTCAGATGAAAGCTGTAACTCTGAGCTGAGACAGCAGGCCGCACAGAAGGCTTGCTAGAAAGCAAAATTTTCACCAAATTAGGAAGAAAAGACCACTTTGACACATGAAATATTTCTAACGCAGCTCGATATTTTCCCTTTAAATGGTTCCAAGCATGCATTCATCTTTTAAACATTGACTGGAAACGAAGCAAAACTATTTCCCTGAAGGGAAATAATAAAATAATAACAACAACAACAACAATAACAATAAATTAAAACATCCTGATTTTATCTATATGTATGTATATGTTGTTATCCTCTTAAATGGAGATATAAACGTATATGTACCATTTATATATTATATGATATGTATATACACCTATGTATATATGGTAAATCTGTAGATAAGGTATATACATATATGTACACATATTTATAAATATGTATGTAAAAAATAGGTATATGTAAAATAAAATTAAGATTACATCCTGGGATTATTTCCATATATCTATATATGCTTGTATATATAATACATATATTTTATATATAAAGTCTAAATATAACTTTATATACAATAAAACCAACATGCGTAACATGACAGTTATAACCTAGGATTACATATGTGTGTGTATATACATGCGTATATCACGCATATAACCAATACATGTATATACATATATAATGTATTGTGTGTAAGCATATAATAAAACAGTCTGTTATGTAATATATATGTAATAATACATAAGTTAACATAAATATACACACATGTATATGTACTTCATGTGTGCACACATATATCTGTCTATGGATACATAAATATAAATACAACTAACATAAATGTAAATACAAATAAAGCAAATCTAAAGAAAAATGTACATGTGAACCTAATAATCACAAATAATATCAATATAAATAGGAATATGCACATAAGCATGATGGCTTGCCCCAGGTCCCGCCAGCGTGGAGCTGAGCTCCCCCATGGCGCCAGGCCTGTGACCTGGGCAGGGCCATGGCCTCTCTGCCACCTCAGAGACCCCCCCCCACATTTTTTGGGAGGCTGTGGGACTTCCTGCCTCACGCTCCCAAAAAATAGCAGTTCTGGCTGGCAGGGCTGAAATGAGCCCCCTCTCATGGACGGTGTCCTACCCACAGCTGGCCCTGAGGAGAGCCGCTTCCCCACCGCCATCTTGCTGAGCACAGCCCCTCTGTGTGCCTTTATTTTTTTCCCTCATGTTTGTTTAAAAAAGGGCCTTTTTGGCCTCGTCATGATGCTCCTCAGCCAGGTGAGTTTGGTCGACATTGTTTCTCCTAAGCAAACCCTGCCAGCCCTGGACTTCATGCCTGATTTTTGTGTGGGGGAAAGGTGCTCTGCCACCTAGCACAGGGCAGCCATTTCGGGGTTCCGCTCCCCTGATGCTTTTCCCTCTCCTGCTCCCAGAAGCAAGGTGCTGCCAGCCCCTGCGAGGATCCCTGGGTGACCTGCGGCTTTCAGTCTGCCTGCTGCCAGCCGAGGACATGCTGCCCACTCTGGGACGAGCCTGCCACGCAAGAAGTGCCCACCGGCCTGGAGCATTACAGCACAGGTAGGACACCATTTTGCGTGTGGGTTTGCGAGACGCGATGCGCCTTTTTCCTCTGTGCTGTGGAGCTTGGCAGCGTGCTCAGGAGAGAAGACGAGCCTTAAAGACCCGCCATGCTCTTTTTTGTTGCCCAGCATGTCCCCCTTGTCTCCTTTCTCCTGTATTTGCTTTCTGTCCCAGTCCTGACTTAATTTATTGGGGTGTTTTGCCCTTAATGCAGCCAGAGGGCACCTACCACAGCTTTGCCAGGTTGGTACATGCCTTGCTGGCTGTCAAGGGTCTTCCCTCAGTGGAGGTGGGGCCAGAAAGCAGATAAAAACCTTAAAGCTGCTTTGTTTAACTATTGCCCTCTTGGAGTGATGCTGAAGGATGGGAGTTTCCTTCTTCCCCGCCACTGCATGAGTGCCCAGCTCGGAAAAATCTCTCTCCTCTTTTGGGAGGGTGATTTTGATGACATTTGGGGACTGCAGCCCTGGTTTTTGATGACATTTTGATGACATTTAGGGACAGTAGCTCCCTGGGGTCTTGACAGACATGGAGATCTCCAGGGAAGGTTTCATCTTCAGCATTTCCAACTTTTCTCATGGTGTTTGCAGGACTGATGTCCTCACCAGTGGCTTTGGAAAGGCAATGTGGCCTCCATGGAGGGTTGCAAGGAGCTGGAGACTTCTGAGTTTTAATTCCACTGTGGCAGTAATTTTGGGTCTCTTGCTCTCATCACCTTGCTGCTTGGGTGGGTGGTGGCATGGTCTTCAGGTAACCACAACTAGAGATGTGTGGTCACGCTGGGCTGCGAGGCTGCAAAATGCTGCACAGCTAAAGCAATTCACTGACTTGGACTAGACAATCATCTTCTCTAACGCATCTGCAATTTGAAAGTCATTACAAAATCACCGGTGACTTAATTCTTGCTCCATACGTTGTTCAATCCTGAATCTTCAAGCTGAGCTTGCAGTTTGGGCTGCTGCTTGTATAACGGACTGGCAGCTCAGAGGTGGGGCAGGCAGTGGGTCCTCCTGCCTGCGGGGCGGGTGGTGAGGCAACAGCAAAGAGCCCATGTGCCATGGCAGAGGAGAGGGCTCAGGTACGCCGTGGCACAGGCCAGCTGTGGAACTAAGCGAAAGAGCTCAAGTTGCATGAATGTGACCTTTGCAAAGGGCCAATATGAAGTTTATGTTTCACTTAAGTCCCACATAAGCCTATTGTGAAGCACTTAAATCCCATGTAAGCTTTTGCATGGCATGTGCTGGTCTTCTGTGACTTGTTCCCGGCTCGTTAGTTATGCACATTGGCCCCTTGGGAGGGGAAAAGCCCTGATGTTTAGAGACTTTTTGCAGCTAAAGAGTTCAGCAGAACCAGTGACTGTTGCAGTCAAATGTACAGTTTGAAATCTCTCCTTGGCAAATATTCAGGCATTTCACTTTTTTACTTTTTTTTTTTTTTCCTCCTTTGGTGAGCACTTGTGTGTGAGCAGGAGATGGACGCAGAGCGCTGTGCCTGTGGCTGGAGCAAAACTCTGCTGCCTATTCCCAGCCATTCCTATTTCAGCTATTTGCTCAACTCCTGTGGGTGACCTCTCTCAGCATGATGTCAACTCTGCTCTGATGAAATCTGCCCTTGCAGCATTTGGATTTACTCAAACATTTTGCAAATCTGTGCCTGGAAAGTTTTCTTTGTGGTTTTTTTCCCTACCCTCTCCCCTTTTCTGTGAAAGTGCTCTCTCCAGGGACCATCATATCTGCAACCCAGATCTTCATTACGCCATGCTGGATCTGTGAAATTTCTTGTTGCAGAGGCTGGAGCCTGGTTCAAACCCCAGTGAAGCCAGGGAAAAAAAAAAAAAAAAAAAAACCAAACCAAAACTGTCGTTATCTTCAACAGGTTTTGATCAAACTTTTGGTACATTGGAACAGGTAGGACAGGCCTCTGATTCTCTTGCAATACCTAAGAATTACTTTTCAGATCTTCGTGTTGCAGTGCAAGGTACTCTTTCTCTGATTTTATTTTTTTTATACTACTGTTTCTTCAGTCTAGAGCAGTTGCTAATTTTAAATGAGAGGAAACTCTCATTTGTATATACTGCCAGGAACGGTCTTTCATTTCTCCTTTGTGTTTTGGGTGCACACTAGAACCATTTGTCATCTATTCTTCTGGTGCACTAGAGGCTATTTTGGTTTTCATGGTCTTGATGTTGGTGAAAGAAACAAGTCAACAAGGAAAATGCAAGTGTGAATATATCCTCTTGCAATAGAAACCCACAACATTTCTAAAAGTTTTAGAGCTGCTTGTGTTTAGAGAAGATATTTTGCCTTTGAACCTTCAGTGAGTTAATTTACATTGTGCTTAAAGTCTGATTAGATTATTCAGTGATATGGATAAAGGAAAGCCTGATGGGGATTTAGCTTGTTGATAAAGACAAGTTGAGGGAGGTGGTGTGTTTTGGGTTTTTTGTTTAAAAAGCAAAAAAACGGAAATGGTATAGAGTCCGTTTTATTTGTTAGCTCGCTACCACAGTCTGTGGTGCATATGTCGGGACTATTATTTCCCAAAGAATCAACCCAAATTGAGTCCACAGCAAGCAAAGGGCATGTCCCAAAGGTGGTGGAAAATAACAGGCAAGAAGGGAGCTGCTGCCTGTTTCTGAAAAGTAGCTCTGCTCCTTGGACAGGTGGGAACAGGGGTGTAGAGCCCATTGCACCTCAGCTGAACCCTCTGGCAGCCCAAAATTAAGGGTGCCATGTGTCTGCCTGAAGCGGCAGGGTTGCTGAAAGGATGCTGAAAGCCACACTTAGCACTGTATGTTTAATTCCTAAGGTAACAGTATCCTAATATTACCCTCTGGTAATATTGTTTTGGTTGAGACAAGGTTAGGCACAAAACTGGAGTGGAGGAAGAGATTTGATAGCAGTATTACCCTTTCAGCATGGACACAGTCCTGGCTGCTCTGCCTTTTTGAGCCAAGGCCACTTTGACAACCCCTTCCACTCTGAACTGGTTTGTTTTCCTTTGTGATAGGGGAGATAAAACTGTTGTTAATGGCAAGCGAGGGATGAAATGACTCTGGCTGAAGAAGTTGTGCTGAATTAGCATGCTGGGACTGAAGGTGCTCCCCGCCTTTTGGTCACTACAGGAGCGACCCTGCTTTCACTGAGGCAACTGGATTTGGCTTTGGGATTTTGCAAGGCAAGAAATGAAATTAAAGGCTTTTCTAGGGGAGAAATTAGAACTGCAGATATGATGCCACTGTGAAAGCAATCCAGCTGATTTCGGTCAAGCTTCCCGCACCGAGACACTGTCACAAATAAAAGGTATCACCTTAGGCTTGTCCCCGACACCCAGCGCTATTCAGGCTGGTGCTGTGGGATACCAGCCTTACCCAACCTGTTGCTGATGCTGTCTGGCCATACTAGCTTCATGCCACCTCTCAACACATGATATTTTGGGTTTATTAGCTCTGGGGGTGGCATGTCCCTAATGCAGCAAACCTGCATCCGACTCCCTGGTGCTTCATGGACATCAGGTCCCTGCAGCCTGGGTTGTAGCGGTGTTGTGCTGGGTTTGGCAGGAAAGCAAAGCCCTTGGAGCCGGAGCAACACATCGCAGCGTGCTGCATTGCCCCACGCAGACAAAAGAGGGATGCCCTCCCTTTGCCACCACGCTGCTAACTCTGGCTGTGATCTTCCTTGAAGCCAAGCTCTCAGCTCAGCCTGGACTGCAGGCAGTAGTCCCATGGGGAACGCCTGCATCCATGGTGAACTCTCCCTGCTATTCCCCACATTGCCCCCTCCTTTGCTGCGAGACCTGCTCTTTCCCTGGTGGAGATCCCCGGAGGAAAGTTCTTTCTGTGAGCGGTTTCTGGGCCGTTTTCCAGGCCCACGCTTGGAGGAAGGGGGCTTGGGGAGGAGGAGGAGAGGGGGGGGGAAGGTGAAAGCTGACCAGGCTCAGCCCGATGGCTTCTCCAGCTGCAGCACATTTTCCGAGCGAAGCTTTTTTTAAAAAAAAAAAAAAAATCTGCATTTTTTTTCATGTCCTTTTATCCTATTTTTAACTGCGGCCTCTTTCCTTTTCTCAGCCTCCTCCAACACTTCCCCCCTCCCCTGCGCTGTTGCTGCCTCCCCCGCATGCTCTCCGCAGAGATGAATGGGTGTCTTTTCACAGGGCACGCACATCTGCTTGTGGCTGTGAGACCTAGCAGGACTTCTCAGGCAGCTCTCCTGGACCAGCCAGTCTGTCCTCTCCCTCCTTAATAAATGAGGAGCAGGCAAGACAGGACGTGGAGGAAGGGGAAGGGAAACAGAACAGGGAGAGAGAAAAAAAGGGGTGAGCCACCTCAGGGAGGAACGAGCGAGAGCGGAGGTGATGGTGCTAGTTTGTTCCAGTGCTTGACAGAAGCTGTGCACAAAATCCTGCCTCTGCCCAACCTGCTGCCGGTTGTTCTCTCAGATCTGCAGCCCTCCCTGGCCATTCGCTCCGTCCCGAGAGATGAATGAGCCCTTTCTGCTGGGTTTTGTTGTCATCCTCTGGCCAGCAAGGCAGCGCAGCTTCTTGCAAGCCTTGGGGTCTGGTGCTGTCTGATTAGAGTGGGTTTTATTTTGACCCTTTTTCTTCCTGGAAGTCTTTGGGTGCTTCATTGGTTCCGGTTAAAGGCATCTCACACCTACTATACTTGGGCCCTCTGGGTTTGTTGAAGGACATGCATCATTTTCTTCATTAAGAGCGCTTACTCCAATCTGTCAGCGGAGAGAAAAGATCCCTCTATGCCTTATGAATGAATTTTAGAGCTGTGGGCTGCCTGTGGTATCCTCTTTTGCAAGGGCCCTGTGAAGGATGCTGAGCAGTTACTGGTTAACTCTTCAGTGTTTGATTTGTGTGTATGCTTGTTGTTTCACAGGTGAGGAAAACACAGGCAGGCGACCCTCTGATACCTCGTGATGCTCCCTCTGCATCCCTTGCTGTAACCTGCTGCAAGTCAGCACTTGGAGAGGTTTATTTGCGCTGAAGCAATAGAATGACAAAAATCCAGGCTTTCGCTTTTCCATTTGTTTCCTGCCTGACTCTGGAAAAATCCCTGTCTCGCCTCTCAAAGACAAAACCCAAGGGAGCTCCCTGCGTGTTGGGTCATCACCAGAGAATGAGCGCTGAGCTCTTTTCCCACTTGAGCTGCAGACTGGTGTCAGCTGGGGATCAGCTGCTGCGCAGGGAGGAATTGTGCTCCAAACAGGGTCCCCTGTTGGTCCCCAGGATGAGGCTGAGTGAAAGCTGGAAGGTTGTTGCTTGGGTTTTGGGTTATGCTTGCAGATTTGCCGAGGGCCTCCAGTATAACAGGAGGATGGGAGCTCCGCAAGAAGCAAAACTCAAGTTAGCGTGCTGCACCAGGACCATTGCAAAAATGAGCAGTGGCACTGGCAGCTTTGGTATGCCATGGGGAAGGAATAACTTGATGTAGAGTCGAGGAGGAAAGGGACTAAGCAACAGGCTATCCAGGTGGTGCCTTGAAGATGCCTGCAGAAGATGCCTTCTTTTGGCTTGGTCTTGGAGTCGGATTGTCCCCTCTGTAGGGATGGAGTGAGATGGATGTACCTGTTTCTTTTTCCAGAGGAGGCGGCTATCCTGCACCATCAAACATTTGCTTCAGACAGGCCACACAAAGCACAGCTGCTCTTTTTTTGAGCTCTCCCAAACTCCTTTGCCTACAGACCCATGAGCACTTGTCTCTGGGGATCGTGAGCAGCAGAGCACCCTCTCTAGAGGGTTTGGGTTGCACGTGGCCAGCCCTTCTTGTAGCAGCACCTAGGTTGGCTTTGCTGCGCTGGCATGGAGCAGGGAGGGCAGCGTGAGGCCAGCTACTATTTTCTCTCTGGATGGACAGGGTTGGCTGGGTGATTTCAGGAGAGCTATGTGCAGGGCAGGCAGAGGGGAGACATGGGGAGCATGGGGGGCTGGGACCCTGAAAACAGCCTGTTTCTTTTTGTTTCTGGCAGCACGAAGCACCTCTCTCTCCCTCCAGATGTTCGCTGTGTTTATAGCTGCTGAAGCAAGAGACTGAACTCTCTCATTAATACATTTCTCTCTCCCTTTTTCTCTCTCTCTCTCTCACACATTGAAGCCAGAAGTCTCAGCTCAGAGGTTGCAGCTGGAAAGGAGCTGGGGGTGAGGGGTGGGAGAGAGAAGGGAGGTGTATGCAAGCCTCCCATCCCATTCAACTCCCCCCTCTCCACTTTCCTCCCCCCGAATCCTCCCAAAATACACATGCCCCGAAAAAAGAAAAACACTAGCAGATTTTTTATTTCAGAAAGTAAACACTTAGGCCATGGGGGTCTGGAGGTTATGGGAAAAGAGGAAACCATTGGGCTAATCAGGCCGGGACACACTTCCCCTGCTGAAATAAACCAGAAATCATTGCATTACAGGGCGCCGCCGCGGTTAACCCTGGTGCTGCCAACACAGCTGAGCGCTGGGGAGCTGTGGAGAGCCTGTAGCCTGCCCACGCATTTTCCCCAGCTCCCTGGTTTTTAGCCAGGGTGAAGCGCCGATGCGGAAGGGGAGCCAGCACTCTGCAGCAGTCCTTTGGCATGTCGTCCCTTTGGGAACGATCCGTTGGGAATTTTTTAGTAGGAAATGAAACCTTTTTTTCTATGGTTTATGAGCCATCCTATAGAATTTCATAGTTATTCTTGCCTGAGAACTCTGCCTGACGGTTGCAAACCTCTACAGAGAGGAAATCTTTCTCTGCTTGAATCGGCAAGATTTGGGGGTAATTTCTGCAGAGCTTTGAACAGTTTTCAGAAAGCTCTTTTTTTCATCCTTGCTCGATTTACATTAGGTGTATAAATGATTAGATTACAGATTATTTGGTTGCAAACCCTTTGGAGAGGAATCTTTCCTGCTGTCTTATACTCCTGTGTTTATAGAGCACCCAGCATATGGGATCTGGCTGTAGGACAGGGGACCCTTGATGCTCCTGCAGGACAAAGAATAACTGTAGTCCAGGTGTAAGTGAGCTAATGGGCCCTTCGTACCAACTTTACAAAGAGATCTCAATTTACCCTCTCTAAGCCTGGCCTTGGACTTCCCCTGGCTCCTTTCACAGTCTGAGTTGCATACTATAAATGGATGCTCGCTACCAGGTCTCACACATTTTGAGACTGCTGCAGCTATCTGTGTTTCAGAAAGGCTGGATCTCTAAGCATGAATGTTTATCACCGTAAATGAATATTAGAGATTGTCCATTATTGTGAGCCTCGTATGTTTGATCAGAGCTCCTTGCCATGATTGCTGACTCCCTTTCCATCCTGCCAGGCTGAGATTTTCAGAGAAGCCTGGATGGGTTTTGCACCCACCTCCTTGTTGCATCTGGACTGCTTTGGAAACCCCAAATCTTTGCACAATTCCCATGCTAACATGATCTGTGCTCTCTCACAAGCCTTCCCTCTGCTAGCAATTACTGAGAGGGAACACGGCTGAAAGGAAAAGCCAGCATGGAGCACTTGTTAGCCAAGGGAAAGTGATCTTTCCATTGACACCACCGAAGAAGGTTTTACCTCATCTGTTACAGTGTAAGCGCTGGTGGTGAAAGGTGCCGTCACCGGTTCCTTGAGCCATCAGCCCGGCTCTTGCAACATTCCCACCAGAAGGCAAATCCCCAGATAGCACATGATAGGGGAGCTGCAGACCTGCTGCGTCCCACCCCACTATCTCAAGAATGCATTTGAACAGTAGCTGTTACTGCAGCCTCTGGAGGTTGAGGCTTTAGATGGAAATCAAGCTCTAAGGAGATAGTCCCACAGAGCAAATTTCAGAATTTTTGGAGTTGGTGTTCAGCTCAGATAAGTCCTTGAGAGCTCAGATACTTTATCTGAACCTTATCTGAGCTATTTGCATCACTTCAGTCTGAGAAGCAAGGCTGTCAGACATTTGGGGAGGGGGGCAAGTTGTATTAGGATGGTCTGTCTGTCTTTTTTTAATTGTTTTTTCTAACACACAGAACCTCCAGGAGGATTTGACTGTCCTGTGCCCCAGGCAGCTCAAGGAGCTTATAGATGAAGAGCAGGAAGGAGAAATACCATGCTTAGAGCCACACAAGAGTAAGGACAGGATTAGGACGAATATTCCTTGAGAGCCCTGTAAGGGATTGCATCTCTCTGCTCTCTTTCTAAAATTCAATAGAAATAAGCTCAAGCTGCTGCTGTTGTTAATTGTGGATGGAAATGATTTCCCCTTTTCAGACCAGACTCAGGTCTGAGCTTTCTCAAATGCGGTGTGCTTTCTGTGCCTTGTTTACTAGACTCTGTTTTATGCATGTGAAGTTTCTCACCTTGTCTGGAGCTCCTGGGGGGAAATATGTGGTCTGTGCCGTCTCGCTGCTCTCTTAGCATCCCTCCTCTTCATTCCTGCTTTGCAGCAAACTGGTTTACTGAAAGGAGTTGACTGAAAGGACCCTGCAGTGCCTGGTCTGTATAATGCAACATCCTCTTCCCAGACTGTGGTGTGGTTTCATTCACCTGATCTCTAGGTCCTGGTGGCTCTTCCCCAGCATCCGTGGTCTTTTTACGGAGGAAGGTTTCTCAGGGGTAAGAACAGCAGGTTTAGGAGATCTGGCTGAGATTATGGGCTCTTACAGCTGGAATTTGGAAGACCTTGGCTACATCACTTAACAGAAAGTCTTTAGGCATCTAAACCTCACTGACTTCTATTGGAGTGAGATGCTTAAATCATTCAAAAGGCTGCCTGTGAGCCACTGCGTAGCAGTTTCTCACGTTGGAGATGATGATGATTAATTCATTGCACATTTTATTGCGACGCTTAATTCACTGAGGTCAGGCGAGTGGCTGGAAGTCCCTGGAGAACGGTGTTGTATGAGTGCTTGATATTGTAAGAAAAAATAAAAATACACTTCTTAAGCCATACTGAGCTGCTAGCATGGCTGTCCCCTTGAAGCTGCCTACAGTCTGCTGAACACGTGCTGAAGTTTACACAGCCCACCGGACGGACCTTCCCCTGTGGGGTTTTGTATCAATAGGCTTTGAAAAAGTTGCAGCAGGTCAATTGTTGGCTGTTTCACAATAGATGAAATACAGTTTCTCTCTCTGCAGCTGGTTCCTGGGAAGGGAGGTCGCCTCTCTGGCAGCAGGCAGGGCTTATGAGGTTGTGTGTGTACGTCGGGAAGATGGTTTCTCTGCAGAAGAGCCATGGGAGAGTTGCAGCGGGTGGCTTGCCGGCTTCCATATGACTCGAGTGAGGTGTGGGAAAAGGTTGGGATGAAGGGTGGAATTTGCATGCGGGCTTATTTTCGGCGTTATGAAAGGAGATTCTCAGCTGGTGTGAGGCGGCACACGTCCATCCTTCGGGAGCTGCCTTCGGATACCTCTGATGCCCTCTTAGAGGCAGGGCTCCTCTTTTGGTGTTTTTTCTTCCCCAACAAAGCTGCAAGGGCAGGTTAGGATTCAAGGCCAGGATCTAGCCTGTTAACTCTTGAAGCCTGCAGTGAGCCTGCGGGAAAACAGAGTTGGCTTCAACCCACTCAAGCGGGAATGCTGCCATCAATTTCGGCAAGAGCGAGTGGATGGGCGCACGCACCAAAAAGCAATATAATAAAGTTCATGACAGGACTTCCCTTCCTGGAAAGGGAAACAAGGCCGCTGACACGGCATATGCTGCCTGAGCAGGGGTACGCAGGGCGGCAAAAACACTTGCAGATATTTGTGCTTCCCATAGCACAAACGGGATGGAACAAAAGAAACTGCACCACCAAAGTGGAGATTTGATTTCTAAGAAGAGCTAGCCTAAACTACTTCTCCCTAACTCATCAGCAAGTATTTTTCAGGAGTCAGAAATGCCTTTCTCCCCTGGTTTGTGTGATTCACTCTCCACATCCTAAGTTTAAGGGAGGCCAGAGGGCAATCATTTTGGCCAGACTGATGTCAGCATTGAGGTAGAGTAGAAAAAAAGGAGGAGATGCCCCAAGGGAGCCTGTTCATGGAAAATTTCTAATTTGGTCAGTTCCAGGCATCTCACAGAAGAGCCTACACTTGGGAGATTTCAACCCAGTTTTGCAGGCTCAAGAGGTATGAATAATTATGGAAGGTAGTGATGGAAATAAAGCTGGCATCTCTGTCCTGCCCTGGACAAGCTCTTCGCCATGCTGTAACCTTGGGGTATCCACATCTCCTGTGAAATGTCTCCAGAGATGATCAGACCTTCTCTTACCCTGCTTTGCATCTAGTTACTGCCTAACCCCAGGAGGCCAGATGCTTCCTTTGTCTGGCAGCTTTGGTTGTGTTTCTATCCAGGCAAACAGCTACTACATGAAAGTAGTAGCAGTTTCCCTTGCTTTACAGTAATCAAAATGACAGGATAACGAGGCAACCCAGTAGCCTGCTTTGCCTTCCACTTGTGCTGAGTTCCAGACTGGGTGTCAGCTCAGTCCCCCATCTAGATGAAATATGGCTTTTTGACTTTTCTTCTCCTTGCTGCCAAAAGTGACAGATTGTTCTGTGGAAAACATCAATATTTTGTCAAAATGAAATCCAAACATTTCCAGCCAAAACTCAGCGTTTTCTGGTGCTGGCTGTGTTGATGCAAAAACAAATCTCCGTGGGAAATGCCAACATGGAAAGAAAATGGAGAATTAGGTTGGACTATTCTGCAGAATACTTCTCCTGGCTCTCTGATTCAGATGTGTGTCTGAGGGGCTGCAAGGCAAAGGGTGGTTGAACCCAAGAGCTTAATCTGGACCACTGGTATGTTTATTTAGACCAGATTGGTGTAAACAGACGTGCTCTGTTGACATGCACAAGGAGCCCTGTCTGTGCAGTTTGTGCCACGAAACGTGCGTGCACAGTAAGTACCGATACTCGGCTTCCTGCTTTCCAGTATCAGGATGTGATGCTTCATCTGTGCTACAGCTTCAGGTTAAGGGAACTGATTTTTAAGGTTTCATCCATCTGCTCTTGCCTCATTCATGTCGTCCCGTCTTCCTTCCCCCCCACATTTGCACCTAGTAAGGCTGTCGGTTTGCCTCTGTATTTAGCATAGCAGATACTTCCATAACCATCCATCTTCCGAAATCCCTCCCCAGGGGCCTCGCAGCACTGTAGTCAGCAGCCTACAGTGGCACCGAACCGCAGTGGGAAGACTTTCCGCTCCACACCCACCTGAAACGAAACAGTTTTATCAGGGCTCTCCCACGCCTGCCAAGTGCATCTCGACGCTCCCCTCCCCGTTGCTGCCGCTCCTCACTTCATTAGCGCCGGAGATGTTTATAAATGGAAGAGATAATATTTTTCGTTTCCAGTTTGGGTTTCCAGGGCAGCCACTTTCTAAAGCACTTAGGAAGTTTAGAGAAGACGAGGTTATATAAACGATTTTTCCCCCCTGGGCTCTTATTAATCAAGTGGCTTGTGGAGCCATTCCCATAGCTTTGGGATCAAGGGCACTAGCTGGGTGAGGGGAGGCAGGCGGTTAATACAAGACATCTTTTTCTTGGCTCTTACCCTTTTTTTTGGTAGGTTTGCGATGAATGAAGCAGTCAGACCTGGCTGTTGGGGTTTGAAAGCAGCCAGAGAGAGGGCTGAGTAGCATGCTCCTAGGTTGCATTCAAACTGTGTTTTGCGCTTGACTCTTGTATTAGCCCCTTCTAGGCCTTCAGGTGAGTCATGCAGCATCTTTTAATGATGATTTATCTGGCCCTGTTGATATGTCCCTGTAAAATTTGATTATTTGATGTAAAACACTTGCATTTCCTGAGCATAGGGTTTGTATGATTTTGATCACAATGGGCAATGAGTTGATCCTTGTTCTTTTACAATAAAAGCCTATGGACATGCATACACATACACACTAATTAATATATGTCGTGGCAAGCTCTGATCCATTTCTAAAGCTTCCCAGCATTTTCCCTGGCTATGAGCAGCACGGGTGGCTCGTGTGTTTGGAAAACAGGAGCAAGCTTTTGTTCCCATTAGAACAAAACCAAGCTTTGCCGCCTCCTCCTCCGTGTCCTTCCCCCTGCTGTCTCCCCACCATGAGAGCTGAGGAATGGGGTCTTTCTGTTTTCCTTGGGTGGATGGAGCTCCGTCTGTAGGGGCAGGTCCAGTTGTTTCAAGCCTGGAGCTGAAAGTCCACAGGAAATCAGCTCATTAGTCTGTTGACCCACCTTCCCAGTTTTCCACCCATGCTCTCTCGGCGTGAAAATAATGATTTAAATAACCAAGGATGGAAAATAATGATTTAAAGGCGGTAAAGGGGATATTCTCAACTATTGCTGACTATAGACTTGGCAGAACGAAACTGTATTTCTTCCGGGTCTGGGGAGTGTGTTGAGAAAAGGTGTTGAACATCTGGAGTGATTTAGCAGTTTCGTGCTGTTGTGTGAGGCTGCGCACTCGTGGTGGTGCAAACCGAGCTCACCCTGAAGAACCAGGATGGGTTGATGGAGAGAAAAGCCACTCACTGTGTTTGGCTTCAGCAGGTACATGTTGCGCATTGCAGAAGAGCTGTGTTGACCTCCTCCAGGGACAGATAATGGCTTTGTGGTGGCCCCAGTCTCCCTGAAGCATTGCTCAGGACACTTCAGACAGCTCCTGTGATGTTTAGTGTATCCTCTACATCTGCTTTTTTCCTTCAACTACCAGCAAAGCAAAAAAAAAAAAAAAAAAAAAAATTTAAAAATCGGCTGTTTTCACAACTTTTGCTGCAGGCAGTGGGGAAGTGGATAGGGAAGCAAAGCCGTTTGTGTGCTGAACCCCCTTGTATCTCAAGATCTCTATTCAACAGCTTTCTTAAGATAATTAAAAAAACTGAAATAACTGGTGATGATGATAGCTGTAGATGGGTGACCATACTTCCACTGGAGTCTCAGGCCCCTGCCGACCAGCTGTCTCTTCCCCATTTACACCAGCAAGGATTTAGGACCTAGGCGAACTAATCAGGAGACCCTCATGGGGAGAGAGGCGTGTTATTTAATTAGCTTTACAATGGACTGACTGGGAGGCACGTGGTGGCTCTAATAGAAGGAGATAGATGTCCTTTTAGCTGGGCTAATTGTTAGGAAATAGCAGAGTCTTTGTTCAGCCCCAGCATGTGGCCTGTGATCTCTCAGAGCCCAGGGGCTGCCTGCTTATAATTTTAGACAGATCTATTCAAGCCTGCTCTGTAGCGTGGGGCCGAACAAGACGGGTATTGTTGCAGAGCCAGGATCGCCGTCCAAGAAAACCACCCCGAAAAACCCAAACACGTGTAGAGCGGAATATTTCTCTGTCGTTTATTCACTATCAGGCCAGGTTGCCAAGTGGAGACAATTGCAAGCGAGGAGGTTTCCAGCGCTGGGTGAGGGTTTTTCCTCCTTGAAACACATACGCAGGTGAATCCTTCATCCCAGGAGCACTGTGGTGGGCAGAAGAAGTGTCTCTGCCAGCAGAGCCTATCTGGGGCAGGTTAGCTTCAGAGCTTTAATTGCTAGTGTGGGTTTCATCGTGTAATTCCCTTGCTGTGGGCATGGTGCACGTGGGGTAATTGTGCCCATCACCAAATTATCTCCGTAGACTGGCTGTATGCACCTGTCATCTCATGATCCTGGTGGGACAGTGGTTTGGGCTGGAGGGATTTCGGCCATTGCGGATGCAGTATCCGTGCCCCCGCCAGGGTCATGTGTGACAAGGAATGGGAATCCCAGTTCTCTTTCCTGAGGTTTCCTCTCAAATCTCTCTTTGGCAGAGCCCATCACAGTCCCCAGCCCCACAGCTTTTCCTTCAGGACTGTCAAACCGATGCTCCCAGCCCCTTGTGAAGCAAGAAAGTGTCATTTCATTAAAAAGGGGAATGGAGGCACAAAGGTTTCTAAGAGGTCATGTGGAAATATTGACCAGGAATTAGACTTCCATCTCTTGAAGCCCTCTGTCCTGGCCACAGTGTTAACCTGGGGATCATTCTACTCGACTGTTTTATTTCCCCACACTGACCACTTCCAACCGGCTGTAGGCAGGCATGTTTTTCTGATTGCTCCCATTTCTTAGGCTGTGAATTTGTATACTAATTGGTGCTGGACTGACCTTTCTTGGGAGGTGCTTGTGTGGCTCTTGCCACCTTCATGAAAGCAAAATATGGCTGTTAACTTGATACTTCTTGAAGCAGTGTTTATTGTTGTTGTTGGGTTTTTTAAAAGATTGAAAGAACAGGTAAGGGTTAGTGAATACCATCTAGCTGCCCAGGAGATCTGCTTTATTAGCAATGATCCCATTGCCTCTCCTTTGTGATCCCTCACCTGTTTCCCAGGGAAGGGGATCTCAAGGACCATCAGAAATCAGCTTAGTAAGCTCTGTCTGCAGAGGTCGGTGAATGCAAAGGGTGAAGCCACAAGCAGAGATGTGTTGCTTAAGTCTGGGCTGGCTGCATTTGTTCCTGCTATGAAGGAGGCTGCCCAAGAGATCTGAGCAAAGATGAGAGGTCCTACGGGTGAGGTTTGATATATATTGTCTATGCGTGCTCAGAGTAATTGCATATATCAAGAGTTAAACTGCAAAAAATCCTCAGGTTATATTTACCAAGAACTCAGTGCTGTTACTTGATGAGGAGAGGGAAAATGTACGAAGAGCAAACAGTGCTGTAGAACATCTTACGAGGATTTTCCATCCAGCCGGGTAAGACGTGAGTGACAGCACCCCCCGCCAACGAAATTCAGGGCAGAATTACATTGCTCAAGCCCAGATTAGCTAATCAAGTTATGAATCAGCATGGGACCTCTGGGAAACCAATAGCAGGAGGCACTTGAAGATGCTCAAGCAGCTTGCGGGACTGTTGATTGAGGCACCTACGGCGTGTCAACCGGAGCTGTCGCTCCCTCGCAGCCACGCGACGATGTATGTGCGCTGGAGTCCTGACGCCTAGCTGGCCACAAAGATGCTTTTGTGAGCCATCTCCGCTGGGAAGTTAATGAGAGCAGGAGTCAGGGAGGCTCAGAGGCGGCTTCCTCTGCTCGCGCCTGGAGGGCAATCAGAGGACGGTATTGTGGCAGCGCTGTCTCGGGGCTGAGCTGGGGACTGAAGTCTGGATCTCCGCAGCATGAACAGAAACTTGCTTTTAATGCAGACAGTGTAGAGGATGGGGACTTTCCGTGACTCCAGCCCTACAGTGCTGAGCAGTGAGGGGACCCCAGAGGCCACAGCCATCTGGGTCATGGAAGAGCCAACGCTTTCGTGATGGTCATCACCTCCTCGCCACAAATGCTAGATTGGAGAGCAGCCTGCCTTCCCTCCAGACAGCCCGGGGGGCACACGCAGTAAGTGTTAATGAGTTCCATTTCCACGCCTGCAGCTTAGCCAAAATGGTAGGCTGTAGTCACCAGGACTACTAATCCAGCCTCCTTTTACCAGCGTAAAACTCACTCAAATACTTCCCAACTATTATGGCACTTGAAATAATTTCTCATATCATTTTAAATTCCAGGAAAGGTATCTCCCTGGGGAACGGTCATGGCAGCTGCTTGCTCTTTCCTCTCATTGCAGCAGGCCACTTCCACACCCAGAGCCACCTCCCTGCTCTTTCCTTTCTTAGTGGTGGCTGCTGCTCTTTCCAACAATGTCCCCCTTACGATAAATCCTTTAACATCTCCGTTTCTCCCTGGAATTGCACAACACTTTTTTTCCCCCCCCTTTGCTCCTGATTTTTGTCTTATGCCCTCTGGATATTGTTTACTCGACAAAACATCAAACCGAAGCCCTGACCGCTTGCGGTCATTAAAAATCCTATGGCAGTTTTGGGGAAGGCTCCACTTTGGCTAATTACGTTCTGCCATAAATATCCCCCTGCAGTTTTAATTGGATATGGTGTTCTTCATTTCCTGTCCATAACAGCTGGGTGGTGTTGCTCCGCGTTATTACGTAGCTGTTGTATTTCACCCCAGAGGTGGCCGTGTTTTGGTACCAGTGGTGCTAGGAAAAGCTCTTTCTCCAGACTACCAGTAACACCTAATCCTGAAGCTGCTGTAATGAGAATGGGTAAATCCAAGGGAGAGGAGAAGCCATCCCAGCTCCATAATAACATCTGGAGGAAAGCCAGCAGCTGCCTGTTTGCAAAAGGGCTGTGACAGGAGCAAATTTGGCCCTTCCGAAGGGGAAGAGCCAGCCCAGCTAGGAGAGAGGTCATGGAAGAGCAGTCCTGCCCACACTACGCCTTCGGAAATCACAGCGAGGGCTCTGGTCCCGTAATACCTTTCCTCGACACTAAATGAATAATGATTATTATTCTTTTAAACCAAGGTTAGTCAGCGTCCCTGGGAACAATGTGGCATTACTGCCCGTCCTTTCTTTGTTCCAAACTGTTGAAAAACAGTCAGGCTGCATTGTGGAGGGAGGGCAGATGGTTATCTCCAATCAACGGCAAAATCTTTTGGGTATATTAATGGCAGGAGGGCTGTTCTCCGCAACTAAGCATCCTCCCTCGACAGGAGAGAGCCTGAATAGATATTAATGTTGAATAACGACAGAATGGAAAAGGAGAGTGAGACTTGGATGTGGAAGAGGAAAGATTTTTCTAAAGCCTGTAAGCAGCAAATAGGAACCAGTTGCTGAGACAAAGTCATGTTTGGCAGGTCTTGGACTCCAAATGGTCACATCCCAGCTGAAGAAACTAATCAATGGATTCCTTCCATGCCTTCTGCGAACACTGAGCCATTGAGCGGCTCAGCTGGAGTTCAGAGCCAGGGCTTTCATGTTGCAGGCTCTGAAGTGAACACAAATTAAGGCGGCCGCTAGGACGGAGTTGAGTTTGAAGGAGAGATTCAGCTGCCCTGGGAGGAAATCTCTGTCCGCAGCCTCTCTGTTCTTTCCCTCCACTTTGGGGGTTTTTGCCCCAGTGCTACTTTGAGAAACATTTCTAATTTCCTGGCACATAGGGGCTGCTGTACATTGCATGAGCAAAATGAAACAGAAGTTTGGCGGGGCATGGAGGGGGAGGCGAGGCAGGGGAGTGGAGGAGCTCAAAGCTTCACTGCAACTATGCTGCACCAAGCTGTGGCTTAGTGTCATTAGCTTTGCAGGATCAGGGCTGAGCTGGGATGCCAAGAGCGTGTGTATCTTTCCTAATAACAAAAACACAAGCTGCGAGAAAGATCTTTGTATTGGTCCAGAAGAGAAGGAACCCCATTACAGGTGCACTGGAGTTCAGCCAGTCCTTGAGACTGTAACACTCGCGCGAGAGGCCAAGCCAAATGCATCGGCCCACAGGAGCAAGGCTAAAGCACAGACAGCGCAGGGGCAGCTGCTGCCTCCTCTGGTGCCGCTTTTTAATCCCACTGGCAGCTCCATCCGGGACCAGCTCTGCTCACGAGAGCCTTCTCCTATGTGGCGTTGACAGCCCATCCCCATCAGCACTCGCTTGGGCGAGCCCCAGCAGCCTCGCCGCGCACCTCCTCTTCTGTTTCCGTCTGGGGATTGTGGTTTGCTGCAGGAGGCTGCGCTCGCTCTGAGCAGGGTGGATTATCGAGCACCGCCGAATTGGGGGGGAACGTTCAGGTCATTTCAATACGGTTGGGACCGCAGGTGCTCTCTGACGGCTTCATCGCCGCGGCCGAGAGCCCGCAGCCAGCTGTGTAAAGCAGTCCCCCCCACGCCAGCGCGCAGACACGCACACACTCTCCCACAGCCACCCCGCCACAGGATCGCAGCCTGCCTGCGTGCACACTCACCCGGGAGTGTGCAGCGCGCCAAGCGAAGTGTAGGAAGGGAAAGATTGTCAGGCTGCGATAACTGCATCAGGTTTCTCTTCCCAAGCCTGCTCTGGAAGGGATCATACAGAAAGGCAGCTGTTTTTTCTGAATCCCCTTTTCATTTTCAACTGGAAACATTCTGTTAAATCTCCTCTCTATAGCTTTCCCTTCAATTGTTGCTGTCCATCCTGTATAGAGAAGAGGGGAAAGAAAGCCAAAATCAAAGGCAGGTGCCAACCCTGTTATCCTGTACAGGGAGAGGCAATGGGGACCGAGTTCTATCCTTACAGCCATCCTCTTTTCACTTTTGGATTTCCAGGTTCATTCCTGTGGTAGGTTTCAAACCAAGGACCCACCACCTGAGGTTTCACACCTCGTGTCCTGCCCGAGCACAGCTCAGGTTCTCCAAAGCGCACGGGAATCAGTGGAGGGAGGTTATATACTGATCACACAGCAAATCACTGGTCCTACTCCACTGCTGCAGGAATAGATTGCCCGTAACTGAGTTTGCAAGTAAATTGGAAAGACGATTGGAAATGCGAGTGCTTTTTTATGGGTGAGGCGCCTGAAATATGAACTTTCAGCTGGAGCTAACTGCCTGCCCCGCTTTGCTAGCTCTCAAGCTTCCTGCTGGCTGCATCTTGAGCTATCTGCCTCGGTAAAACTGGCTGCTCGGGTGAGCCAGAATCAGGCTCACAATTTCTGGCCCCAGCACCTCGCAGCTTCTTTTAGTTACACAAACTTTTCTTCTATAAATATGCCTTAGGCGACTGAGAAAGGCACTGCTGAAGAAGCTAGAAATAATCCTGAGCTGTAACGTTTGTATCTGCAGCTCATCTTTCAGTCTGTTTGAAGGTTTCAATGGCGTTTGCAAGCAGGACCCTGGTTCATCCTATGTGTTAGCAGGCAGCCTTGAACCCTGGCGGCTGACTGACGTGGCCGCCCTCTTCCCCCCGTTACAGCCGGGATGTTCATTTAGGCCCATCTTTGATCAGAGCAGCCCGGTCTCTGCCAGCGTGTCGGAGACTGTTAAGACTTTCAGAGTGAGAGAACCACAAAAGCTGGTTGCTAATGACTTTTTTTTTTTTTTTAACACTTGTACCGGTAAATTGACATCTGTGAGTCATAATCTCCCTTCTGCTCTGCCGTTTGTGGTCTGAAGTTTGTGCTACCTAAATATAATAAAACATATTTAATGTGAAAACCAATATTCTTCTGTTAACTTCATGCCATGCTGGCATGATACCCATTTTGCATCTTTAAGATGCTTTTTATCCAGTCAGTTCCCAAAGCTTTTTGGCCTCTCACCTGTACAAAGCAGGCCCTGAACAACCACCCGTAGCCGTCACCCATCGCCACAGGACTGAGCGGGCCTGTGCACACACGCTCTGCCCTGACCGTGCTTGTGGGTGGGAGTGGATCAGGCTGCTCCGAGCGGGCAGCAAGCGCCACTGATGCGAGCGTGAAAGGGGTGATGTGAGCATGAAGGGGTGATGCGAGCGTGAAAGGCAGCGGTTCGTGTTGAGACAGGCAGGGTGAAGGCAACTGGCCCGGTTTCAAGAAACATGGGTTTTCGGCAGGCCGCCGCGGCTGCAGCTCAGGGCTGCGTGCAGCCAGCGGCATTTTCCCGTGCTAAAACTGCAACTCTCTTTTTCCCTTCGCGTTTGGGGATGCAAGCAGAGCTTGTGGCAGAGGCGCAGCAGCACCCAACTTTGTGCTGGATGCGCTGACACCCGCCCTCCCATCACCCCGTAACCCCCCATCACCCCGTATCCCGCATCCCCCCGGACATCTCGCCTCCACGGGCCGCGCCGCTCCCCCGGACCCCGGGGCAACGCCGGCTCCGCTCCCCGCGGCGCCGGGTGCCGGGGCCGCCTCCGGGGCGGGGGCAGGCGGGTCCCTCCCCTCCCCGCCGCTGTCACCGCTCGGGGCCGGCCCAGCGCCCTCCCCTCGGCGGCTGAGCCCGGGCCGGGGCGGCGGCGGCGGCGGGGGACGGGCGAGGCGGAGCGGCAGCGAGTGAGCGCGGAAGGGGCGGCGGAGGAGCGGAGCGGAGCAGGAGAGAGGAGCGAGGGTGCGCGGAAGGAAGGAGAGAGGAGGAGGAAGAGGAGAAAGAGGAGGAGGAAGGAGGGAAGGAGGGAGGCAGGCGCCCGGCCGCCGCTGCCCCGGGCGCCCCGCTCAGCGCACGGCGGGGCTCAGCAGCCGCCGCCGCCGCCGCCGCCCCCCGGTCCCGGCGGGACGCCCCCGCGGCGCTGCCCCAGCCATGAAGGCGGCGGTGGACCTGACCATCATCAAGACGGAGAAGGTGGACATCGAGCTCTTCCCGTCCCCCGGTAAGCGCCCTGTCCTTCCCTCCCCGTTTCCCCCCTCCTCGCCGGGGAGCCCTGTGGATCCCTTCTTCCCCTCTTTCGCAGCGAGGGCGGTGGTGGGGAAATATCTGCCTGGTGAGGGTTGGAGGCTTTTGGGGTTTTTTTTTTGGGAGGGGGTGTGTGTTTGGGAAGGGAAAACGAGACGCACCCCCCAAGTTGCAGTGGAGCCGGCGCCGCCCGGGCTCTGCCGCCCGGCCCTGCGCTCCCCGGCTCTGCCTCGCAGCACCGCGGGGGGAAGGCGAACTTGCTTTCCGAGCAGTTTTAAAGACTTTCCACCACTACCCCCCCCCCCCCCCCCCCCCCCCCCCCGCCCCGCTTCTCTTAAAAAAACAACCCGCCGCCCCTCCAGCCTGCTTTTCTCATGCTTCTGGCATCCTTGCGGGGATGTAGGCAAGCACCTCCGGCTGGGAGGCAGGAGAGATGCACTCGGATGTGTTTTTTTTTTTTTATGAGCTCCCTGGCAGACCTTTTCCCGAGCGGGTGAGCCACGCCGGGACTGGTAGCCCTGCACAAGCTCCTTCTCTGGGGTGTATATCCCCCCCATCTCTCGCTGGAAATGTCTTGTGTGGTCTAAGCACTCCTGGTATTTAGGAAACAAAACTCCAGCCGTACCTCCTCTAGATTTACCACGTTTAAACCAGGAAAGCCTACTGCTTTGATTTCCCCCCCCCTCCTCTCTGGAGCTGGGGAAATGGGTGGAGGAAGGGTGCAGAAGCTATCAGGGAAGATAGCAACATGTTACTGTGGTTTTTTTTTTTTGTGTGTGTTGTAGCGATAAGTTTAGCTGCTGCTGGCTGTGGTTAACGCTAATAGTTGAGCCTTTACCATAATAAGGGCTGTTGTTCACATACTGATGTCGTCTGACTGCCTGCTGACCCTAGACACTCAACTGATTTTTGCCTTGCTCAGCCGAGGTAGAGGATGGGGTTTGGAGGGTCTTCAAGGAGAAAAAACCTTCTCTTTCTGGGTACAAGGGAGGGTGAAATGAGTCCTGTTGATTCACCTCTCCCTGCTGTAATTCCCACTGCACTGAAGTGGAGGTTTGCTGGATTTTGTGCAGCGCTGGTGCGGTGAAGAAAATCAAATTAGAGTTGTGCGTTTCTTTGCCAGTTAGCAAGTTTCTAGGAAACCCAGAAAGGGGGCTCAGCTCCTGCCAGGCGATATGATTTCAGGCTGCATGTGGGAAATGACAGCTGACTGCTGGAGTGCAAGGGAGGCCGGAGAGGCACAAGGGTTGGTGCTTAGACTTAAAATAGGTGCTTGTGTAGGATCAGAGCTCCAGTAAGTCAGCACATGCCTTGGGGATCTGCCACCGATGGGCTACACGGTGTCTGATGCGAGGAGAGTCTTTCGCGTGATCCATCTTCCTGCTCTACCCGCACATAGAGAGGACAAGGTCTCTGGTGATAGCTATTTTGGTGCTCGGTGCCTCTGACAGCAAGGCTGAGCCTGGCTCTCAGGTTGGGCTTTGAGCAGCCAGGCTTCAAAATGCAAAGGGAACGCTAAGGATGATTTTCCAAGGCACCTATGCAGGTTAAATGGGAGGCTCTGGTGGAGTTGAGGACCTGGTCGGCCTATTTCCTAAAGCTTTGGTTAAAAGAACATTTACTGGATACTCATTCCTGTGCTTCAGGTCGTGATGGCAGTCTGCTTGCTTGCAGGGGAAGAAAAGGGATAAGAAGAACACGTTGGGGCAGGGCTTGGGAGAATGTGGGGTTTATTTTTTGGTTCAGACCAAAGTGTCTGTTTAAATTTACACATCTCCCGACATGGGTGAGAGCATGTTACAGAGGCGTCTGTGTTGTTCAGGTGTTTGAGCGTTGATCAATGTGATTACCTTGTGCCTAAAGTGAGGACTCGGTGTTTTGCGCTGCCTTGAGTTCATTTTCTTCTCTCCGTGAAAGCTCTTTTGCAGCTTATGTCAGCAAGCAATTTTTAGAGTTGACTCGAAGTTTAAACTTTGGCAGGAAGAATGCTGAAAAACAAAAACCAAAAAGGTAAAAAAGAGCTGACTCCCTATCGACTTCAGCTGCAGTCACTTCTGTTTTGGTGGCTGCTCTAACACTGTGAGCCAAAAAGGTCAATGTTGTCAATTAGCTGGCTTAACCTCATTTCCCCTCGAACTTTTTAGAGAATGCTGAAGCTTTCTTGCTTGCGCGGATTGATGTTGAAGGAGGGAGTATGGATGCTTATGGTTCTGGGATCCAGCGATGCCTTGTGTAGGGGACATACTCTACTCCTGTCTGGTTTGGGCTGCATTTAGGACTTAATTGCTCCCTGATTGTTCAGTCCTTGGTCTGGTTGCTGAATCTGCCACCAAATGTGCCCATTGCCCTTCTTTTCAAAATGGGCATTGACCTGGCTGAGGAGTCCAGCCCCTCATTCCTTTACATTCCAGCAAGCAGCAAAGCAGATTTGTTTCACGGTATCCATAGGGTTAACCTTACGCAGGGAGAGTCGTTACAGGCATAGGTTTTCAATTGTGCGAGATGTTTAATGTGCCAGGTGCTTGATGCCCCGTAAAACTGCAGAGATGCATTGGCTGCCCAGTACCATCCCCCTCTCACTCCCCTGAAATAAAACCCTGCTCCAAACCCACAAGTGCAGGCAGCCTCTGCGTGTAAAAGTTAGGTGGGATTTGTAGTGTGTCCAAACAGTTTAAAAATAACCTGAAAGGGATGTGAAGTTGTACAAAGCTTCCAAAGCCAAATTCCCCCCACCGCTGTTGCCAGCAAGAATGTGTGAGTGAGATGAGTAGGTCAGGAGCCAAAAAACCATGGTGGTGGGCTTCTCCTTTAATATATTACTTATACGTGCATGGGTTTCCATGATAAGAATCTGATTGAGTAGATGGTAACATCACTTTTGATGGCAGATATATGAGTGATCCACCAATGGGTTGGTGGGACTTAGTTTACCAGTTTTTTTCCAGGCAGTTAAAAACCCAAACCATGCGAAAATCAACCCTAACAGGAACTTAACCTTGCGACTGGTAAATGCTGCCCTCTGCAAATCAATTTGTTTCCTCCAATTCTGCAAAGCTGTTTGTTCTCTGCGGTCGGAGTTACAAGCGGCTCCGCAACCCTTGCTGGAAGCTGGCAGTGTGTAATTGGGATTCCCAGGTACTGAGAGATAACGACATTTCTTGCTAATGAAGCTGGTACCATAGACGGGTTATAATGGCAGGTGGTGATGGTGGGCATCACAGGTGAGATGGAGATGCTGGACTCCCCGTCCTCCTGCATCCGTTCCCCCTCTTCCTTCCTTTCTCTGGAGGTGCGTCAGGGCACGGTGGTGGCTTTGTTCCTGCCTGGCATAGAGGACTCGGTCTGTGCACACGCAGCATAGAAATCCTGATTGCTGGGGGACGGAAGGACCCCGTGCATTTCGACACTTCCCATGCTTACCCTAAGGACAGCTGGGAGACAGACGCGTTGTTTCCATCGGCCTGTGCGTGGGTGGCATCCCAGGGGTATATTTTTATCTGGCAAGAACCTTTCCCTCTGTTTAAGGTTTGGGACAACATCGAGGGCTGAAGCAAGATTTCTCCTGCTGTGGTTGCTGCAGGGTACAAGGAAGCGGACAGCTTCTATGCAGTGTATGTTCAGATGAGGATCTGCCTGCATCACGTTTCCCCTTCCCATAACCAGGTCAATCTTGTCTTTTTGTCCTTTGCTTTCGCTTTCAATGCAGGCAAATAAGGGAGTTTGCATTTAAAGTGAGTCTTCTGGCAAATGCATGCCCTTCTCTGCTGCAGGGAAATGGCAAAGTGCTTTACGAGTCGGAATGCGTCTTCATTACCGTCTTAGGATGGGATCCTTCATCCTTCCATCTATCTTGTCTAGGGAGGGCAAGTTTCCAGCCATACCTTCGCTCCCAGCTCTTTATATATGTGCACAGAATGGGGATCACATCTGGATCAGCCCGTTCAAGGGGAGTCAGTTTGCTGAGCTGGTTGGGGATAAGAGTAGTGCACAGGTACTTGGAACGTCTTCTCTTCCAAAAAGGAAGGTTTGATCCCGCGTTATGCTTGCACAGCAGACTCCAGGCTGTCCCTACAGCTGTATCAGCCACTGGGTGACTCAGTTTCCCTGCTGCTGTTAGGAAATGGGTCTTGCTGGTGGCTTGCATGGTCATGTTTTCGCATGTGGGGTGAAACTTAGAGCAGCAGAACACCACCAGCATTTCCCTCTCTGCTTCGAGATGTCCTCTGTCCCTTCATCTGCATCAGTTGTACTGGAAGAGCATTTACCTGTCCTCACCGGAACACAAAATGCCAGAGCGTTTGCCTGGAAACCCAGCAAAGCCTAAGGAAAGGAAACAAGCACTGAAAAGTGAAGTGATTTCAGGGATGCAGAGAATTGCATCCGGCATCTTTGTGAATGCTTTTGCTTCTGCATTAACAGCAAAGGTGAGAGCTGGGCTTTGGCTGTGCTTTGCTCTGTGTGGGCATGAATCATCAGCCAACAAGAGACTCTAATAAATTGAGGGCTTTGGGCTCCTCTGGCATTTTCGCTGCTGATTGCCTGTGGAGGAGGTGAGAATTTGAACTGAAAAAGAGCAATTATCTTTCTATGCACTTACAAAATGCCCATTACTGTGGTATCCAGCTAGGATGGGGGAATGAGAGTTTCCCAGGAGGGAGGGGTCTGGCTGCACCTGGCTACCACCAGCTCCTGCTTTTTTTAGTGTCAACTTCTGTCTACTTAAGGGACAAAACTGTGAAAAGAGGTGGAAAGAGGGCAAGTCTGCAAACCTTTCCTTCAGGGATACACCGACTAAAGCGCATTTTAAACCTGGGTAGAGGGAGGGAGATTTCCAGGAAAAAAGGAGCGAAGCCCCATTCCTTCCACTTTTTCATCATAAACTCCGCAAAGCATGTAACAACTGTGTAATTACAGTGTTGTTACACAAAGTGGCCGCTAATTTGCCATGTAATTAGAGCGTGCCATGCTTTGATAGGCCTTATAAAATGAAGGGATAACACAGTCTGATGCTGGAATGCAGCGCTCCAGCTCTCCAAAGGGAGCTGACGAGCACATCCTATGCCATCCCGCTCTCCCAAATCCATAGCAGATTGCTGGCAGACAGGCAGCAAGGAGCTAGGAACATGCATGCTCTCCGGCGGGACTGTGGCACGCTGGGTTTTACCAAGGGAGCCAGGTTTTGAGTACGCTGCTGTGCAAAAGCAGGGAGAGCATCCTCCTGAATGGATCGTGGCTGTGTGGCTGAGCTAGGGGGGCAGCAGGGATGGGGTTTAGGGTGCAAAGGTTGTCCCGTGGCTAGATCTTGGCATTGCAGTTTGATGCTGGAGGCAAAATGGCATGGTGTTCTTCACCAGTTGCTGTTTCAGTGAGAGCAGATACATCTCAGGCACTTGGGGAAGAGGTAGGTGTGAGTAAGACCAGATTTTTGTCTGAATACAGTTTAGGGATGCAAACTTGGATGTGTCATCCCAAATGGCTGTTTTCAGTTGTGGTACCGATCAGATGGGATTTTGAGGAAGCAAGGGTCTTTTCCTTTTTGCGCTCTCAGT
This sequence comes from Grus americana, assembly GCF_028858705.1. Lineage (NCBI taxonomy): Eukaryota > Metazoa > Chordata > Aves > Gruiformes > Gruidae > Grus > Grus americana. The sequence continues at coordinate 7,087,950 of NC_072875.1, forward strand.
TGCTCCTTGCACAGGTGCAAGGCGAGCAAATTACATGACTTAGGAGAGCAAGTGTCATTGCTGTCCCTGGAATGGATCCAAAGGATGTAGCTGCTGGCATCTTCGAGGCTTACAAATTCTACTTGGGGGAAGACCTGTGCTTGGTAGGATATGCCAGGGGACTAATTGAGGTGAAGAAGGAGGGAGTGGTCTGTGTTACTTGAGCATTAAAATGCCCCTGGAACCAGGGACTGACTCGTCATTGCACTGTGAGGTTGGGGGATCCCTACGGAAACTGGGGTTTTCCTTATGGGCGCCAAATTGTGCCTCCGTAGGTCGAGACATGACTCCCTAGGTTTGCTTCTTGCCGGCGAGTCACAGGCCGGGTTGCAGCTTGTCCAAATCAGTGTAGCTCTGCTGAAGCCAGGGATATATGCTCTGATCCAGCGTAAAGCCTCATCGCTGCAGAAGCCAGTGGGACAAATCTGTAGCAGATATAAATTGTACAGCTGTCTCACAGCCAAAAATTGGGCCTGCATCCCCCTTTTTGTTTTTTAACCCACGACATAGTTATGCATCTCAACTCTTTTGTTCCTCTTCCGTGACTAAGCTGCTTGCTGCCTGTGTTTCTTTTTTTTTAATCTTCATTGTGTAGTTTATAATCTTCCAACTAGATAGAGAAAAAAATTTGTTTGCAGCGCTGGCCAAGAACGCTCTGGTTTTGCTGGCGTTGGGCCATGCTTACATCTCCAGTCAAAATACTGCTGGTTAAACAATAAATATTTATTGATTCTCCCACAAGCTCCTACATTTTTCCCAGGTGCAGTGGAATTTGAGGGGGGGGCCACTTGAGTCCTTTGGATCACAAAATTGTGAGATGACTCGGGAGATAACGGCTCTCTAGTGGTCTCGGATGAGAAGGTGACCCTAGCAAAGCTGGGTTCAGTGCTGCTGTATGGCCCCACACATCCAGCCTATAGATCTGTCTGATCCAGCTTCCTCAGGTTTGAGGATTTGTGCCTGTGACTCCTGCAGGTTTCGGTGGTAATTATGTGAAAATATGCAAATCTGCCATTCGCTTTACCTGCCTGAATATCTTCTTAAACACAGGAGGGACTTGAGTCCAGAGGGGATACATAGTTTGATGTCAGGTCCAGAGAGGTGGCAAAAAATAAAAAAAACCAGGGTGGTTTCAGTTTGTAATTTGGTTAAAAGGCTCAGCCTTCGTATCTAGATTGTAAATGCTTGCTGGATCTGAAAGCGTGTAACATTAACAGACTGCAAATGTTTGCACGCAAAGCCTGAGCTTCTGCAAGGCTACGTGTGTTCAGATGAAGGCAAAGCTCTTGGCGCTTGCATTCAGAAGTGCTCTAAGTTGATCTGTTCCCTTGTTGAATGTGGTGGGAGGCTCCGAGTAACTTTTGGCTTCTTTAGCCCTGGATGGGGGGCAAACCCGGAGCTCTCCATCGTTGCTCGCATCTTTCTGAACTGTGAGGTGAAACTGCACAATTTTGTCTTGAGGTTGTTGGGGTTTTTTTTCCACTCAGCCAGCAAAAAACTGAGACCTGGTTTGCTTTTCAGTCTGTGAGCATCATCAGGTCATTGGGGCAATATCTGTCCACGCAGGACCGGGCAGGTGATACATTTTTCTCCATCGCCTCCCCTGGACTTGCTGACCACGCACAATTTTTTGGCGTGCCTCGAATGGCTGTCAGTGCCTGGCTCCCTCTATCCAATGACCTGCTCTGTGTACTGCACAGGTTGTTTGCAAGAAGCCAGGATGCCGTGCTGGTGCAGCACAGCCGTTCAGTCCTGCATCTGGTTCTTGTAGCCACGCAGCCCGCAGAGGAATGTTACCCGCCAGAAAAATATTACAAATGCAAGGAAGAAATAGCAGCCCTCTTTCCCAGAGAGGAAAATCCCCTTCTTTCTGTGACTCCCTCTGGTTTGGGAGTGAGAGCTGAAGGTCACCGTGAGCCCTCAGCTATTTGCCATGCGCTGGTGGCAGCCCCCATTGTGGACTGGGATGTGCAAAGTGGCAGGACTCTGTCTGCGTCTGAGCTGGTCGGGCTCTGGGGATGTAATTTGCATCCCCATCATCTTGCGGCTGGTGTTGGACCCAGCAGCAATCCCCTGCTCCAGCAATCCTCTGTTTTGCAACTTTTTTACTCCTGTTAAACCTCTCCTATAAAGCTAGAAGAGGCAAAGACCTCCACCTCAGGTGGCTGCTGCAGAAAAGCCACCATTATTTGGACTGTAACAAGTGTCCGGTGGGCTGAGCTGTGCTGACTCAGCATCTCCCAGCACCCAGGGTGGTTTTGCAGGAGGGATTGCTTTCCTGTAGGACGTGGCTGTGCATAGGAAACCTTGCTGGGGTGGCTGTGGAGCTGCAGACCGACTCCTAACCCCAGCTAAGCATTCAGAGCTTGTTAATGAACGAAATGCATTTTCTTACACGGAGGGGATTTTAAATTGGCTCCACATGGATTATGTACGTTGTCGCACTTTCCCGGAGGGTGATGGCATGAGTAGGAATGTGGGTTTGATGAAGGAAGCCAGACACTGAGTCAAAAACGGAGCGGCTCCCCCCGCGTTTCCCTCCCCATGCCCCCTCTCCCCGCCATCTCATTTCAAATATTTGACGTGATTCCAAGGCATTCTTCAGATGGCTGGTGGGGAGCGCAGGAGAAGCCAGCCACTGGGACCTTGCTTTTTTTTTTTTTTTTTAAATACACTATGCTTTTGGGGCCTCTGACCCCAAAAGATGTTGAAGAAAGGCTTGATGAGACCTAGTTTTAGGGGAAACTGAGGCACAGTGCCCCTATTACTCTGCAGCAGAGATGTGGAAGCATCCCCAGCCATGTACTCCAGGTCTGCCTCTACTGTCAGTATTTAGGTTTAATTATGGTCTGCGTTAAGCCATTGTGCACCTCTCTGTCTCCTCTGCAGCACCAGGAAGGCCAGGACCACTCTGCCTCTTGGGACTTCCAGTTTGGGTGTACTGGTTGACTCTGATTTAGGCAGGGAGCTAGACTTGGGGGGGAGGCGAATGGCTCAGCCCTGTGTCCCTTTGGCAACCAAGTGTCCTGCGCAGCAGGATGAAGGCTGTGTGTCCTCGTGGTGGCTGGAGTCCTGGCCTGGGGTTTCCACTGGGATGCTGCCTCTGCTGGGATACCCTTGGAGGTCTCTGGATAAAACTGCTGACTAAGGGAAAGCTGCCACTGATGTTGCAGCCAGTAGACACCAGAAACTGGAGCAGAACACTGGGAAGTGCTTTGGGGTTTGTCTTCTGTTTCTTCCCCCTCCTCCCCCCAACACCATGTATCACAATAATCAAAATGTGGCTTTTTGACCCACATGAAAGTTTGGGTTTTTTTTGGTAGGTGTCTGCATGTGTTTGTACAAAACCACTTGATTTTGGTCAGTGTTCTGGAAGCAGCAAGGCATTTTTGTTTAACCTTTTCGTTTTCAGAAATTGTTTACTGAAACCTGAACAGTCAGAAGAAACAGCTTGCAAAAGCTGAGTATTCCTGGCTTTTTCCACTGGAAAATTAAAAAAAGATGTAGTGGGAACACGTGAAATTTGGATCTTTTTTCTTTCTTTTTTTACACATTATTGTTAAAAGCGGTTTTAAAATGCAATGCCAAGTGCTTTCTCTTTTAAAATGCTCAAGGCATGTTACCCAACCACTCCATCTCTCCAGGCTGCTTTGGGAGGTCAGTAAACACAATTCCTCCTTGTCTGCAGCCGGAGGTGGAGAAAAATTCATTTACTCAATCCCCAGCATTAGCCACAGGCGGCAGATGAGTCTGGCAGGTTGGTAGCAGCATCGTGGCGGCTCCTCATCCCATATCCCGACCCTGTGGCATTTCCCAGACCCGTCCTTTCGAAGGGATGCAAAGAAATTTGGGCTTGATGTCAGAGGGCTGTCCCCGGTTCTGGGAAGCCCAGTGCCACTGTGGCGCTGGGAAAGTTTCACTTTCCAGTGTCAGCAGTGGGGTTTCGGAGCTGTCACGGTAGCCGTGGCCCAGCGGGGTGGTTAGTCACTGGGGCTGGTTTCCATCCTTTTAAGCGGCTCCAGATTTGAAGCTGGCTCTAAAGCTTGCAACTTGAAAGGCCCCGGCTATGCGCCTGTTTTGCCTTCGAGCTGGATGACTTTTGTGCGTTCCTGCTTTCAAACGGCCGAGCTCTGAGCAGCCGGGGACATATGGATCCTATAGAGTGACCTCACTGCCCGTCGGACCAGCGTAACGCCAACAGGATGAGGAGGGAACGGAGTGAGGGGCTGTCCCTGCTCTGAGCTGGTCCTGGGCTGGAGCAGCCCTCTCGTCGCTAGCCCAAGCCATTTGGCATCTTCAGGCTGTGATCGAGGGCTGCCTCTTCCTTGGCTTCCCTGGGAGTTTGCTGGCTGCCGATCCCAAGCACTCATTGAAAACCGGAGTTAGGTCTGAAAAAAAAGTTAAAATAAATTAAAAAAAAAAAAAAGGGAAGAAGGGGGGAAGAAACCCCAGAGGAAAAGAAGAAAAGCTAAGGGGAGGGATAGTGTGCCTTTAAACAGCTGTGTGCCAGCGTGTGTAACTGCTGGTGACTAATTCGGTGCGTTGCAAAGCAGCAGCGAAGCCGGCTGCCAAGTCGGGCTGCATCCCCGGCTGAAGGCTCAAGGAGTCATCGGGTCCCCTCCCTCCTTTCATCCCGCGCCCCGCCGGGCGCCGTCCCCCCCCCAGCCACCCCACCACTCCCCATGGCAATTTATTTACTCATCTGGAGGGCACAGCCCCGGCGGTCTCTTGACTCAGCAGTCCAGGGCCGATGGGAGCCGCGGGAGCAAATTCCAGGCAAGAAATAATCTCATGACTTGTCTCGGAAAAGATTGCTCTGAAAAGATCCCCTTACGGTCACGGAGCACTCCGTGCCCGCCCCTCCAGCAGAGCCCTGATTTCCCAACCTCGGGGAGCCAGGGCAGCCAGCCCAGGCAGCCTGCGGGGGACTGATTGGACCTTTCTCCCTTGGAAAAAGAGGGATGGATTTGGAGATGGGGGTGGCGCAGGGTCCTGAAGCCGGTGCCTGTCCCCCCACAAGGCACAGGGGTGTGGGGAGCTGGAGCCAGCTTGCCAGGGCAGGGAGCCCAGAGCTTGGGGTTGTGTTGATTTTTGGGTCATTCCTCCTTTTTCTTCCCCCACTTCTCAGGGAGGGGTTTAAACCTTCCTTTGGCCCCAGGCAGTTTTGGTTTTTGCTCAGGCACCAGCATTACCTTCAGCGGGGCTGGCGCCATGGATGGCTTAAAAATTGTATTTATGCTTTTTTGCCTGTTGGCTTTTTTTCATCCTACGTGTCTCACTCACCCTGGCCTTTTTTCCCCACCTCCTCCCCATCCAGAGTCACTTGAGTCCCATCCTCTTTTGAAGGCACTTTGGGAGGTCTGATCCCATGCCCAGTGTTGGGGATGGGGTGGGATTAGACCAGGTTGGGAATCAAAGATCTTTGGAAACTTGCATTTTTCTGGGAGGAAAGCTGGCCCCGTGGGCGGGCAGGGCTGCTGAGCTGACAGCTCTTGTACCTCCTTTGTACAATTGGGATCAAGGCTCGGGAGCACACAGCTCCTGGGGCCGTGACCGCAGGGACACGGGTCTCTGCAGGCATCCTGCTTCTCTGGAAATGTCCCCATCCACTGTGGTGGCCGTGCTGCCTTTTGAGATGAAGATGCCTGGGGAGAGGAACCAGCCTGTGGCTCCTGCACCCCATACACTTATGATTTCACCCCAGCCCCTAAGCAGCAGGAACTTGGGGCTGAGATGCCAAGGGCAATGGGGAGGCTTGCACCCCTGAGCCACCCATCCAGGGCCCTGCCGAAGCTCCTCTAAGTTTGTTACGGTCGGTGGAGGATTCCCGGAGTTCCTGGCAAGGGCTCCCAGCTCCCGAGTCACCAAATGACACCCGGTCCACCCCCTCCTCCATTTACGTCTCCTCCTAATAGCCTCTTGGCTTGAGCAGCCGAATTCAATCAGCCCTTTCACCATCTGCTCCCAGGCACTTCTGCCGGGGAAGGCTCGGGGCCAGAGAGGCTGTAATTCCTTAATAGCTTCCGGATGCTGCACGCGGGGTGGATGCGAGGGCTGCGAGTGTCTCAGCTTCTCTCCCGCCAGCCTTTGCTGCGGTTTCCAAGCTCAGGCTTCCTCTGGGCAGATCCGAGCACCTCCAGCCGCTCTGATTTATCCAGCCCTTTGCTCTCCCATCTCTCCGGGCTGAGGCCAATAGGTGACATAATCCCTGTCCTGGACAACCCTTGGCTCTGGGATGCGGATGACTGAAGCTGATGGGGCAGCCCAGTTCATCTTTGGCTGCCTTCCCCAGCTCACTCCCACCTTCTTCGTCTTCCCAGGGCTTTGTTCGGCCCAATCTCTGCGCTGGTCCCTTCCCCTGTGGGAAGTTTCCTAGAAGTCGGAGCTGGAAAAGAAGACCTTCCTGGGGTCGTTTGGGAAAACCCTTGCTCTCCTGCATGGGGATGCTTGATAACCTGGAGGTTGGATGGTGTAGCCTGGAAGGGTCAAAGCCCAGGAGATCTGTGGTCACCCAGGGATGAAGGGGGCTTAATCTCGGGGCTCTTCAGCTGCCTGCTGTGCTTGGGAAAATCCTCTTGTTCTTCGCCTTCGTTTCCTTGTCTGCTTAAAAATAATAATACCAGGAGAATCATTCCTGGGACATTGTGAAATGAAGTAGGTTTGGCAGTGGTGTTTCTGAGGCACTCTCTCCGGCGTGGGCTGGAGAGTTTTGGTTCCCAGGTTTCTCCCAAGGGCCTTTCTAGCCTCCATCACTGGAGCAGCTGAGCAGCTTGCTTCACCCTCCAGGGACAGGGAGGTGAAACAGTGTCAGGCTGAACAGCAGCATCCACGGATGGCCTTGTCCTTCGTCCCCTCCTGGCCCCAAGGCTGACATGAAGCTGACCCTCATTCGCCTTGTCCCGGCGATACCTTTGCTTGCATGACTTTCAGCCCAGCCAGCAAAATCCTCCCCCGTTTGTGGCTACTGGGGTCTGCTGCCGCTGTGCAAAGCACGCCTGTCTCAGGGCTGGTGGGTGGAAACATTCAATGTGCAATGGGCGTAGAGCGCGAGTGGCTCTTGGTTGTGGGCCTGGACATGGTTGGTGCTCACAGAGGTGTCATTTGGTGGCATTAGTGGAGTCACGACCCTGAGGGCTGCCTGAGGAACCAAGGAGATGGGGCTGGCTCAGGCAGCAAAGCAAAGAGAGCAGGTCCTTTGCTTTGAGCATCTTTTTTTTGCCTCTTCTGTTTGGTTGGTTCTTTCTCCCCTCCTGTTTCATGATGCTGTGCTGAGAGGTGCAGCTAGCGTAGGGAAGATGCTTGGAGTGTGCAGTGAATATTGCGAGCTACTTTGGTTTTGATTTCAGCTGCAGGGGGCTGTTGTGTGTATTTGTGAGCCACAGAGAGGGAGGAAGGATACCTTCAGAGAGGGGTCAAGGTACTTGCAAGTGCAAGTCTTCAGAGGCAGTAAATCCAGTGATGCAAAGATCTGTATCTAGCACAGGGGAATTAGAGGTATGTGGATCGTTACGCTACCTGCCATCTCTTGGCAGCTGCTAGCAGAGTTGGCTATTTGCTCTGAAGAATTATAAATAATTTTGTTGATTAAAATGATTGATTATCCTTGGTCTAATATTATTTAGTCAGAGCAAACAGTGCTGAGATTTACCAGCTGCACTCTGACCTCCCAACCCTGATCTGTTTGCAAAAGCCTGTGCAATTATTTGTTTGATTTCAAAGCTAAATATCCTAATCTCTCCTCTTCTCCTTTGGTAACTGTGAAGACAACTGGACAGCTTGGCCTGATAAGGGAGGGCAGACATGGAGTCCTCGTGTGTGGTGGCAGGTCCCTGGGCAGAAAGGGTGGTAAGATGGGGACCTGATGGTCACCACGTGCGGACAGGGGCTTCTTCTCCTCCACACATATTTGCCTTGCTCATCAAGTGCTGCCTGTGCTTCCTGGGCAGAGCCGAAACGCTCCCTGCTGTATGGAAAAACACAAAAAAGATGCTATCAAAAGCCTAATACCAGAATTAGGGCTTTCTCGGGGTAAGGCAGCAGCAGTGATCCCTCTGCAATCCATGGGGGATGTGATACGCTGCAACTTGCACCCTCCCATTGAGCAATTGGCCGCAGTTTATCGCTTGGCTGTACGTCTGGCTGGTGTTGCCCTGAAGGGAAGGGTGCGGAGGTGGGGGTGGGACGGGTGGCAGGAATCTGCAGCTGCAGAGTGATGTGGCAAGCTTCGCCCCCGTAGCTTGCTGCCCCGGGGCAGCGTGCGTGCTCGGGAGGTGACCCGGAGCTGCCAAGCCTCTCTTCCTCCTCATCAGCTCGATCCCTTCTGCATGGCTGGTTCCGTGCGCTCTGCAACATAGGGAGATATCTCAGGCTTGAGGAATGCTGTAGGAATATCTGTGGGCACCTTCCACTCATGAGTGATGGGCATTTTTACTGTGTGGACACCACCAACGTCCACAGCAGGTCCAACCCTTCCAGCTTTAACAAACATTCTTGGTGTATGAGTGAGAGAGCTGGTGAGTGGAGGAGAGTGGCTTTGATGTGGAGAGAGATATTTTGGAGGTTGAACATCATCCTAGCTTGAGGGCACTTCAAACTGTGTCCTGCCATGTGGTACCCTCGTGTCTGGCATGACGTGGCATTGATTCAGCCTAGGGGCAAGGGCTAAGGCTGGGACACAGAGAGATCAGTTTATGCAGGACTTGGGCTGAAAATTAAGTGAAAGTTGGGGAATTCCTTGGGACGGATGGGTTGGAGGTGTTTGGCTGAGTGTCTGCATGTCTGATCCTTTCCTGAGGCAATGAGAATTGAGGCTCCTTTTTAGGACCAGTGGGCTGCCAGCAGCAGGGACATCTGTGGACTCTGTCTGCATCAGAAGTGTGTTGTATCATGGCGATGGGCAGCATAATAATTGGTTTTTCATTCTGGACACGGAGTCATTTCATGTGGCGGTGGATACGCAGTGAAACCATTCCAAGCTGTGAGGTCATGTGTAGCTGCTTACAAAAGGTGTTGGCACAGTGTGTTCCTCAGGTGTGTTTGAGCTGACTTAGAAGGGTTGGGATCTCTTTGTGGGTGATGAAAGAGCTCGACATGACTGAAGGTTCCTTGGCCCTTAGCCCTGCTGTGAGGGGACAGCCCTGCCAAGAGACCTCAGCCTTCCCTTTTCACACTTCCGATCCTGACAGCATCTTCCTCGCACAATGTACTGCTGATTAACCTCAACCCGGCCTTGCAAAATCTCTGCTCTCCATTTTCTGGGAGACTATCACACGTGGTTTGGCAGCCCCATCCTTCTTCGGAGCAAGCAGCTGGAGCTGGTGGAAATGAATCCCCATTAAGTGTCTGTCCATATCCCTGGATGATGGAGGAGAGGGAGATTACTATCTGGAGGAGAGAGCGAGGGGTTGTTTGGATAGAGAAATGCCCCATCTGAACTGCTCAGGTATGATGACAGTAGCACCCTGTATGTGCTTTTGCACCCTAAGGTAAATCTATGTCAGGGTACTGGGATGCATCCTCCTCTAGGGACAGATTCTCCGGTCGCATCACTTCTTCATTGAAGATGCCAGAAATGGCATCATCAATCAGAGATCTGGGGTGAGAACAGCAGAAATCCTGGATTGAGCCTGGCTGGAAAGAGGTGGATGCTCTCGCGGATGGTGGGAAGCGCTGGGTGTGGACAACCTGAACCACTGTCTCCTCTGCGGAGTGCCGGAGCCCACCCATGGGTTTGCTTCGGGAGGGTTCAGGCCACGCTCTTGTGGCTGTGGAAACCTTCAGGGCGGTGAAGCCGGCATGGCTGGCCTTGCAGGGCTCCCAGCCCAGCCCAAAGAGAGCAAGGAATTTCAAGAGGCTTCTGATCCCAGGCGTGAGCCATTTGAATACCTCGGGCACCCTTCCAAGAAGCAAATGAATATCTAGTTGTTTGTTCGGTGGGGACCGCTGGGTTTTTGTAGTGTTTTTTTGCTGTTGAGCAATTTGAGCTTCGCTGCTGAGACTTGGGGTGTGAGGAGCTAGGTTTTAGCCACTTGTTTGCAGGGGAGCGTCTCCCGTAGCTGAAGCACTGATGCAGGGCAGCTGACACGGGCATGACCTGGACTTGCTATTTACACTTGACCTCCTTTCAGTCAGGGCTGGGTGTCCATTACAGGCTTTGCTGAGCCCACCCTGCACTCCCATTAGTGCGTGTGTGCCTGTGCATGGGGATTAGAGCTCTTTAGCAGTGTGGTTAGCAGGGATTAGAGCGAATTATCACAGGGGAAGCATGTCTCACAGGTTTGCATGAGGCAGGGAGTGTCCTCCCAGGCCTCCTAAGGAAGGATGGAAGGCAAACAAGCCTGAAAGTGAGATGCAAATCCTATCTTCAGAGGGGATGCCCCAGCTCATGTGATGTTCGATTGGGAAAGAGGGAGGGTGAAGGGCGATAAGGGTCTGACAGCTGGAAAAAGAGGTTTCGACTCCCGAGCAGGAGTGGTTTGGGCACGTGGAGGTTGTTCCTCGCTGCCTCTGTGTTGGCTGCAGCCTCCTGGTCTGGCTATCTCCAGAGCACTGACCTGTGAGCTCAGCCTCCACACGGGTTTTGCGTGGGTTTAATTAACCCTGGACTCTGCCGTCAGGCCGGCGGGTTTGGAAAAGGCTTGCGCAAGTTTTTAGTTGTGGTGCTGTTAAATCTAAAGCAACAGAAGGTGTATCAAAGCTGATTCAAGAGTGTTTGCCTTTGCAGGGGGGATTTGTGTTGGATTAATGGCAGTGCTGGAGCTATATGCTGCCGTTCTCATAGCACAATCTCATTGCTTCATCTTGATGGAAAAATCTTTTAGCTGACTTCTTTGCATAGTTTAGACGAGTGTTGTTAAACCGTGGCCACGTTCCCCAACCTCAAAGGTGGCCTCATCTCCCCGGTGCTTGCTTTTATCCATCTGCTCCTTCCAGCAGCCGAGATGAGGAGGACAGAGAGCGAAGCCCTCCACCGAAGGAAGCCCCGCTTCGACTTGCTGCAGGAAGACGAACCGTAGGTCCTGTCCCTGCCTGCTGAGGCTGGGGGAACTTTCCTGTAATTGCAGCCAGCATTGACTCAAGCCCTGTGGTTTTGCTTAGCTTCAGTCCAGGGGCTTCTCTAGCACTTCTTTCCTTCCTCTCCGCAACAAAAGTCGGGGAGGACCAGCTGAGCTGACCACCAGCCTGCAAGTTCCTGGGACTGCAGGGGATGCTGCTTTCCCAGGATCTCCGTCCAACACCCACATTATAAAGCTGGGAGAGAGAGAGGGAGCAGAAAGGAGCCTGAACGAGGGCAGCAGGCAGGCTCAGGGGATGAAGCCAGTGACTCTGATAGCATCGGGATAGTGGGTGAAGCATCCTTTCACCTGCCAGTGCTGCTGCCTGGTTCCTGGCCAGCTGCAAGATACCCACAGCCAAAACAAACCCTCCCTCACCTTTTGGTTGCTCTGTGTCCAGTTTTCCTCCTGGGCTCCCCCAAGCATCCTCTTCTAGCAAGCTTGCACCCATGCGAGGGTGTCTCCATTTTACAGAGGGGATGAAGCAATTTACCCCAAAGCCTGAGGCCGAGCAGAGCATCCTGACATCTCACCCTCACCTTAACCTTTCCCCTTCCTTGCTCCCTGTGATGCTCTAAGTACCAAGAGTCCAAACTGGGAAGAAATGCTTTTATCTGCATTTAGGGAAGACAGTTTTCAGGCCCTTTATTTAGGGGAAGAGCTCACCCCCATGACACACCACATCTCCATAAGAAAGCTGCTGAATGCCGGAAGAAAGCTGGCTTTGTTGTGCTTTCTGCAGCGCTAAGCAGTGTGGGCTTTCGGTTTCCTCTCTTGTTTTTCTCTTGAAGCCCAGCTTTCATCTCAGAGTATTTATTTTTCACTGCTTGAAGGACAAAAAAAAAAGACGACTTATTTTTCTTTTTTCTTTTTAAAAATATATTTATTTTAAATTAAAATAGCAAATGTCTGTGCCTTCTGTGCCACTCCTTGGAGAGGGAAGCAGGGCTGATCTCTGGCAAGTTGCTGCAGGAAGGGGGATCCAATCTCCCCTCCATACTGCCTGCTCCTCTGCCTCTCTCCCCCTGTCCTGTCTCCACATCCCCAGCAAACACCTCTCCCAGTGCTCACCCCATCTCCCCATCCATCCTTGCATCCCAGTTTTCCCTCTGTTCCCTTTTTTCCAGCTTTCTGTCCCGCTTTCCCTTTTCCTCCCCTCTAAATTTCGCTGCCCTTTTGGTCCGAGGAGCCCTAATTAGAACAGGCCGGCTCCTCTCCTGCTTCCTGCGTGGGAGTGAGAGGCAACGCTTGTGAAAACAGTTCAAAAGTGCAGACAAATTTTTGCCTAATCCTGCCTAAATAACAGGGGGCTCAGCTGGGGTTATTTGCCCAGGCTTTCCCCTCTCCAGAGCAGGGGGCACCTGGGAAAGGCAAAGCTGCCCCAGGGGGAGTGGAGGTGCCTGGTGGTGGAAACCTGAGATGGGGAGATGATGCCTCCACGGTGCCCGGGCTGCTTCACTGGGGAGCGTGGGAAGGGTCTCAGCTCCTGGCCCCCCTCTTCCCAGCCTCCTCTTATCCTGAGAAAGGTTTCTCAGCTACTGAACCCTGCCAGCTGGGGAATATTGGGAAAACTGTCGTGTTTCAGCTTCCCGATCCCTAACTCTGCCCTAGTTTTAGTCCTCGTGAAGGCTGGGATAGAGGGGACTTGGCGCAGTGTGGGGACAAGCTCGGGCAGTGTTGAGCTTGGTGTAGGCTGGAGATGGGAAGTCTTGGGGCTTGGTGGTCATGGGCTTACCGTGGGCACATGGGAAGAGGGTAGGAGAGCAAACCCATGTCCCTCCTTGCAGAGCCTCTGAGAAATTCCTCCTGCTCCATCACAGACATCCAGCAGTGGGGGAATGTCCTGGACCACGGACACCTCGAGGTGGGGCAGTGCAAGGGGGCTCGGAGGAGGATCTTGGCTAGCTCAGGGCTCAAGCACAGGTCTTTTGAAGGATACAAGCACAAATTTGTGCAGCCCTTGGAAGCACCGTCCCAGCACGATGATTTTTCTTGGCTCTCCGCAAATGATCTGGTTTGAAACGAACACGCATCTTCTCCGAAACTTATCCCCGTGCCTCTTTCAAGCCACCAAAGGGCGTGAAATCCTTGTGGTATCAGCATGCTGTGGGGGTTAGTCTCTGGTTAGGTCTGGGAAAGGGAGGATGAGGAGGCTGGGCAGAGAGCAGGCTTTTTACCTGAGACAACAGAGCATTGGGCTCCCGACCTTGGTGTCCATCCATCAGAGCAAGGGCAGGAGGAGGCCGCTGGGTCAGCTGGCTCCACTGTGACCTGCCGTACATCCATTTACATGCAAGCTACTGGATAAAATAGCGGGGACCAGACAAGGACACACTGGGGCTTTTGATGGGAAAAAAAGTGAGTGGCCAAGGGGAGCTTTAAAGATGCATTGACCCCGAGTGGAAATTTGGGTGAAAAATGACTTTGCTCCCATCCTCCTGCTCAGAGCATCTTTTTTTCCTTTACTGCCGTTTATTTTGCTTATGCAATCAGATGCTAATGCTTCGGCGTGCAGCAGAGTCACTTGCATTTTAAGGTCAAAATCCCTAAAGTTTGTAAATCGTAGTCCTTTAAAAAGATCGGATGCATAGAAATAGTTTATACACGCAGAGCCTGGTGAGAGCAGAGTGGGAATTTGGCTGGGAGATGAACTCGGTGATCTTGGCCTCTTTGTCCATTTGCTGGCTGTTTTTCTCCCAGGCTCCACGTCTGTTGGTGCAACACCTAATGCAAGTAGGGTAGTGGGTTTTGGGCAGATCCCCCCTTAGCATAAAATCCATCTAGGGATGCAGTGCTGGCTTTCGGCCATGTCAGGGTTGTTGTTATCCTCTTGTCTTTCTGAAGTCCCATTCCCAGAGATGTCAGGGAGCTGGAGGAACAATAGAGGTTTGGTTTTGAGAAGCCTCCGGGGTCTCAAACAGAGCCCCCAGATCCCTCCTTGCTTTGGAAAGCTGCAGCCAGATGACTAGATGTCCCTCTCCGCCTTCCCACCGTGCAAGGCAAATCACTTATCTCTGCTCTACAGATGCTGGAGATGCTGGTGACATAATTTTCCAGAGTGACTGCAACTCCTGTTAGCATTTAAAAATCAAACCATAACACCCTGCCTGGTCTCCCAGGAGGAAAATCAAATGCAGTTTCCTGTCAGTGCAGCGGCAGCAAGAGGAGGACATGGCATCTAGGCAGCAAACTGCACGTGGCAGCCGTGTCGATGAGGCTTTAATGGGTGTCATAAAAACGATACAGCAAACCGAGTCTGGGATGCAACGCCGTGGTCGGCTGGCCCCTGCTGCGGCGCTTGCTTTTTTGGATTAAACCCCTGAAATTTCTAAACTGAGCTTAGGTGTGACAGCTGGGTTTGATGCTGGCTAATGCTCCTTCCCATACATTTCTTCCGAGCCCGTGTGTGTGCATGCGTGTGTGTACTTTGTGGACAGCAGGAGGTACACAAAAGGAGACATTTTATTTGTGCAAGATTTGATTAAAATCTTGGAAACAGGTTTCAGATGGCAGTGAAAGCTGAAACCGGGGGAGCTAAGCTCGGCTTGCTTTTGTTACTGAGATTCTGCTTGGCTCTGACCTTTAGGCATCCCAAACTGAAGACGAAGGACTTGTCTGCAGGACATCACCAGGGCTTGATTCTCCTCCCGGCGAAGTAACTTCCCTGCACCCAGCTAAGTTGCATCGGGCAGAGCCGGGTAAAGCCCGTTGTGCTCCCTGAACGCTGAGAGAGTAACAAAGAAAATGATATTTAAGTAAATTCAGTATCTCAAAACCATCAGTGGCAGAATTTAGATTAAAAACTGCCTGTGACCCCCCCATCTGTTTGAGATCACAAGACAGACTTGTCCACAAACACGTATGCAGAGCTTTACAAACATGTTTAGTTTTACACATGTGAGCTTTTCTATAGATGTGGGACACTGCTGACTAAAATAAGGCTTCTGCAAGCGTTAGCAGGCTTGGGACTTTTTGGCTGTTTTGTCTTCTGAAGAAATTTTAGCTAGTAGCTATGGTCTAACAGGAAAAGTAGATGGTGTTTCAATCCTGAATCTGCTGAGTGCAAGGTATTTTGAAGGAGAAGCCTTGAAATGCACGTTTTGGTTTATTTTGGTGTTAAGATAGAAACCCTTCTCTGACACTTTGCTTTTTAATTTTTTTTTTTTTTTTTAAATTTGAAAATAGACTGTTTGCTTCTCTGATGACCTCTCCCTTGGAATCACTTTTAAGTCTTCCCTGTTTTGACACGTTGTTTGTGCAGACCTCAGTGTTCACCTTACTAAACTGAAACCTTATCCCCCGCTACTGAAAAATTGATTCGCTGGGTATGTGCAAACCCAACCCCATGAATCCTGCAGGAGAAAATAAGGGGATCGGTGGTAGGTACTCACTTGTATTGCAGAGATGAAATAAGAATTTTGCACGCACCTCACCTTGCCCTCCTGCTCTTGGTGGCTTGCCTGAGGAGGTCATCTCTGCACAGGTTTTCGCAAATGATTCAGTGTAAAAATTGGGGTTAGAAACATTTTCTTAGCCTAACTCTGACTCATCTTCCCATAGCATGCGGGAGCAGTGAACTGCCGTTTAACCAGCCGGCGGAGGGGAGCGGATTCCTGGGTGGTCCCTGTAACCACAGAGCACAGAAAGCAAAGCATTAAAATGTAACATGAGGATGAAGGGAAAGGGGCACTGAACCACTTTCTCTCCCAGTGTTATCTCAAAGCAGCAGATGGAGAACAGAGATAGCGAGGGTGGCTGCTCATTTTTCCGTGCCCTCTCCAGCCGAATCCAGTAAATAATGAAGTGTAATTTGCCAAATAGCCTTTGAATGTATTATTTGCTTTCGAAGGTCCCGATGTGTCCACTGTGGCAGGGAATCCTTGATTTACATGGTGGGGTTAGGGAGAGGAATCGGGTCCCGAGAGGCTTGGTGTCGGGAATTTTAGTAGTCCTACCTGAGCAAAGAGTCATGCAAATCATTACTTGAGTGCCTTGGGATGCACTCAACACTGCTTGAAATAAGCACTTGCCAGCATTTTGCAGGTATAATGGCTTATTAAATTAGAGCTTAAATTAACTTGGAACGATGGTGAGCTGAGGTGGCTAGGATTTCCACAAACCAGAGAATTCTTTGACTTTTGATGTCTACATCCAGACATTCATGAAAACACCAAAAGAGCTTGCGCATGTTGTCATTTTTCCACTGAGAACAGTTTTCATTGAAAAAATTCCAATAGGCTACAGTGCTAAACCAGCCTCAGGTGGAAGATTTACATATGAGACCGATAAAGTTCAGTTGTTTGAGATGGTGGTTGCATGAGGCTCTCCTTCTCTGCGAAAGACTTTTTTTTCAAGAATGCTTAAAATATATGAAAAAGAGCCAAACCTTTATTCAGATCGAGTTTTGGGTTTTTTTTTAAACGGTTGCTTTTGTTTATGAAACTCTTTGGCTACAAATATCTGCCGCCTTCCAAATAAATTAGAAAAAGAAAAAAAAAAAAGGAAGAGCTTTGCTTCTCATCAGGACTTACTCCAAGGCCTGGCTCTTGGCTTGGCCCCGCGCTCTCCCATGGGGGCGGCTGAGCATTGTTCAGTGACTCACCCGAATCGCGTCGCTCCCTGCTATGGGCTGCACATGATGTAACTCTGTGCTAATGTGGGATTTTCCAGCTCTTTGTTTTCCCTCCCTCCTCGAATGGGTTTTCTGCTGGTTCTTCATTCTGCCTCAGCCTGCTGTCAGCTTACTTCTTCCAGGATTGCCCGTGATTCTTCAAAATTAATTTTTTCCCTCTTGCTTTTCCTTGGACTGGGATGCCCGGAGGTGGAACAGTAATTCAGAGATGCTTTTCTCCCTGCTTTCTTGTTCACCCTGGTGTAGGACTCTATCTTCACTGGTGTCTGGACCTGCTCAGCTGTCTCCCAGGCTCCAGATGCCACCTGGGGTGATGAAGCCCAGCAGGCTCATGTCTGGAAAGGTCTTAGATATCACCGTCGAATTTCCAGTAGTGTGTTCATGGTTGGCTTGTAGGGCTACCATGTACACTGTGTAACCTAGCTTACCAGACAAGGCTTGTCTATGGCCTTTTGGTGCAGGCTTACTATAAGCACACTTATTTTTCTTGTCTGCTTGTGGACTTGCAGGGTATGGATTTATAGGTCTGGGTGTGAAAATTTCAGAAGAAAAAAATGAGATGGATTGCTCTGTTTTTCTGACAATTCAATGTTATGAGGACTTCTGTCGTCTTGCCCAGTCCCATGCCCTTGTGACCATTTATCTCTCTCCTGCTTCTTTCAGATATGGAATGTGCAGATGTGCCTTTATTAACTCCCAGCAGCAAAGAAATGATGTCTCAGGCATTGAAAGCCACCTTCAGCGGCTTTGCAAAAGAGCAACAGCGACTGGGAATCCCCAAAGGTAAGACAAGGTTTCCCACTGAGCAACCGTGGTAGCCACAGAGATCATGTCCTCCTGCCAGGCTGCCCTTCTCCACATCTGCCATCTCTCTTCTTGATTCTCTTCATGTAGTATTGCCTTGTTTCTTGGCAGCTTCAGCTGGAAAAATGTGGATGTACAGGCAAAACCTTTCAGTACCATTTGCAAACCATGTCTATGTGTTCTGCTAACTTCTGCTGCATGACTCCTCTTGTAACTTTGGGGACCTGCTCCTCTGGAGGCAGCTCTAGGGCTTCTTTTTGCAAGTTTCCACTATACAGAGAAACGGCAAGGTGCCTTTGGAAGAGGCTGATGACAGGGAGAAACCAAGCGAAATGGAGAAATAGGTGGGAGGAAGGGGTCAGAGAACTGGTGGAATTGTTAAAAATCCCAAACAAATCTAAAGCTTATTCCTTGTGTGAAATAGGGCTGATCCAAATTGTAGGTAGGGTGTCCCCCTACCGTGTTTTACCCTTATGCCAAAGGACTGTCTATGGGATGAAGCTCTGCAGGTGCTTATCTACTGGGACAGCTGTAGCACTGTCGGTGTCCTGTTTTCCTGGGGAAATGGTTTGTGGTTGTACATTAATGGATCTCTTCTGCACCCCCTTGTTGCAGATCCCCAGCAGTGGACAGAGACGCATGTGCGGGACTGGGTGATGTGGGCAGTGAACGAGTTTAGCCTGAAGGGAGTGGATTTCCAGAAGTTTTGTATGAACGGAGCTGCCCTCTGCGCCCTGGGCAAGGAGTGCTTCCTGGAGCTAGCGCCTGACTTTGTGGGAGATATCCTTTGGGAACATCTGGAGATCTTGCAGAAAGGTGAGTCCTGGAGTCTCCAGGGTTAATGGCTCAGGCCGTCCTGGCTAGCCTGATTTTGGGTCTTTCCAAAGACCTTGGCTCACAGCCTAGCTGTGGACAAGGTGTTCACCTTGGGCTTTAATCCCAATAAAAGAATTTTTAACTTTCCAGTAGGATTTCAAATGGGTATCCCAAGCGGTAGTGGGCAATGCAAATCCCACTTCTTGAAAGAGGAAGGGTGTTTGCGCCAACAGCCCAGCAGGAATCCACAGTGGGCAGGGACGCTCTGCCTGCCTGGAAACGATGGTGGGATTTTCCAAAGCATTCTTCCTCAGCACATTCAGCTCCTGTTGTGAATTTTACTACTTCCTCTAGTACAACTAGGTACAACAATACAACCAAAATTCCACCCTAATTTCCCAATTGTGATTGGAACCTGCTTTTCTTTGTTTCATGTCCCAAAAGGTGTAATGGCTTTTTTTTAAGAGTGGCTATGTCCCCCACAGGAGAAGCCATCTCTGCCAGTCCTTGCATGACAGCATTAAAGGGCATTAATTCTCACTGATTGAGGACACACATATTGATTTTGGATGTTGATTTTCATAGCGTCTGGGTGCCCAAGCAATGCTTAACCTGGGATGGTTTCTAAAGAGCGAGTGAAGAGCTTAACACCTTGAACTGAGCCACAAGCAGGAGCAGCAGCAAATCTGTGCTCTGTCCCTCGCTCGTTTTTGTGCAGAGCTATTCGCTTTCCTGGAATATCCCTTGTGCCGTCATACCAACCCTGCGTGCTGTAATGGTGGCAGGAAGGGGAGGGGGAGCAAAGTTATGCCTTCCAGGAAACCATTGACAAATGAATGTTAATTGCTGATTACTAATTTTAATGCTACCTGTGGTTTGCAAAAGGTAAACACGGCTCTTCCCAGGGTTTGTGTATGACAGGCTGTTTTTCTGCTCTTTGACTCTAGATCTGTTCTGTTCTTCTCGGTTTTGCATAATTTTTATTGAGTGCTTATATCAACAGCAAGCAGTTTAACCAAACAAAGCAAAACGTTGCGGTCAGTCCAATTTCTCCTTGCTATAAGCCATCACTTGTAACACAGCTCTGCCTTCCCGCATCCCTTCTTCATTTGTTTGGGCTGTAACCCGCTGGAGATGAGTGCAATGTGCTCCAGGTACTGACTGAGGCATCAGAGCTGGGTTTGCAGCTCCTTCCCCAAGGAACAGAGATGAACTTGGTGCTGTAGTTTCATGGTAAAGTAGGGATCATGTTTCCTTATAGCATTGACACACACATGGGTGTTCAGTTGCTGCAGTCATGAGGATGCAAAAGGTCTGAGAGAGAGAGAGGAGCTTTTATAAAGAAGCTGGAAATCTTTGTGCCTCTTGCAGCTTTTCTTCCAAAAGGATGAAAAAGATTAAAGCTGAATTTCTGTCTCAACACTGTTGGCGTAGCCCTGGGAACCAAGAAATCTCTGTTCTGTGTTCAGTTTTACTTTGCAGCTTCTTGCATAAGCTATCTGAGCCTTAAGTTCTATGGTGGGTTCTTAACACATTTCCCAGAAGGGCAGTATCTGTGAAGTATTTGAAGAGTAACTAAGAAGAGTTTCCAAGAAATAACCAATCTCACCCCAAGGACTAATTTTTGTTCCCTGCAAGTCATGGGACTCGTCTTACTGGTAGTACATCTCAAACCCCTGACAAGATCTGGGTTCTGTTGCACTGGTGCTGTGCAAACACAATGTGCAAAATTGTCCTTGTCACATCTCTCCCCACGGAAGAGGAGGTGGTCGTCTCCACTTTGCAGCTGGGGATGTGAAGCATGAGGAGATCAAGGTTTTCCCGGGCTCACCCGTAGAGTCAGGGTCCAACTTGCCAGTCCTTGTCTCTTCCATCTTCCCCAGCCACCCACCATCATCTCTTGGGGGTGTTGATGCTGGGAGTGGTGGTTAACCGCAAAAAATTTGGCTTTACCTATAGCGGTGCGACCGCCAGCATTGGGTCATGCTGGGACAGGCTGTGACCTTGCTGTCCCTTCAGCTGATGTGCCTCCCTTGTGAGTGCTTTCTGAGAGTGACTCATGTACCACAGGCTGCTCAGGGTTTAAAAACGGCAGCAGATGGGTGACTTTTCCCTGCATGGATTTGGGTATTTTCAGGCATATTTTTCCAAATTTCTTCCTAAAATAACCTCTTCAGTTACCAGCAGTCAGCAGTGGCCTCCACTTGACTGTAAGCATAGCCGAAGGTTGCTCTCTTTCTCTGTGGTCACCCACCCTGCCCCTTGGCAGACACCGTGGGGAGAGGAAAAGAGCGTTTCTCATTAGGTCTCTCTGTTTGCACAAAACCTCCTTTTGTTACAGAATATTTTCCACCCTGCAATCCCCAGGAGAGAGGGCCAAAATTAGACTCCTTGCAAGCGAACGTGTGTTATCTTCAGTTGGCTTCTCTTTAGCCTCAGCAGAAATAAACATAACCTGGAGTTGTCTGTGTGTTTTTTATTTTGGTTACCCTCTGCAAAGAAAATAAAATCTCCCATGCCGGTATCTCTGCCCACATGCCGTGCTGGAATGAGTAAGGTGTTAATGGAAAAACTGGTCAGAGTAGGAGCAATGTGGCTTTTACATGGGAAAGCAAATTCAGCGCCAAGCCCAAGTGCTCGGAAAAAGCAATGGAAAGCAGAGAATCTACGCTTTGATGTGATATGTGCTCTTGCTCAGAGAATTATGCCTGTGGAAAGGCAAAAATTTTGCATGCTGCCCATGTGTACACCGTGGAGTCTGTATCAGGAGTTGGGCAATGGACAGTGCAACAAAGCTTTTCTGAGCATGGCATCCTCTGCCTGCATCAGATGCAAGGTAAAAGCTGCTGCGTAGGCTGGGAATTAGCATTTATTTCAGGTTGTAGGAGCTGGTTTTGGTGTACATTACCCACTCCCTTGCACACATCTACTGCTGGGCTAAAAATGGGGGCTTTTTCAGGAAGACAACTGCCCTTGTATGGTTTTCACGATCTCATACGTGTAAGCATGGTAAGCAATCCTCAAGAGAATGAAAGACGACAAAAATTAAGGCAAGCAAGGAAATTGTGCAAGTAGTATTTCAGAACCACCTGGAGCCTCTGATTGAGAAAGCTGTTGCTGTTCTGTTTTGTTTTGTTTTGTTTAAATTTGGGCATGCTGGCAGCAAGAATTCCTGAAGGAACTCATGCATCAAGCACTTGTTTCAGTGGGATTTCAGCTCCTAGCTCATTTCTCTTCCTTTGAACATCCCAGTTTAACCCAGACGCGAGCATTTTAGGAAGTTCAGACCTCTCTGCATTACAGCAAGTCTTGCATAGCATGATATGCCTGTGAACATGTGACATTTCCTTCCTTTTCTCTTTGCAGAAGAGGTAAAACCATACCCAGCAAATGGAGTGAATACAACATATCAAGAATCCCGCTATACTTCAGACTACTTCATTAGTAAGTCTCAATTACCAGTATCATTCTGGTGCTTCCAGGCATGGAAGTGCCACCTATTAGAGGTTTGTCTGCATCACGAGGACTGCACCATGCAGTTGTTGCTCTGTTGTGGCAGAGCGTGCAAAGTGTGTAATTCTGTCTTTCCTAGTGTTTTGGGTTTATTTAGAAGCCATCTGTATTTTTTTGGTGACTGCCTTGAGATGCCGTAATCTGACTTTGCAAGCACTGTTTGAAGCTGTAGCTCAGCAGACCTGAAAAGCGACCTCAGCACTCCAGAACATTGGGAATTTTTAAAAACTTATTAAAAAAAGAGAGGGAACGGGGGAAGAAAGTTTAATTCTGGATTGCTAGGTAGGAACCTAGCAAGGAAAGGGACGAGTCATCGATCTGGACTCCTGCACTTCCCATTGCCATTGGTTTGGAGATGTTCTTTTAAGGGCGTTTGAAATCTGTGATGTCTTTCATGAACCAGCAAAAAAAAAATCAACTCACCTGAATTGGGATTCCAGGCTCTGGCCAGTGAGGAGAGATGACTGTGAATTGACTCATCTAGTACAATCACCAATGAAAGTTCTTTGCCCTGTATCTCCTTTGCTGAGACTACACTCTTCATGATTTTCCAGCTTTTTCCCAGTATCAGCTTGCTCGAAATGATTTTGGTGTAATGCACGTTGATGATGGTTGAGGATGTCTTATTTTTTCAAATTGCAGCAATTATAAGACACTATCTCGCTGTAGCTTTTAGAAACCTTATTCAAAATTACTGCTCAGTTGTGCCAGGTATTTTATATCCAGAGGCAGTCTCTTCTTGCACTGCAGCCCCCAAATCTCACTGTGCTGCGGGAGACTGGAGGGAGAGCGAGCAGCACTCTGAGTTGCTTTCTAACGCTCCCATTCTGCCGGCAGGTTATGGCATCGAGCATGCACAGTGCGTGCCTCCCTCCGAGTTCTCTGAGCCCAGCTTCATCACAGAGTCCTACCAGACCCTCCATCCCATCAGCTCGGAAGAGCTCCTGTCCCTCAAGTACGAGAACGACTATCCCTCGGTCATCCTGCGTGACCCAGTCCAGACGGACTCCCTGCAGACAGACTACTTCACGATCAAGCAAGAAGTAGTAACGCCAGACAACATGTGCATGGGACGTGCCAGTCGAGGTAAAGTTGGGTATTTCTCATGGTTTACTTGGGGTTCTTGCTGTCTACCTATATCAACGTAAGCGCTGCCTTCCCCTCTGTAGGAGATAGTGCTTTGGGGGGACCAAGGTCATCAGGGCACCGTGCGATGCTGGTAATGAAGCCGTATATCTGCATTGAACTCCCAGATGGATTCCCTGATGGCTTTGAGCCCTCCCTGCCTTTCTGTCTGGGGAAAACATGAAGAAGGTCTTTCTTTTCTCTACTCTGCTGCCTGTTTTTACAACATCTGCAAAAATGTAGCATTTCTGGCTCTGTACTTTGATGTTGAACTTGAGGGAAGTTGAGATAGGCTTAAAGGTTATTAGGGAGGACAGACTGCTGTGTGGTTGTATAAATCTTATTTTCCTGGTACACCAGGCAAAACCCCGCAAATCCTTCACAAGTTCTCATCAGGAATTGCTGTCCAAGGCTCTGAAGGGTTTTACACTTGATGATCCAAAGTCTTCATTCATTATCTCCACTGATTTTGATGGCTGTTTGCTTGAACTGATAATCTGTTCTGATGAACCCAAGCCCTGTGCTTTGTTAGGGGATGTAGATGTCATGGGTTGAGTCAGTGACAAAGCCGAAGGACCCCCCAAATCCTTGTGCTACAACCCTACGTCTCCAAAGAGTTACAGGTACATGGTTCCTGTTTGAGATGATGGGATTTAAACACCCAAACACTTTTGAGGATCTGAGCCTAAATGCCTTTTCAATTAATATTATTAAATTCTGAACACATGGGGCCCAGATGCCCAACTATGTTGTAATTACATCACTTAACACCAGGCTGAGGATCTGGCTCACAGTATCTATTCAAAGCAAAAGTTTAATCCTTAGAGCTCAAAGCCACTTACAAAGGGTTATCATTATCTCCTGATTCCAGGTAGGGAACCTGAGGCACGGGGAAGAGATCTGACCTGCCTGCGATCACGCCCTGAATAGAATCCAGGCGTCCCCATGCCTAAAATTCATTATAGTAACGTGTCGCTGTGAGCCAGGTTTGATGTTGAACATTTAAACCCATTCATCCAGCTACGAGAGCTGAAGATGTGCTGGCTGGCTGTGAAAGCCAGAGCCTTTTTGCGGGTCTGCATCGCATATGCGTTGCTCATTTTAAATTTCTCAGTCTTTTTCCAAGCTGGGAGAGCTAATGACGGGAAAGTTATTATTTGTATTATTACCTCTGCTTCTGCTGCTGGCTGAGCATTAATATGAGAGAGGTGACTTGGACGATACAATGAGCCAAAAGGGCAACGGTGTTATAATTTCAGGCAAGCTTCTCTTTTTGGGGTTGTTTTTCTGGCTATCTTTCATCAGTGTCTTTCCCTTTTCTTGACCTCCTCTTTAACACAGGTGATTTCATAATAGTTCTCATTGAAATGCAATGATTCGGGCATGCTTTTGCAATTGTACCTTGAGCTTGTTCTCACTGGCAAGCCTAAAAAGGCTCCAGGGGAGGGAAGAAAGAGCCCTTAACTCAGCATTGAGGACCAAGGGCCCCTGGTGTTAGCAAACACTTCTACAGATTGCGAATTAAGAAATGCAACAGGCTATGGCCGTGCTTACACTAACGCTACATTTCAGCTATGTAGAAGGACCTTTGGGTGGCATAAATCGTCCCAGAGTGGTATAAAGAAGCCTTAATATAAAGCAGAGTCCAGCTAATTTATATTTACGAATGTCTTTACCTTCCACTGTATTAAAAGGTTAGTTTGTCGCAAATTCAAGATGAAGGTTCTCCAGACAGTTGCCTTTTGCCTTTCTTTGTGTGGGCTTTAGGAGTTAATTTTAGGATCCCATGGGAGTTTTTTCACTTTGCTTTATCAGTGAGGACGTCTGGTTGGAAAGCGTAGCTGCCAAACTCTTTAACAAGTTTCTCCTGAGTAGGTGCAAGGTGTGATTTTTTTCCAACGGCTCACATTTAGGTCAAATTTAGGTGAATTTTCAATGAAATTACCCAAGTCACATTTCCGACACTGCGGCTGTTCATCTGGCAGATTTTTAATTCCTTTTCTAAACGAGCTTGTGCCGCAGGACTTCTCAGGGAAGTGGTTATGCCAATTAATGAACATGCACAGAGCAGGGTTATTTTCCCCTTGCAGGATTCAGGAAGTGATTGAAGTGTATTCTATGAAATTCTCAAAAAAAAAAAAAAAACCTAGAAGAAAAAAAATAAAATAGTTTGAAGCATGGATATTACCAGCAGAATCAAACCAATGGCTCCAAACTTCATATGATTCTGGGCCAGCAATCAGGGCAGAGCCCACGGTAGTTGAATCTTTTCACAGCGAGTGCTCGTCAAACTACAACGCAACAAATATTTGGGGGAGCGTGCCAGCGTCCTTCCACGTTCCTCTTCCCCTGGGATTTGCTATCTGGGCCCAAGCTGTGGGTAGCTCTGCCAGTGGAAATTTCTCCAGGAGTTCTTGCACAATCCCAGCAGCTGTTTTTAGCCTGGTTTGGGAAATTAGTGAACTTGAATGATCCTGTTACGCTCTTAGTTTGTCAGTAAAGATGTTGAGCAATCGGCGGCGTACGGGAGATCAGAGAGAGCAATTTCAGTTTGTTCTTTGGATCCTTTTTTAGCTCTCTGTTTTAAATACAGAGGGTATACGTCTGCTGTCTCCAGTGGGTGTAAATCAGCATAGCACTGCTGAGGATCTGGCCTCTCGTGTTCTTGTCTTTACTAAAAATACCCCAGAGAGTAGCCTTGATACAACCCAGCTGTGCTCACCTTACCAGAACTGGAAAAAAAGCTGTTTGAGCTCTCAGCCTTTTGCTCTCCTCCTCCATCAAATCTGCTGCTGTTTGGGGATTTGGGGGTGGAAGCTGGTTGTAACATATGGCAATAAAAAGCAGTTGTATAGTTTTGTAGGAAACATCAAAAGTAAAGAAGCTGGGTGTCCAGTGCCCTTGAATATGCCTGAGCAGCGTTTATATAGGACTGGCAGATATAATACGGGACTTACTGGAGACCCCGTATCTTTCAGCGGCAGGAGCAAGAGGTCCTGGCACCTGAACTGAGCCTGGAATATCTGTGTAAAGTGGATTATTTTTCTGTCATTGCTTTTTTGAAACAAAGAACAATTTCCAGTTAGCCCCAGGCATCAGTCTTGGGTAGAGAGTCAGGACTTTGAGTTTTTCCCCCTGACTGTCTCTGCCTTGCTCTGCTGCCTGAACTTCTTGGGGGCTCAGATAGCCGTGCTCCGAATTGCGAAGACAACAAAAGTATCCCAGTTTCACGCCATATTTTTGAGTTTGTTCAAAGATGAGACATGGTGACACAGCATCATTTGCCCAGATGCCTTCTGCCTGCACAGCGGGCAGGCAAAGCACCCTTCTCCCAGCCATGGCAAGCTAGAGAATCCCCGTGCTGGCCAAGCACATCTCACATGCCCTTCCTTCTCGCCAGGTAAACTGGGTGGCCAGGACTCCTTTGAGAGCATAGAGAGCTACGACAGCTGTGACCGCCTGACGCAGTCCTGGAGCAGCCAGTCCTCCTTCCAGAGCCTGCAGCGTGTCCCCTCCTATGACAGCTTTGACTCAGAGGACTACCCCGCCGCCCTGCCCAACCACAAGCCCAAGGGCACCTTCAAGGACTATGTTCGCGATCGGGCCGATATGAACAAGGACAAGCCTGTCATTCCTGCTGCTGCCCTTGCTGGCTACACAGGTAGGGTCACACTCCTCAGGAAACCGCCTCTCTGCTGAAAGTCTTGGGTAGAACCTCTCCGTCAGTGGAGGACAGAGCCTCCAGGGTCTCTGGGTTACCCAACATCTGTGTCGGTGGTTCAGCGGTCTGTGAGTGAGGGGTTTGGGGTGCCTCTGGGCTCAGCCATGTGAATGTGGGCACACCTTAGAGCATGCAGCCCCCCAAGGCTGCATGTCCTTCAAATGTGGGCACTCCAGACCTCATGGAGGATGTAGGACCTGGCTGAGTGCGGGGCATTTGATCCCTTGTGTTTTCATTTTTGTATTACTGAGAACACAAAGTAGTAGAAAGCCCTTGTTTCCTCCTCAGACACTTTAATGCAACGTGCTGGCCACTTGCTTGTGGTTTTCTTGGGCAGGAGCGGCTGCAGTTCTGGAATCGCCGCGTGTGATGTGAAATGATCTTCTCCCTATTTGGCATGGAGGAAGGAAGCACTTGGTTTTGCTCTTTACCTTGGTGCGAGGCAGGGATGGGATGGTGCCAAAGCAGACCCAGATATTTTCCATTCCCTGCACTGAAAGGGATGAGAAGGTGATAGGCCATGGAAACTCCGGCTTTTTATATGACAGCCCTCCAGCAATCTGGCATCTCCATGGAGAGAAACCTGGTGGGATGGGGCTTCCAGCTAAAACTGAGATAATCCTTTCCAGTCCTTCTGTGCCACGTCTTTTCCCTGTACTATAAGTAAAATTTGCAGGGTAGCCTCCTGCCAGTTCCCCTTTCCCTTGTACATACTGATCTCTCCTACCCCAGCTGGTAGCAGCTGTGGCCCCGAGGAGCCAAGCGGTGGAAATAGGTTGGGCAGATAAAGATCACCAAAAGGTTCAGAGCAGATCCTGAGGTGCGACTGTCCCTGAAATCTCCTCCCACGCACAGCTCATCTTGGGGCTGATATCTAGTTTTTTTGTAAGGGGTGGGGGGAGAGATGCAGAGGGGAGGAGAGTTGGAGAGATAATTTTAGGAGCTATGTGTAAAAAAGGAAGTGGTTTTTTGCTATAACTTTAGTTAGAAAGCTCAGCCCTGCCTGCTGAATGAGCCTGTTTCAACCAAGTCTATGCAAAATAAAAGTGTGCTGTGCTATTCCTGAATGGCTTTTGGCTGGGGGACGTGGCGGGTAGAGGCATGAGGGGTAGGAGGGGCCGTGCCCTAGGACACAGGCCTCCGCTGTGCCCCAGAAGTTGATGTTCCTAAGGAGAGAGATCAACGAGCACAACTTGCAATTTTTATTCCTATTTTCTCCTGATAATGCCTTTCACTACAGCCTGTGGAAGTGTTTTGGGTACCCAGTGCCTGGGCAGGAGCATTGATTGCTTTTTAACAGCTGAGGAAACTGAGGCACAGAGGCACTGACAGGACTAGGAGCTTTATTATCCAAGCTGGATGTTTCCTCCCACGTTTTCTCTAGCTCATGGAAAAGAGCCACCCCCGTAGAGAGGTGGCATTCCCAACTCCCTCCACGAGCGAGGAACTGAAGTCAGTGACTGGACCCCGTGTTTTGCCAAGGAGTGTTAGCACCCCGAAGAGTGTCCTTGGATTCACGCCACCAGGAAGGGGAGACTTCGGTTAATGCAGTGCCAGAGCACACTTCCAAACGCTTTACGCTGCATAACATTTTCCCTTGCCTCATTTCAAACCCCGTTTTGAGCCGGGAAGATAATCCCTTGGCCCAGGCATTTTGGTGTGATCAATAAGTGGGAGTGCTTGATTTCTTTTTGCATTGCTTCACTTGAGAAACTTTAAATGGGGAGAGGAAAACCAGAGGTTTCCAGAATCAGCAGTGACTTGAAAATCATCAGGCTGGAGTGCTGCTTGCTTGCTTGCTCTGCAGGCTGCTAAGCAATAATTTAGTACTCAAACTGCCACAGCCTGCTTTTACCATTGGGAAAGATCTTTGGACAGATGAACTTTGCAGGCATGTGACTCCAGAGATGTCCTCTGTCCGTTTTTAAAGCCTCCTGACCTGTCAGCACCTTACATCTTCTGTGCAAAGGGAGCCCAGCATGGGTGCAAAGCGAAGCGAGGTTGCTGTGAAAGCAGGTCACAGCGAGAGCGAGTGAGAATATGTTGCATTACAAACCGTAGGAGAACTGGGCACTCTCAAAACTGTTTTGTATTAGTGTATTTCTGCAAAAAGTATATAAAAATAAATCCAAGCTGGCCAGAGAAGTGCCGGACCTCTGTCTTGGGCCAGCTGAGCAAGGAGCACGGGGACTCTTGGGCAGAACTCCTAGGTCGTCCTTTTTTTTTGCTTTGCTTTACATTACTTTTACTTTACTTGGGGGAGGAAGTGCTGTCTAGCAGAGGAACTTGAAGTCTGGGCTCCGTTTGCAGCTCTGGTGAGGAGGTGGAGCCTCCAAATGAGCAGAGCAGGGGATTACCAGCCTGGGCTCCCAAAGCAGCCAGGACCCCTGCTTTCCCTTTCTCACTCAGATGACACCTCGAGCTCAGGTCCAACACCAGTCACCAGCCAGTCACCCAACAGACATTCCATGGTGTGCACCTTTTAGAGCTGGAAGGGTGAAGCCTGGGAGATCACGTCCTTCATCTCCAGGGCTCTCTGGGTTGACTTTAAGAACCTGACAATATTGTTCAGGTTTTGTTACCAAGGGCCTGTTTTGCCGGTGGCCCAGGGAGGTGGCACAGTGCTTTATCGCAGCCGCAGCAGATCTCTGATGGTATCTGCCCTAGGAGGCGCATGCTTTGGTGAGAAGGTGCATTTTGGCGGAAGCTCCATTTGCGTTTGATGTGTTCTTCACCCAGCTCGCAAGCAGCTTTTCAAAGCTGCGTTATCTGCCCCCACATCTTGACCTAATTTAACAAGTTGCCATGGTTGCTCAGATAGAGGTTGATGCAATTTTCTTATCTTTTTTGAAGGAGAAATGTAACTGCTCAGGAGTTGGTGAACTTCAGTTTCCATAGCTGCGGGGAGGGCTGGCTCTGGCCACCGCTGGTTTTGGGGCCAGCTCTTTCAAAGCATGGCCAGCTTGAGTCTTAGATTAAGCCAGATTTTTTTTTTTTTTCCCACATGACCTAGGAAATAAAGGCAGAACACATCTATAAAAATGAGGCAAGCGGTGCGTTAGGATGCATCTTTTCGGCAGGCAGATGTGCTAAATCTCACGTTGGCTTAGCTGAGCTTGGTTTAAGCGCTGTTGTTCATGCAGCAGCGCAGTGTTTGGTGTGGGCATGTGGCTCGTGCTAGGTGCAGACTGGCACACAGGCACAGATCCCTCTGTACCTGAGCCCAGCTGGGCTAAACCGAGCTCAGCTTTGCCTCTGTGCCGCCTGCAGCCCTGCTGCGCCATAGCTGGATCCTCCCATGGGTACCACGGCTGCCCGCATCCTTCGTGAGACCAAACATCACGTGGATCAACGTGGACGGTCGGTAGCAGAGAAGCGTGCAGCTCATGCAGAGGGCAGGTGGTTTGGATCTGACCGCATTGGTCTTTGGCCTTTCTGCCCTATATTCATTTTTCTGCTATGCTGACCTACTTGTGCTGCTGTCCTCTTGGTGACATGGGTCCAGCAGCAGTTCAGACCCTCCCTCTGCCCCTGTGGTTGGCGATAGCAACTCGGGGCTAAATTGTTTTCGGCTTTTCTTGAGCGCTCTGAAGCACCTGCATGGGTTTATAGTCAAGACGTGGTGTTTGTTTGCTTTGTGGTATGTAGGACCTCAGCATCATTTGTGCAGGCCGGGGCTTTCCATCTCGCTGTGTTGTCTGCATTGCCACAACACCAGAGCTGTGATGTGCCGAGCTGCTGCTCCACAGAGCTGAACAGACAGAGCAGAGTGATTCCCCTCCTGTTTGAGGGGCGAAAGGAGGAAAGAGGGACAAGAAAGGTGAAGCGAGCACACACCAAACCTCCATCCCTCGTCTACAAGGCTGGTTTTGCATTTGTGATGCTGTCCTTTCTTACGGACCTGGTTAGGAAGTTGCTGATGCCTTTAGAGACAATCTCAGCAGCACTTAAAGATTTAATGCCCCCTTCCCAGCTAACACACAACTTGAGTGTCTCTCTCAGCAATAGATTGCTGCTTCATTATCGTGCTGCCCTTAAAGACGACAGAACGTAGTGCAGGGAATAGCCGACCTCTTGCAGATGCTATCTCACGCAGGCGCCCAGGAGTGCTTCTGTCTGCCAAACGGTTTTGCCCAGGCCAGATCCAGCCCTGATCCTCACTATCAGCGTTCACAGTACCACATCGTCAGGGCCCAAATTTGTCTGCTAAACCCATCTGCTCTGTCTGAATCGTCTGTGGTGCAGAGCCTGAAGCCTTTGACAAGCCTCTGTTTCTGAGTGATGCTTATCTGTGACACAGAAGTGAAAGCATGCAGCTGCTGTTTTGCAAGAAAGTCAAGTCTGTGCCAAAGAAAGTGGGTCTCTTTCAAGAGAGCTTGTGTGCTGCTTCCCCTCTTCTTCCTCTCCTCGCCTGTGCTGTTGGCCTGAGGCTTCCACCAGCGAGCTCCCTGGACATGCTGTGGTCATCGGCAGCCAAAAACCTGCCAGCAGTTGCCTTCCCAGCCCCTCTCCCACCGTGGTCCAGCAATCTGGCTGTCCTTGACTTCCAGAGTCTGCAGTAGCTTTCCTAGAAATGTTGGCATCTTTCCTGCCTGCTTGCCTGCACTTCTGGAGAAGTGTGCCTGTGTGGGCATCCATAGCCGCTTGTATCTTGGGTTAGGGGAATTTGGAGATGCAATTTGCTGCCCCAGCAATCGGCAGAATCGCAACAGCACCTCCGTCCCCTGTGGATGCAGGAGATGGTGTTAGCTTGCTTGTTCTGGGTCATACCCTTTACCTGCCCTTGCAGGGTGACTTCAAGTGTGACCAGCCAGTGGCTCCTGCCCACTTTCTGCCTTTGGTGCAGAGCCTGCAGGGGCTTAGCAGCCCTTTTTGCCTCCGCAAGGTAGGGAGCTCGAGGGTGGGGCTCGGGGCTGGTTCAGTGGCTCCTGCTCCACCTGCCAGACATGTGCAAATGACAGTGAAATCAGCCCCATGCAACGTTGCCCAACCGTGACGGCAGCTCAGCTCTCACCAGAGCTGCTGCAGCCGTTGGCAGCGGCTTCTCGGCAGCCTGGACGTGATGGCAAAGCAGCAACTGTGGCTTAGTCTGTCCTTCGAGCAACGAGCTGGAGCATTGCATGGCAGCTCTTGGCCTGCAGGACCACCTTTGAGGGGAGATGTGAAGCTCATGAAACCCCATGTGCTTTGCCAGATGCCTCAGGAGTGAGACCAATCCTCCCAGTGCGTTCTTCCAGAGGAGATGCATCAGGAAAGCCAAACTGGCCCAGAGTGGGCCATCTGGCTGCTCTCCTGCCTGTAAGCATGGCCAAAAGCATGTGGCTCCCCAAGGCAGGTGCTTTCTGGGTCCTTCCCTTTTTTCTTCATGCCTGTTCTTTTGGAGATGCTTCCGTCCGGCCTCCACCACTGCCCTCCCACCCACGCAAAGCCGGCGCTGCGGTGGCATGACTACCTGCGCCAATCTGGGCAAGAGCTGGGAAGGAGGTGGTTGAGCTTGGTCTGACAGAGGAGCGATGGGGATGAGCTCTGACATCCCCCAGGGCGGTGAGGGAAATTGGGGACCTCTGGTGCCACAATGCCATCAAATGAGGCTCGGGGAGGGCAGGCAGACGAGCAAGGCAAAGGCTGTTTTGGAGACGTTGCTATGCCCAATTGTTTTGTTTGGTTGGAACCACAAACCACAGAACGAAAAGCATAGGTGTGCTGCTTTTTTTTTTAGTAGGATTTTTTTTTTTGTCTTTTCTTGTTGTTTGAAAGAAGGAAAACAAAACAGAGGCCGTTGAGAGGGGTGGGGGGTGTGAAACCGTCTTGAGAGAGAGTGGGGATGACGTGTTTTGGGCCGTGCTTTCCCAGCTACAGTGCAGATGCCCGTCTTCCTCAGCCAGGTGGTACCACCATCACCATGCCAGTGAAAGTGGCCGTCGTGCATATTTTGGTTTCAAACCCCTCCAGAGCCGCTGGGTAGGAAGGTGGTAGGGAACCTCCAGTGCTGACCAAGGGAGGGTGGCAAAGGGATGGCGTGGCACCAGACCCTTTGCTCTGGAGACACCCACGGGTACCATCAGAAGACGGGTACTGAGGAGGCACCGCTCAGCCAGCGGTTCCCGCTGTAGCAGCTGGCTGTCATCCGGCTTAAGAGGCATATTTTCCCCCTGACACAGGAGAATTCCTGCGGTGTGACACTCCCCGCTGAAGGACCCCGTTCAGTGCCACCAAGGCCAGACAGGGCCTCCATTGTGGCCCCGGCGGGCGGGCGAGCCCCTCTGGCGGGCACTATTCTTAGCAGCCTCCGCGGGTGCTGGAGGTCATGGCAGGGCGGGAGGACATCCCACCACACTCTGAGTCCTCGCCTTGTTTTTTGGGGAGCGGGGGCTGTCCCCGTTCCCCAGCCAGGGCTGGGCTTGCTCTGGGAAGAGCTTGGATGTGCGCGGCAGGACCGGCGCCATAAAAGGTGACCTGTGTCCCTCCACCCCACGCTTGTGGCTGCATCCAAAAAAAGGCTACAAGAACACTCCAGCAGTGATTGTTTTTGGAGATAACCAAGGCAACGGGTCGCGTGGTGGGGTACACCCGCCGAGCTAGGCCGGCCTTGGGGCAGTCGGTGCAGCCATGCGTGCTTGTACTGTGAAACGATCTGGACCAGGCGACACGGTGGGGATTTCCAGCCCCGGCCGGGGATGACTGGAAGGGTTGAAGCAGAAAGGATGGAAAATGGGCGCTGCTCCCAGCTCCTGCGGGGGTGGAGTGTTTGGGGTGCAGAGACAAGCCCGGCAGCTTCATGCTTGCCCTGATAGCTTTGGGGACGTGATGTGAGGGGGGTGGCGTCTCTGCATGAGCCAAAGGTCACCTTGAAATCCTTTTAGGCGTTGGGAGAAAAACCTCTCTGCTCCTTACTGGTCTGCAGAGCGGGCAGAAGCAGCTTATATCTGAAGATAGCTCTCCCAGCACTAATTACAGCTGTACTGGCCCACCAGATGATGCACAGACCTCCAGCACCCATTCCCTCATCATTTCACCTTCCTGCCCCACCATCTCCCCAGAGCTGTTTTTTGGGCACGCAGGCTCGGGCATGTGCCAGGGTTTGGTTCCTGCCACCTCGTGCATCGCCCACCTCGCTGACATTTCGGAGTCGTGCAGCAGCGGCACATCTGCAGGGCCTCCGTTGCCTTCGCCTCTGGCAGGGCGTGTGTTTATAGGAGCTGAGACATGCCTGCGAGCCCTGCAGTAAACACATTCTTGACATAATTGCTTGTCCAACACAGAGGAATTTGGGGTTTTATGCTCGTCCCGCAGGCAGCTCGGAATAGACCTTGGGAATCCCTGTTCCAAGGATGACACCGTTTCCTTCAAAATCCCAAAATACCCAGCAGAATGGCACTCGGCGCAGCGGCAGGAGCCCTACCTTGCTTGCTGGAGAGAGGGTGAGAAATCGCTGGGTTTCCCAGCACCTCTCCATGCCAGCTGGCAGCCGAGCTGCGAGTACCAAGCGGCCGCTTGGCTCGGGATTAATGACACTTCAAACCCTGAGAGACTCCCACAGAACCAGGGTGGCCCAGGGGGATTTTGAGGGCAGTTGCTTACCCAAGAACCTGGTCTCTAGGTGATGGGTTTCCATCCATCTTATTTTGGGGGAGGAATAAAAATATATCCTTGTTCTTTGGTTGGGCAGGAGAGAAATCAATGCGAGGCAATGAACCTGGTCTTGCTTCAGTCTTGTCTCCTAGGACTGTTTCTCAGTTAACCTGATTTGGGCTGCTGTCCATATGTGTGTAGGGAATTGGTGTAAAGTCAGGTGGGCCAAGAGAAACTGGTCCCATGCGCATTCACCTGCAATTCCCCATGGAGGACCTCAGGCAGCTGAAATAACCTTTTTGCCCAATGTCGTCTTTGTATTTAAAGCTCACTGCTATAAATAGGTCTAAGCTTTGAGATAAGGTGGCATTTCAGGCCAGGATTTTGGCTCTTCCCTGTGGGATGAGAGGCGAAGGCATCATCTGAATCTCCTCCCTCCTTTTGGCATGGATAGCCCAACTCCATCCCTACCAGAGAACGCGGTTGTGGAGTCAACGTCCTGGCAAGCTCCTGCCAAGGACGACAGGCTGGAGCCTTTCCTCACCGAGTGTCATCTTCCCGTTTATAAGCAGAGAGATGCCGTGAGCTCTGCTTTGTCCTGCCCAGGGCTATGCGATAATCCCCAGGGCGTGGCGAAGGACCTGGTGCCTGCAGAATCCTGGAGCGGTTCCTTAGGGATAACGGGAGGGAAATAATTTGGGGAGAGCTGGACGGGGCACAGGGATTCCCCTGTCCCGGAGCCAGCTCTCTCATTTTCTCCTCCCCAGCAGCTTGTCTGCTTTTGAGTCGTTTTAAACCTTGTGGAAAAGGGGGAACATCCCTCTCTTCCCTCCGCAGGTTATCCCGCAGCCACAGCTCTGACAGCCTTCGTTGTCATTCCTGGAAATAGGCTGTTCTCCATCCCTTTTTCTTTTTTTTCCTGCTTGAAGCTTGTGCTCGTTGCTGTCAGCAGGCGGGTTTACCCCAGCCTGCCGTCCTAATCCAGCCTGTGCAATTCTTTTTGCGATAAATCATTTCCTCTAACCTCTGGCTCTGTTTATTATTATTATTATTGTTATTGTTATCGTCATTCATACTATTAGCGATATATTCTAAGCTGCATTTAAAACATGGCAAAATCCTCTCCCAAAACATGTTGCCCAGAGCTAAGTGCAATATTTTGGGTGCGGCCACATTTGGAAGTTGCTCATCAAAGAGATTTTGGCTTGAGGGCTTCTCCTCTACCTTTGATTGGGACACAAGCAGAAAAAAGAGATAAGTATTTCAAAATCACTCCACGTATGCCATGAATCCAGCCAAAACCAAGCTGTGAAGCCGCAGGCTCTCAGTGGGGTGCACCAGGTACTGCAGGTTAGATGTGTTGGGCTCAGGACCCCAAAGCAAATCGCTGTTGGCCAAAATTAGCACCCAGGGGAAAGATGGAGAAGATGAATGTACATGGCACGGGATGCTGCGTGCTGCCTCATGCCTCTCCGGCTGGATTAGGGGAACGAGCAGACGCAGGGAGGTTTGCTCATGTCTTTGCTAAGACCGTGATGGGGAGATCCACCGGTCCTGAGCCAGTGAGATCCACCTGCCAAGCCAGTCAGCCCCCTGCCTTCCCCATGCTCCAGCAGCCCGCTGAGCTCTGCGAGCCGATGTAGCCCATTCCTGCAGCAACACGCCCTGGAAAGAGGCCAAAATAATTTTCATACCTGGGTCCCCCCTTATCTTGTTAAACAGCGACGGAGCAAAGAGTCAAGGTCGGGAAGAGGGAGTCTGCTGGAGTTCATGAGATGGCCAGCAGCTTTTTGGCACGGAGAAAACGGTGGTGCTCTTGTGCCAAGACAATGACTCCTTGCTGTTTGGATGCCAGAAAAATAATCCTATTTATGTAACTCAAAGTGAAGCATTCCAGTGCATGAATATTCAGCTCTCATGGCAAATAGGAAGCTCTTTTACCTGCAGGATTTAACTCTCAAGCCATCATCCCAGATCTTGCCCTGTGGCTGCTGATGCTTTTTTTTTTTTTGATAGTAGAAGGTTTTGGGTTTTTTTCAGTGTGCATACAAATTTCCCCTCCTCCCCAGGATAGAAGTGGCCATGTTTTTCCTGGCATTAATGTCTCATGTTTCCTTTGTCTTTCTAGGCAGTGGACCCATCCAACTGTGGCAATTCCTGCTGGAACTGCTCACTGACAAGTCCTGTCAGTCCTTCATCAGCTGGACAGGCGATGGCTGGGAATTCAAACTTTCCGACCCAGATGAGGTAGAGTGCCCTGGAATTAAGTGCACAGCCCAGATATCACTGAAATTTTGATGTGGACAACCCTTTCCTCCTCCCTTCTGGGCTGGGATTTGGGCAGTCACGTTGTTCTGGTCTTGGGTGTATGTAGGGAAAAACAATGAATTAGAGCCCAGCTGAAAACTTGTTAAAAATTGGGCTGCGGTTGTACCTAGGAAGCAGTAGTTTGTGCCCAAAGTTGGTGGAAAGTAGCTGAAACGCTGTAGAGAGAGGTGTATTGCCAAAGGGAGGATGTGTACAGGTGAGAGGGGGGGCTTCCAACCAATTTTGGGGAACAGATGGGACATTTGTTCCCTTCCGTGACTTACAGATCCTCGTAGAATCATGTTAGATTGCTTTTCCCAAACTTTAATGCTCGTCACCCATCTGTGTCCATCTTAAAGACAAGGAAAGTCCCCCCTTGACTCTCCTCACCCTTTTCTCAGGTGGCCAGGCGATGGGGCAAGAGAAAAAACAAACCCAAGATGAACTATGAGAAGCTGAGCCGTGGTTTGCGTTACTACTACGACAAGAACATCATCCACAAGACGGCCGGGAAACGCTACGTCTACCGTTTCGTCTGTGACCTGCAGAGCCTGCTGGGCTACACGCCTGAGGAGCTCCACGCCATGCTGGACGTCAAGCCGGACGCCGATGAGTGAAGATGCCCGCGGCCGGGGTGGAGGATCACCCCGTGTCATTTTGGAGAGTCGATGGGACATTTTCTGTTGGTTCTTTTTTTATTTTTTGCTGGTTTTTGTTTTTTTTTTAAATTTTTTTAAGAGCAACTCAGATTTGATGCTTTGAGGATGTTGGGAGAGAGGGTGGCGGAAGAGGCAAACTTTTGGCCGAAACCTAAAAAGTTTGGTTCAGAGAAGGAAGGGCTTTTTTTTTTTTTTGCCTGAAAGCTCTAAGACAGGCTTTTTTTGGGGTGAAATTCTGAGTTTTAAGAAAGCCAGAACAATGTAGCTCACTTTAAAAAAAACAACCCCCCCCTCCCCATCCCTTGCTGTTTAGAAAAAAATGTTATCTAATGGATCCCTTTCGTTTTTGTGTTATTCGCACATAAACTGACAGTTCAGGAAGTGACAGTATTCCCGAGGATTTGAGGATTTGAAACTTTTATTTTGGGAGTGGGGAGGGAAACCCAAAGTGGGTGAATATTCCTGCTTCGGGGAGGGGCAATATAGGAAAAAAACAAGAACTGTTACTCGTTCTTGTTACATCACCTTTCTGTTGGTTGTCTTCTTTTCTACAAAAGACACAATTTTTGCTAGGAGGGATCAAGACTTTTTTTTTAATTTGTTAAAGTTTTATTTTATTAAATTTTGTGCCAGTATTTTTTTTTTTAAATAGTCTTAAGCTCTAAGATGGTCTCAGTATTGCAATATTGTGTGTGTTTGTTTCTGTTATGCCAGCAGAGAGTTTTATCACAGTGAGGAAAAAGAAAAAAAAAACCAAAAAACCAAAAAAAAAATTAGTTTATGTAGACCCCACTGGAGAAGTTTAGCGCTACGACTTGGCATCTCCGAATCGTATGTGAAGGAAAATTAACTCCAAAGTGGCTCCTAGTGATGCTGGCTGGGTGTGCTGCGCTTGCTTCCAGGCCCACTCGCTTTGCTCCACCATTTACTGATAAAGCTGGTTGAAATTTCTGCTTTTTTTTTTTCTGTTGTTGTTGTTGGTAAAAAGGGGCCTTTTTGTATGGCTGCGTTTTTGTGCACAAAACCTATCAAGATTTGCGGGGAAAATGTCTTTTTGCATTTTCCAAATGGCTTTTTTTTCTCAAGGAACATTTTGGTGCTTTCAGAAAATTTGGGTTTGGTTTTGACTTTTTTGAGGGGAAAGGGGAGAAATTCCTGTGTTTTGAATGTCATAAATGGAAAATATATAAGTTGATTGGGGGTAAAAAAAATCAGGAAAAAATTGAAAAACCAAAGGGAAATGTTTTTTCCTTCCTGTTTTGACCAGCTCTATCTTTATTGCTGTATGTTTTAACCAGCCTGGGCACATGCAGAAAGGAAATTGTCCTTGCAAATGGGTTCTTTACTGCTCTTTGTACACCCGATCCTGCAAACCCTGTCAGGGTGTGATTAACATGAAGCATATGACCGGTGTCACCAGGGTAAACGAGAGGTCTCATGTGTTTGCAGGATCAGTCCCAGGGGGAGCTGCTCCCTCTGTCCTCCGAACCTTTTGCAACCGGTTTGCGTTCAGAGGGGTAAATCCTGCCATACCAAGCATGTCCCGGGATGCTCCGAGCAGACCGAGGCCGACGACCGCCTTCGGCGTGGGCTTGGTGTGAGTTAGATGATCGGGTGGCGAGCGTTTCCATATCCAGATACAACCCCGAAGCCGGATCTGTGTGGAGCCGACTGCTGAACGGGGTCTTTCTCTGCCGCTTTCTTTTTAAAGACAGTATTACGTGTTTGAACCAAAAGTACCTTCTTTTTGTGTTGTTTGTCTGTCCATCTGTGTGTTTTTAGGTAATTGCGTTATTACAGAGGCACTGTGAGACAGTAGCGGGGGCGAGATGAGGAGAGGCTTTCCACAGATGCTCGCCGGGCAATCCCAAAATATTCAGAAAGGAATATTTTATATCTGCAAATATTTATAGCTGAAATATTCAGGCATGTAACCTCCCCGTGCAGGAGCAGTGTCAGATGGGGAGCTTGACCCTGGGACAAGGTCAGGGGTGCTGGGCTCTCCTCCGCTTCCTCCGGAGCTGGGGGGACCCAGCACCTCTGCATCCCCGGTTGGTCATTTTTGGGGCAAATAAGCCTCAAAACTGCTGCGTGCTAAAAAGAAAAAAAAAGGTGATGGTGGAGGGGAAATGAGTGGGCCGAGAGGGAGCTCCAGCCAAGGGGGATGGCGGAGGTGGTGGTTTAGGTAAGGGAGGTTATTAGTTCTGCTGTTACACAGGGCTGGGGCTGCACATCATCCCACTGAGCGTACGGAAAGGAAAGGATGGGATGGACAGAAAGGAAGGAAAAGGGGATGGAAGGAAGGTGGAAGGAGCATGCACCAAAGGAGGAAAGGGACGCTGCCTGCTGGGAAGTTAAATTTTAGCTCATCTCCTCTGGCAGACAGGGAGGATGGGAGAAAGCAGCTCGGCCGAGCTGGGGGGAGGAAAGGGAAACAGAGGTCTGGTGGATGAGGTCCCCACCGGCGAGGCAGAGCTCTGCCGCAGAGCTGAGCTGGCCGCAGCCGCTGAGCAGGCCGAAAAGGCAGTTGAGCGAGATGGGGCGGCACAGAAGTGTGCAGGGCGGGAGGTGTTAAAGAGCATCCCAACAGGACAGGGTCGGATTTTCAGCCATCGGATGGGGTTTTTTTAAGGCGTTCAGGGTTGGTGCCTCCCATGCGGCTGCAAAGTGCCCTTATTTACCCTTCACGGGCCGCTTCCAGCAGCGCTTTGAAAAATCCCCCTTAGCCCCTTAGAAAGGGTGCTGCCGGGAGGCCAGGCGCCCATCTCCTGCCCTTGGCACCATGCCGTACCCCAGGACACGTCTCCTGCTTCGCTCTGATGCTCCACTGCAGCTGAAGTGCCTTTTTTAAGCAGAAGACAGGGATACAATTTCCCTCCGATGGAAGGAACTGCAGGTTTGGGTGCCAGCCCCATCCTTCTGCCAGGCTAAATCCCTCGTCCGCTCCACTGTGCTTATTTTTTTCCAGGTTTCCGAGCCGAACCTGTGTGCTCCCAGTGATTTTGGGAAGATGGTTTAAAGGTTAGAAAGGGCGAGTCGTGGAAAGCAGCTCTATTTATTGAAAGTAGCCCCTGGCTGGAGCTTCTCCGTCATTTCTCATGGTTGTTTGTCATCCCAGATGCAAGCGCGGCGGAAAAAGGCCAGTACGGTCCTAGGGATGTCAGGTTCATCATTTTCTGTTTTTCTTTACTTTTT
Organism: Grus americana; assembly: GCF_028858705.1. Classification (NCBI taxonomy): domain Eukaryota; kingdom Metazoa; phylum Chordata; class Aves; order Gruiformes; family Gruidae; genus Grus; species Grus americana. Next base: position 7,128,387 of record NC_072875.1, read on the forward strand.
ATTCCCATTCTAGAGACCATCCCAGAGAGGACTGTGTGCTGTTTATACACTGGAAATTTGCAGATTTGTTTTTTGTTTCTTTTTTTTTTTTCTTCTTTTTTTCTGCCTTTTAATTGCTTGTCAGCTTTTGGTGAGGGGTGTGCTGAACTAGATGTGCTGGAACCCAAACCCTCTGCTCTCTTCTTCTTCGAGACCATGAAAATTTGGTTCACCTACTCACATGTGTTAGACCAGGATGGGTTTGAGATGGATGATGGAGATCTGCCGGGGATGGGAGTCGCTCCCGTGCTGGTTTCTCTGCATGGGGACGAGCTTCACCCTCAGCAGATACACATGGCTTTTGGAAATTGGGTAATTTTGTCTTGGTCTGGAATGTCTCAGGTGCATTCGGTGATTTTTTTGGGATGTGTTCTGTGTTCTCCTTGCAATCTGCTGTTTCTCCATGTGGGGCCGTGTCCTCTTCACCCCCTTGGCAGAGCGTGAGCCCTACCTCAGGAGCTTAGCTCTTACAAACAGCTTTCCAGGGCTTCGGCACTCGATATTTGAAACCTCAGTAAAAGGAAAAAAAAATCATCTAAAAAACAACCCTGACAAAAAATGCAAGCACTTTTTCTACTGCCTGTCTCTCTCCATCTCTGTGTGTAGGATGACCATAACCCATGGAAATAGAAGATCTTGTAAGATTTAACCTTCTCGCCTCTTTCCAACCCAACACCTACTCCAAAAAGGTCCCTGTAAGCACCGATAAATCCAGACCCTGCGGGAAACATCTTTGTCTTCTGACTTTTGCTTTTCTGGAGGGGTTTTCTGCGAGGCTTGGTTGCTTGTTCTTCATTAACGTCGCAAAATTTGGATGCCTTGGCGTGCTCTGCTGTCTGGTAGGGTCTATATAACATCTGTGAGCTGTTGTCTACATTCCAAAGAGGTTTAAATAAATGATAAATGTATGTATACATATATGTTATAACGGAATATCTCCAGAAATTAACTGCCTCAGTTAAAAAAAAAAAAAAAAGAAAAAAAAAAAGGAAAAAAAAGAACTTTTTTTGGTTTTGTTTTGTTTTTACACATGGGATTTTTTTTTAAGCTGATAAACACAGAAGAAGAAAAAAAAAGAGATTGTTATATTGTGCTGTTCGACTATTTTCCAACTTGTATTTTCATATAATTTATATTTTTTAAAAGTGGAAAAAAATTTTAAAAGTGAGATTAAAAAAAAAAGGAAAAAGCAGGTGCTTTTTAAAAAAACAGAGCTGAGGTAGCTTAGAGATGTAGCGATGTGTGTGTGTGTCCGTGTGTTGTGTTGTATTTTGTTTTGTTTTTTTTTTAAAGGATACAGAAAAAGTCCCTCCTACATTGAATTCTTAAAGAAGGAGGGGATTGGTTTTGTTTTAATTGCTGATGCTGGCACATCATTTTGCTGGAGAGTTTTTTATATACTGTAGCCTTATTTCATATCGTATTTTAAACCATGTGAAATTAAAAGAAGAATAATTCATAACCCTCAGCGTCGGTGTGCTTATTCGTTGCCTTTAAATTCGAGGAGTGGAAAAAACAATGGAAAAACTTAGAAATCCCAGGAAGTTCTATTTTTTTTTTTTTTTAATTAAACAAAATTGGGTGATTATAGGAATTAAAAGTCTGGCTGGCATTGGGAGGGCCCGGAGGAGGGAGATGTTGCTGTCAGAGGGGCAATTCCAGGGTTTCAAAATGATCTTTCATCCTGAATCATCACTGGGAGCTTGAGATATCTGTGGTTTACCACCCCAAATGATTTTTATGGTAGTATTTTCTTCTGCAGGTTCTTGCAAAATAAGGTGTAGCCAACTCGCCGACCCCCGTGGCCACCAGCTTGCCCTCGCTGCAGCATGAAGGTGCTGCTGGGCATCCGCTTCCCTGCTCAAGACCTTGGGTCCATCGAGAGGAGAACTCTTCCTCTGGGCTCCTAATAGATCAAATTGTACCATTGTGCTTCAGATCTTTGAAAAATACCTTTTATTGTTATACATTTTGTTTTTCCCCAGTGAATTTTACGCTGGCTTGGGTATCTTCTCATCCTCATCAAACCAGGGGGAAATCTATGTTGTGCCTAATTAGACAGGGGGTTGATTGGAGCCTGTTAGCATGTAGGTCTGGAAGTGCTGATTAATGAGGCCAGCATCTCGGAGAGGTTCACGGTCCAGGAGCCGACGCTTATTCATAGAGCTGGTGAGTTTGCGTGATGGGAAATTCCTGGAGGACAATATCATTGACGCTTGTTTGCTTGAATCAGCATGAAGTGGGTTAGACAAAGTGTTCAGAAACACGCCGTTCAGATTTGTTGAATACCAAGAAGAGTGGACAAGTCATCGGCGTAAAGAGGATGCAACAGATGAATCCAGGATAAGAAATATTTAGAACAAGTCCATTTATAGTAACTCAGCTTGCAGCCAGGCAGGAAGCAAGAAGTCCTGGGGGAGGGACTGAAGGACGAGGGCTGGATAAGTGTGATGGTCTTCATCGCAGCTGTAGCGTGGTCCTGGGGACACCCTTGTGTTTTAAAACCGCGGCTAACTGCCGAGCTTAATACCACCCGGGTCTGGCGGAGGGGCTGGGCGAGACTCCAAAATGGGGACAGCCCTGGGGGCACTGGTCAGGCAAGCTCCCAGCCTGCTCCATCCTTGGCTTGGAGACACGGAGCTCCAAGCAGGAGCAGAGCCCGCTGTCGCTGCCAGCCGAGCAGCCGTGGGACCTTGATCTTGCCGTAGGTCTTTTCATCGCAGCTGGAGCTGCCGGGCCAGGCAGCGTGGCCTCGTGCTCGGCAGAGCCCGGCCGCCCTGGGTAAATAAACAGCGAGCGCAGCTCCTTTCCCATCCGCTGCTTTCAAGTCTCTGTGCAGCCGCTCCAGGCCGGAGGCTTTTTGGTGGGGGGGAGGGGGGAGAGCAGCTAAAAACCAAAGGGGTGACAGTGCCCCAGCTCTTCGAGGGGGTTTCGCCCGCCTTTGCAGAAGGGGAGCGCGCAGCCCTCTGCAAGCCCTTGCAAACCCAGAGGATGCTGCTGGTCCTTGCAAGGGAGAGGGAAGGAGAGGAATTAAAAACTGAAGGGGAAGCTGAGCCACGCGCACCCAGCATCCCTCATTCCCCCCCCCCCCAGTGATTGCAGACGATTGCTTCAACGCTTGCACTAAAAATACCGGCTGGTGGCCTGCCAGGGGAAGCCCCCGCGCACCTGGGGTACCCGCTATGGAAATGACGGCCAGCAGTTAACGGCCCCGGCAGCCGAGCACCCCACCTACCCGCTCCCCCAAAGGAAGCACTGGGGGCAGTGAATAAAGCAAACTCTCCCTCCTCCATGCCTCTGCTCCGTCCCTGCGTCTCCGGCACCTGGTGCAATAACCTGCTTAGGAAATTTGGGGAGGGAGACAGAGCTCTTCCTGTGGGAAAAGCATCGCCACCACAGCTCTGCACCCCCAAAAGCAGTCCCTGCCTGTTGCAGCCGTGCATCCTATGCAAGCTGCTAATAAAAGAGCATCGAAACTGAGCTTAATGGGAGGGGGATTGCTGGAAGGGATTAGGTCCCCAGGGAGAAAAAACTGCCTCTGCAGGGAATTGCACCTTTAGGTGGGAATTTTGCACAGCTTCTTGGCCCCAGGTGCTGTTGTTTGGCTGCTCAGCCGCATGATTTAAACAAAGCCAGAGCAGCAAGCAGGGTTTTTCCAGACTCCAGCGTATATGTGTCCAGGGATATGTGCATCTAGCAACGCAGCAGAGCAGGAGGCAGTGTATCCTCGGGGTCGGGGGATGGCACTTGTGGGATGGGGGGGGGGGGCGGTTTTGCACGCTCGAAAGCAGCCGCACGCGCCGAGAGCTGCTGCTCTAAATAGAGAGCAGAGAGCAAACGGGTCTTTTTCAGGTCGGTGTCTTGAAATGAGACATCTAAACTGGCACTTGAGGGAAATAAAGAGAGATTGAAACAGGAACTGAAATTACTGAAGACTAAACTAAGGGAAGGGCTCTCTAGAAATCTCTGAGATAGAACGAGGGAGGTGGAAGGAGGCGGTGAAAGAGGAGAAACGTGAATATGGGGGAAAGCAGCAGCAGGACGGACAGGGAGAGGTGCGAGGCGGCGGACTGGGGTGCTGCAGCAGCAAGGCGATGAGCTTTGCTCCTTCCCTTGGTGATGTGGGGCCTGCAGATGCATGCACACACACGCAGGTGCATGCACACACATGCACACCCTTGCACACTCAGGCACACCCTTGCTCACATGCTGTTCGTGGCTGGGCCGAGTGCTTGCTGGGGACAGCAAGAGCCTTACACCAGAATAACTGGAGATTTAGGGCTGCTGGAAGGTATTTAGACACTTGGGCTCTATTTACCCCCCCCAGGGCTCACTGTGCCTGGGGTGGTGGTGCCAGGGGTGATGCTGGGGGTGCCAGGGCTGCCTTTCGGAGTCAGCACTTTCCGCTCCATGTGCTGTTTGCTTTCCGTGGCCGGCTGCCTCCCGCTGCGCCGAGGCCTCTGAACGCCGTCCAACAGCAACTTCCCGGCTCCTCCAGTGGCCTTTCCCCCGCGCCGGCGAGAGCTGCCGTTCCCTGGCCTCGCTTGAAAGCCGGCCCCACAATGAGCTATTGTGCCAGGCTGCTCCAGCGGGGAGGCAGCAACCTGGGGCCAAAACCCAGCTGCTGGGGGGGGCCGTGTGTCTGCCAGCACCCAGCTGCCTCATGGGGAGCCCAGGGCCAGGGATGTTCCCCAAGATGCTGCATCCCTGGGTGGGGATGCTCCCCAAGATGCTGCATCCCCCTCTTGCCTTCTGCATCCTTTTGGGGCTTGGCATGGGAAGCAGGATGCTCGCAGCCCTGTCCATACTGACCTGAGCTTATTTATTCCTTGACAGCGCTGTCTTTGCGTGGGGTAAACCCGGTATGTCCTAATTCCACGCTCCCAGCTTGAATTGCCCTTGATGGACCCAGAGTGATGAGACCTGCCGACTCCACCTCCATGCCCCAGCCCAGCTCTGTGCTGTTTCCTGACTGCCTTCCTAAATCCCCCTCTCCCTCCCATCCCTTTCTCCTTCCCAAACCCACTGTCTCCCGCTGCCCTTTCTGCCGGAGGTCATCCCTGGCCCCATCCCGCTCCAGCACTGTGGAAAAGGCATCGCAGGAACGGTGCCATGTATTTTCAGCTTCAATTAATGACATTTACCAGCTGGAAATGACGAGATGAAGCCAGAGCCATGCAACCCATTCGCTCGGTGCAGACCACCAGCAAGCCTGGGGCCTGGAGCCCAAACCCAAGCAGCCCTGGGGCTCACGGGGAGCTGGGTGCAGGCCCCTGCATGGGCCGGGAGGGATGGAGGGGAGAGAAAAGTGCTGCTGAGCTCCAACCCTGGCAGAGGAAGGAGTTTCTTTTAGAGGGGGGGAAATCGCCCTCTCAGGGACTAGGCGCTCCAAGGAAAATGAAAAATAAAAATCCCCGCAATGGGGTTCATCTTTGGGGTTTTTACGTTTCTCCCCTTCCCCATCCTTGTTGCTCCTGCAAAAATCCCAGCTGCTGCTTTGCGCCAGTGATGGCATCGCTGCCCCGGAACTCCACATGAACGGGGTGAACGCTTTGCTAAATGAGCTCAAGAAATCAGGCAGGGGGGGATCAGGCAGCAGGAAAGGGGTTTGCTGCCAGTCTGAAAGGGCAGGAGGGGTTGGCAGGTGTCCCACGGTGTAGGTTCAGGAGGCAGAAGCTGTGACTTGGCCTCTTTCACCCTCCCTGCCTCAGTTTCCCCAACTGCAAACCCATTTCTCAAGCCTTCGCTGCCCAGCTTAAAGGGACCACGAGTGCTGGGGGTCCCTGTCTGAGAGTGGGATGGGATGGCTGCTCCTGCCAACCCCACCACGTTGTTTCACCGAAGCCTTTTTCCAATTACCCGTATACCCGGCCAGAATAAACCCAGCGCTGTGGAATAAACCCATGCCCATGCCTCCAGCAGCCTTTCCCCACCTCTACCCCAAATATGTCCCATGCAGGTGAGAAGGTGGTCAATGGGGGATGTTCTCCGAGGTTTCCCTGGGGACACTGTGCACAAAACCTGGGGTCTGGGACCTTCTGCACGGGGCTGCAGCAGTCAGGGTCCCGTGAGCATCATCAGCATCTGTTTCCAATCTGCCTGCCAGCTTGTGCTCCTCTTCTCCCGACCCCCCTCCCCAAAATCCCCTCTCCTCCGCACCCCCCAAGTCTGGGCAAGCGGAAAGCCCTTGTTGGAGCAGAGTCCCCGTAAATCACCAGGCTCCGCATCACCGGGGGCTCGTTTTTCATCGTGAAGGCACCAAAAAAATAGCAAGTGAGGGAAATATATCGTGCTCAGCACAAAACTGGCACAGTCCCGGTTCAGATTTTCCCTCCCCCGTGAGAACCAGCCCCCAGCCTGGCTGGCTGGCATAGGGCAAAATGTATATTTATTTTTCCTTTTCCCCTTTTTGGGGTTGTGGTGTTGCTCCTGTGAGGTCCCGTGCAGTGGCTTTCATGGCAGATCCAATCCCTGCTGATAAAAATAGGAGCCGAGGGCTTCATGCCAGCAGGGGAAAGAGGAGAAAGAAGGGATGAAATGCAAAATAAATAGATAAAGGCAAGCGAGTGGCATTTGCTGGGCTGCAGGATGGCTTGTGGTTCCGAGGGATTGCTGGCTGCCATGGGTATTCATACAGGAGAAGGTCTCAAATGGTGTGATTTTACCACCATCCTTGGGCGATGCAGGGGAAACCCCCTTTTTTTGGGTGCAAAGCAATGGATTTATGGCCTTAAGTGTAAATCTAAACCCTTCAGCTCATTTCCCGGTTGAATTTGGAAATCTGTCGCTCTTGACCTATTTAAAGGCAGTGCCAAGCTCTTGGCTGGGGTGTGCCAAGGGGTTAAGATCCCACGGTGTCAAATCTGTTCTGGTTTCTCGGGGATGCCAGCAGCTCCTGCCGTGATTTCAGCCGCCCAGCACCTGCCCGAGCCCCCCTGGGACCCCCAGCACCAGGAGCACCCATGGGTGCCTTTGCAAAGGCCATCTGTGGGTGCTCTGTGCTGGCTGGGTAATTCAAAGTGGCTTCAGCATCTAAAAACACATGACCCAGCTGATTGATAGTCTCAGATGTTATGGAAATGGCGATTTTTTTGCCACATTTTGTTTGTGGCTTTGCCTTACAAGATTTTTCTCGGTGCTGCCATAGAGTTTTGTAAGATCTGTCCTCAATTTTACCATCCGTGCATCCCTGTCCTCTGGTAGGATAAGGATAGCAACCAAAGACGAGTGCCCAGCCTAATGCCTCTGCCAATATATGAATCTGATTTTGGGGTGAATAATTGGGGGAATACGAACCAGGAGCAGCAAGGAACATCCCCACAGTGTGACAGCTTTTGGGCTCCAGCAGCACCAATATTTACAGCCGGAGTTGGGGGAGCTGCAAAATTGGCTGCAATTCAGGGCAGAGCAAGGAAAATGATTGGAATGAGCCTCCGGGAGCTTCGTTTCTCTCCCCACGGGTAGGAAAGGGCTTATCCGGCTTGCAGGCTCCCTCCCTCCATGGGGAAGAGAAATTTGGCAGCGGAGGGCTGAGGGATCCGGAGGCAAAAACCGGGCGGTGAACAAATTGGAAGTGGAAATGAGGAAGATGTATTTAGCGGTGAGGTTCGTTAACCGCTGGAAGGGCTCACGACTGCTGTGGCTTAAATGGAGCCTGGGGGGCTTTTGTTTTGCTTTGCCCCCCTCCCCAGATATTTGCTCCAGCTCAAAGGAATGAATTCATGCCTTGTATAGCAAAGGGCAGAGCAGCTTCTCATGGAGATCCCATCAGGCTGCCAAGCAGAGGTGCTGACGACAAGCCTGGGATTTTCACATGAGTTTTGGGAGAGTTTTTGCCACCAGATCTTATTCTGAGCTGGAAGCATAGCTCGGTGCCAATGGGAAGCCTGTCCCGATATTGCAATGTTGCAGCAATAGCAAAAGGGCATTTTGTATCTTTTCCTTCCCAGCCACCCTTGGCTGCACCAACCCAGCTCAAAGCCAGTGCCCGTCCCCAAAACCTCACAATTCGAACCCAAAATGGTGGTTGCAACCAGACACGCAGGGAAGAAGCCAGAGTGACGAGGCCGCCTTTGCCTGGTTACGGTGAGTCATCAGCAACCTCGAGATCGGCGAGGCCATGCCAACTGCTTGCTCACCCACCAGCAAAGTGAAAAAAACCCCAAGGCAAGCCCAACAACCCAACAAAAAGTCATTTTCAAGTCTCCGGAAGAGTCAACCGGTGCGCACACAACACGCTGGCAGGAATACGCAATGCAGTTTCCATAGGAGCATTCCTGACGGCGGCCTGGGGATCTGTGCAATCCTTCTCCGTTAAAATTAGCAATGAGGAATGTGCAATTCCTACCGGGATGGCTTATGGAAATGATAAACAGAAACAGAACAAATAAAGTTTTATGTGTGGATTTAGAAATCTCGGCAGCTGGAGCACTCGATTCCCCCACCGTGAGCATCGGGCTTGTGGGGGGACAGGGGGAATAGAGCGCAGGCTGCTTCCAGAAGTTGCAAATTTTAGCTAAATTAGTTTAATAAACAATTTGGTTTATGATTCAAACTTGCTTAACCACACAAGCAAAACTGATACAAATCAGCCGTAGGCTGGTATGTGCTCGCTGGCCGGGTTTGCATGAATCTGCAAGCTGGTCCTCACTCCCCGTGTGCATGTGTGGAGATGACCCATCGCAGATAAGGGCTGGATTAGTTCGGGAAAGTGGATAGAAGAAGGATTTGAAGAGTTTAGCCTCAAATCTTGCCTTGACCATGAGCAAAATGAGGTGGCACAGGAGGAGCACCAGCACAGAGCAGGTGATGGTCCTCCAGTCCTGCGTTGCATGAAGACCTGCATCCTTTTCTCTTTGCTGAGCACATCCCTCCTGTACCCGGACGGTTTTTCAGACTTGACAATTTTCTCAGACATTCTTCTTAAGCCGTAGAGATCTTCGTTTCGGGTTGCCGTAACTACAGAAATAAACACAGAAGTTTCTGGTGGTGGATAAAAATGACTTGTGGTTTTTGACTGACCAACTTCTGTGCATTCAGCTTCCAGATGCTTCGAAGAGGACGGCTTTTCAGAGAGCACTGATGACGCTGGTTGGGAAAAGCAGGGCTGTTTAAAGCCCAGAATTTAGGGCATGGTGTTATGAGTGGGACCTGACGGAACTATGGAGAGGGGAGTCTGAGCTTAGCATGAGGGTGCAATGGGAAAAAATGCTGTTGCCTTCCCATGTGCACTTCTTATGAATGATGAAGGTGGTCTGCAAGGGTTGATTTCTTCAAAAAGCACTGAGTAGATATGGTTCACATCCTAGCAGATACTAGAAGTGCTGACAAATGGGAACTCAGTTCTTACCTTCCCTGTTTTTCCCCAAAACACTGAGAGTCATCAGAGAGGTACCCAAACTCAGCTGCTCATTTGCTTTTCTTGTCATGCTCTGGTGGCATGGAGAGGTCCAAGCCATGCATGTCCCCACTTCTGCTGGACGAACCCTCTCTGTGAGCTTCACCTCACCCAACCGCAGCCACCAAAATCTCTGGCACAGTCCCTGACTCGTTCCTGAAGCCCCAGCACAGAGGTGTGATGGATGGTAGGAGCAAAGTCTTGGGGGAGTCCTGGTGAGGAGTCCCATGGTGTCCTGTGGATGAAACCCCAGCCACCAGCAGATGCATTTTTGGGATCATCCCTTGGAAAACCAGGCAGGGAGGAAGCCAATAGATCTCCTTTGGGAAAAGCAAAGTCTGTAGCAGAAAAGCTGGTGGTAAATGAATGAAAGTCCAGCAAAGGAACTTGGAGCTGTGAAGATCTCAGCCCGCTAGCGGGGCTGCCTAACCTAAACCAGATTTCTGTAGGAAATAACTCTAGGACATTTCCACCACAAACTATGCGCTGCTGCTGCTTGGATAAGTCTGTACACCGTCATCTCAGTCTATTTTTTCCCCATCTTCCCTTCCAAGCATTGTTCCAAGCCCGAAGATGTTGCCGCAGCCAGCTGGGTGCCCTGGGAAATAACTTTCCCACCACTTTCTCTCTCCCCATGAAGGACATGGGGGGAAGCAGACAAGAGGTCTCGCCGAAGTCAGCGGGAAGTACGTGGTTGTGTGTGTTATTATTTAGGAACATGGTTGGGAGGAGGCAACATTGGCTCTTCATCCCCATCACCAGCGGAGCAAAGCTGAGGTTGAGTTGGTTGCTCAGGCTCCACGCAGGAGAGCATGGGGCGGGCTAGGAAGGAAGAAACCTGGCTTGAAAGTCAGGATGGAGAAGACAATATCCATCTGCTTTCCAGGAATGGAGGATGAACACAAGGGACCATGACCTCAAGCAGAGTTGAACGGGCCAATGCAGCCCCGGCTTGCTCTCCAATTCTGCGCCGGATGCTCAGAGGAGCAGGACACGTCTGCCCTGCAGCTCCACGGCTCTGCCAGCTTCTTGGTTGCTTGAATTGTTGAATGAAAGAAAATCCTGAAAAGGACATAATTTGCGTTCCTGGAAAAGGCAATAATCCCTTGAGAAAATTTTCTAGGTGAAGAATGGGATTTCTGATAAATTGGTAGGTTTTTTTAAAAACATGTCTGCTCTCCATAGAAATTCTGGGATTGACATTAAGAAAGAGGGGAAGGAATCAACACAGATTTATACAGAAATACTCACTGTGTGGGAGTAAACTGGGTAGAGTTTGACTTTTAGCTGAAAAATAACAATTTTCTGGGGGTGGAGAGGAACCAAATTAAATCAAAACATGTTTTGACCATGTCTCCAAAAATTCCCAGCATCTTTCTCTCCCAAAGACTCCCAGGTAGTGGACTCTGTAACCCAAGCAGCTTTCCCAGCATGGCACAGGGGCTCTTTCTTCCATCCTTCCATCTCGTAGCCCTTTCTGCCTGGAAAAGCAGGCCCTGATCCTGCTTTGAGAACTGTAACCCTCCAATAAGATGACTTCAAAAGCTCAGAAATAGCCGACCATGGGCAGGTCTTCCGAGATGAAGCTGATAATGCAACATTGATAAGATTGAAGTGAGGGAGAAGTTATCCATCACCGGTAGGCAGAGGAATAAGCAGGTAAAGTAGTTAAAAGCTGGCTGGGAAAGTGTGTCAGATATGATTTGGTTGCTGGCATCTCCCCCAGGTCTGTAAGCAATTCTGTGCTAATATTTTGGGGGGCAGAAATCTCTGTCTCCAAAGACAGCCCAGCCCTGAAGGATCCTTTTGGAAGGGGCAGGGGATGGAGGTGAAAATGGAAACTGTTTAGAAAAAAATCAGTCAATGGGATTTCTAAAGGGTTTGCAATCCATTGCAATGGCTGTCGGAGGTCAGTGCTGATGGCTGGAGTTTCTGGTGGCCATCCAAGGCTTTGGAGGCAACCGAGAGGGATGGATGCCTCCATCTGCCTGTGTGGAGAGCTGTGACCCAACCAGCCTGCCGAGGTCTTGCTGGTGCATGATGATGCCACCGACGTACCCCGAATAATTCATGCACCTCCAAGGTCACCTTGTTTTTCTGGGCGGGGAGAAGTCTCATTTCCAGGAGCTGGAAATGGGGCAACCCCATGGGATTTCAAGGCATTTGGGGGTTTTTCCCTCCATAGGTCCAAGCTGGCTGGTGTGAGGGCAGCAAGAATTAACTCTCCGACCATCTATCGGCCCCTCAACAGCAGCTGCCTTGGCCTGAAGCCCAGGAAAGGATTTATACTGTCAAAAGGATAAACTTCACCTCAGCATCGCTGACAGCTAAAGCTACCTGGAAGAGGAAACTTGATTTTTTAATGCGGTGTTATTTGAACGTCTGTTGGGGAAGGAGTTTGGGGAGCCTGGGCATTTCCTCCTGGGGCTAATCCAATTGACCCAAGCGTGGGGAAAGCTTTACGAGCACTCCTGCCACTGCTATGGTTCCTCTGGGAGAGGGGAACATGGGGTTTAACCCTCCCAGGGGAGATGTGGCTCCACCTCTGAAGTCCAACCGTGGGAGCACAGGGGCTCCTGACCCCAAGCTGGCATGGACTGCTTTCATCCCGTGGCCCTGAAGATCTTCCCAATTTTCCTGACTCCTCCTAAAATCCCCCAAATCATCTAGGATTTGGGAGTAGGCAGCTCCGGTCTTTGCAATTTTAACTAAGTAAATCAAATACAACTATAAGGAATAAAGTAAAATTGAATTTAGTCATCCTTTAGATAGGGAAGAGACTGATGTTAGCTGAAAATTGCTGTGGTTGAGGAAGATGCTGGTCCTGGAGGGTGATTTCTGGATGTTCCCAGGACTTTATCGGCAGCCAGTGGGACAGGGAAGCAGGAATACTGCTTTGATCTTCGTTTCACGACTGCCATTGCAAATCTCTTACCGCTGCTTGCTGCTGTTCCTCCCTGTATTGCACCACTGGGTTTCCCACGGAAGAAACCGGGACCTGAGCATGAAGAAATCCTCTGCAGAGAGAAGGGAAAGCAGGGGGTACCCCGAGACTGGGGGTGCCCTGCCCCACCGCCCTGCTCCCACCCTCCCAGGGAGCCGACTTCAAAATGCCGATCGGTAACGTGAACCCGGCCGCCCTGTAGGAATGAAGGGTTTTACCAGAGCTGGTACCAAAAATTCCCCAAGTCCCTGAGCAGCGTGTAAGCCCTGGGAGTCTAAACATGTTCCCTGGCATTAATCACTGGTAATAGAAACCAGAGCTGGCTCTTGTCCCCGCTGAGTCAATGCAACCCTGACAACGCGTTGGGAAATACGCACGCAGGCTGAGAACGGGGCATGAAAGAAATTCCAGGCAGGGCTTCTTTTTTTTTTTTTTTTTTAAGTGGAATTTCGAAATTGGAAAAATATAAAGGGAGTAAAAATAGAAACAGCGACAGCAAAAACCTCAGTGATCTGCTGGCCCTGAACCTCCCTCCTCTTCCTCTGTCTTCTACCTTCCTCCTCTACCTCCCTGACTGTCTCTTCCCACTCCCTACGCAAACTTTAGCTGTGCTGGGGGGAGCAGGTAGGACCTTGGGGCAGAGAAAAGCCTCCTATGATCCAGTTGGCAAGTGGTTTCACGGCACCTTGGTGCAAAGGGTGTCGAGGTGGTGTTGGAACCACACCATCCTATGAGACCTCCGTGAGTCCCACTGGTGTTTCAGGTGCCACCGCTTGATGTTACAACATCTCATCCCAACCTTTTTGCCATGAGAAGCAGAGATGTCCCTCAGGGCATTGGATCTAAATCCTTGCTCCCGACCCCTCTCCATCCCTGGGCATCTCATGTTTGGATCTTTCCCCCTTCTCCAGCTGTGTTATAGGGGATGAGCTCAGCAAAAGATCGCTGCGAGACTAATTGCCGTTGCAGGGGCTGTACAAGCACTTAGGAGAGATGGACTCTCGAAACACTTAATGAGGTTTCACTGAAATGGCAGCTAAATGATCTCCTGCTCCCACTATTTAGGAAGCGATCGATAGAGGCTCCTGATGGGGAGATAAATCTCTCCATAACTCTATCGGATGGTGTCAAAAAGCAAAAGGATTCTTTTCAAGTTGGTCTCTGTAAGCATCTGGAGTCACTCGGTGTTTTGGAGCATTGGGGCTTGATGTCCATACAAAGAAAATTGCAATCAGGAAAAAAAACCCCCACCCCAAACCCTCTAAACAACCATCCTCCCTTGCTGCAGATTTTCCCACCAGAAGAAAACTTGGATGTTTTATAGAAATGTTAAAAAAAATGTGATGACAATCCCAGCCCCTGCTGCAGCCTCATGCTGTTCCCTGGAGGGATGCTGAACTCCAAACATCTTGAAACCCCCTCCCTGGTCCCTCATCTCTTGGGAGTTATCCCTCTAGCAGAGGTTTCAATGTGTAATGGGACCAGTTGCTCTTTCTCTTTAAATTCCTGCTGGTTTGACACTGGGCCGATGGAGGGGACATCATGCCTGAGGATGGCACGTGGAAATGTTACTTCAAACATTGGGTTTTTTTGGTCAAAGCTCACATAGGCATGAGGTTTTAGCTTCTCCCTAAGATAAGCAGGGAAACTGAGGCACGCAGCCAGGCGCGGGAGTTGGCAGCAGGTACCTTTATCCCCCAGTGATGCTCCTGAGGGGAAAAGAAAAGCTGAGATTGCTCCTTCCTTTCTACCTTCAGTGTCTTCCCCCATTACCCAAAAATATGAAGAAAAGTGAATCAAAATTAGCTTTTTTATGACAACTTCTTTCTTAAAGGCTCCGTTGAAAGCACCGTAAGAATAATACCGTGTATTTGCATTATCACAGCATCTAAGACCCTCTCTGAGGGAAGAGGTCGTGTTTGTCTGCGATCTGTGAGAAAAAAATGGGGCAAAACCCGATGGTTCCTGCCCACGCACTGCGGCGTTGAAAGGGATACTCTGTCCCAGATGGATGCAATTAGGGGGAAAGCAGCAAGAAAAAATATTACTCAGGTGCCGTGGGACGTTTCTGGAAACTTCAGACGCCGCTTTTCCCAATGCTTGAAATCCTGCTCCTATTTACTGAATTATTGCTGTTTTCCTGCGTGCGCAGCCTGGTCCGGGAGGCTTAGGAAACACTTGGATGGTGCTGGGGTTTTTTTACCGTTTTTTTATTTTTCCTTTTGCTGCTTTTCCCAGTTTTATGCCCAACAACATCCTGAAAATGTGGTTCTTACAGGCTCACCACTATCTGCAACCATGTTGGAAGGGCTCTTGGCGCAGGTTACTCTTCATCGTGGGACTACTTGTGGCTTTGAAATAAGCCCTTTTTTTTGTTCTGGTTATCCTACCAGGATAAAACCCCCAAGTTTTTCCAAGAAAAGCACCGTGAGGAAGCTCCTCACTGCTGGCCATGAGAATTTGGGCTTTTGGGAGGGATTTTGGTGACTCGGTTTGGTTTGATTTATTTATTTAGCCACTGGTAGAGAGAAAAGGGATGCGAACTGATTTGGGGAGCACAGCATCAGGTGGCACTGCTTTGGGTGGAAGGCATCGCATGTGTCCGCAGGGAGCCAAGCAGCGGCTTTTATTTTGGCCAGGATTGCATGAAAGCTTGCACAAAATGCCCCGTGTCGTCCCCAGGATATAATGAGGAGGTCAGTATCCATCCCTGCTCCGTGCCTCAGTTTCCCCACCTTAAAAATGATATAAAAAAGCAGTTCTCTATGGGTTGTTTTTTTTTTTTTGGCAGAAGGGATCCCCAGGCTTTACATTTCAGGTCGAGGGCACAAAGCTAAACATTAGCAGGGGAAGGGATGGAGGAAAAGGAAAAAAAAAAAAACCCAACCAACCCCAAACTGGGGGAAGGTCTGACTTCCATTGCCATACAAACAGCGCAGCAAATTCCTGATGGCACCATTTTTTTGCAGCGACAGGAGGAGCCAGTTTTTCTGCCTCCTGGTATTTTTAGCAGCTGCTTCCCCTGGGCAGCTCACCCTAATCAGCTAGCCGCCATCTCACGTTAAGATCGGTGACAATGCATCTTACGCGGGGTCATTTCCTCTGGGGCAGGCTCCTGCTGGCCACAGCAACACTGCGAGCTTCTGTTTAACATCTGGTCTGACTTCTCCCGTGGCCTTTTGGGTCACTGGCTCTGCCCAGCACATCTCCCCTTTCACCCTGGCTCGCTCGACAGGGACGGGGAGAAGGAGCATCGTTCCCTCCCCATCTCCCGCTGTCGCTGCTTCCAACGCCCCCGTGATGAGTTTTGGCGTCTGGATGTGCTCCTCGCCCCCACGTGAGGTCATCCGTGCGGGTCACATGTGGTGGCACTGGCCTTTGACCCATTGCTTCCAAAGAAAGCAGTTTTCCCCATCAGATAACTCTGGCCGTGTTAGCAGGGCATCGTCGTTCCAGCTGTGCATCGCTGAGCCTGATGTTGTATGAGCACGCTGCCTGCTTGGCATCCACCTTTCCACCCAGAATTTTGGGTCCAAATTTATTGTGAGTGTAGAGGTGCTGGGCTGCGGCACAAACTCAACCCCTTATCAGACATCAGAGCATCTCCACTGCACCTTCCACAAGCCTGTTGGAAACTCTGCGATTCCTGTCTGGTGAAATTAAGGGTTTGGCTCCCTACCGAAAGTGATGAGCCTTTTGCTTTCCAATAAAACGGCTTCGCTAAGGGAATACAGTCCTCAGAGGAGCCATGGGGATGGAACAGCAAAGTTGATGGACCTGGAGCTTCGGTTTTTCATGAAACCCCACCAAAATTTCTTCCCTGCTAGTTTTATAGGGCAGTGTCTCACCTGAGTGAAATGTCACCCTCACCAGTGTGTGGGCTTCGCCTCCGGACTTATTCGGGTATTACGGTAAGGTCCCCAGGGCCACCTCTGTCCTTGGGCAGGAGGATGGGGCATCCCTGCGAAATCAAGCGCGTGGTTTTAATTTTCCTCTCGATCTGTTTAGAAAAGGAAAGCAAGAAGATTTACAGCCTCCCTTCTCCTCCTCCAGGTTTATAAATAGCGTTTATCAGGTGCTGGGCACATGGTGGCTTTTGGGGGAACGGTAGAGAGGGATCAAAAGCAACGTTGGGTTCCTCCTCCTCTCCCCTTTCAACATGTCTAATCTCTGCTCCCATCTATAAATGGCCACGTTAACCTCTCCGGTTCAAACTGGAGATTCGCTGGGTGGGGGGGCAGAATTTCGCTGCCTGAAATCCTTGAAACCAGCCCCTGGCTTCTGTGCACCAGCCCCGAATCCCCACGGCTTTGATGTTTGCTCTTCTTTGTCCCGGGAAGCTCAGGTTACTGCTTTGCTGTGGGGGGGAGAGGGAGAAGCTCCAGGAGTCCGCGCAAGGGGATCTCCCTTCCGCGGTCGCTTCGTGGCTATCACACCATTAAAAGGGTCCTTGGGGTGAAAGAAGGCGACTTGGGGAAAAGAAAAAAAAACACCAATACCCCCAAAAATAAAATTGAGGAGGATGGTTGCATATTGTCATTGCACAGAAGTGGGTCAGTAAGTGGGCTGTCCATAACTTTGGTTTTTACCATTATTTTTTTACTTAAGATGGTGATTTATATTGTTACTGTGCCATTTTCCTGGAACTGGTTTTTTTTTTTTTTAATTGAAAATTTTTACTTCTAAAAGAAAAGTTCAATTTGAAAATGAAAAGGTGAGCTGCTCTTGCAACCAACCGCTCTGTGAAAAGAAAAGAAACAGATAAGAAAGGCCGAGGTGGCAGAGAGGAGAAAGGGGGTTTAAAAAAAGAGAGAAAAAGAAGGTTTTTTTCCTCTTTTGCCTGAATTTCTACAAATGTGTCTGTAGTGATGGGCAGCCAACCTCCTTGGGTTGGCTTTACCAAAGAGCTATTAATCAGAATTACCAGGAAAGGGAAAAGTGGATTTTTAATACCAAGAAGTAAGAGCCGTTAAGGAGACTTTATAAACAGAAAATAACAGCTTTCAAACCTGTGCAGCTCAATTTCTAAATCACTTTTCTAGCTCGAGCTCTGGCTTTGAAACATCACCACGCTTCATCCGAAGTGCTCGGGGTCTCAGGGCCAAACCCAGCAGAGATGCCACCATTTGCTGAAGCCGTCACTTAAACACGCCTCCCCAAAACTGCAACCCCGTGATGAGAAGAAGCAAGCACTCAAAAATCCCTGTCAGGAGAAGTCACAGGCTGCCCCTGGAAGGTGTCGTGCAAGAAAAAAGCCCAGCGACGGTTTTCCGTCAACCTTTTTAATGCTTTTTTTAGGGAAACGGGAGGGTTTTTTCTCCCGAGCGGCATCTGCACAAGGCTGGAGCTGTACAAGAAGGCACAGAAACCATGAGCATTTATCTTTCCCTGCTCCGAGGCAATTATCACACGATCTTTATCTCCTGCTGTTAAAAGGAGCTACGGTGCAAACGTGGTGCAGGGGCTAATCCTCATCCCTCCCTGTAGCAGAGCACCCAGGGGCACCCCAACCCAACCAAAGATAATGAAGCCAACCCAAGATAACATTTTTTTCCAATGGGGGACTTTATTTCCAGAAGGGCTGATGGCAAAGTTGTGCCTGGATTAACCTTTTCAGACCCCTCTCTGAATTTGGAAAGTGGTTGGGGTTTTTTTTGTTTGGTTGTTTTTTGGGGTTTTTTTTTTTTTTTTGAGATGTCAGGCTCGGGAACAAATAGATGAGAGAAGTTTTCCAGCACTCGATGATTCAAATCTCCTTCCCCTTCCACTTACAAAGGGTTTTTTTTAATTTTTTTTTTTTTTTTTTTGCAGATGGCTTTACTGATTTCAGCGTAGCTTTGCATCAGAGGAGCTGTAAATGGAGGTTTAAAAATCTTCAGTAAACAATGCCGCTCAACACACATTTGGAGCAGATTTCCAGGTGATATAACTCCACGAACGTCAGCAGGAATGGACATGAGGTTGGAAAATCATTGTCAACAGAATTGCAAAACGACCAGCTGCTGGCTTAAAGTTGCACTCTCAAAGCAAAATGATGAAACAATGGCTTTTGAAATGATTACTGTGTTTTTAAATATGTTTTTTAAACGTCTTTTTGCCCAGGCGCTGGAGTCCTGTGTCTGACCCGTCTTGGCAGCCCTCCCTCGCGTGCCCCATGCTCTTGGCTGAGGTGTTGATTTTGATGAGCAAAATTTGATTTTAGGGGTATCTTTCAGGCTCACAAATAAACGGATCGCAGACTTTCCACTGCTGCTGTGTGCCCAGGGAAAACAGGCTCCGTATGCCCACCGAGGAGTGGGACTTTCCAGCCCCTCTCTGAGAGGTGACCTTCTGGCCACCTGGATTTAAGGGATTTGAGCCCACTTGCATGACTCTTCCCCAACTCCCGCGGCCTTTGCATCTGCTCTTTTGCACAGTGTCTTCAGTGTTTAGTTTAGACGTTTTCCAGACCGAGATTATCTCCTGGGGCTGGCCATTCCCACCATTACGGGTGCCCCCGTCCAGCCAGGGCAGCTCTGCGTTCCTGGGGTGAAAGCAGTAGCTGAACCCTGCTACCAAACCCATCCATCCAGAGCACAGGGGAAGAGCTCAGCCATGTGTTCGACATCACCTCAGCGGTCGACATGAGCCAGCAGATGCCAAATAAAAACTCCAGTGAGTAGTTTCAGTCCTGTCCATCCATCCCAGAGGTCCAAGACATCCTCGCCAACAACCTTGGGCTGTGCAATCTCAGGCCATCGCCCCCAACAAGCTCCTTTGAACTCCAACCCGTTGGGCCACGGCGGCCACGAGCGAGTGTTGTTTGAACATGGTTTTAATCTGGTTGGATATATTTAATGCACCGACATGTCTTAAACTGGAGGAGATCTAAGCCCTGCCTGGCAGGTGTGATGGAAAGCAGACGCCGCCTTCATTGGGTCTCTGGCTTTGGAGGTCCTGGTGGGAAAAGCATGATCAGAAGCACTTGGCCGGACATTTTGTAGTGTGCAAGCATCCACCAAAGCTGGGCGAGGTGAGAGGGGAAGGTAAAAAAAAAACCACAGAAAGCAGAAAGGAAGTGAAGGGGAAAAGGAAGGTAAAGAGAAAAGGGCACAGAAAGATGAGACGATGGGGACGAGGCAGGAGAAGGCACCAGCTTCTCAGCAAAAGATGAGGGTGGTGGAGCTGGCACTTTCCTGCTGTTTTCTTGTTGAGAGCAAACATTTGCGAAAGAAATTGCTGTTTTCTTTCTCTTCCCTGTTTCTCTTCAAAAAATGACTCGTTTCCAGCAAAAGCCAAAGCCAAACCTCCTTCCCATGTAGTGTGTATTGTAAACAGTGCAATTTTAAGGGTAATTCTTATTTAACCTGAGCATCTTTGGGTTTTTTAAGTAAAAAAAGAATCTTACAAAAACGTGGTTTAGATAAATGGAAAGCACCATGCAAAGGGCTGTATATTCTGCATAATTTGCTGTGTTGCCAGTTTTTGTTGCCTTCCAGGACAGACTACAGATCCGGGGAGCTACTGCCCATTTCTACCCCCTGGCTGTCTCCAGCCCCAGTGAATTATCACCGATTTATCCCAGCAGGAGACCCAGATTGTGGCCTGGAAATGGGGGAAGGAGCAGGTCTGGCCCCTGCAAAGGTTAGCAAGGAAAATCTCAGCTCCTTTTTCTGGCACTCCCACAGCTGCAGTTGTCTCTGCACAAAGTCTGTGTGATCTATTAAACATCTCAAATAAGGATTTAATTTAGTTTTAATAAGACAGTTTGGGAGATGTTAATTAAATTGAGTTATTAAAAACACATGGGTTGGACTTGGCTAATACATTTCCTTTTTTTATTAAGTGCATTAAAAAATAAAAGAAGATAGAAGGGGAAAAAAAAAAAAGAAGCTGTCTTTAGATGCAGAAACTCATTCAAAAGGCTTCTTTTTCCTTTGTTGAATTAAACATATCTCAAGCATACTGGGAGATGAACAAATACCCCAAAACCAGGCAGGTGAACTTGAATCCTCCCAGGCTCAGCAAGACTTGGCTTAAGGATGAAGCCAAATGATGAATCCCATCGAACCCAAGTGTCCAACAGGTCCCCGCACGCTCGAAACCAGAATTCCCTTGCATCTCCATCCCCGCTGCTGCACGCCGCTGGATTATTGATGGGAGCGATACTGGAGTGATGCAGTCACTTCCATCTACTTCATTATGGTTCAGCCAGGAAAACTGCAGGAACGTACCTTTTCATCATCTCACGTAATCAGATTTTTCCTACCTCTGGCAAAAATGCTGCTGGGAATCTCTTTAGTTGAAGGAAGTGTCAGGGTGATTTGGTTAAGCTGAAGAAAAACTCCCACGTGCTTTAAAAATGACAAATATTTTATTAGCTGGAAGTGTAACCAGCTGTAATTAGCTTAGCAGTCCTGAGTTAATAGATTTATAAGCTTTAGAGGATACAACGCACTGGTGAGACAATCCGAATTGACCTGTGTAGGAAATTCATCCCTTAGTTCCCAAATTAACCTATTCCTTATGTCTGGGCTATGCATATAGGACTTCTGCAGAGGCACGTGGTCCTGCCTGAAGGGCTGCAGAGGACGGAGAACCCACCGAGGCTTTATCCCAGCTCTCTCCAACCTGCAGCACAATTCAGGGCATTGCATTATCCTGCTTTACTCCTTAATTTCTCTGGAATTTCTTCTTTTTCCGAAGCATCTTTTGCTGTTATTGATGGTTTATCAATATTGGCAGGTCATGTCTCCCAGCTGCAGATCAGGCTTGGCAGATATGTGGCCCTTCTACAACCTTTTCTGCTCAACAACTGGATGGAAAGGGACTAAAACAACCAGGGAAAAAAAATCTTAGGGATCTGTTTATATTCACTGAAGTTTTTAAGTGCACTGGAAAACAAAAGAAAACACTGGAAACCAAAAGAAGACAACCTCCTCTCCATGCCTGTCCCCCGCAAAGATCTTTGCAACGGATTTCTAATGGCTCGCGGTGCAGAGGCGCCTGTCTGCTGGCTCCATGGTTATGAAGATCAGGATGTTAAATGTCAGAATGGCATTTAAAAAGCATATTTATTATATACATCCCTTGTGCCACACAGGCATTCACTGAGCCGGGTCAGAAAAGATGATTAATCCCTACTGAATTGCTGGGGAAACTGAGGCAGGAAAGGGGCAAAGCTCTCTGCGGGGTGTTTCTCCATTCCTAGTGGCATTGCAGCCATGCTGGTGTGAAGACATTGATGAATATTTTTGAACGCATCCCCAAGTAAGCTGGATTTAAACTAAACATCTCCAGAGCCAGCTTTTGGAGGGACTATTGGACTTCCATGGCCTTAAGCTGGGCTTTTGCTGACCTGCCCAGAGCCACCCACCAAGGGTCCCATGTCCCAGTGTCCTGACGCCCCACGGGTGCATACAGTGGGGAGATGTCACCGTACCATGCACGCTCCTCCTCGCAGCAGTGTTTATCCTCCTGTCTAAACAATCTTTTCCTTATCCCAGTTCCTCATAGCCTGAACGATCTCAGAGGAAAGAAAGGGGGAAGGGATCAGGGCTTGGGAAGGTTTTGGGAAGGGCTGGTGGGGAAGTGACTTTTATTTTCCTGATGTTGTGACACAAATGGATGCAGGAGGTTTTGGTGAATCCGAGGAGGGGCAGGGATCTGGTTTTCATTGAAATCTCATAAATTTCCAATGGACTAGTTTCCTTCCCCACCAGAAGTAATGGTTAATTAGGAAGAAAGAAAAAAAAAAAGAAATTTTCAGCTTTTTGGCCAAAAAATGTGAATTTCTTCCCCAAATTGCCCTGTTGCAGGGCTGAATGGCTCTGCAAAGCCTTCCCATCCCATGCCAGCCAACATCAGGGACCATTTTCCACCCTCTGACCCTCCATGCTCTTCCTTCCCCCATCCTGAGCACAGGCAACCACAGCCACCTCCCCTTTGTAGTAGGAAAAAAAAAAAAAAAAAAGGGTGGGTGTTTGTGGGATTTGGCACATCCACTGATTTTCCAGCTTCTAAATGTCCACAAACATTCCCACAAATCTCTGTCGTTGGCTTCTTCCCATCCCTGCCATAAGATCTCCTGTTTGTCCTCATCCCATGTGCCCAGAGCTCTCCTGATCCTCTAAATCCCTTTTCCCATCGAATCCCTGCAGTGTTGCTCTTTATCCCGGAGCTTCATTCTGGGCACTATAATTTTATATTAGAAATAAATACGTGATCTTACGTAGCAGAAATTTCAGGGCCAAGCCCGGGGGAGGATGAGGATTGGTAGAAGTGCCTCGCAAAGTCTTTGCTCTCTGCTGTGCCGCGGAGAAGACCACAGAGCCAGTAGCGTCTCAGCAGCGTGAATGAGAGCACAGTGTGGTTAGGCATGTGCCCAATTGCTTTGAAAGCTTACCTATATTTGGAAAAAAAACCCAAACCACCCAACCAGCCCGTCTCTGGTGAGAGCCACCAGCCTGGACCAGATACACAGAATTAAGGTGGCTTTCTAAAATAAATTTGGAAGATTAGGTAGGTTTTTCAGGCCACGCAGTCTCATTATTTCACTTGTAACACCTTGCCTCAGTTTCCCCATCTGTAAAATGGGTGGGTTTAGGTGGGTAGTGTCGCATTGTGTGGACTTCATGAATCCAGCTGTGGCTTGGAGACATTTTTTAGGTCTCATGCCATCTCCTTCCTTCCAGCCTGCCTGCACAACAAAGCAGCCTGTGTCCTCTCCCCCCATACCACGCGCTGGGGCCCGAGCTCTGATAAAAGCTGCTGAGTTTACAAACAGGGAGGCTCTGGTTTCCTGAGTCACAGCAGCAAGGCGAGGGGAACGCGTGGGAGGCTGCGACGTGGCTTTGTGCAGACGCCAGCTTGGGACGTGCAGCAGGACGGACCTGGGAGACACAGCGGCTCCACGGACTTTGGGTGATCCAAGAGGAATTGAGCTCCGTGGGTGTTATGGCCGTAGAGCTGAGATTTATTTCTTCTTCATCTCAGGAAAGGCTGGGGGGAAATTAAACCTGCGTGCCCCAGTGATTTCCTCCCCAGGTAGCCCAAACCCCACTTGCTCAGCGTGGTGAGGACGTGGCGTGTGGGACCACCTCCAAGCTGACCTTCACCCAACAGCCACTTCTGCAGTTACAGAGCACTTTGAAACTATTCCAGTAGTTTCAAGGGGCTGATTTTGGAGCCGTGCACCCGTGTCCCCATGAGGTCCAGGGCATTAGCTCCACAGAGATGTCTCAACACAAGGTAACCTGTACCAAGCAAGATGGAACCCATCCTTAGCAAACAAACACAACTGCACATCTCACCGAACACTTCTCTGCCCTTTCATCTAGATGACCAGGAGATAAAGAAACCCACAACTCAGAGTGTTTCTAATGGCCTGAATATAAATGGAAATTCTACTTGCCATAGTTACAGCCTTGGTGCCTCCACTAACCACCCAGTAAAAGAAAGCTTTTCCTTTCCAATCACTTTATTTCAGGTCTTTTTAGATGTTCAATATGGACCCAGCTGGGCTCGATGTTCCATGGTGCACGAATGCTTCGGGAAGTCTCCTTTGGAGGTGGAAGAACTGTGGGGTTTTATTCAATTGCACCATCAATGTATGACCCTGTTCTCTGCTTCTCCTTATTAATTAGAGATGGGATTTACCTCCCCTGACTGTAGGCTTCAGATTTAGGTAGGAACTATATTTTTTCCTCCAAATGAGGGAAAGAGCAGAAAGTGATGGGGTCATCTCCAGAGACCTCATCAATAGCACCAGGAGTATTGATACAGCTGGGGACTTGTGTAAGGACTCAACCAGGAAAGTCCAAAGGGAGAATTAATGCAGGGAGAAAATATTTAGCATAAACCCATGGCAGGATCTCACAGATCTTTCAGAAACATCATTGGGAAGGAAGGTGGATCTCCAACCTTAACTCCATCAGCTGTAATTTCCCTGCTCATTTGAGGTGGATCACCAGCACCATCCTTTCCTTTTTGTTTTGGAACAGTACACATTTCCCAGCTGTAAATTCCCATATCGCACAACCCCCATGTTCCTTGATGCACAACTTCTTTCACCAAAGAGTGTCACTCTGCTTGCAAGGCATCGCTTTCCTTCCCCAGCTGCTGCTTGTTTGCAGGAGGAGTTTCAGGGGGATGAAGGTGATGTAGGATGGGATTTACACCAGCAGACAAGTGCACGGTGCTAAGGGAAAGCTTGTTTTGCACTGACTGAAGCAGGTCTAACAGATGAGTAAATAGTCACAGCAATGAGAAACCTCAGCCTACACTGGCAGCAGGACCTTCCTCCTGCCAGGATGTGGGTGGGATGCTTTGGATCTGGTTTGCCAGCTCCACCTCGGAGACGGTGACATCCAGACGTGGGCTTTCCATGGGAAATGCATACACTATTTTGCTTTAGAATTAAAATAAAATTCAAAATAAATACTACAGGGTTTTTTGTTTTGTGTTTTTTTTTTTTTTAAATTTTTCTCATGAGATCTAGTTTTGCCCAAACCAACACATTCAAAACCATACTGGGAGCTGCTTTGGTCCCTTCCCTAACAGTGATCGGTGAAACCTATGGAGCGCACATGCAAGCTTTCAGCTGGGTTCCCATCACATTACCATCCTCAGCAAAGGAAATTCAGTTTCCTTGCAAAGGCCAGCTCTGATGACCGCTGTCGTGATGTGGTGATGTGTCTAGTGACTCCCTTAGGGGCATTATTCCTGTTATCCATCCTTCTCCCCTGCCCCAAACCCCACAAATAGTGATATCAATGATATAATAAATAAGAAAGCACATGAGATTTTATTTTGATATTAAATATTGATCAATAGGAGCTGTATGGGATATTTTTTTTTTGCTTTTTTTCTATTTTTTTGGTGAAAAAAAATCAATGTTTGCAGGCGACTGCTCCATCTCATAGATGAACCCACCATCAGCCTGGCTGAACGGGCAGCCCAGTGCTGAAAACCCCAAAAACCTTGGGCTGGGCTCCGGGGTAGGAAACATCTGGAAATATATTTGCTTCGCCTGTCATAGCAAGATAAAGAATAAGTGTTAAGTGACAACCGTGGTCTCTGACAGCCCAACCGGGGCTCCAGGTGGGATTTCAGGGGGTAATTCTCCATCGGCAGGTCAGGATCAGGAAAAAAAACCATGAATATCGGAGCTTCATGAGCCGTGGCGGTGGGACCGGGGGCTGACGCAAGGCTATTGTTCGCACGCTGGTGTTTGCACGTCGGAAGGGGAAAAAAACCGACTCATGTTCCTCCAGCGATGAGCGGCCGCGGGGATTGACGTCCCCACCTGGACCCAGAGGTTGGGGGTTGGGGAACCAGCAGCGCAGATAATTATTTATACAGTGTTTTGACTAATGAATGGCTTTGAATGGGAGTTTCCTGGAGCGCTCGATCCACCCAGGTTTTGCAAAGGTTAGATTAACGCTGGGAGGGTTCTTGTTTGGCTTTGTTGAATTCCCTCTGCTGGGACTGCACCGGGGGGTTTCAGGCGGTGGAAGGTGACTGTGCTGGTGAGGACGTTGGATGGGGGATGGAGTCTGGCCCTGTGGGTAACCTTTGCAAACTATGGGGTTAGCAATGTCTCCCTTTAGGCAAAAGAAAGTGGGAAAAGTGGGGACAAATCACCCCCCTGCACAGCGCAGAGAGGGTGACGGTGGGAATGGGATACCCTTCTGCCCAACCTGCTGATCACAACCTCTTCAGAGCAAACCCAAGGGCTGGTTTTCCTCTTTTTTGTGATTTTTACCCTCTTTCTGGCAGGAGTAAAATGTCTTTTCCCTATGCCTGGGCTCTCCCTCTGCCAGGAGATGACGGTGATGGCCAGGAAACTTTCATGCTCATCCACCCACCCAGGCAAAAGCTACTGAAATCAGGGTCAGGTGCTCACATTCTCTCAACACACATTTTCTCATTAAACATCAAGGGTTTTTTTGGGGGGTTTTTTGTTTGGGTTTTTTTTTTTTTCAGCCTGAAACATATCCCTTCAGCAGAGAGAAGCCCAAACCCCATCCTGTTTTGGCCCAGCGCTGTTGCAGAGGTCACTGGCAGGGGGGGGAATGCCTGAGAGCTCTCGGCAACACCCGCGCCCCGGCAAAGGTCCTTCTCCAGCGTTGTTAATTTACCTCCGCAAACAATAAAAGATATTCAGGCAAAAGGTCTTTTTTGCTGTAACAAGCTATAATACGAAGGCAGAGTGTAGATTCCCCGCCCCTCCCCGCCTTTCCTGATACAGCACACATCCAAGACTTGCCTGCACCAAGGCATGGCCATGGCCATGGACCACTGGGCTACTATCTTCTACCTGCTCTAAGAGAGAAGAAAAAGCCCTTTTTTGGGCCCAAATCTGAGCCTCGATGTTGTTTTGGGGTTACACAGCATTTCAGGGAGGTAAAGGGAGTTGAAGTAGCCCAGATCTTATCGCGTGGTGCAAAACACACCCGTCCTGGAGGAAGCAATGAACACAGAGAGAGTTTCATCCGAGAGACAGATAAACAAGGCAGGAGCTGCTCTCCCACTGACAGCACCCATTTTTCCTCCGAATTGGGCAAACAGTGTGAGGACAAACCCATCAGGGTGTGCAAGCTGATGGCACGCACGACCCATTTGCAGTAGCAATGGGATTTCTTATGGCGCATCCCGGCTCGACCCATCTTTTCCCAAATTTCAGGGACCTGATGGGTTGGATGGACCCACCCCAAGCTGCCGTCTCTCTCTTCTCTGGAAGAATAAATAGGATTTTATGGAGGTCTCTGAGGAGTGGCCGGGACTGACTCCTCCCGAGCCCCGTAAACAGGAAAGCGAGGAAGCGAGGAGTCGAGCCCCGGCTCATCCAGGACGCGGGGTGCGCACCGGGGCTGTCGGCACACAATGCCGTGCCGGAAAGGGGGGTTATAAATATCCAGGGTCAGGGCCGGGCTCCAGCAAACAATAGGTAGCTGGAGGATGGAAAAGGCTGGCGAGAATGAGCCGCTCGTGCCGTGGGGCCAAGGTTGCTGCGCTGTGCAGTAATGCGGTGATGCAGCTCATCTCCTGGGGGTTTGGGGGGTGCAGTTGGCCTCTGAAGGGTGGTGGGGGTTGTGGGGTGTTGAGTGTTCCCTGAGCAGGACGGTGACAGCCCATCAGCAGAGCTGTGCTAGTTTCCTCGCAGGGTTGCATAGTTTGGTGTGGGCTGGACTCTGGGGGTTTCGGTTTGGCAGGTGGAACCCCCCATTACTGGCTCTGGGGTGTCCCAAAAAGGGGTGCATGTACCTGCATGGATGCTAGTTTGTCATGGTTGTGTGGCAGGGGACACGGCACCTGGCTGATGTTGGACAGGGTGATTTAAGATACCACCATGGTTTCACGCTGAGCATCCCAACAGCCTGGAGATGAGCGGGTCACATCTCCTGCTCCACACCAAGGCTTGCAGGACTTTGCAAGGGTACCTTAAACCTAGCCAAGACCTTACACCAACGCAATTTTAGAGGTGTTTGGTAGTGAGGGAGCTGCTCATGAATGATGTGGGCATCTTAGGTTGCTCTTGCCAGAGGCAGGCAAGCTTGCCCACCCTGCTCCAGCATCTCATGGGGTTATCTGTGCACGTTGCTGAGATTCCCGAGGACACGGGACGCTGCTCCATGCTAATCTAAAGACGTCAAAGGAAGCGAGAGCCACAGACAGATAAACTGGGGTAAAGGGGGATGCTGCAGCCCAGCTCGGCTTTGGCGGGGAAGGTCAGCGATAGCTGGCTGCTGAGGGTGCCGAGCATCAGGACCTCGCTCGATAATGAAAGCCAGGTCAGGGCCGGCAAGAATTGCAGGAAACATCTTGGCCGCTCGTGACTGCTGGCGAGATCATCGTGACGACGCTGGATGGGAGCCCGGCCCCTTCCTGCGCCCCAGACGCGGCATGGTCCCGGGTGCAGGGATGCTCAGGAAGCTGCTCTGCTGGGAGTTGCCTCTGGGACAGCAGCCCATAGTTCAAAAACCTTCGTATACGTTGATTTTCCATTCTGGTCCTTAGGAGATGGACACCAGTCATCAAAATCTCCCCTGGGACTTGTAGTCCTGCCTGAAAGGGCTTTTTAACCAGTGGACGTGAGAGTGCCTGAGCATCGCAGAGAGCTCAGTGAATTTGGCACTGGAAATCCCCATATTTTGGCCAGAAGCCGGACTGGGGTGATTGCTCTGGTCTCTGGACTTTGCACCTTGAGCTCGCCTGCAAGAGCAGCACGGTGAGATCGCCTTCCCCAAGCCAGATAAATCCCTCTTAGGTTCTCCCCTCATCACTGCCCCTATTAAAGATTGCATTTCCCATCTCTCCTCCTTAATGGCGTCCCCAAGGAGACACCGCTTGCTCTTAATGCCTCTGTCCCCCCTGGGAATTAGCTAAAATGACAGGGTTAATTCGGGAGGGGGCAGAGGATGCTGGAGGTGCAGATATCAATTAGCGATGACAGTTTGGAAATGGCTGGGGATAACATCTCCCGACATCCCTGCCTCAGAGGAATCCCTTCAGGACCCTCTTGCAGGAGCTGAAATACTCCTGTGGGGTCTTTATCTCTATATTTTATAAGTTGAAACCCAAATATCACAACAGTAGAATACCAGGAAAAGCTGTTCCCTTTTTCACTTCGTGGAGGAATGTAGAAAAACAATTTAAAAATCCCAGGAGAAATAATTATCAATTTTCAGCTGCAGCTGCCTGGAGCTGATGGGGTCCCGCAGCCCATGGGCATTCGCCGTGGCATGAGGGTCAGCATGGGGCTGTTCCAGCCCAGGAGCCGAATTCCACCCCTGAGAAGGGGAATTACACCCACACAAGTTGTATTGAAATGAATCAACTTTCTACGGGTACAAATATACCCCAAATACAGATTATAAACACATATAAATGTACTGGCAACTGCAAAAAGGGTCTAAAATGCAGGAGACTTGGAAGAGTCTTTAAAGCAAAATCCTTCCAAATAACCAAGGGTACCTTTTTCATTTAAAATCTTTTTTTTTTTTTTTTTTTTTTCTCCTGGAGGGGTTGGGGGATGCAGAAGCAGCCCTGCCATTTTTAAGACAGTGGTTATGGAAAGCACGTATAGGAAGGCAGCAGCATCCCTTGAAACACTTTTTGAGCCCTCTAGTGGTGTTGGTTATGCTGAGGGTCAGCTCTGCTTCCAACAAAAACACCAAAAAAAAAAAAATTGGAATATTTTGCCTGTTATTTTTCCTTAAATGAGGAGAAAAAGCCCCAATTTTTTTTTTTCTTTTTCTTCTTTTCTTAAAGCACACCTATGGAAAGAACTGTGCATCTGACTGGTTGAGACCTTTCTCTCTGCACTTTTTGAACCAACGAACAGCGTGTGAACACTCATTTCAAAACTGAAAAAAAACCTTTTCGAAAAGCTAAAGGAGGAGTGATACAGCAGGAGGAGAAACAAGGTGATGTGGGGCCCGGGTTCTTTTTCGAACCTTTACGTTTCCCCTCCTTTCCATTTCAAAAGAAAATGATGTTATAGGGGTCTTTGGGAGCTTACAGGGCTGGTGGATTTATAAAGAGCTTACATGTTTCTTTCTAAGCCATGTTTCTAAAATAAATAGATGTTTATTTTGGGTGCAAAGGGAAAAAAAAAAAATTAATTTTATTTCCTGTCTGGAAGCTGCAAATATTTTAACAAAGGGAAGAATGAGAAAAGATGACTTGAAAAGCATCCTCCTTGTATAATCGGGGTTTGTTTATTAAATAAACCATAGATAATAAAATAATCCCCAAAAGCACCCTGTCCTTCATATCCTATCCCAGTTTTCCATAGGAAACATGCAGCTTTATGTTCTGACTATATATTAAGAACCTCCACTGATATTTATGCTGTTACAGCTTTGTCAGTTAGGGGTGTGATTTTTTTTTTTTTTTTTTTGCCAGAAATAGGTGTTTCTAGGGGTTGCAGCGGGCGTAGGCAGAGGCAGTGTTTTTTAGCGTGGGCTGCGAAAGGTTTTGAGGTGTATTTCTACCGTCTGCTCCCCGGCCATCCACCCTCCTGGCATCTCCATGGGCAGACAGGCTTAGTCAGGAGGTAAAAAAAAAAAAAAGGATGCAGGAGGCATTTTGATGGATACCCGGGGGAATAACTCTCATGCAGACCCAGAGCCCATGCTCAGGGTGGCTTTTAGAAAAATCTCCCGTGTCATATCAAATTATCAGCCTGAAAATGACTCTCCTGTCCCTTTCCCATCCCCTCCGATGCGAAGGAGCTGGGGGTGAGCGGCGCGTGACATGAGGTGGGTCAGTTCTCAGCAGCCAGGCAGCTTCTGTGGGTTTTTTCGCTATGCCAAAAGCCACCGTTCCCCCTTCCCCCGCCCCGTGTACGGGTTGCAAAGGGCTGAAGGCATCACCTAACGCCCGGTCAGGCTTCATGCAGATAAGATCTGGCCACAGGGAGGGTGGGAAGGAAGCTGCAGGGGACAGGGACGGGTCTGGGGGGAATGGTACCCCCAGGCTGGTCAGGCTTTCCAAGTCAAGGTCATTCTTAAGTTGTTTTGGGGAGATATCTAAGCTGCAGACTTGACTGGTTTGGGTTCAAAAATGTATTTTTCTGGTGCAACTTAGCGCGTGCACACTGGTGGAGTAGTCCAAAGGGCTCTGCATAAGGGACCCAAATTCAGCATCCTTCAACTCCCCACCGTGAGCCCCAACCTGCCCTTTTAACTGGTTTGCAAGCAGACACCAGTCTGATAGCACCAGTCTAACCGCCCCCGGGGGCTTCGTGCCCACGTCCCGATGGCGTTCGCGAGGTTTTCGTGCCGGATGCCGCTTTGAGAAGCCCACGCTGAAAATAAGAGAGCAAGACCTGAACATGCGAGGATGGAGAGCTGCCCTCCTCTCCTTAATTACATTAGGAGTAATAGTAAGACTAATATTAATGATTATTGTGGATGAATGCAGAGGTGGCGGGGCTGTGCCGAGCATCACGAGTGATCGTGCTCAATTGCCAGCATAAGGGAGCGATGGCAAGAGGCGAAGGATGCAGCGATGCCAAAGGGCATTCTTCTTTTCTTCTTGTAGGTTTTTCTCTTTTCTGGAGGAGAAGGCAGGTGGGCGGGGAGAGGGGAAGGCAAGGCCGAGCCATAGATGAGCAAAATGGAAAGAGAAGATAAGGGATGCCGAAAAGGATGAGCTAGAGGAGGAGGGTGGATTTGCCAACACACCCACTTCTTTGGGAGGAAAAACGTTTTCGCTTCGCTACCGGCTGACATTGCAGTGCTCCAGAGATGAGCGTGTGGGTGGACCTGGTAACCTGCAGCTCCTCCAACGACAGGGTTTGGAGTGACCCCCTGGCAGGACCTCACGCCTGCACGGAGCCCCGGGGTACCTGCTGGGCTCTGAGACATGGCAAGAAGCTCAGAAGGTTTAATAAAAGTTGAAAAAAAAAAAGAGAAAAGTGCTATAAGTGCAAATAGTCCACCTTGTGTGGAGGTGCAGCAGCATTGCACTAGATTCATCGTTATCAGGTGAATTATCAGCATCTGCCTGCACATCTGGACATGGCGCAGGCTCTGCGCTGTTTGGCACAGGGGGAAGTAAAAGCAAACAAGAGCTTTTGCTTTCCTCCCCCGCCCTTTTTTTCAGAAGGAAAATGCTGCCCAGCTCCATTTCCCTTTCACCAGGGTGAATCCACAGGGGTGTGCATCTGGCCCAGCTCCCCTGAAGCACAGGGGTTTTTGGGGGGAATAACCCAGATCCAGATGTTATCAAGAGCTCTATGGGGGTAAAGCTGGTTTAAGATGCTCCCATCCTCAGCCACTTCATTTTTTAATAACTGAGGGGTTTTTAGCTGTTTAACCCTCAGGAGCACTGCCTTTGGGATAAATATCCAAACATATATATATATATATATATATATAAAAAAATATCTTCCTCTCAAACATGTGCAGCACTGGTCCTGCACCACGGGATGGGTGTTTTGGTGCAGGGTTTTACCACCGGTCTCCATTTCTCCATCACTCTGGCTGCGCTGTTATTTTTGGATTGCATTACACATCTCCCCAGATGGAAATCCTCACTCCCCGGGGGGCAATAAAGTGGATTAAAAAAAAAAAAAAAGAAAAGAAAAGAAAAAAAGAAAGGTCCTGACCCCATCAGTAAAATAGTAACTGCGTTTCTCGGGGACAAAATCCTTTTATGAGGTGGGGAAGAGGAAGTTTGGGGCTGGGGGGATGGAGCCGGAGAGAAAATGGGGATCAAATTCACCAACCCCATCATTTAGAGACTGTTGAAGGTTACAGTAGCATAAGGAGGGGATCTAATTACACCAGACTTTGTTAATAAACTGCTTTTCAATATGAAGAAAGGCAAAGAAGGGATGAAGGCAAAGTCCTCGGTCCCCAGGATGCTCCAGCCCTTCACTGCTTGGCAAAACAGGCTGAGAAAGGTGGAGGCTCTTTGCTTTTTTATTGGTATTTGGGTTGAATCGAGCCCAAGTGACTCCTTTCTTCTGAGGCCTTTAAAATATTTTCTCATGGAGGGGAAGGTCTTGTGGCTGATCAAAAAAAAGAAATTAATGTATCCATGGAAAATCAGGATTTTACTAAATACAAATTGTTACTGAGGTTGGATGCTTTCTTTCCAATTTTCCCATAAAAAGAAAGCTGGAAAGTTTGAATATTTCTGATCCTGGAGGTTTCTGGTTTCTAAAGAAAAGCCTGTTCTAGGAGGAAAAGTGAATGGAGAGGAAGGGGAGAGTTTATTTTCATCTGAAGTTGCTGCTGCTCCTGGGCAGACCTCTCCATTTGACTGAGGGGCAGACAGGGAGGTGCTGAAGACGCCTATATACATTCTTTATTGAATGTATTCTTTATTATTTATTTATTCAACAGTTATCGGGATACTTGAACGAGCAAGGCGACTTCTCTTTTTAATGGGTAAAATACAACTTTACATGGGAAAATGTCAGCTGCCTTCAGAAAAGGGGGGAATTTTAGACAATGGTTTGCATTTTTGGAGATGAACTTGACCTTTTTAGCATTGTTTCCTCCCCTGACTCATTGTCAGTCAAAGTTTCCCTGGACACGAGACTATTTTCTTACTGGTTTATTACCAGCCCTGATTTACTCCACCAAAACCATAACAACGAGCTCCAAAATCCTCCAATAAACATGAAATATTGTAGCTGGCCGTGATTTATCCCACCCATGCAAGCAAGGCACATCCCCACGCTGTGCCTCAGTTTCCCTATTTCTACAAACAAGGGGGTTTTTTCACCCTTGCAAAGTGCATGATGACTTTGTCACCCTCCTGTAAAAAAAAAAAAAAAAAAGATGCAATTAAAGGCTTTGATCTGCAGATGGATTAAAATCCCCTGAAATAAAGCTTATTGCAGCATCTGGGCCAGGAGCTCTTGTGTTTTCATCTCCGACCTCAACTCCTTTCAATAGATTTGCATCAATCCGCAAGTTTTTACGGGGAAGACGCTCCATCTCTATTTGAAAATATAACCTGGAGGAAGACCTCGAAGCTCATAAAGCCATTTTCTGGTCCAGCTAAATCATCTCCCAGGTTTCTCCACCATATAACTGCTCAAGAGCCGGAGCAGGACCCAACCACCACCCCGGTATCGACTCTTGCGGTTCCTGGCTCTCCGTACCTATTTATTTTGTTTTGCCTATCACAGGGTCCTCCTGTTCAGCCCTTTATCTTGATCACCACCGCTTCGCTTGGCTTCTGGGTAAAGCATCTGCAAAACAAACCAAAACACCAAAAAATAGAAAAAAAAAAACCCTCCTGCCTTTAAAAAAGGAGCTGTTACCAACCTGACCCGCAAGCAGAAATGAGACAGGGAGCTCTTTTCACATCTACCCGAAACCGATAACACACATACCTCTGAGTCACGGTGCTGTTTGCCTCGATTTTTTTTTTTGGGTGTACATGGTAACACTCAGGATCTCAGCATGAGAGGACTTGCAGAAATCTCTTTGCTGCATCTACGGTATTTGCTTTTCAGAGAGATGCAACGTAAAAGAGATGTTTAAAACAACCGACCTGTCTCGTTGCATGGAGAGCATCCTACCCACAAGCCTCCTCTACTGCTGAGCATCACCGACAGTATGGCCCAATACATTAAAAAATATGGGTCCTTTATTTACTCCTTGTGATGCAGATTTAGGACCCGAGTGTGAACTGCACCTTTCTGAAAAGTTTCAGTATGCAGTGGCAGAAAATTTGGTTTTAACTATTAAAACTTTGCTCCAATGCTGGACCCAAGAGCAGTCCCAGATGCTCCATCACCAGCTCGAGCTGACCAGCTTCATCCACCTCACCTCTTCTTTTTGTCTCTTTTTCCCTCTTTTTTTCTCTTTTTCTCACTTTTTCTCTGTGTTTGTTTTTTTTCCTTTCCTAGTAGCAAACTACCTGCAAGGTGGTTTCGAAGCGGCTGAGCCTGAGTGCGTGAGTCAGGTGTGGGAGGACCAGCTTTCAGTCCGTGGGCAGCAAACTGCTTTTTGGGCGTGGGATTTTTCAGAGGCATCACCAAGAGTTGCTCGGACTTGGGCAACGAACTGCTGCTTTCACCCCTGCAACCCTCCCACAGTGGCCACGGGTGGGAATTTTTACAAGACCTTCCTTGGCTGTGGAGCCCAGGTTCACTCAACCCCATCTGAGTGAGGTTCAACTTCTAAATCATCCAGAAACCTCAATGTTTTGAATTATAATATCGATGATTTATTGTGGGGTTTTATTTCTAAGCCGGTGGTGGATAAGTCCCTTTTTTTTTTTTAATTTATCCTCCCCCTGTTCTGCAAATATCTACCCAAGGCTGTCATCCCAAACCATGGGAGGACAGAAGGTGCTGGAGAAGACTGTGGGAAAGGGGGATGCAAATAGGAGAGCTTGAGTTTTGGCCCTCACTTTGGTGATTTTTGCTTCTCAGCCTTTTCCCACCCTGTGCAGCAAAATAAATCCACACATTAATAAGAAACATTCTCAGTTAATAACAAATATCCTCAGTGAATGTGGTCCAGTGTGGGGGGAAGATGGTGAGAAGAGACGTTTGCAGGCTACACTGCTACTAATATTTGCCTCGTGGGCTACTGTGCACCTTCCTAATGGGATCCAATGGGATCTTCTCCTGTGGGAATCTCTGCGTTAACACTTTCCCTGCTCAGGATCACAAATGCTGCTACAGAGTTGGAGCCTGGCTCCCATCGGGATGCTCTCAAAATCCTCTTTGCATCAGGAGATGCCGAAAAGCCTTTGCAAACCCGCCCAATACTGTGCACAAGGAGCCAACGCAGAGCATGAGCCTCAACTTTCCATCCATGCCAGAATTTATTTTAAGATATTTTTGTACTACATGCCTACAAACAGCCACCGAGCTGTGCAGGGAATATGCACTGGAAAATTCTTTTTAACTGAAGGCTGCCACCGGGCAACAACATCAGCCAAACGCATAAACTAATTATGGGGGAAACCCAACAATTTCTCCTTATACCTATTTTTAAAAGCCTCGTCTCCGCAAGGTGGTTAATTATAGATCGAGCTGCAAGTGGTTGTAAGCAACGCTGGCCACATCGCACCGCTGCTGTGCTGTATTTCCAAGGGGATTTTTATGTCCTGGCTGGATGGGAATGGATGATGATCATCTCAGAGCCAGGATCTGGAGGACCAAGTCTGCAAACAAGCGGGTAAATCCCGTCTGCATCCCTCCGACCGCTGCGGGGAGGCCACGGTGGGGCTGGGGGTCCTGTTTATTGGCAGGGTCCTGACCTCCCCCCCCCGTTTATGACCCCTCCGGGACCTCCGCATGGAAAGGGGATTTGTAACGTAACACTAACAATAACACAGCGCAGACAGCCGTGACAGGGTCGTTTTCTCCTACACGCTGCAGCTGGCTCTCCGGGATGGAGACGTGAGGGCGAAGGGGCAAGGAGGGAGATGCTCAGCACTCTGCTTATTAGCAAGGGGTTTTTCTCCCCACATTTTGGCTCCAAGCTTGATCCGCTCCTTTTTCATTTGGTTTTAAAAGAGGAAAAAGCTCCAGGACGTTGGGGATGGGAAAGTGGCATCATGGCCATGGTGGATGGCTGCTCTGTGCAATCACGAGTGACAAAAAAGACCTTCCCTGGAGGGTTTTGCCTTGGCTTGGCGAGCAAGTTCAAGTGGTTTCTTCTCTGGAAACATGTTGCTTTTCCCCACTACTGGTTGCAGGATAAAGGAGGAAAAAAATGAGAAGAAACTACCAATTTCTGGGAATGGATGGAGAATCCAGCCCAGTGCTGCTTTAACATCCATTTTCCAGCCTGGGTGATACAGAATGAAGAAAGCAAACCCCAGGACTTTGAGTAGAGAAGGAGAAGGGTGAAAGGGGACTTGGAGACATGTCCTCATCCCGTGTTTTTAGTTGTATTGAGTGGCTGCAGACAAGTCCTGAGACATGCCCATGCTACAGGCAATTTTTTTCTTGCCTGTTAGGAGGAAAGCACATGGGTAAAGAGTGTTCGGCATGTTTACATCCAGCTACCAGCTGTGCTGCAGATTGCCAGTACAGCCAAATCCTTCCATGCCTCAGTTTCCCCAGGAAAGCATCATGCGTGGTGGTGCGGATCCCATCTCTTCATCTCTGTGTGCACCGCGGTGTTATCCCTTGATCTTCATTATTGCGCAGGAGATGCTGAACCATGGGAAACCCATGGAAAACTCAACTCTTCTGCCTTTTTTTGCACTTTTTGACTCTTTTCCTACTCCTGTTTAAAATTGAAGCCTTTGCATGTGCAATGAGTTCAACCTATCCAACCTGGCTGGCTGCAAATCAATACTGAAAGGTGGATGCAAACGGCATTGTGGGCCCTCCCATCTCCCTCTTGGTGTGGAGAGGGCTTCAAAGTTCATGATCTCTTTTTATACATCCTCTGGGAATGGGCAAGGATTTTCTGAGCCTCTGAGGTGCCCCGAGGTCATGTTTTTGAGTTGGAGTCAGGTCCAGAAACCTCCTCAATTAAAAAGAAAAGAAAGTTGAGGTTCATTTGTAGTGACGGGATTCTGGGAACTGGGGCTTTTAGGAGAAATATAAAGAGTGTGAGACACAAAACCAGCTCAGGCAACCTGGCGTGGATGGGCAAATTCAGCAGGCTGACAGATACAGAAACTTTGCTCGGCTTTTATAGTTTTTTCAAGCTTCCAGCTTTTGTCAAAACGAAGCCAAATGAGGTTTGCTTTTGATCTTGATGCTCCCCAAATCCTTCCAGGCCTTTTGCACCCTGAATTTGCAAGAAGACTGTAATATCTGCAGGTCCACTCAATGCACCTGCATCTCCCCCACGCCAGCAGTACTTCCATCCATGCTTTCTCCTGCAGCAGGAGCCTACAAGGGTTCTGTTATGAGCAATCTTAGCGTGGTGAACCCACAGTCACGTCTCTGGCTCTTAGTTCAGCTGAATTTACGTAACGTGTAGCCCGAGTGACGCAGTTGTACTTTGTCAGGCTTCTCTGAAATGTTGCCCTGGAGCTGCAGATGCGTTGGGTTTCTGCAGAGGTTGGGCTTCGATTATGAGTGTGGACAAGATGGACATCAAGAAGTGACACTTAGTGATGGAGCAACAACCTGAGGAAAGCCAGGAGTTGGTTTCAGAGTAGCTGTGGGGTTTTCTACCAGTAAAATAGAACTGGGAAGACAGCAAGAGCTGCAAGGAGAAGGGCAGGGGCAGGCTGTGGAAGAGGACTGCTGGCTGCAAGGGAGGAATAAAAAAGATGATATAACAGATTGGCTTCAAAAGCAAAGCGATCTGCAAACGAAAGATCAGCTGATGACACTGTATGATCCGCCTGAGTCTTTTAGGTTTCCAAATTATGTGTCAGTGGAAATGTCAAGTTTACAGCCTGTAGATGGTTGTGGGAGGGTAGTTACTCTGCTGGGTGCCCAGCTAGCAGGGCACTTAATTTCCTTGGGCATCTCCGTAGATAAGCGAACCAGGACCCATCTCACTGTAGTCAACAGTTTCCATCATGACAGTAGACAAATCTCCATCTTTCCATGCATCACATCTTCACTGGTTGAGGAAACCAGGGACATCTAATGGGGACAGAGACAGGAGGAGTGCAGAAAGCACCCCTGGTGCAAGGACAACTGCATGCTGTGAAATAAGCCTGCAAACCCAGTATAAACCAGCTTTCCCACTATACCTGCATCACCCAGCACAGCTGTTGGATAGGTCCTAAATGCTCCAAGGCTGGGCCAAAGCCTACCACCTCCCTATGGACACAGTCTAGGAGGTCTTCAGCTGCAAACTGTCCACGTTTTGGTGTGAGGCTTGGCTCGACAGTTTGCAGTCTGTCTGTCAAGACTCGGATTTGGCAAAGATGCTCAACATCCCCCACCCCCAGGGGATTTTTGGTGGTGTGGGTACCCCTCCCTTCCTCCCACTCTGTTTCTCCCACGCTCTTTCTCTTGGCACCATCTAGTGGTTATAGGGACGGAGATGTCTCCTATGCTGTTGGGTTGGGGTCAGAAGGCCACTTCCTCCTCTTCCTCCTCCCTCCAGCTCGGCTCCACTCCTTTGGGATGCTTTGGGATGTCTTTGGGATGTCTTTGGGATGTCTTTGGGATGTCTTTGGGATGGTGGAAGGGTGAAACCCAAACCTTAAAAGATGAAAGGTCTTAGGAAGAACCCAAGATGCGTGTCTGGGGTTTTATGTCCAGATCAGTGAATGTTCTCTTCAATGCCCACATGGTCCATCCAAGTCCTTGCAGACTGGTTTTAAGGCATCCTAAGTAGCAAAAAAAAAAAAAAAAAAGGTGCAATTTCCTCCATCCAGCACTGAATTCTGTCCTTCCAGGGTGGTTTTCTATTAAATTAAAGGAAGAACACCCATTTTCTTATGAAGATATGTTCCTTAGATTCAGTATTTGCAAATGATGCTGATTTAGGAGCCTTAGAAATAATACTGCAGCTCTTAGAAGAGTTTACATGGAAAGATGCTGGTTGCTGTCCATGTTCGATTTTTTTTTTTTAAATGAAACCTTTAAAATCTTCCAGCAAAAAAGTTTTCCTTAAAAATATACAACTGAAGAGATGAATTATAATTTTTCAAATGATGACTATGGGTTTCTGCGCTCCTCTCAGGAAATTCCAGATGAAGGAACATATTTCATTTGGGGAGGAAGAGCCAAATGTGAAAGGAGAAAGCTGCTAGAAAATTTTCACTTAGCTCAAGAGCTTTGAAACCTTGTATGTCTCTATTTCTTATCATCCTAGCAAAGGACTTCCACTTATCCCCGAACCAGAAGCACTGCTGAAAAGGTCTAGGGATGGATTTCCATTTGCAGTGACATCCTCCAGATACAGAGCATCTTTGCTGCTTATGTTCAGCGTAAGTAGTAGCTCTGTAGCACCCAAAATCCCCCGATGGACATAAAATAGTGATGGGTGGTGGGAATGTTTGCAAGGAAAAGATTTTTTTTTTTAAAACAGTAAATGGGATTTCTGCCGAATCCCAGGGAGAGCAGCACTGGCTGGCGGCTTGGGGGAGAGGAAGGGGGATTTAGCTGTGTGTCTGCAAGGCATCAGGAGGATGCGGGCAGAGAGGGCTCCTGCAAGTGATGGATTGCCTACAGGGGCTGGATCCAGGGTGATGGATGGATGTGGCCAAGGGTGTCTGCAGGCAGGCTGTGAAAGCTTCGGGAGTGTTTTCATCCCAAAGCTTGCACTCTGCATAGCCCAAAAAATGAGCTCCCGTTCCCCCTCCAGACAGGGAGATCCAGGCAGGGAAGAATCTGCGTGAGGGGAGGTGGGAGCTGCAACCCCTCTCCGCTAATGGGGTGGAGAAGACCCATCTTTTAGGTCCCAAAACAAGGTAGAGCAGAGAATCCCACTGACCATCACCTTAATGGACCTTCTTCCCATCTCCTTCAGGCTATTTTAATCAGTCACTAAAGTGTGGTAGAAGACCCAATTCCATCATTTCCTATTATTCAAAAATAAAAAACAAATGTTGGGCTGTACAGCCCAGGGTTCAGATCAGGGGAAAATCCACAAATCTCTTGGCCGTCTGGGATCTTTTGTTTATCGCTGCACTTAATCCCATTTTTGAGTCTCCCGGGCTCAGACTCGAAAGAAAGATAGATGAGGTGCGTCAGAAACTCACCTGATTAACTTGGCTAATTCAATGATTTTATTATTTTCCAAGGGTAGTTTAGAAAGGGAGCGGGAAGAATTTGTGCCTGTGGAGTCCCAGCCTCATGAAGGCAAAAGAAAAGGGCTTTTTTGGGTTGTTTTTTTTGTTGGGGTTTTTTTTGTTGGGGTTTTTTTTCAAAGAACAGTCCGCTGGGAGGATGTCAGAAAAAAAAAAAAGTTGGATAAAGACTGGATTTTTATTGCACTTCAGTTTTGGCCATCCCCTGCACCATGCAGGGCTGCAAAAATAGCAGCTTTTTCCTCAGATGCCTGTGAAATCTGTGGTGTAGATGGAGATCAGCCATTGCAATGACATACCCACCCTATTTCCCCTGCTTTTTCTGAACTAAAAGGTAAAAAGAAGAAATTTTGCCATGTTTTTTGAGGGGCTTTTTCTGTAAGAGGCAGACAGCATCCTGCGTGGTGATACAGCACTCCTGGCACCCCCAAAATCCTCCCCAGCGTGTCCAGAGTCATGGAGTTCACATGGGTGCCGCCTCCCATCCCAGCAAAAAAAACCCCAAATTTTCCCCAGGGCTGAGGGAACCAGGACTTCTTGTATTTGTCCCCGTGTGAAATCCAAGCCCTGCAGCGGGCAGGGAGAAGGACGTTGCATTCACACCTCACTTCCCACTGCAGGATCTGGGCGAGGGATAGAGAGAAAATGCGAAGGCAGACCTGGGGACTGTCAAACCTGCCATAAGTTGGGTCTTGGAAAGGAGAATGGATTAACTCTGGTTCCCAGGCTGGAAAAAACCCCTGTCGTCTAGACGTTTGACATACACGCATGATTTTAGGCAAGGGAGATGCAGCAAACCCCCCCATCGCTGGAGGCTTTATCCCACATATCCCCCATCCCCAGGGCACCTCAACTCTCTTTTTGCAGATGATTTATTTTAATCGCTGTAGCTCACCAGGTCCTGATTCCCTCCGTGAAAAAAAAAAAAACACCATCCCTTCCCATCTGGTTCAGGTTAGGAGTCCGTCTGCCGAGCGCATCGCCGGGGTGGGGGACTGCGAGTTCAGCACCCCCCCTCCCCCTGCCTCCAAGCGCCAGGAGCCCAGGGTTGCCAGCGGGGTCTCGGCCCCAGCCACTCGCACCCCTCGTCGTGCCCCCTTTCGCCCCCCGTGCAACAAGCTGCTGGCTCCAACATCTGCTTCCAATCGCTTCTTCATCTGACCAGCACCGGGAGAAGCCAAGCTTTCCCTGAGGTTCAGGGTCTTAAAGGCACTGTGTGAGGACAAAAGCCACCCCCTGCGCCTGCTCTGGAGCCATCCGGGTTAAAAAAATCCACTCCAGCATGTTTTCCCCTTTATTTAATAGCAAAGCAAAGTCTTCTTATTCCAGCTAAGCAAGACAGATTTGAGATTTTCTAAAAAATTCAGCTTTTCTCCATCAGCACACGCCATGGGCGTTCGTCCTAGGGCTTTATGGCAGATGAGTGATGCATGTGCCCATGCAGGATTTGTGCCTTTGCAGTTCCTTAGGGACAGTCCTGTACTGAGAAGGCAGATTTTTGAGCTGTCTTTAATCCTTGCCCAGCGTCATGACGGACCCTTCGTGCTCAGTCCATGCTCAGTGTGGAGCTGAGACCCAACGTGCTGAAAGCAGCGTCCCACCTCCTCGCAGTGATCTGGCTGGAAACCCTTTCCAGCCAGTCAGAAGAAGGAGACAAAAAGCCAAGACCAGCTGCAGATTTGTGCTGAAGACCTGGTTTTGGGGGAAAAAAATGGAAAATGTTGTGTTTCGGTGATAAGCATGATGTTTCAGCTCTTCTTGTATTGAGGGTTGAGTAGGGAAACGGTATGGACCCAAACAGTCCCTGGAATTCAATATTCATTTTCCACTGATGGATTGAACTGGAATTTTTTCTCTGGGTGAATGAAATCCCTTACATGAGCAACCCATGAGCCTGACCCAACCATCAGAACCGCAAGGGTAGAAACAGAGGCTGTTTTTTCCATGCACAAAATACACTTGGCCTCCGGTAAAGTGAATTTACACAGCTCTGCAAAAAGCAAACAGCCATGTCAGGGTTGCACTCCCATTGACTTGATTGTCTCCTGCACCCAGTGATGCTCAGCAGCACCCATCACCCTCCTCTTTCGGCGAGGAAAGCGGTTCCCAGCACGGATCTCATTTCACGGTGCATCATCAGTGCATCCAAAACCACTGCAGCCCTGTCTCCCTCGAGCATTAAAAGCTGGAGCGAGCATAAAAGAACCGTCTTTAAAACACTCAAGATGTACTCAAAGCATGGCTGCAATGAGCTGTGAAATCTCAGGGCAGCGCCAGGGCTGGGAAAGAGAAGGGGAAAATCTCTTCCAGAGGTTCAGATGGCCCAAAACTTGCATTTTCGTGGAAAAAAAAAAAAAAAAGCAGAGAGTGACTCCACAGCAGGAAAACTCTTCTTTCCCTCCACTGTGAGCAGGATTAAGCCCTGGAGAAACCTTCTGGTGGGACTAGTTGCTAAAATTAGCCTGGAGAAAGCTTGGGCGATGGGAGAGCGAGAAAGCATCTGCGTTGCTGGAAGAGGCTGAGCTGACTGCGGGCTTTGCGTGCGGGGTCTGAGAGGGGCTCGAGCCATTTGGGCTGGCATATTTTGCTTTATTTGCCCCAAAATTGAAATGCTGGCAGACGGTCGGTCCTACCCGCCGCGTGCCTGCCGATCTGGCAGGGAGAATTACTGCTGATATTAATAGCTGCCCTTGATTTCAACTTGCTGACACTGTGAAGATGGTTTTAATTAAAACTTGTTAGCAGCAACCTGTTCCTGAAAATGAGCGTAGCTAACCCAATTACGGAACTGGTTCCTTGACGATGCTGCTCTTCCCAGAAACCCGTCCTGGGCACACGTGTAAATGCTCACCCCATCCCTATTCCCAGTGCTAAGGAGGGTGTAAATCCCAAAAGGAAAGTCAAAAATTTGGGGTGCTGCAGGGTTTGGGGTGTTGGAGTGCAGAGAGGGATGATGCTGTCGCATCCAGAGGACAACCGTCTCCATGGGACCAGTCCTCCTTGGAGATCTGTGGTCTGAGCAGAGCAGTGATTTGAGCTCTGCAGGCAGTTCAGGGCATGGAAGGACTGTTTTGGGTAAAAATTTGAGCTTATTTCCTGGACATGACCTTGAACCTGTGCTGTGATGGTCAGCTCTGGTGCTAGATGAGACTCCTCC
This sequence comes from Grus americana, assembly GCF_028858705.1. Lineage (NCBI taxonomy): Eukaryota > Metazoa > Chordata > Aves > Gruiformes > Gruidae > Grus > Grus americana. The sequence goes on from NC_072875.1 coordinate 7,172,070, forward strand.
ATACAAAGCTTTTCTCTGAGCTGGGGCAGGGGCATGCTGTCAGGAACTAGTGTCAGGGCCGAGACCTACTCAGGGGAACAGCAAACCCCATCAAGCTGGAAAAACTGACCCCAGCACACGGGTCGGCTGCATCTGCAGGTGAGCAGGTCCCAAGAGCCAGCTCAGGGGGGGTTTTGAGCATCCTCAGCATCCCCACCGCTGGGCTTTTTGGGTGCCTCCTCCCCATCCCTGTCTTGTGCCAGAGCCTTGGGCAAGGAGCAAAAATTATGAATGGTTCCTTCTCCCCTTCCACCAGCCCCTTTCACTTCTGCTTCGCCATCCCCCACAAGCAGCTGTTTCCTATTACCATAAAAGCTGACAAGGTGCAGGGCTGGAGTGGAGCCTCCTTTGGCAGGTAATTTTGACGAGAGGCAGAGGGCCGGGGCTGGGTGTCTCTGATGGGTTTCCGGGGCTGTTATCAGCCCCACGTGATCCCACGCTGGACCTACTCGTCATGCCGGGGAGGAGGGGGGAACCGCAGCGGCTCGGCAGCACCAGCTCTTTCCTCGCTTGGGAATGGGGATGGGACATCCTCAACAAGCAGCTCAAGCGCATGGGATATCTCCAAACACCGTTGCTTTTCAGTTCGGTCCCACCCGGTGAGTATTTCACCTGCCTTCAGGAAATATATCTTTGGCGCACCCAGCTCGGACACATTTACAACCTTTTATCTCTTGGCGGCAGAAATAACACAGCTGTGTGCTGGAGATGGATAATCTGCTCAGGCCTTCAGCCACCCCAGTATTCCTCGCCGTGCCGAGGATGATATCCTGGCCTTTCTCCTTGGCCATGCACAGCATCCTCACCCGCACTGAGGGATGCAGGTGAGTGGGCTCTGCCATGGTTCAGCTGGGATGCGCAGCCCAGGCTGCTCTCCGTCTTTTCCCTGACAGAGCATCTATTCATGCAGGAGGTCAGCTCAGGCTGTGAGGCCAGAAAAAGCTTAAGGATCAAATATATTTATTAAATAAAACAAATAAATAGATGTCACGTCTTCTGGGTGCCTGTCGATTTGCTTCCACTGGATGAAAGCCGCGCCATCACTTGAAATGCAACCAGTACCCCTGTGCCCCCAGACGAATTAATAACCTCCTTCCCAGTCAGACACATTAAACATCATTTTGTAGCTCTGCCCAGCGATTAGGAGACATGATTGAAGTTGCAGCGGCTGGAAAATACACCGTGCTGCGGGGGAGAAGGGCCTGCTGGTGGGGTACTGGGGCAGCAAATGCAATTTGTCTTCACCTTTGTCTTGTTGCCTAGCTTTAAATGAGCACGGGGTGCATGAGCACGTGTTTGATGGCTCCGAGATGTTTCCAAGTTGGGGATCCTGAGTCAGAAAAGACATTGTCCTCCCCGGCTTGGCTTGGCGAGGGTCTGCATCCTCCCTTTCTCCTCCTCAGCCATTGCTTCAGCTGAGATCATAACAATTTGGTCTCCCTAGAAACTCTGTGGTCGGCCTCATTTGGTTTTTCTGAGCACGGCTTATCCATTTCAATTGTCCTTCATTAGCTGGTAATCATATAATTGCCTTCCCTTTAACTTCAGCCCAGGCTGTGCAGGCACATTCCCCATTGCCAGTCTCATTAGCAGGGAGATGCCATCCTTCTCTAACAAACTTTCCAGCTCTGGCCGCCCTGCTTGGACCCTGTTCCCCTCTTCCAGCACCCGATCAGCAAACCCAGATGAGGCAGGGGCAGATTTGGGGTTGCAAAGGGATTGATCAGCTCAGTGGCAGAGAGGTTAACGCACTTGCTTTCATTCCCCCAAGGACATCTCCCCAAATCGTGCGTGTCCTGCTCCCCCAGCCACACACGCTCAAGTCTCAGTTGCAATCCCGTTTGCATTTTGCTAATAAAACCCACCGGTCCCCGTTCTGCTTAACGTCAGCCAGACCCCATTTCCATGTGCCTGACAGCTTCCAGGGCTGGGCAATACCTTGGTGTCCGGAGGAGGGAGGAGAGCTCCCGCAGTGAGCTCCGGGCTCATTTTTTTCTGGATTTGCTTATTTTTTCCTGGCAATCCTGCCTTAAATCGCAAGGATGCTTCTCCGAAGCCTGACTGGAAACACAATGCTCCAGAGCATCTCCCTTCATCGCGAGCACAAACAGGCTCTTGATGGATCCAAAAGCATCTTCTCCCACCTCTCACCCCCCTGGCAAATACCTCCCTGCAACCTGGCACAGAGAAGAGCGAGGATTTTGGGGCCAATCACCTCTTTGTGGTGATTTTAAGGAAAACAGCAGATTAAAATCTCACCGAGCTGGAAGGATTGAGTCCAAGTGCAACATGTGAAAGGGGCCTTTCGCACTGAACACTGTGTGGCTGCTGTGACCCAACGCTGTGCTGGAGGTTTTTCATACCGGTGTTTGTCAGGTTTAATTATGGCGGCAGGAGTGGTTTTTTATCTAAGGCTTTATCTGCTTTTGAATAAACAGCATCACGGCGAGAGCTAAACTCTGCAAAAAAGGGGTGAGCTGTATACTGGCGTAGAAAGAGTTTAAATACTTGGGGTCTAGTCAAGGGCAGACAGAAGGAAAAAGCCAAACAAGCCCAAGGTTAATTTGTCCTTGGGAGGTGCCGAGTGAGATGCTGTGCTGCCCTTGCCTGTCCCTGCATCCCTGTCCTGGGGCAGACTGATGACTTGGGAGCTCTTTCACCACTGAAACTGCTCCTGAAGCCCAGAAAGCATCGCTCCATCTGGACCCAAAGTGGGTCTGAAGGTAGATGTGTGTAGGAATCAGCTCTAGGAAGGTGCTTGTCCTGCTTTGGGTATTATTAACATCAACGCCCTACCAGCCAATGCTCCAGCAGAGTATGACAGAGCCAAATTCAATGTCTTGTATATTTTGTGCATGCATTTTTTTAGCATTTTTTTCCCAAAGATACTGCTTTTTCCAAAAGCAGGACCACTTTCCTGTGCTCCCCAACCCCTTTGCAGCAGCATCGTCCCAGCTACGTCCTCATAGATGTGCAATGTGCTGACCTCACACTGATTTTAGGGGGATGGAGGATGCATGAGGGTCCCAGGATGATGTGGGATTTGGTCCTTAGGGAAAAACCCCTCTGTCCCGCAAGAAGTTTGACTCCAGTGGTGGTCTTGAGTTTGAGAAACACTTCAGGATGAAAGGAGTGATAGAAGTGTCAAATATTATGCTAAATAGCTCTGTGAAAACTCCTGGATATTTTAGGAGCACTGCCAGGTGGCGAGCTGAATGAAGCCAAACTCTTCCAGCATATTTATTTTTTGAAGGCTTAATGCTGTTTAAACAGAAAGGTCAGAGCAGATAACAAGGCTGGGAGCACAAGTGCCCCATTCCCATCCTCCACACATCGGGCGATACTCCACACGGAGCCACGCAAAGCTGGTACCCCCAAAAAGCAGGGCAACAGTAGAAAATTGGGGGTCTATCCAGCATGGTGCTGTATTATCCATGATGCATAGGCACAGCAGGTCTTGGGCTGCCCGTAACCTGAGAACTGCAGCCCCATGGTCCTGAGATGTTGCCGTGCTCCCTGGGTGGCCCAGGAGCCCCCAGCCTGCTCCTTCTACCTTGGGCCACCTCATCTCCTGATGGTGGGGTACAGAGACGTAGCTCGGAGAACCCAGAGGACACGGAAGCAGCTGAGCCGGGCCGAGGTCGTGCTTGCAAAGCTCCCTCCTGTCATTTACTGATCCTAATCAGGCTGCAATAAAACCTGTGATTGCACATCTCATAAGCGAGATCACAGGGAGAACAGGAAATGAGCTAAGTTAATCAAATTAGATGAAAGACAAGGGAAAAGGAGTCTGAAAATCCCATCTGGGGAACAATTTTATTAGTGCTTTGCACTCCTGTAGAACATTTTTGATGGGGACTGCTGGAGCATTAATTCATCCAGGCAGTGCCACTCAGCATCCGCACTGTCCGAGGCAAGCGGATGAAGGTGAATATCGTTTCCACCACCACCAAAGTCCTGCTGCTTTGCGCTGTATGATAGAAAATCAAGGCATATTTCTCATTGCAATGTTCTCCCTTTGCTAAAATTCAAATAAACCAGCACTCCTCTTCCTTGTAGATCAAGGAGGAGTTTCTTGCCTCTCCCATCAGAGTCCTTGTCCTGCTTTTGCTCTTTGCTTGTCCTGCTACATTCAGCATGATGGTGAGGAGTTAGACTTCTCCTCTCTCTGCTCTGGGTTACAGAAACGCAAATGAAACGAGCAGGACACATCTTCCTGTCTTGATCTCACATTTGGTTCCTTCTTCCTGCCTTTCTCTGAATTTCCTTCACAGAAGGAATGAATATTTCATTACATTCCTTCTGACATTGCCTTCTCTTGCAAGTCACCACAAAAGCCTGGCAAAAATAGGGAAGATGAATGCAAAGTATTGTGTATGCATCATATTAATCCCATAACTTTCAGACCACCCAACAATACAGAAAACAGGCTTGACGCTCGATGGTGATTTTACCTTTCCCACTCTTATCTGTTTTGGGGTCCTGCCACCTTGAAGAGGCTCATTTGTGGTCAGTGGGTGACACTGAGCTTTGACAGAGCTGGGGTCTCATGGAGGCTTCCCATAGCTTTGCAGATGCAATGCCCAGGCCATATTTAGCAGCCCCTGAAGGAGACATCTCAATGAAGCATCTGCTCTTGTGCCATTTGGAAAGCTGGGTGCTCACAGTCTCAAGAACCAAGCAAGGAGGTGATGGTTTGAAGCCAGGTCAGGATGCACAATATCTTGGAATATCTGTGCCCATGTGTAAACCAGGTTATTTTTCCCATCCCTGTATCAGAAGGGAGTCAGAGTCAGGCTAAGAAAGGAGGAGAACTCTTTGGAAAACCCTCCTATCTGCAGCTTCGTTAATACATCTAGGTTAATGTGTTAAGATCCGGGGATCCAGAGCCCCAGGTCAGGCTTTTGGCATCATTTTTTGGTATTGAGGGGGCTTGGATTTCATCCTTTTGCAGTCCAGTTAAATACATTTGCAGGGCAGGGGCAGAGGAGCCAGCGCTGCTCTCAGGCTCACAGCCCGAGGCGGTCTGTGCAGAATACAACTTGACAAACATTACAAAGCCATCAGGATTTAACGAAGCCTCGATCGCCTTCCAGCCCCATACAAGAGCTCCTATGTTTTAGCCCACCACGAACCTACCCCGACCAGTCTTCTAGCCCCCTTGACCTGCCTTACCCCATTTCCCCGTGCGTGCAAAGAGGGGGAAAGAGTTTGACTTGCAAATACTGTTTCGGTTCCTCATTGAGAATTGAGCATTTTGAGCAGCACCATGCTTCATGAGGGTTTCTCCACCATCCACTGCCACCTCCATTCCCTCCTGCATCACGCTTGCACCCAAAGAGGTGCCACCTGACCGGTTTTGGGGATGCAGCAGAGGTGTCTGGGTTGCAATATACGTCATGGACACATTCACTTCAATAACTTGCCATGACCTTGGTCTCCAAATATCCACGTCAAACACCCCCATCCCCATCGCCTGGCTGCCGTGGTACTTTGATCTTGACATATTACCCATTTATGGGCTTTTTTAGGGTCAGAAATCCACATCCACCTTCAGTACGGAGTAACCAGGCAGAGGGGTTTTTTTAACTTATTTTGCATGTGGCATCTTTTTTTTAAAAAAAAAAACAACACCCCAAAACTTTGTCAGAAAGTGTTAGTTTTGTCACAAGTGAAACCATTTGCAGGAAAGGGCTTTCAAACGAGCTTCCTGTTTCAAAAAGAAAATTTAAAAAAAAAAAAAAAGCTTTTAGAATGTCCTGAAATTGTCAAAAACATCCTGTTTTGACATTCAAATAAAATTTGTCTTTTGCTCGGCAGTGAGTTTGTTAAAAAATAGTGATTTTCTGAAAGAGTGGGGGAAAAAAACCCCACCACCCCACCCCAAACCAAAGTATGTTTCAAAGATCTGGGTGAGTCCAATTCAAAGCTTGGGTTTTTTGATTTATGGGTGTTGAAGTGGAGTCTACTTGCTTTAGGAAACAACAAGGTGTTTGGTGTCTCAATATACAGAAAAAAACCCCGCGGCTGGGTCACGTGTGTGGTTGACTCATCTGATACTGCTGGGATCCAGGTTTATGGAGGAAAAATCCAATGTTAACAGCATCTCTTACCCGCAGGTCCCGGTTAGCAATGGGATAGTGTTTTCTCTGTGGAAATACACATAATTCTGCTTTTTAGGAAATAGAAGAGAGTTGGGAAGAGCAGGTTTTAGTAGTTTGAATATGGGTTTGCTGTACCAAATGCTGTCAGTGCTTTTACTCCTGGAAGCTGCCTGTCACCCCAAAAGCATCTCTGGGATGTTCAAGACCAAGCGTGCTTTCAGATTGGTGTGAATCTGCCAAGTTTTTACACCCACCTTAAATCTGGGTGCTCACAACACCCGTTCTGGAGCCTGGATGTCAGAGATGTGGTCCCAAGGCTGACGAGTCCAAGGCGTTTGTAGCCGTCCGTGAGATTGGGACCAAACCACAGTAGTGAAAGCATCAGCAAGCAGCCAAGCAAAGTTCAGGTCAGGTCAAAGCAAAAAGAATTGGTGTTACGTGCCAAATTAATTTATTTTCTGAAGTTAGCAAATGGTTCTTTTGACTACCAAGAGGAGTTTTTTGGTAAAGGACTAAAAGCTGCTGTGCTAGCTCCATTTTTAAAACCAAAATATGCTTAAAACATAAAGAAAAAAACCCCCAAACCCAACACCCAAACTTCCTTTTAGAAAATGACAAGAAGGAGAATGGCTTGTCTGGACTTTTTTTTGTGAAATTTGCTCAAAATTGTAAGTTCAATCTGAGCTGGCAAACAGTTTCATTCCTGCACCCCACCAGCCTCCTCAAAATCTGCCATTTTTTAGCAAATTTGGACACCTTATGAACACAGCAAACCTTAAGATGAGAGATTATTCCCTACAGCACTGCCCCTGCAAGGTTTTAAATGCCTTTATGGCACTTTGATATTTTTGGTGGTAAAATGGGATGCTAACAGTTAATGAATTTCATGATTTATAAGCCCTGACATATTAAATTCGTTAAGAAACAGTGGACAAAATGCAAATCTAGGACTAGGGAAGGAGAACACATTGCTAACCGGATTTCAGATGATGAATATCTAAGGTCACATGTGATGAAAAAGCAAAGCTATGAAAGGTGTCTGCAGTCACAAAACAAAGTCTATTAAGCCTACTTGTTCTGGATAGTATTGAACAAAGCTCGGAGGAGAAATTGGATAAAATAAATGCTTTTGATTTTCTAATGTGTTTTGAGCTAAGGCCAAGGGCTCAGATGGTTTTCCTAAGAATTACACTTGGTTGTTTGCAGGGAAATAGCTCTTTACACTAGAACAATCTCTGGAGCTAGTGAAATGTGTCCCAGCTGTGAGCTGTTGAATTCAGATGTCACTTTGGTCTTAGCAAAGCCTTCCTCCTTCGCAGATGCAAATGGGTTTAGTCTTCAGAGTGCTTGATATTAAGCAATAGCCCTAAAAAGCGTGGGTTAGGTTCTGCGTAAAGCCATAAGTCCTCTCTGGCTTAGAGATGTTGCTATAACTTGTTGGGGCTGTGCAACCTGGGAGCATCTACCTGTGGTGTAAGAGCAACAAGAGGGGACTGGGAGGATGCTGTGAAGCAACCCTGCAGCAGAAATGCAAAGCTGCTGTCAGAAAATGGGGCAAAATCAGCTGGTTTTGGGTGTCCTGGGGACAGGAGCACAAGCATCTATGTCCTTTAGGGGTGCCAGCTTTGATGCGGTGGGCTCAGCAATATTGCACCCCCCTGGGCAACCACAAGTCTCATCTCTTCCACATTCTCCTTTTGAAGCTTTGTTCTTCCCTCTCACTCCTTCTATATTTATTTTTTTTCCCCCTTCTCTCGGGCCAAACCTTTTTGCCAACATGTTTCCTGCTTGCAAATGAGAGCAAAAGGGAGGTTTGGTGGAGAGAAGCGATCATATGGACATTTCTGGGCCTCTGATAAAGGGATGGGGGGTGCTGGCAGCTCTGTCAAACCGCGGCTGATGGTTTTGTGATGTGGGCTGTGTAATGTCCCATCTGGGAGAGAGCCGAGTCCAAACTCACCCACTCACATATTTTCCAGAGATGTGTTACTGCACATATGTTCAGAGGACAGGAGAAACCTGTTAAAGAGATAACCTCGCCGCATCCCAACACCATCCTCCTCCGAGGTCTGCTCCGCTTGCAGCATCCTTATGCCGCTCTCAGCCCTATGGCCAGGGAGACGGACAACTCTTGCCAAAAAAGAGAAGGGAAAGTTCTCACCGGCGTCTGGCCCACATTAACACTGCGTCAAAGCCCTGAAGCTGCTCAAGATCATCCGTGTAGGGAGAGCGATGGGGTGAGACGAGGGGTCTACACAGGGTGCAGCAAGCGGGTCCCTGCGGCAGGTTGTTATGGGGGTGGCAATGCCATCCAGTAGCTGTTTGCATGCTGGTTCTTGGCACTGAGGGAGGCATCCTGCCCTCTTATACAACATTTGCAGGTTTTATACCCATATCCTTGAGAAAATGACATATGGGAAAGAAGAAAGTCTGTAAGGTAGTGAAGGGCTTACAGCAATGCACCACCTCTGTTTTGCATGGGGGAAATGGTCTGTCAATGGGCTCAGCCCAATGTGATGAGGCTGAATAACAAACGGATTAGTAATTATCTCTCAGAACAGCATCCCTCAGGTCAGGACTAAAACCTCCTTGCCACGAATGCTATCCAAGCAAAGCAAGAAACAACATGTATTCCCCCAAAGCCTTGGAAAACCCCTCCATTTTTTATAGATCCTCAGGTGGGATTGATAAACCCCAATTTCCAGCAACCTTTTTTCCCTGCATCTCTCCAATATGGTGATGTAGCAACTACCCCAGAGCATGAAAACGGCCCAAAAATATTTAAGGGATGTAAACAAGAGGAGGGAAAGCATTGGGGTGTTGCTGAGAGCAAGCTCTATTGATTATACAGGGGATTGGAGGAGCCCCATGGAGGCAATGCATACTGCAGGGCCGACATCTCAGATTATTGTGCCAAAGAGCTGCCATGGATATTTTCCTCCTTGCACATGGATATTTTGCCATGGATATTTTCCTCCTTGCACGTGAAGACCTTAATGTGTGTGGGTTTGCATGCTCTAATGCAACCCCTTGATGACCCAGATGGTCTCTTCTGTCAGACATTTTACAAGCTTTACAAGTTTAGGAGCTTTAGGGGTTTTAGGTTCGGAGCTAAAGTTTTCAGTAGACCCAATACTTTGTTTTTAGAAAAGCTGAGTGTCCACCGAGGCAGGAAAGATGCAGTGGATCACAGCTGGTGCTTTATCCTGGTTCCATCCCAGGCTATGGGTACTTGAGGTGGTGGCACCTGCGTTGGTCCTGTCCAAGAGGTGTCACCCAGCGTGTCCTTGATGCAGTACATGGGAATGGCCTGGAAATGGCCCTTGCATGGCCTGTGCTGGATAGTCCAGATGGAGCTGGGAAACAAGGGCTTGGCAAGCGATTTTATCACCTCCACTCATCTCAGGGGCCGGCTGCCAGACTGCTCAAAGGTCAGGGAATTAGAGATGGATGTTTGAGGAGTATCATTTGCATCTCTCACTCTTTATTATGGAAAAATGTTCTTGTTCATCCATTTCATTTTACACCAGGGTATAGCCTGGCTAGCCTGAAGTTGGCAGTGACCTCTTCTTGAAGCGCCAAGACTCTTTTGCACACATGCAATAAAATAAATCACTTGAGCTATAAGCATTGTAACTTATTCTCTCTCCCACCTCGGCACCAGGACACCGGAGCCAAAAAGCCATCGCGGCAGGGTGCTCAACCTGCAAGCCACTGGCCAGGTGTGGTTTTTGTGCCTCTAAGGCTAGTGATTTTATAGCCTCTTTGCTACAAACCATTAGAAGTCCCCCTGTGCTCTTTCCTTGCTCTTAATTGACATTAAATCATCCTGAGCTGATCTTTGCAAACAGAGGATCTATGCAAGGCACAGGTAACATAAAAAGCAGGAGGTTGCTTAGGCAAGAGGCTTGTATAACACAGTTAGGACTAAGCTCCAAGCCACCAGCTTTAGGGATATATTTGCACTTCAGGCCAAGCTTAAAGAGGATAATATCATGCACATACCAAATCCTGGCTGCTCCCTCCCACAATGAGCATCCATCAGGGAGTCCTTCTGAAGTACTTGATCAAAATTTGCCCATGGGAATCCAAACAGGAGCCTTTGCTGGGTTAAAAAAGGCAGGGCTTGTCAATGGGGATGAGTGGAGAGATTTTCCAAGTGACCCTGGTGCTAGGTGATACTCCCTCCAGCCCAGGACACTCAGGCTGGTCAGAGCAGAGGCACATAGCCAGCACAGCCGGTCCCTTTCCAAAGTTAGTTTGGATCCCGTAGGTGTATGTGCTCACATTTATTACGCACTGGGTTGGAAAGCATCAGCAGCTGTGGTTTTGCTGTTTGCTTCCTCTGCTGTTGGGCTGAGAGCTCCCACCTTGCAGCCTGTCCAGCTATCCTGGCAGTGATGCTCGAGGCTGCTCAGGGAAGGACCGGGGCTCCACAAACCCCAGCTCAGTGAGTTAAACTGTGCTGATGACCAGTGACAGATCATATCTATCCTCAAGAGATGTTGTTAATGACTGTAATTGATGAGCAGAGGAGCAAATTCCTCATAGGCACTGCCAATGCAGCCAGGACCCACGAGGGCTCACTGGCACTTGGTCGCCCTGGCATTATGTGGCTGCTATAGAAAATAACACCTCGTTTTCCTAAAATGATTCTTTTTGATCATGACAGCTTCAAGGGTACAATAATACAGCACAGGAGGTGATGTGCTGGGTTACTGAGTCCCATCTCTGCTATTGCGGGCAAACCCAATACATAATAAATTTATCCTGGTCCGCACAGCCAGTACTTAAAGCTCCTGATTTCCCCTGTCAGGGCCAGATACTTACCTATTTTTCCACAATAGCACATTTGAGCTGCTGTGGGAATAGCTTTCCCTTCACATACCATTCATAAGCTCCCTGGCCCACCCCTACATTAACCCAGTTCATCAGGGGCTTAGCACCACCCCATCCACCTTTGCATTAGCATCCAAAAGGCCCGCATCTCAAATAACTCCTTGGCTGGCTTTGGAAATCCATCAATCCTTACTTTTTGGAGCACCGTTCCAAACATCCAGCCTCAGATATTTCCGGCTTGCTGAAAGAGGAGCAAGAGCACCCATTAATAAAATGGTTTAAATGCTTTTTCAACAGCATCAATACGAGTTAGCAGAACATTTTCACATCTTGTGCTGCAGAGAGCAGGGACTTTCTGCAGAGGCAGGCAGTGTCCTCGGATGAGCAGATGTTCTGGGGCTCTCTGCTATGCTAATAGTGCATGAAAGCAGCTTATTAGCATGCAGTGGGTAACTGCAAATCTGGGATTTGTTCACTTAGCCGCCTCTTAATACATAGATATCTGGTTTGTGAGTCTGCATTAGGCATTCTTTGCATGCGTCTTGAATGTGTGCAGAAATGTGCTCGTGCAGGCTTTGATGTCTGCAATATTTAACATCATCTGTTTTCCGATCAGCTTGTCTTCTGAGCTCAGGATTTCATTTGGGGATACTTCTGCCTACATTTCTTCTGACTTTGTGCAACATCTGGGGAGTTTAACACATGCTCAGGAGGGCAGCACGCTATTAATTGGACATTAAGTGGTGGGCCATGTCTGAGGCCATTGCACATTGTATTAATTACCGAGTGGCTAATAACAACCTTCTGCCCCCGGTATTTATAGAATAATAAAATCTGTCCATGACACTGCCCTCACATCTGGTGAAACTGGCAAACACATTTTAATTTACCTCCCTTTCTCGAGCGTGCTAATAGCTTTCAGATTTCCAGGGGGACAACTGGAGATATGAGAGTCCCACGGACACATTGCTAATGGCTCCAGAGTGAAGGGTGAGCTGAGATTTACACTTCAAACAGGACCGAGCCCCTCTGTTCCTCCCCTTGCCCAATGTGGTATCGTGGCTCTGGGATAAAAAGCTGGGATTTTGGTGTGCTTCACTGAACGAACTGTTGTTGTTTCCCAAAATAAAAGCATCCCTGCAACCAGGGATGCTGAGCACCATCTCTGCAGGTGCAGGGAATGGGTGGCCTGGATCTATATAAGGCCCAATATCACCCTTTTCATCTGTAAGGAAAGGCTGGGAGGAGAAATGCTTTCAGGAAGGGCTAAAAGAGGATGCAATGCTATTTAGGAGAGAGCTTATTGCTTTAGAAAAAGCTGTACCAGGCTCTACGTTGGCAGGGACTTCTGCTCTAACCTGTGAAAGCTGAGAAGCAGATTTAGGGCTGGCTGCAGGTAAATGCAAGGCTGGTGTTGCTCTGTGATCTCCAGAGCATGGGCTGAAGGATGCTGCCCTGCAAGAGTAGGGGAGCAGGGTCAGGACAGGCTACTGAGCTTGGGCATCTTGTCTGCTCCAAAAGAGAGACTGGAGAAGGACCTGTAGGGGTGAAACTCAATCTAACCACTCCTGTTCTTGAAATTAGTTGTTGCAGATGCAGGTGGGTCTCCTAGAGTGTATTCCTGGTTTGAGCAATTTTGAAACCTCACCTTAAAGCTACTGCTGAGGCACTTCTACACCCAGCATGATGCTTTGCTCCTGTTTTGGTTTTTAAAGGGTCTTAGCAAGTCCCAGAGAAGTGGGCATCTCTGTGCTAGAGACAGGCTGGGATGCTTAGGTGGAGTCTCTAATCTAAATTGGTACGGACAACTTATAAGAAGGTAGACACAGGGAATACAATTTTATCAGGTCAAATATTACAGACTGCCTTGACCAATTTCGTCTTGAGGTTAATGTTATCCTGCAGAAACCCCAGGGAGATGAATGCCCATGAGGCAGCGCATCGTTGGCTGCAGTTTTGTGTTACAGTTGCATTCCTCCAGAGGAAGGAACTGCTGGTGTCCAGGCCCAGGCTCCCCAATAACCTGAAAGCAATGGGGTTGGAGGATGGTGGTGCAATTACACGATATGTGCCTATACCCCTGCAAGGACTTGGTTGGCCGAAGGGATGCTCTTCTCTAAGGTTTTTGGGGAAAATCTACCATGTGATTTGGTTTTGTACGGACAGCGGGGAATAGGTTAAGGATGGGACATTCATAAACTCACAGCGAAATTCCTCATTTCCCAGGAGATTGCTAATAATGTCTGATCTGTCCAAACTGCTCCATGCACATAGCTGGGAGGATGCATCCCGCCGTCTTTCCCCCTCTCCTCCCTCAAACAACCGCTGTTCTCCGAGATAGAGCCCTGGTTTGTCTCCGTTACAGCCCCGCACGAGCCTCACTTGCCTGGAGGAAGTTAGATCACCCTCCAGGAATTGCTCGGCAAATGCGAGGAGCTGAAGGTATGTGCTGCTCATAATCGTCTTTGGCAGTGGGCCAGGGTCATGTCCCCCCTCCTTCCACGCTATCAAAGACTCTCTGTCTTATCGCTGGTCGGTCGGGCATGATGTCATTCAGGCACCAAAGAAGGAGTCACGGGAAAATCAAGCGTTTCTATAATCCCCTCATCTCCTGGTTGAAATTTGGTGGTTCCTAGCAAAAGGCTTCCCATGGCCTTCGTAGGATCTTCTAATTGGAGAAGCGGCCAGAAATAGCCTCCCTGTTGCTGCTTGTAGAATCATAGAATTGTTCAGGTTGGAAAAGACCTTTAAGATCATCGAGTACAACTGTTTGCCTAACACCGCCAAGTCCACCACTAAACCATGTCCTTAAGCACCACATCTACACGTCTTTTAAATACCTCCAGGGATGGTGACTCAACCACTTCCCTCGTCAGCCTGTTCCAGTGCTTGACAACCCTTTTGGTGAAGAATTCTTTCCTAATATCCAATCTAAACCTCCCCTGGCACAACTTGAGGCCATTTCCTCTTGTCCTATCACTTGTTACTTGGGAGAAGAGACCAACACCCATCTCGGTACAACCTCCTTTCAGGTAGTTGTAGACAGCAATAAGACCTCCCCTCAGCCTCCTTTTTCCAGACTAAACAACCCCAGCTCCCTCAGCCACTCTTCATCAGACTTGTGCTCCAGACCCTTCACCAGCTTTGTTGCCCTTCTTTTGATGCACTCCAGCACTTCGATATCTTGTAAGCATGAAGGTCACTGAGATGGGGTAAGATGCTGCACAAGGGAAGGGAAACATCTTCCAATGAGAGCCTGCAGCCCTAGGTTTCCCTGGGATGGTGTATGCTGTGGTCAGTCTTGGGTTTTGCTTGAAGCCTTGAGTGATCACCTGGGGGAAGTGGTGAAAAGCTTTACATTGCAAAGGAAAGTGTCCAAATTAAGTAAAAAAGCCTTCTTAAAATGTAGCACAGTCCATCCAATGGTGGCAGAAGACTGCATGATGACTCCCTTCCCTTGTGCCTTGGCCTGATGAGAACTTTATTTTGGCTTGCAGGAAGCTCAGGAGCTTGAAGCCCACCAAGGAAGACCATGGTACTGTAGAAGGTGGCCAACTTCTTGACCACTGCAGTGATGGCTTATTTTGGGGAAAGTAAAACATCTTCTGTCCACTTCCGAGCATCTCCCACATTCTTGCTCCATACTCTGGCGAGCAGCAGGATAAGGTTCTCATGGGGCATTGGGGAGCACTTTACACCAACATTGGTCCTTTGAGGCTTCCTGTCTAAAACTCCCTTTCATCCCTGATGCCTTTCCCCACACACACACTTGTCACCACTTCTTCCCCCAGCTCTGCAGACATCTGCTTTACCCGTGTCCTCTAGAAATGCTGAGGGGAGGGCGAGCTCATTGGGAGAAATGTCATAGTTCTTGCTGTCTTTAAACAATAACTTCTGAAAACATCTGAAACAGACATAATTCTCCTTTTCAAGAGCCCTATCTGAGCAGCTCCCCAAATGCTTGGCTCTGGCTTCAAAGTTGGCGTTTAGCTATAAATAAATAGCATTTCATTAAAAAAAAGAAAAAAAAAAAAAGGAGAGAAATTAGCCAAAAAACTTACACAAGCAGAAGCTTAACCAATGCCAGATAATGGGGCAATATGGATTTTTATTTTTATCCACATGGGTCCATGTGCTCTTTATCTCCCACTGTAATTTATCCTTATAAATTAGGTTCATGATATTAAAATAACATTATAGCCTTTACCTACCACAGAGAAAGGCAGTGGAGTTTCATCAAATGCTTTGAGATCCTTAGATGAAAGGGACAACAACCTTGACCAAATAGCCTATTGCTAATAGTTAAATACATGCAAGCACAGTGATGAGTAGGGAGAACATATTTAAAGATAAACCTTAACTGGTCTTTAACTGGCAGATTTGTACCCATTATGCTGATGCTGGGTAAAGAGAGTCTACAGTTAGTGCTAACGTCTGTCCTGAAGCTGAGTTTTAGCATCCCTTCCAGAATAGCTACGTGGTCAATCTTAGCATCTGATGGTGTGGTCTCTTTTTTCTCCCTGTGCCTTACCACTGTGGCAACTTTGCCCAGAAATGAGTCTGGAAACTTATTCCCACCCCAACAGCTCACAAGGGTTGTACAAGCTGTGCAAACCTTTCTCCACCTTCTTTTGTGTCACTTCCTATCTTGTATTGTTTAGATGATGCCCATCCAGGATTTTAAATCACTATGGTGTTATGGAAAAAGTTATCTTAAGCTACCCACCATCCCTAAATGATCGTCTGAACTCCATGGTTTGGAATCGTCCTTCCCACCTGTCTGAGGTAACCTTCTTGCCCAAGTTGGTCTGGTTGGCCAGCGGGCTCTTCAGGGCTTTTAAGCAAACATCTCTTGGAGTTGGGCCAGGATACACAGAAGCCAATGGTGTTGGGTCAGAAAAAAATCACAGAGGTTGCAAAGCCAAACCCTCAGAGCTACAAATGGCCACTGAGCCTGACCCTGCCACTTTAATTTCCCTTTCCCTAGGCTTTTGTGGGAGTTTGGGGCTGTGTTTCCCTCCTGATCAAGGGGTTTCTTGACTCACTGTCTGCTTTTGGTTTATCCGCACCATTTGGTTTTTCTGCTCCATACACAAGCTGAATTTGCTGCTGCTTTCTCCAAACCTAAATTTCCTCTAGCATTCCCCAAGATCTTTGATGCAGAGGAGTACTTGTTTCCAACTACTTGCAACACAGACACATTAGTTTGGGATTTTTCCTTTCTCAATCATCTTTCTGATGTCTTTGTCTGAGATGCATCTTTGACACTTTTACCCATCAATGGTGAGAATTCAGACTGAAATATAAAATAGATGTTTCATTGATGGATTTACACTGCTTGACCCTTCTGATTTCAATAGGGGAGCTGCACACCTTTTGCGAGAAATCCCCGAACACTCTTGTGGCAGTTGTGTTTTTCCATGACAATGCACAACCCAAGGAGGCAGGAGAATCCACGCTTTGCCCTTTCCATCTGGAGACAGCTGGCGTATAGCTGCACAGTGCCATGTGTTTCCAGCTAAACCTCTGATCTCTTCCAAACCTGGAGAAGTCCTGGGGGTTTTAACCCTGTCCAGATGCGCGCGCTAGACACACCCACCACTTTCTCCCATGTTCGCTCCCAAGGAAAGATATAAGTAGTTCTTAACTGCAAGCACAGCTTGGGTTATTGATATCCAAACCACAGAGATGTGAGTGATGTTCTCTAGAAGATGGGCTCTTTGCAAACCTGCCCATCAGCTTTACATGCACTTGCTGTCTAAAATAGGTGCCCTCTTTACCTTTCTTCCTCTTATTCCCCAAAATTTAGTGTGTTGTGGTATCGGAACAACTAAGTATGGACTCTGTGGTGTGGCGCTCAAAGTAGCATCAAATGGTGTTTGAAAGAAAAGCCCCAGAGGAAGAGCATCGCTAGACAGTGGGGATTTCCAGTGACTCATATCTAGTACCAGAAATGCTTTAAGATGTTGAGGAAAAGTGAGATAAAGTGTGCTGGGCTGGTTTTTACCTGCAGCCACCTGCTTATCAGACATGCCTAGGGTAGATTTTTGGTTTTTCTCTGTAAAAAAGTGCTTTTTCTTCAAGTGCACTGCAGACGTGGCTGTGAAACCCCCGGGAGCCATGTAACATGCCTGGCCAAAAGTGAGTCTTGATGTCAAAGGTTTGCTCAGAGCTTTGCCCCTCTGCAAGCCTCTGCCTCCCAAAGGAGAAACAAAAAATCGGTCAAGATGGGCAAAGAAATAATCTGCGCTCCCTCCTCTGCACAGCAAGCATTCTTCATCTCCGCTTAAACCCTCCCGAGCATTGCATTCAGCAAAGTAATAATGTTTTCTTTACCAGAAAAATACAGTTCCCTCAATTTAATTTAATTTAATTAGAGCTGCCTTTGACCGTGGCCTTCAGACCTGGAAGACGAGTGCCACATGCTGCGTGTCGCTCCTAACCCCAGCAGCTCCCCTGCCTCCTTGGGGACTCTGTGCAGGACAGACGCGAGATTAGTGCCTGAGAATGCCTCGTCCAGCCTGAGCGCACGGAGATAAGAGATAAAAATATGCCTGCCTTGGGTATGTGCCTGCTTTCCTCTGCCGCCTGAACTAATAATCTGATTGTTGCTGGACAGCAGTCTGTCAGCGCCACCTCTTGGTCCATGGCCTGCTAGCTGTCCTCATCCCACCACTGTGGGCATCTCCGTCCCATCACCACGGGCATCCCAATCCCACTGCTGCAGGCATCCCTATCCCACTGCTGGGAGCATCCCGTCACCACACAGATGCTTCCCACCTCCCTCCTCAGTGTGGTTTCCCTGGAGGGTTCAGGCTCGGGGTATGATAATATACCTGAGGTCTGCAAAGCATTAAAGCGAGGATATTGTCAGATATATGAGCTCATCGGGGAAGCAGGCCAGACACATTTGTTACCAGGAGAGAAACTACTTCTTGCCCTGACCCACTTCTAACTTGCTTTGTCTTTATTGTTATCTATCAGCACCTTCCTTACTCATTTGGAATAGTTGCTTAATTCCTGTCCTTGACCACCTTCTCCCCTGTATCCTCAGCAGCCGCTGTAGGACCTGGCATGTCAGGGAGAAAGGGAAATTTTTCTCAAAAGAGTCTGTTCTCTCTTGATTTCACAAGATCAAGAAATAACAGTTATTTCCAGGCAAATTAGTTCTCCTTGTCATCGGTGGAGATTTTAGCCAAAGCTGAAGATCTCTGTTTTTTCTTGTTGCTTTGAAGGAAAATACCCTTTGAAAATCGAGGCCAGGGCTCGGTGCAGTGAGGCTCTTTGCCTGACATTGTTGGTGCAAAGCTATTTTCCTGGAAGGACTGAGCAAAGTTGCTTTGGTGCAGAGACCTCAAAAGACATTTGATCTCTTGCTGACATCTAATCCACGAGCTTGTGAAGCTTCTCCTCCCCACTGGGGTGTTGTTCCCAGTGGATGCTCTGTTGACTCCGCATAGACTTTGGGAGAGGAAGAAAAGTTTTGGATTCCCAAAAATGTTTGAAAAGCAAAGGAGGTGCTTGCGGCTTTTGCACTGCAGCGATGCCCAGAGGTGGGAGAAGGATGCAAACTCCTTTGAGTGACAGATTTTCATGCCTGTGCAGCTGTGGAGAAAAATAACAAGAAAGCAAAAGCATGGAAAAAAAAACTCGTCGAGCTGTGCTGAAATGCAGAAACTTCTCAATTTATCCCCAAATGTATTATCTCCTTGAGCACAGTAAGAAACCTCCCCAGGTCTGTGGGCCATAACTGATGGAAGGAAGTACCATTTTCATCCATGAAATCAAGGAAATGCAGCCAGACAACAGCAGACATCAGCAAGGACTCAGGGATGTAAAAATATTACAAAGATGCTTACGGGAATGGATTAATTGCTCAGGTTTTAAGTCACCCCTGTCTTTTTGGAGATTTAATTTCATCCTTACCCTTTTTTCTTCCTTCATTCCTGTCTTCTGCATTTTTCTTTTCTAATCTTATCGGGGACTGAGCACAGAAAAGGGAGCAAATGGGCAAGGGCAAAAAGCCAGTGGGGGTGCAGAGGTTAATTTTCTAATGAATTTGGCTAATGGGAAAGACACCTTGGAGAAGATCGGTCGATGGCAATTTACAGGCAATTTCAAAAGCCAATTAATGCATTTTCTAACTCTTTCACCCGTGACTCTTTTAAATGCTTTTCCAAACTCTGCTTGCTCAAGTTAGGCTTTCGTGGCAGGAAAACAGACTCAAACCAGAGAGTGCCCCAGGAAAGTGAGGCCGTGCCCACAGATGCGACATGCCTGTTGGCATCCTTTCTTCCAGAAACTCATCCCCCACTTGAAGCCTTGCCAAAATAACCAAATAAATAAAATTTGAAGAAAAAAGCAATAAAGAACAAAGGGGTGCTTCATAACCATCTCCTCCCCTCCTTGGTGGGACCCCAAGGATTGGATTATCCCATTTCAGCAGAACTGAAGGTGTCAGCATGTCCTGGAGGATGCACAAGGAGGGGAAGAAGAAGTCAGCTGGCTCGTGGCTCTTCAACTTCTCTAAGCTGTCACTAAATCAGCTTTCAACCAGACTTGGGGACCTCACAGAACATGTGGAGGGATGTGGTGAAAAGGCTTGCCCTGCCCATTTGGGATTAGCAGCTGAACCTTCAGCGGTTTCACCTCCGCAGGGGAGGTTATGACTCCACCAGCTTGTGCAAAGCTTCAGCTGCTTCATGTCCTTCTTATAAAAGCTACCAAACTCTCAAAAATGGGACTCTGATGATTCAGATCCCCAAAATACCTGCTGAGTTGGGTTTTTGAGGACTTACGCT
The DNA here is from genome assembly GCF_028858705.1 of Grus americana. Taxonomy (NCBI): domain Eukaryota; kingdom Metazoa; phylum Chordata; class Aves; order Gruiformes; family Gruidae; genus Grus; species Grus americana. Next base: position 7,191,853 of record NC_072875.1, read on the forward strand.
TTAGTTTTTGGGTTAGGAGGGCTGGAAAATGAGCCATAAAACACACCCACATGTGTGCACACCATGAATTCATTAAGTGATATATAAATATATCTCGCATCTGTGTGTGCATCTCCTGTTTCCTGGGGTTATAACTGCACCTGAAGAGAGATGCTACTTACCACCATCCTCAAAAATAGACCACTTCTTCGTACTCCTGAGAAAATGAGAAGGAAAAGGGCTTCGAGATGCACAGATGGATGCCGGAGCCATCTGTCTGCAGCTGTGATGGTGCATCCAAACAACTGTGGTGATCAAAGATGCCTCCTGGGATCCTAAATGGGTCCACTGGTGCTGAAAATCCACCTCTGCAGGCAAATTCCTGCCTGTCCTGCCTTGCTCCCCTGAGCAACCTTCCACAACTCCTTGAACATCGCTGTGGGCTGTGCTAAAGCCCTGTCTCTCTGGTCTCCAGGTGACTTATAGATTTCAAAGAGAGGTTATGGCTTTACGTGACCATCTATGCATCCAGTTTAACGTGCATTTGACCTCAGGATAGGAATCAGCATGCTCTGCAATAGAAAGAATAAGAGTTTTCCTGGGATTTTAACTATTTTAAAAAAACAAACAACAAACTTGCCAAAATGATTCTCTTGCAGATAGTGAACTCCTGTGCAAAGCACGTGTTTGGTGCTAAAGTATTTTTGGCAAATCAGGGTGGATTTGAAAGCCAGTGCACTGTTTCATTCTTTCCTCTTGGTAAGAGGAACAAGTCCAAACCCAAGCAATTGAGCAGCTGCCTTTAGTAGTTATTACAGTTAATGTTTTTGACAGGGCAAAGCCATCTGGGTTAAAGAATACAAGGAACCTGCAGACAGAAACGAAGGAAAAAGGTTCGAAGTATAATCCTGAGCTTGTATAAAGCAATACCTGAGGTTGGTGGTGAGATCCTGCAGGGCTGAAATGCTCTAAGCCAGCTCTCAGGAGACATTAAACATTAAAAACATAAGATGATCAACAAGGTGCGGAAGGCTGGGGAGCGGAGGGAGCATCCCAGGAGGAATAAAGGTTAAAAGCAAAAAGGGAGGGTTCATTTCAGGATGTTCATAAAGCAATGCATTATATTCTGCATTCCTAAACCTGCAGAATTTTGCAAGCTAGGACCTGGGAATATCATGCTTTTTGATGATTTTGTATTATTTTGTTCTGGAGCTCTAGGCTTGAGCCCAGGACCTGTCTCTGGACGGCAGCGCGTGGTTCACTGAGCTGAGATATGGAGCCTTCTGCTTTCTTGTCATCTCAGTGTAGTTCATAACTGGAGGAACCCCTTGAATATAGACTAGCAAAAAATTCTAATTAATTTGAAGATAAATGAATGAGTTGTTTTGAACCAACTGGAGACACAGTCCCTTGTGTTACAAAGTCAGCACTTTTAAGCTTCTACTTCAGGCTATTTTTAATTTGCAATGGCACATATCATTGCTTTTATTTTTTTCCAGTCACAAAGACAATGTGTATGGATGGAGTCAGGTTCAAAAAGTGAGCAAAGAGATTGTGGAAGGGAAAAAAAAAAAAAAAAAAAAAACAAGAAGAGAGGAGGACCTCCAGGAACTGAACTCAGCACTGACCTGGAGCACGTAGCTAACCCTTTCTTCACTTAATTTAGATCAAGCGTAGGTGTATTCCGGGGGAATATTTGGATCCCTCATTATGAGTAATGATGTAATAGGAAGTGCAACCATAGTGAAAATGGATCAGGAAAGAATTAATTGACTAATCCGGCTGTTCGGAGCACAGACTTTAAGCTATTTCTGTTCCTTCTTGGGCTGGGGTGAAGCCAGGGTAACTCAATGGGCTGTGTGTGGGGCAGGGAGCAGATGGCCCCATTGCATCGTACGCACCCCCAGTGCCAAAGCCACCGGGCTGGGCTCATTCCCAGGTCATTCTTCCATGAAGCTTCAGTTCAGCCTCTAGTCCTCAGATCTTCCAGTGAGCACTGGTAGGAAAAAAAGTGAACTTCCTATAGAAAATCATGACTCTGTCCTCAAAAAGGGTGGAAAGCCCAAGCTTGAGATAATTTAGCAGCCACAAGTTGGGATACATCGGGGCGGGGGGGGTGTGTGGTGTGTCAGGGGACCCACGCAGGAATACATACTAGACAATCACTGCTCCTAAAGTGGTACTTTATTTGTTGGCTGCTCGACGCAACCGCTGACCTCAGAGCACAAATAATCCTGAAGCGCTCTGGAGGCTTTTTAGCATGTGCATCTTAATGCAATAAGCTTTGGCATCTAAAATGTTTTTGGGGTTTTTTTTTTCTCCTCTTGGCTTCTCCTTTGGGCTGGAAAACAACAGGCTCAGATCAGTCTTTGACCAAAGGGACGAAGACAACCCTCGCTTTAATGCGCAGAATTATATCATCAGAAGCCAGAGGTCACATCCTGCTGTCTTTTTAAAGATAACTCCAGCCCCCTCTCTATTTCCCTGTTCCCTTATAAACCTGGCTCGACCCATACCCCGTAGCAGCAAGACTACACAGCGCAACATCTTGGATTAGTTACGAGCTTTTCAGATGAGCTCCAACTCATATTTCATATCATCCCCCCCCCAGCCATAAGATTTGAGTTCGTCACATTTACTGGAGACTGAAGTACAAACATGTTTTATTCATTATCTGTCCTCTTCTCCGCAACAAGCACCTGCAAAACATTTCGGCTCTAGACCGGATCAACAAGGCTTCATTAGGCATGACACTTTCTCCCTGGCTTGGATGATGAAGCTACATTTTATCCCTGCCCTTCTAGGCTGTAAAATTGCCTGGAGATCATCACCTTGGAAGAAGGCAGACTCCCAAGACCTCACGAGTGAGGTGGGGAAAAAGGGATCGAGGTAATTATGCAGCCCAGATCGTTGCGAGCTGAGGGGCATGAAGTTATTTTAGCCTTGTAGCATCCAGAAGAAAGCATGACCCTGCTTTATCAACAGGGGAATGGAGGAGCACAGCTTTTATAGAGAGTTTGCAAGCTATTGGGAGCAGACAACCCCTGTTATTATCTTTATTTTAACCAGGAGCTGATATGGGAGCAGCAGTTCAAAGCTCCTTGCAGCCTGAGCCTTTCCTTCTTGCCGACTCCTCTCTCTTGGCCGATGAATATTTATTGAATGCAAAACAGAAAAGCTTCACCGGGAGAGGCAGAGAAGCTGTTTTCCCTGCAAAATTCAGCAGCTTGGGGTGAGCCTTGAAAATAAGGGAGAAACAAGTCCCTCCTCTGAACCAGGCAGAGTCGAGGTTTAGGTGCTGCTTGTCAAGCCTAAATAATTAAGAAAAGTATTTGTGAATGATCTCCAGTCCCACGATGCCTTGGGCAGAGCATGCTCCTTGGACCACGAGCATCACATCTCGACCTTTTGGCTATTTTTTTGCCCACCGATTAACTCGCCTAGACCCCACATCCATCCCTGCCAGCCTTCCCTGGCGACTGCATTGCTGCCAGCAAATCAGTTCCCAAATACTCCCAAGTCATGGAGTTTTATTCCTTTACATGGATCACATTTAACGCTACGTTGCTCTTTGCTTGCTGCCCTGCGCCTCTGCACCCCAGGAATCTTCGTTATGTTGCTTTCCTTTTAATTATCTTCATAAGCCTATAGTTTTTCTCTCCTTGCCTTCCCTCTTTCATTTCCAAACTCTTTAATCAGTTGTTTTCCTTCCATCTCTTCTTGAGTTTTCTGACATGTGCAATAAAAAAGCCAGTAAAATATTCATGAAGAAACACTGATCTAGGATCATTGAGATCCCACCGATGAGATGCCTATTGCTATGTAATTAAAAGATACCACCAATAAAGCAATATATGGTGACGAGCTAATGGCCTGCTGCTATTTGAGAGGGGCCAGGGAGATGCAAAATCTGATTTCCAAAGCTCCTTATATCTAACGTTACAAGAGTTACTGGTTAAAGTGATGAAGCAAAACAGCAGGCAAAGACATCCTCATGTCGCATCGGTTGGTGGCATATATTAATTCAGAAGTGAGCTTTGAAATATCAAAATTACACTTTTTTTTTGGGGGGGGGGTAGTAAAAGCATGAAATAATCCCAAGAACTCCTATACTTCACAGCCAAAAGTCTTTAGGTAGGGAAAGGAGCATAGCAGGGATGCGAGGGCCAGGCTGCACAGGTGACCAGCATCTGTAGCCTCCCCGTCTCAAGGGCTTCCACAGCTGTTTTTCTGAAGGACCATTTCTTTCTCCATTTTTCGGCCCTCTGTCTGGTGATTTTTTCAAGTGGTTCCTGATCCTTGCAATGGTGAAAGTGTGGATCAAAGGGGAGAAAACTGTTGAATAATCCCTTTGAAAAATGCCGCAAGATTTGTCACATCAATTATTCAGTATCCGGGTGCAACCGGCTCAGGATGGAAGATGCTGCCAACGCAAAATACCTTTTTCTGTGCAGCTTCAGAGCAGGAAAGGGTCATTCCAGGGGAAAAACACCAACACTTTGGCAGTGATCAAAAGTGCCTTTATGTTTTTCCTAAGGTTGCCAGGAAAAATCACTGGTCAGATCCTGGCTGAGGAAAGGAGGGCAGAGATTTATCCATGCGCCGGCAGAGAGGGAGGATGTGCCATCCCTACTTGGGATTGGGTAGCCAAAAGCTATTCCCCTCCATTTTGGGCAAGCATCATCCTAATTTCCAATTATAATGGGCAGAGAAGGACCACGGGAGGAGCTGGACCCCTCCCTTGAGCCGGTGTAATATAGGGTGCATTTTGCTGGAAATAGGTGAATTTTCAAGCTGGAGAGGAGGGGAATTGCCTTTCATCCTTTCGCCTGCCTTCCTCATTACTAACCTGTCTGCGCACAACCGGCTTTTTCATTGTGCGGTTCCAAATGGTGTTTTGCCAGGTTAAATATCAGCCCTGCAGCCAGACCTCTGATTAGATGTGTCCCTAGGGGCATCGCTGAATTTTGCTTTTAACCCCTCGTTACTCCCTGCCCTTCCCTCCGCATCCCCTCCCTACCCTTTCCTGTTATTGTCCTGCCTGCCTCTGATAAGATTAAATACGTGCCCTTCAAAAAAAAAGCCCTTTCCCCCCACCCCCATACCTTATTGTTCTTCAAAGAGATGGGGAAGACAAGATCCCGCTCCTAACTCCCGCTAAGAAAAGTCCATGATCTATGAGGCTGAATAAATAACCCCGAGTCCCTGTGGTGCGTGAGAGCAGCGTTCACCTCCGTAATTGAAACATGTTAAGGGAGAGACCTTGCGTTTTGCTTTTCTAATTCAATGACAGGGTTGTGAGGGACCTTTTTTTTTCCTTTCTATTTTTTTCTTTCTCTCTCTTTCTTTCTATTCTCTTTCTATTTTTTTCCCCTTCTATTTTTTTTTTGTTCCCCTTCTATATTTTTTCCCCTATGAAAAGTGAACCGACACTCGGCAGGCCGCCTGTGAACTGTTTGCCCTGCAAAGCCCTTTGATTCTCACGATGCTGAAGGTTTATGATGACTCGGGGTGGGGTGGGGGCGGTTTTATATGCGTTACGCTTTTTGCTCAAAGCTGTATCTGGAAAACACATACCTACAGCAAAATTATGGAGATGCTTTGCATTTTCACTAAAGCATCCTTGACAGGGCTGGCTGGCAGAGGGGGGGAGAGGAAAAAAAACCCTCAAATGAGCCCCAGGTGACCCAAAGGGATGAGAAGTCGCTTTGGTTTAATGTAAGGTTGATGATGAAACACGGAGTTATTTGCCAGGGAAAGGGACCGCTTGGGTGGAGGTATGAGTTTATAGGGCTGTTTCCTCCAGGCTTCGGTTGAGATGATGGCATGGCTGTGCCAACTAAAGTAAGCACATTTACATAGAGATAGATATTTAAAAAACCAAGGTTTTCACCCTAAAAAGAGGAGATAGGTGCAGGTTGGGGTCTGGCAAATGTAATTTTGCCCGTTCTGTGGTGGGAAAGCCCAGAGCACGGCGAGCTCCTCACCTTGGGTCAGCGCCAGATCTCGTGCATCCTGCTGCAATCCTGGGAGCATCCCCCAAATGTAATACTGGCACATCGCAGGATCCCCAATATCTATTTTATGGGCATTTCTTCTCTTTCTGATACCCTCCGTGCAGGCAGGGAGTGGTGCTGGAAACTTTTCGGCCGTTCCTGTTCCCAAAGCCCGGAGTCGGGGTGTGGAGCGGAAAAAAATCCCGATGCCAAGGGTTTGGCGTGCCAAGGGCCGGATCTGCCCCCGGTGTCAACTGGCAACGTCACCGTCAGAAGGGCCTGGAGGAAAGGGGTCTGTTTGCCATTCGCCCCCCAAATCACTCCCCCAAAATGCCTCATATCCCCATGGATGGTGATGGGAGCCGTTTCCTCCTTTGCTTGGACAAGGACAAGTTAAATTAGGGTGGAAAAATAATCCTCTGTGACACTATCATTGAGCTGATGAGATAAAACACTCTTTTTCTTTCCTATGTTTTGCCTCACCATCGACTCCAGCAGTTCAAGGGACAGCAAAGCTGCTTTGGCCTCATCCTGCCTCTCCATTTGGGCAGCATCCAGAATTTCTCAGCTGAGACTTGCAGCCCTTGGTGGGTCCCGCTGATCTCTGCCTGCGGCTTGGACCATCCCCACCTCTTTCGCCTTCGAATGGCAGGTAATAATTTATCCCCAAATAATGCCTTATAGAATAAACCTGAACACATCTCTCTCCGAAGAAGCAACCCAGCACTCCCTGCTATAAACCAGATTGGAAATTAAAATTACTACCCCATAGGAAATCCCAGTATTTATTGCAACCCTGCATTGTGGAAGGAGAAAAAGACCAAAACCAGCAAAGCTGCATTTTGTGGATCAAAATGCCTTTTTTTTCTTTAAAATCACTGAACTGTTTCGAATGGCGTCAATATTTGTGGCTGCTCTTGCTGTGCGTAGCATCCTACAAGCAGAGGTACCATATGGAAATCATCCCCCCAGAGGCATCGCGTCTGCTACCCTCCAAAATCTTCCTTTCCCCCTTTCCCAAAGCTGGAGAATTTTTGCCGTCTCCAATACCTGCCAAAATCACCATGAATTTTACAACAAAGGAAATTTCCTTTCTCATAAGACAAAGGGTAAAACCTCCTCCTCCTGCCGCCACGTTAAAATACCCCCTTCCCAATTAAATACCCCCTTCCTCAAATTAATCCATCTCTCCCCCAGCTCGTAGGTAAAAACCCAACATCTAATACTCCCCAGAGCGTGTCCACGGCTTGACAGCCTTCAATAGGTTAATTTTTCAAAGCGGTAAGCTGATATTTCTGCATAAAATGTACATCTGCAGGGTAAACGCTATTAAGTGTCGGTGAATTATGGTCCCAGAGTACAGATCACTTGAGCCTTAATGCTACAAGCACCTTAATGTTTTTTTGAATGAAGTTGCTGCTAATTGCTTCCATATGATTTCTTTTCATTATTTTTATTTTTTTTTTTTTTTATATATCCCTAAGTTTTTTGTCCTACCGTGTACGATGCTACAAATAACAAGCAGGGAAGTGACACTTTATTTAAGCTGGGATGAATGCCCACTCACGGGTGGGTTTTTGCACTGGGTGCTTGGCATGGAGTTGTCCTCACAAGCTAAGGGGTTGCTCTTAGCTCTAAGCCAAAGGAGAGCGAAATACGGAAAATTCAAGAGCTTTACCCCACAAATCAAGGGATTGAAGTCCCACCTGGATGCCCTGCACGTTTCCTGAGGCAGAAGCCTGTTTTAAGCTTCTTTTGGTGCCTTGTAGCTCAGTTTTTCTCAATGCAGGACTCAAAGGTGGCTTTTTTCCCCGAAGGTAATGCCGTGCTCTCTCTCTGCATTGGCAGCCCCATCTGGGTTTTCTTTTCCTCCAGGTATATCGCACGTAGCCAAGAAAATGGGAGTAAAAAAAAAAAGATTTTTGGGAGCAAAGCTTGTGGGTCTGATATAGGAAAGAGGGATACAGATCCCTAGAGGATTTGCAGCAGTTTCTGGTCCACAGAGGTGTCTCCAAACCTGCAGTGATGGCAGGAGCAGGGTGCTGAACATTTCCCCTCTCATCGTCTGGATCCGACTGCTTGCTGCATCAGATCTGAGTAAAAACCCTGGGAAATCATACTTAGACGTCTCGGTCTGCACCTTAGAGGCCCTAAAACCATTTCAACATCCACCCAAGTCCCACCAAAGAGCTATTTTGGCATCCAGGGTTTCATTTGTCCAGCAATGTGCACCTCAGGAGAGCTTTGATTTCAATGTTCTGCCTTTTCAAACAGCAGAAAATGAACCAAACTTCCTCAAAAAAACCCCTTTCTGAATGGCTTTTTCATTCCTGGGGGAGCAGGAGAGAGGACCAGCACAGATCCTTACAGCTTTACCCTGCAAACGCGGAGGTAAGCTCTGGGGAAATTCATGCGCTGCCCACTTAGAGCCACAACATGGGGATATTGCCTTGCCAAAAAAAAAAAAAAAAAGTACTTTTTAGAAAAATCGTGGCTTGTTAAGGTTTCTGGAGCTGGAGAGGTCTGAGTTCAAACCCCCTGTGCAGCTCCGGTGGGAAGGCAGGAGGGCAATGTGATACAAAGCAGAGCTTTGAAATAAAGCAGAAGGTGCTGGGTGATGGGATCTCTGATTTACAGCCTGTATTTTTTACGGCCAGGTCTCGGGGGTTTACAGTAGAGCCCCAAAGCAGCCAAATTAATTAGTATAACGAAAAGCCCACGGGCTGCTGGAGGCTGTTGCTATGCATCACCCCTTAATTAAATCCTAAATCCCTTATTCTGGTCATGCATAGGTGCACCTCCGCTGTCTGTAATACGATTAACCTCTATACTGGAGTAAGAGAGAACCAAATATGCCCCAAAGGATGTGGATAAGGAGATTTTTAGCTCTTGCTGGAGTTCAGGTCAGGTCACGCTGTCGGTGGGGACTGTCCTGGGTCTAATATTTACTCGCCTCCAAGCAGCTCCAGAAGCATTTGGCTCCCAGGCACAGAGGAGACACACAGGGATGTTGGGATCACCGAGCATCTGCGCTGCCGCAGGGACTGGAAAAAAGAAACCTGGGTATAGCTGCAAAAAGGGGAGATTGATCCCAAATCAGGCAAAATCTGGATTGAAATCTTTCTCAGCACTGCAGCAGTGTCGAAGCATCTTCCCCTGGGTGGGAGGGTAATCGTACATCCCATGGAAATGCTGACTTTGGGCTTTTTGAGCTCAAGAATGTCAGAGGAATGGGAACTGCAAAAGGCATTTGCAAACTGAAGCCAGGGAATTTCTCGCGGCTTAATATATACCGAACTCTTTCATTCATGAAATGTGTATTTCTGCCAGGACTAGTTTTTTGTCCACCTGTGCTCGTGTCACTTTGAATTGCAATTGTCCCCCAAAGAGTGACTCTGCATATGTCTCTATATACGTATATATGCCTGAGAGTATATATGCATGTGACTACATGTGTATACATTTGTGTCTTAATAGCTATGCAAAACGTTCAAATTTAAAGGGAGGAAAAACATGCATGAAGAGTTAAATCTTTTAGAATCATAGTCTTCTATATAGGGAACTTAATTTCAATTAAGGGAAGGAGTTAACTGAAAGCAGAATTGCTCTCCCCAATGAACTTCCCGAGCAGACGTTCCCCGTCTGAACCAGGAGCGCCAGATTCACACCGCGAGCAGATTGGGACCTCAGCAGAGGCTGCCAAGAGCTGCCTTTGGTTTAGATCAGGCTTATTTGCTGGACTAAAGATGGCCGTGAAGAAGGCTGCATTGCATGAATTAATTTAACTTCAGTAATTAGCCAGAAGGAAGTTTACCCCAACCAATAAACCTTATCGGAGAGGGAATTCATTAAACGTCTCTGTTTTGCCAAGCAGAGGACTGATTTTGCAAGTCAAAGAAGATTTTTTTTTTTTTTAAATTGTATTTTCTTTAGTGGTTTTGCCGGGCAAAAATGCATGCATGTCATTTCCAGGCTCCAGCAGCCGCTGGGATTTTGCAAAGAAAGGCAGGACCCTCTGCTTTCAAAGCGGAGAACAGAAAGTGCTACATTAGGGACTGGTTTTGGCTTTCTCCTAGTCTTTCACATGTTTTTCAGATCCCTTTTTGAGGAAGGCATGGTGCAGGTGAGAGGCTCTCCAGCTGCTCAGGGCCAGCTGGCTGCAAGACCTGAGCTTTCATTTCCCAGTGCAAACCAGCGCCGTTCTCCTCCTGGTGCTGGTTGCTCACCTGCTCACCAGCTTCATCCCAAAACGTGTACCAGGAGCTGGCTTCATCCCAAACCATGTTCCAGGAGCTGGGTCCATGCCATCTTCTCTTGCTTCTGTAGCAACCTGGCTATTCCCAGCCAGCTCTCCCTGAATTCCCATAGCGGATGAATAAAGCAAACCCCTCCATCATCATCCTCGCAGATGGGCTGCAGGCACTGGCACTGATGTGCAGCCTTGGCTCAAGGGACGAGGTGTGTGACAGTGAGCTGAAGGCTGCAGCATCGGGGCAACCTGCAGTGATTTTCTCGGGCCAGGTGCCACGGGCACTCCGGCAACTTGGAGAGCTTGATGGCAACCAGATAGCTCCAAAGCAACAACACGTTCTTGACTGATGGGGCTGGACCTACATTGGAACTGCGTGGTTCATCGGGTGGGTTTGTATGGCTTTCAGAGAGAGCGGGATGCCACCTTTCCCTCTTGGCGACTCCACCAGCTGCTGCTTTGTGCTTACAATACCAACTCCATGAATAAGCCAAACCAGAGACTGGAGAAAATTTATTTGATTTGCCTTTACTTCACTCTTTTGCATTTCTTCTTCAGATCAACTTTCTTGGCTGGCTCTAAAGCCCAATGCTGGTGGTGGCCTCCTCAGAGGCTCTTTGGCCAGCAGGGAGCAAAAGGAGTCTGCGACCCGCGGGCAGGCATTACCTTGCTGCCTCCAGACATCCCAAGTATCAGAAGATAAAACTCAGTCCTTGGCAGCAAATGATATCAACTGAAACACTGTGCTCTTCAGGAAGCCCTCACTGCCTGCTCTCAGGTTCTCATGGGACCTTTAGGGATGTGTTGCCCTGGGCAGCTCCAGCTGGACCCAAATGCAACAGCAGGACCCCATCCCATCCACAGCGTGATATTTCCCCAGTTGCAGGTGATTTTGGAGCATGCACACAGTTCCTATAGGCTCAAGGTCACACTGGTGGACTTCTATATCTGTGGTCTGAAAAAAAAGCCATGGTACTGGTCCCTCACACTTGGTTACTGATGCAGAAGAAGGTTTCTCCTTTGGGTTATGAAGCTCTTCTTTGGGGTCATCACTCTGCTCTTTCAGCCTGATGTTAGAGGAAATCCTTTTGCAAACACCTTAAAATCCCATTTTCTCTGCATTCTTGGAGAGAAAAGTGGCTGAACATTCCCATTTTATCACTTTTTCGCATGGGGAAGGAAAAGAGGTTACACAAAGTGTCAGCCCTGAAAGGAGTTGCAGACAGGCTGTGGTTGCGAGCACCAGGCTTGGTTTTCTCACAGCGTAAAACAACCCGAAATCTCTCCACCGAGGCCAGCAGCAAAAAAGACAACTTATTCTATTTTCTTAACCCTTTTCCCCTCTGTTTTTTTTCTTGGGGGGAAGAAAAAAAATAAAGGTGCATTACCACCCAGGGCAAACCCAGAGCCCTCCAGCCCTGAAGCAGAGTGAGCTCAGCCCTCTCCTAAGCAGCCCCAAATGAGATATTTTTTTTATAATCATTTTATAATGTTAGCTGTTATCCTTGCAGGCGATCTGTGCTGAGGATTCAGCATGCCTCTGCATGCATTTATCGCATTACTTGTAATTACCAAACCTTATTTTCCAGGTGGGGAAACTGAGGCACTGAGCTCGAGCTATTTCCAGGTCAATACAGAGGTCTGGCTGCCCCACCGAGCAGCCATTCTGGTGGGGTTGTTGTGTTTGACTGATGAGGATGTGCATGAATTTTGGAATTTTAGAGTTTAGGGATTATGAATTGCTAGCCTGCATGGAAAATGCTCTTCTTTCCCCAACCCAGTTGCCCTGGGAAAGCCCATCACTGGTCTCAGTATCAGCACCCCATGGGCTACAGTACCCTCTGGCTCTGGAAACGCTGTCATGGGAGAAAACAACTCCCACCTGCTCATGAGCACGTGGGAAAAATTTCCATTTTTGAATCCAGAAAGAAAATAAAAATTGAGAATTATACCTTGGAGAATATCAATGCTGACCCATCTTGCTTTGGGGCGAAAACGTGACTTTATTTGATGGCCTTGAAACATGTCCGTTTGGACAAGGATGCACATATGTAACGTGGGTGTTCGGGAAAGCCTTGGAGGGTTTAATTCCTCCTGCCAGCACACTCCTGCCCCCCCCGGGCTTTCCGGGGCGGGGGGGGGCAACGGGGGGGGTGGGGATCAGATGGGCCTTTAAAGTCTGGGAACTCAGAAAATTAGCTTTGCCCCAGGGAAATGAAAAAGAGCTAGAATCCATTAAAAAACAAACAAAAAATCCCCCCCAAAACTTGGCTGAATCGCTGCCCAGAATTAAAAGATTATTATATTAAACCATTTGTTGAGCGTAGCTGTGTTGTAAAAGATCCGAAAGGTGTTTTTCGGTGTTAATGGCTTTCCCATGGTAATTCGTATGGATATTTCACAGTGACGCTCAGTTTGGACAGCTTCATTGGCCTTCGTCAGGGTTGCATAGAGGTTGGTGGCAAGAGGTTCGAAGATATTTTTTAACAACTGCATTATTTTCAGGCGTGGAAAAAACCCCACAACCCAGCAAATTTTTCATTTCGAGAGCCACAGGGGTGGGGGAAAAGGCAGCATAGGAGGAAAACAAGGTTTTGGCCATCAGGGTTTGCTCCTGGCATCTCCTAGGAGAAGGGCTTGGGCTGGAGGAACTTCATCTGAAGGGCTGCACTGCCATCTCCAGGTTTGCTTGCACAGCCCGAGACACATCTCCAAAGTCAATCATCATCCCTGGTTAATTCTGCAGCGATTTTTGCAAAGAAAAGCTTTAAAATATTTTTGTTGGACTGTTTTGGAACTAAAACCCCTCTCAGGTTGGGTTTTTTTTTTTTTTTTCTCCCCTGTAAGAATTTCTCACTGGAAAAAAAAAGCCAGCCTGGGCATTTTGCTCCAGCACATGGAATGTGTGGATGCTCACAGCGCCGGTGGGATGCAGTGATGCTCCGGCAGACTGCTTCCATCCCTTTCTGGGTCCCCCAAATCTTGGGGACAATCAGCCATTTCCATGAGAATCCCCATTTTTTAATGGTTTTCCTATTTTTCTGGGTATGGAAAGTCCTGGTGTGACTGTGTGCTCCTTCTCCTCTGGTGCCACCTCCCTCAAACAGAGGTGTCCCCTCAGTGTCACACACATCTGCTCTGCTCCAGACAGGCACTTCTGCTGAAAAAGGGTCTGGATGTGGCCTGAAGACATCCATCCATCCATCCATCCATCCATGCACGGCGCAGGGCTGCAGCATCCCAGTGTACCCATGAGATGGCACTGGAGCCACAGCGTTGGTGCCAGCCCTGGGCAGGCGTTCCAGTTTGGATTTGGCAGGTAGAGTTGTCTCTGTTTTGGACAAAAATTAATAAATCCAGAGGAGGCTAGGTCCTCAAAATTTCTTATGCATGCATATCTGACACAGGGCTGGGATTTGTTTTATTCCTGGGGATCCAAGCGAGGTGTGGAGCAGCTCATAAAGAGGGAAGATGCTGGAAATCAAACAAATTGAGACATGGGGCATGCAGCGAGTCAAAGCAAGCTGGGGAGCACTTTGCAAACTCTCTGCTTGCCTCCATCCCCTTCTTTTATACCCTACCAGTGGCTGAGAAGTTGATGCAGGAGCTGCCAGGCTGAGCTTTCTCGTGCTCTGCTGAGCTACAAAACCTTAAGGCAGCCAAGAAAGGGGCTGAGCCTGCAGAGAAGGTGCTGGCATGGGGGGCGGGGTGGTTTTGGGCTGTGCATAAGTGGAAATGAGCACATATGCATACATTAGTGTGTAAGCACTGAGTTGTACAGAGCAGCCCCCCAGGTCTCTCGCTTTGTAATCTCATCCCATTTCAGTGCCTGTCTCTTCCTAGCAGGTGCCTAAGCCTTTATTTCTGCCCAGTTATGCTCACAAACCTCCTGCAGGGCTATTCCTGCTGTGGAAGCATGTTGAGATGTGCCCATGGATGTCCCAACATGATGCGCATCCCTGCTGGCATCTCCGAAATCTCCTGAGCCTTTCGGCTTGGCCAGAGTGATTTCTGCTGCTGGGGGAGAACCTGAAATGGTGTCATGACCCTACAAGTTCGTGGCATGAACCATTGTGTCTCTTGGGGTGGTTTTGGGTGGTTGCCTTGCATGACTCAGGCCCTGCTCAAAGGCAGCTCCTTCCAAATGAAGCAATTGGACCATTTCATGTGGTGTTTTGGTGCGCAGAGGCGGGTGCTGCCAAGCTCTGCCCATGTTTTGGGTGGGTGACACAATAGCAATGGGCAGATCAGGATGGACACCTTGAACAGTGGCTGTTTGCAAATCCAGGACTTGTGATTTCTTAAAAAAAACCCCACCCCATAACCTTCACCAAAGATGTCTTTTAACCCCCTCATGTCCTTCCAAACCACAGGCTAGTGCTGAAGGTCACAGTGAAGTGACATGGATGTCCAAGCATGATGGCATGTTGCTTTTAGTTGTGCTCTGCAGATGCATTTGTGCTTTTCACACCCATGGGGTTATTATTTCTCCCCAAAACACAACACAGGGCTTGGCTTTCTGATAGAGATTTGGTACCCACAAGGCAGCAGAAATAAATTAACAAAGCCTGTGATCCAACCCAACACACATTTTCATGTTGCATCAGCTCCTCATCTCTAAAATGAAGATCATTGCTCATGGGTGATGGTGGACTCTGGCTTTTGAGGTCAAGAAGAGGCTTTTCTGGGTGTTTAGGAGCATTTGACACATGGTCTGCCATGGAAAACCTCCACCCGCCCCATCAGCCCAAGCCTAAGGGATCCCTGTATCCTTACCATTACTCTGCTCTGTGTTTCTGCAGGCACTCAGATACCCTTGACCAGTAATGGGAATAAAAAGTAATTTTCCCACCGGACCTAAACAAATAAATACATTTTTAAAAACCCCTAAGATTGGCACCAAAGCACACGTATTAATATCAAAGCCACTGGAAAATACCAGCAGGGAAAACCTGGCAACCGAAAACCTACATCAGGAAATCACCTCCAGGGACAAATGATATTAGATGCTGCCTGCGCGGAGCTTCGCTCGCCATTCAATAGCTCCGAGGTTTACCACATGCTGCCATATACCCGTGGGAAAACTAATGTAATTCTGTCCAGGCAACTCCTCTGCCCCCTTTCTGCATCTCAATGCAAAGCAGGTGCAATAAAGACATTCAATGCAAGCAATATGCAGGGATTTTTTTTCCCCCCAAAATCCTCCTTTCATCCCTGTATTTGACTCCTTGAGTTTTTCTGGGCTGTGAGTTCAGACTGGGGCAACAAGGGCACATCTGGGGTATAAACACACCACGGTTTTCATTGCTTAATAGTATATATATATATGTATAGACACACACATCTATACATCCATGATGCTCTGCAAATGGAAAATCAGCAAGCTATATCTTGCAGATAATGATTTGTATTATTATTATTGTTTATCAAGCTCAGGGAAAACAATTAAAACTTCTCCTGAAAAAAAAAAAAATTAAAAAAAAAAACCCTGCAAGAAATCAGGGCCCGCATTTAATCTGCAGTCTTCAAAAGTTTCTTGGAAAGCTTAATTAAATGGTAATTCATCTGTGCATTGGCTCTGTCTTGTAAAGCCTGATAATGCCGGAGTCTTAATTAAAAAAAACTAATGCAGCTTTTAGTTTTTATTCTGCTAGTTCAAGGGGAAAAATCACCAGCCAGCGCTGTCAATAGAGCTGAAAGATGCCTCAGCATTGCATTGATTTTATTCTGTTTAAATTCCCAGTGTCAGTTCAGGTAATCATATTAAAAGTTATTCCAAATTTATTTATTTATTTGCTCTTACAGGCAAGATGAAAGAGCACCGGAGGAATTTTAGTGCCTGTAAATATTTCAGCCCAAAGTGTGACCCCAGGGCTGAACATCTCCCATTGTCAAGGACATTTCCCCCCGCCCCAGCTCTCAGATCATCTTTGTGCCTCTGTTTAGTTTCCTAATATCCTTCAAAAATCTTCCTGGGATGGTCCTCAGCTCCTGTCCCATCAAATAACCTTTTTTTTTTTTTTTTGGTGGAAAAATGGAGAATTACCTTCATCTGACCAATTTTAGATGTTTCTGTTGGGCTAAAAGGGGCTTTTCCCACTGCCCTCCCATCAGCACCATTTGCCATCTCTTCTGTCATCCCCAAATTTTACCAGCGCTGATGAAACCTGGACACCACCCCAAGACGTCCCACCCTGTTCCTCTCCAAAACCTCCACCTTAGTCCTTTTTCTAACCCATTTTTGGGGGCATTTTACCTTTTTTTTTTTTTTCCAGCAGCTTGCCAGACAGCCAGAGGTAAAAAACCACCCAAAGTCAAAACAGCTCCTTTCAGGGCAATTCCCAGGAGGTCACTTGGAGAAAACAAGTGCCCCTTGTGGCAATAGTTCTGCTGCCAAAAAATGCCGAAAAAGGGTTGAGCTCAATAAAGATCTTACTTTTGTTCCAGCCCCCGAGGAAGATATGGAGAGTCTTAAGTGGATTTACCAGCTTTGGTGGGTTTAGGTAACATCGTGCTAACAACATCAGGGCTTTGGTGTCTTTAATCGCTTAAAGGGAAGAAAAAGGTTGGCAAAGAGAAAATAAACCATCTCCCAGAGATGTTTTCCCATCTGTTAATATCCATTGTGATGCTGCATCGCTGCCGGGAAATGGCTTTTTTGGGGGAAAAGCCTCATCTAGATGTTTTTTTTTTCCACCCTTGTGCCGTACTCTTATAGAGAATATGGAAAAGTTTCTCTGACTTTGCTGCTGGATTCGGTCTCCTTGCAGCTACAGACAGTGATATAAGGACCTCTTTAATGCTAATTAATGCAATGACACAATGAATTAATACTGTATTAGGCAAAGCTGTTAATTATACCCAAATAAAACAAAAGAAAAAAGGGAATCAAAGCGGGGGAAAGTGACAACCTATACTTGGCTTCCCTCTCAGCATCCTTCCCAAACACCCTGTCCTGGCTCAGCTGAGCGGAAACCAACTTCAGGAGCATCTTCCTGGCAGCCCCGAGGGATGCAGGGTTAATTTGGAAGGAGAAAGAGGTCTCCCCTGCACTCCAAAGGAGCTCGAGGTGCTTGGCCAAGGATGAAGGGCTTCATCTTTGGTTTCTAGGTAGGGGAAATGGAGGCAGTGGGGCTTTCCCAGGGAGATTCGTCTTCTCCCAAGGAGGAGGTGGGATTCAGGCTCAGATCAGCAAACCCGTCACTGGGAAATACAATCACAAAGCCATAATGGATAGTTTAAAGGCTTGAAATTCCCATTGCTTTGAAATCCCCATTGCAAAAAGGGAGCCCCATCAAAGAGGGACGCAAAAGCAGTGTCTATACCCCCTCTGTGCCTCAGTTTCCCCATATGAGGCAGTGCCATCACATGTCCATGCTGCCTCTTTAACTTCCAAAAATGTTGATTAAAGAAGCATTAAAGAGAAGTGGCCATGTCTGGCATCCTCCTGACACGAGCATGGTTGGTGATGCCTCTTCCAGAAGGCACGGAATTTGGTTTAGAAAGGAGAAGAAAGTCTTTTTTTTATTTTTTTTATAACTCTGCTCCTCCCTCTGTTTGCAGGCTTGATATTCATTCAGGAATAATTAAAAATGGACAAGTTGAAGGTGGATTTTTCCTCCTTTTTTTTTTTTAAAGTTGCTTTTTGTTGCTAAAATGAACTGGGGTAAAATATGTGATTTTTTTTCTGGGTGTTTGGGACTCGATGGGGCTGGTGGCTGCTGGGGCCTGCGGATGTGGGAGGGAGCAGAGGGTTTGCACTGGGGTGTCTGTCCACAGCCTCATTGCATTGCCCAGGCACGTGTTACCCCAAAACTGGGCTCAGAGTGGGGGGGATCACTAATTCCGTCCATTATGCTGAATGCTGGATTTCTCTCCGGCGTGGCATTTTACACGTTGCAGCTCTCCCTCTCTACAGATCAACCTCACCCTGGTTTTTTCACCCTTCTCATGCCCTGGGAAAAGAACTAAGTGAGTGTTTTCCTCCCCAAATGCAGGGCTGCATGGATGGCTGCATGACCAGTAGTCTTAAAACATCTCCTTGCAAAGCAGAACAGGCAACCGAGGGCAAGTGGAGGAGCTGCAGCATCCTTCTGCCAGGCTGGATGTACCTGGCTCCTGCCTCGGCGCCCCGGAGCTGCCCTCCAAAAGGCTGAGGAGCAAAGGGTGAGAAAAAGTGCTCACAGTCACTCCAGTGCATTCAGGCTTGCAAAAAACAGCAGAAATTTGGGGCTGTGGCTCTCCCTTGCACATTGTTCTTGCTTTGCCTGATGCCAAGAGGTGGCCAAGGATGCTCTGTACCTTCAGCTTTGCTGCATCGGGATGTTTTCTTTAAGCAAAACTGGATTATAAAACTACCTAGATCTACCTAGAAGGTGCAGAGCAGCCCTGGGGCTCATTCTGCCACCCTGCAGCTGAAATGAATGTGTCCAGAAGGATTTCTTAGGGTTTTAATGTGTCCAGAGGGATTTCTTAGGCTTTCACTGATAGACAAGGAGCAGATTCCTGCCCTTTCCATCCGCATCCCGGACCTTAGCGGGAGACGGGGAGCCCCACCAGCCAAAACTGAATAAATCTCTAGCAACGGGCCAGTTTAATGCTGTCGGTGGAGATGCTGTGGTCTACCAGGGCAGCTGAGTTCTGCCAGAAGCTGCCTAACCCCTCCATCCCACGAAAAAACCTGGTAATAGGAAGGATGCAATGGGCTTGTAGCAGGTCAGCTCAGTGCATAAGCTTCTCCAGGTTGTTTTTCCATCCTCTCCTCTTCTTCCAAGCATACCCTGTTGGAGGTTATAGCCCTTTAATAGCGTCCTTCCCCCCTTTATTTACTGCAGGAGCTGGGATGAGGTTCATTCTCTTTTCCCCTTTCAATGCCATTAAATACATCCCCTGCCGGCTTTTCTCATGGAAAGGAACACGGTACTCTCAGGGAGGAAATTCGGGGGTTTCGGGTTGCTTCAAGCCTAAGCTGGCAGTTGCTGAGGTCAAGAGGATTTGGGTGTAGAGCAGAAATGGGGTCTCGGTTTGGATAAGCAGCTTTTGTGCATCTTAGAGGAGGAAAAATGAAACAGGCAGAAGCTGCTGGACTAGGTATTATATAGGGGTTAGCAGGGGGATGAAGGCAAGGGGAAAAATAATATGCCTAATTCTGGCTGGGTGTGGATAAAGGCATAAATAATACCTCTTTTGGTAAAAAAAATGCAATGCAATTGTATATAATACATCATCAAGGAGCTGGATGGGACAACCTGGAGCTCACGCCGCTTGTTTGTACCCCCTCTTCTTCCTACATCTCTTCAACACCCCTCCGAAAAATGAACAGGCTTGAAAGGGTTAAAGAGCACACTTGCCAAATTGGAATTAAACTGTGCTAATATCGGCTAAGTGACTGCTCAGGGTAATAGCAGGAGAGAGAAATTATGTGGCATATATTTATAAATAATAAAGTATAATTTATTAATAATCTGGAATTGAACAAAGAGTCTATGAAGCTTAATTAATTATTACTTGTAAAGTGCTTTTGAGATTACTGGATAAAAGCTGCTACAGAAGTGAAAGGTATTGCATGAAAACCATATCGGCATCCTACAGGAGCCATCCCACGCGACCTGGCAGGACAGACCCATGCGGTGCTTATAACCCCAGAGACAAAGGGGTTTTGGGTTTTTTTTGCTGTGGAGCTAAAAGGACATTTCTCTGCAGCATCACATAGCTGTGCGTGGGGACAGCAGATGGGCACGATGCTGCGTCACCCCATCCCTCGGGCAGGGTGGCTGGTGGGGAGGAGATGGAGACTCTCAGCAGGATGGGGTGGGGGTCCAGGGCCTGATCCTGCAGGCAAAGGGATGAGTGCCTGTGTTCACACTTCCGTGTTAAAGCTAGTATGAAATTGCAATGGCTCTAAAATTAATATTTTTTTTCAGGGAAATGAGGCAAAATTGAAAAAGGAGCAGTTCCCAGCACCCCACCCTCCTGCTCCCCCTTTTTAATTGCTCTTAAAAGGAAAAAGAGGGAGAGAAAACCTGTCTGAAGATGCAAAACCTGGGGAGGTTTTGAGGTGGGGAACAAATAATTCCCACCTTTTTCTCTGTGAAACAGCACACCCAGCGCTGGTCTCCCTGTCTGGGGCTGAGTCCTGGTGAAAACCATCTCAGACAGCCCAAAAATTTTGCCCTGCTCCAATTAGCTCATTCTTACGGCTCCAATTTGCTTTCTCCCTGGAAGAAAACACAACCCCGGACAATTAAAAATGCATTAAATCCAGTTCATCAGGCTTTGAGTGAGTTCATCTCATTAAATACCCCTCACAAAGAAGCTTGTGCATGTACCCAGCCAACCATCCCCTACTGCAGGCGCTCATGGGGTCCCTCATCATCCGCCAACGGATTTTGGGTGAGCCCTGGTCGCTGCATTATCCCAGGTTGAAGAGGGCATGCCGAGGTGCCCCAGAGACACCTCATCCCCCCCTGCACCTATAGCTCCTATAATTGCAGCTTGCAGTCAGGTTGGCTTGCTTTGAAAATGCTTTTTTGAGTTTTATTTAAGCCCATGAACTTTGAGCACAGTCTAGTTGCTGGGGTGCTGCTATTGACGGCTTGGACTGAGTCACAGAGCAAAAACTTTAAAGTTATGTCAAAGTGAACCTGTAAATCATGTCTAGTAAGTGGGGAGAAACAGAAATCAGGGGCCCTCCAGATTAGGGGCTGGAAGTAGTTTCTGCTGCAAACAGGAGTCAGACGTGAGCCGTCTGCTCTTGCCCCAGACGAATCAGTGCAGTGCACTTGTGCCAGCTCTGTCTCTCCAATATCACTCCCAGCATTGCTAAACAGCTTCCAAATCCAGGGAACGGAGCTTGCTGCCTCATCTACCCCACACTAATCCCCATCAGCATCTCCCAGGAGGTGATTTCTCCTCTCCCAAGCACCAGCACCCACCTCCAGGATGACCGCCCACCCATGCCTAATGATTCTGCCCACTTGGTCCGCACTCGCTCGCCATCCTCCCTCCTGCTCTGAATGAGCCTTGTTACACATCCTCTGTTTCCATTTTTATTAAAAATCTAATGCATTGCCAATTTGCCCTCTCGCCAGCACCGACTGCGGCAGCAGCCGCTGTAAGTATCCTCTGGAGAAATAAAAGGAGGCATCGTGGAATGATGTACAAGCAACAATTATTATCTCGGTTACGTCTTTTAAAGTATATATAGCTTAAAAGGGAAGGTTTGGTGGAGCTGGGAGGGAGGAGAGAGATCTCTGCTTGCTGGGAGAAGCTTTGATTCATGCCAGGGAAGCTTTCTTTAAGCGTCTTGTTGCTCCAAGCAAGGGGGAAGAGAGGGGATGCTCTGAAACCCCCGAAACTCAAGGTCCTTTACCTGCATAAGCTCTTAGTTCACAGACATTGACCAAAACATTGGGGTTTTACACCAGAAACACCCAACTGGAGCTATATCAGCCAGAGAAGGGTTGGTTGTCGATCACTGTCTCGGATCCACGTTATTTTTTGCTTTTGCTCTTTGATGGAGAAAGAGCTGTTGATGGGATCTGTCTTCTCACTAACCTTGCTTTCTAGAGGAAAATAAGTGTGTGCTTTATAATAATCATAGTTTTTAAAAACAAGCAAATCTGTCTAAGTTAATGAAGGCCGCACAATCAGCCTGCTGGCATAAATCATGTTATTTTGCAGAAGACGTTGACAAATGACACCCAAAAGTGTCGAAGGGAGGAAAACAAACACCACAACCCCCTCTCCCAACATTTCTGGGAGGAATGTAAAATTTGGCAAATGCATCAAATTTCCATCTCGTACAGTGACAGTTACCCCAAATAATGGGCCCGATTAAAAAAAAAAAAAAAAAAAAAGCAAATGACTGTTGGAAAAGAGATGTTTGCAACTGATTTAATGCCAGCATCAAATGGAATTGTGAAATATCCAGGTTGGAATTTGTCTGCCTTTAAAAGATGCTGCTTAAACTCATGGATCTTCCTTGTATTTCCCCTAATGCACATCAATGGCTCCATGACTTCTTCAGCTTGAATCATCCCGAAATGAGACCTTTCTGCAGCGCTGAAAAACACTATGGTCTTTGGCTCTCTTTTTTTCTTTTAAATGCTTTTTAAAGTGCCACTGTGTTCTTTTGGAGTCATATTAACCATGCAATAAATTTGCATAATGTGGATCCATAATGTTTAATCAAAGCCTCTCTGGAAAGCTGTTATTGTCCATGAGCTCTCATAAATTCTCACTATCACCTCCATGTTAAATACTAAAGCTGCCCGGGGTATATTGTGCACTAATCACCTGCAACATTGAGTTTGAAAGAAATTATCCTTTTTCTTTCCCTTCCCTTTCCGCATGAGCAACCTAAACCTCCAAAAGCAAGAAATGCTGCTGGAGGGGAGCAGGTCACCCCCAGCTTTTTAAGTCTTTTTGGGTGCATCTGCATTAAGCTTGGGATCCCTCCAAATTTCTTTGCCAGCATCCAGAGGTTGGGTTATCTGTCCCCATCACAGTGAGCAAGCAGAGGACGAGCACTCCTGCACTTGCCTGCCAGAAAGAGATGGAGAGCCGAGTGTCAAAATCGTTTGCACTCAGAAAATTATAAGACTCAATTAACTCCTGGGTTTCTTTTTTTTTTTTTTTTGTTTTTAATTTCCTTTAAATGAGTTAGGCAATAAGGCATGACGGGGGGGAGGCTGGAGACCTGCAATCGTACCTGTGGGGTGAGCCTTAAGAGCTGAACTGAATCCTTCCCAAAGTGACTTGCCCATAAAAACCCCTCCCTGGGGCTGCAGGATCAGGCCCATTAGGGCAATACAGGATGAGCAGAGGGGGAATTGCTCCATTTACCCCATCTGCATGACGTCCTCCTGCCCTTGTCCTAAGCCATGGGACTAGGCGATCATTGTAGGTCCCTTCCAACTGAAATTATTCTATTAATTCTATTCTATTCCATTCCATTCCGTTCTGTTCTGTTCTGTTCTGTTCTCTCAGCTGAAACTAGGACAATTGGGAAATGGTTTTTGGATGTCTCCAAAACTGAAATGGGAGTGAAATGGGAATGAAAGACAAAACTGGTGCTGGAGCATAAGATTTTTTCCCTGACTTTCAATAATTGGAAAAGTTAGGTCTGAAAGACAAGAAATAAGAGGACAAGAAAACCCAACCCATGTGGTTTCCTAATATCTGTAGGTTACCTGATGATGAGATGATCTGGACCAGTCCTTGTGAGTGTATTCACCATACAAAGAGGGCTACAAATAATAGCAACTTACAGGAGGTGACATCTCCAAGCCTCTTAGGAGGCTAATTCTATAGCAACATTAATTCAACGTAATGCGTTCATGAATAGAGATTGGGCTAATGCAGGTTTTGAAAGTTAGGCGGCTTATTCTTGCCGATCTTAATTTAACTAAGTGCCTAGTCTTGAAAGGCATCGCAGATCCAGCTTATTTCAGTGCTTTCCTTGGGGAAAAAAAAAAAAAAATCCCTTTTTTTGGTGCTTTCTCCCCTCTTGCTTCTGGGGTTACTCAGCTTAAACCAGCCCAACATTTTATTCCTAAGCTTTAGGCTTAAACCCAGATTGGTCATTCGGTACATCGTCTTGCGCGCTCACTTCCTGAGGAGCAGCTGCACTTCCAGTGCGAAACACAGCAGGCTCAGAAGACTTCCACCGGGAGCAAACCCAGGGCACTGCCTGGGAATTTGGGAAGCTCAAACATTTCTAAGAAATGGGGAAGGAGCAGATTTTACTTTTCTTGCAGGAAAAAAAAAGAAAAAAATGTGGAGGAGAAAAGAGCCCACGTTGCACACAGCTGCAATATGAGCAAGAAGGATTTGAGGTTGAAGAAGGTCATATTGTAGATCAACAACAAAACCAGGTGCCCCTGGGGTTGCTGCAGCTCCAGACATCAAACCCAGCTAATTTGGGGTCACGGCTTGATGAGATCAGCTCTCCTCTCCCTGCAACACCCTTTTATTTTGGGGGGATGTGGTACGATCCTTCTCCTTTGGTGCCCACCAGGCTTGGAGGAAACCATGGGGGAGAGCAGCGGTTGGCACATGTCACGAGTTCCTCAGGCATCAGCACCCATTTGGGAGAGCCGCAGACCTCGCTGCCGAAATCCTTTTCCCCATGGGAGCACATTTCCATTCCCCATTCCCACCAAGGGGGTGGCTGCATGGAACCCCCTGCTTGGGAAACCCCAGGAAACCTTCTCAGCTGAGGAGCCATCACCAGGCAGGGAGGGGTGAAAAGACCTCAATAATGGGACTAAATAAAAAAATCAAGCTAAATGTGCTCTCCCCCCTTTTCCCTTCGGTATTTAGGAACCTTCCTGTTCACTTGGGAAAAAAAAAAAAAAACAAAACCACCAGAATAAATTATATAGGTAAGGATGATAATCCTCAAAATATACATGTAGGTTTTTTGCTTTTATTTTTAGAGATTGGAAACATTTCTTTTTTCAATGCCCGCTCATTGGAGGCACATCTGGACCATGCGTTCCCCAGGTTACTGGCAGCAAAACAAACCAGGGAGATAAATAAATAAATGAAAAGCAAAGCGACTGACCTGCAGTGGAAACATTTTTTTCTTGCAAGAAGACAAGAACACCTTGTTTCACCCTAAACCAAAAGGTTTTGTTTTGCTTGGCCACTTCCCTTTCATTTGCTTTTTAATTATTTGTGCTTAAATTAACATTTGGATACGCAGGGTCTCAAACCTTGCCTTTGGAAACCAGAAATGCAACGCTCCTGGATGCTCACCTTTCCCCCTCCTCCCCTTATATACTGTTTGCCGCCTGCTGATAATTCCAGCCAACATGAGGTGGGGCTGAACATCGACTCGACTGCGAGACGCTGCTCTGCCCACCTGGGGAATCACTCTTCAAAGATGCTTTCCTCCACCAAAGGGAAGAGCTACCACTTTTCATCTTCCAGTCTTCTGCCTTTTTGCCTCAAAACTGGGGTAAGACAAAAAATTGCTTCCCCCCCACCCCCCGCAATTACCTTCAAGCAGTTGGCTTTAATCCCCCATTAATGTGCATTTTTACCCCAAAGCCATCTAGCATCCCTGGGTCAATCCACCCTGCATGAAGACGGGGATGGGACAACCCCCTAAAGCAAATTTCCATGCCGTTTGTGGTGTCGGCAGACAGCTGGAAGTATTTCAAGGTTGCCTGGGTGTAAGCATGAGCATATTTTAGCACATAGTTTCTAGGCGACCGATGACGCTGCCTTAATTACAAAAGCGGGGAAATAATTCTGACTTCGGAGCCAGGAGCGGGAGAAGATGAGCAAGCAGTGATAAGGCCCTACCTCAAACACAGATAACTTAAAAGATTAGCCAGGCAGACAGGCTTGGTGCTCACCGCTGAATTGAAGTTAAATAGATGGCTTAATGCCGGCATCAAATTTAAGAAAAAAAAAAAAAAGTTATTTAAGGATTTAAATCTTGAAAGACCTCATTTCCCAGCTGGCCTCCTAATGGAATTGATGTTAGTTTGGGGACCAGATCCTGCATGCAGCAAAACGCATCCGTCACAAGAGCGTTAATATAAAGCTGCCGTAATGCATCAGGAGCCTTTGTATAACGTGCCTGAGATGGAATAATCAACAACGGGGCCAATTTCTCTTTATATACAGAATCTTTTAAGACAGAAAGCAAAGGTCTTTCCTACCACCCTCTTGACCCTTGGGGTCTTTCTTCTTGTCCCTCTCCTGCCAACATTGCTGCTCCCATTAACAACCACGGGACCTGTGTCCATCTCTCCGGAAGGCACTGCGTTTCCTTTTTTTTTTTTCTTTAAAAAACTCATTTTTTGGTAGGTTTTTAGTGACTCATTTTCTTAAGGCTTGGGATCTGGCTTCCCCCCTCCCACGTGGCTATTCCAGGTAAGAGTCCGAAAACCTCTTGGGTTTTTGGGCACTGGGGGACTCTTGGAAATCTTCTGCATTTTGATCTTGAGAAAGAAAAATTACTCTTTTTTTTTTTTTTTTTTAAATTGGCTTTAAAAAATAGAGTTCCTGGAAGCATGGTTTGCAAACCCATCCGTATTTCACCATCTGACCATCCCCTATGCCTCTGGCCTGCGCCTGATTACGAGGCAATGATTCAATTTAATAATATCTAATTTTTATTGCAATATCAATAAGGAAAACTGCCAGTCAGCTGAGCAGTTCAGAGTGTATTAGCGCATTAGCTTCCTCCGAGCGAGAGCATCCTTAATGCTCGGCGATGGAAAAGCAATTGGGTGCTAACAGCATCGGCTTTGACGTTGTGTTAGAGCGGAGCCCACAGCCAGCGCCGGGTGGGGGGAGCTCAGCTGGGGACATCTGAAATGTTGCTGGGGTATAATTTAGAGATATTTAAGCAAACCTAACTCAAAAATATCTTGACCTGAAGGTAAATCTCAACCTGGATTTCTGAGCTGCCACCCTATAACTGGCAGATTTTCCAAACTCATCAGTTTTGCAGTGAAGACCTTCATGCTTCCTGCTCTGCTCTCTCCTGGATGCACCTCAGCATCCCTCTTCCTCTCAGTCTGAGTGGGGGGAGCTTGGCCGAGGTTAGGGGAGAGGATTTTGGCACAGTTCTGGGAGGCATCACCTTTTATCGACCAAATCCCCTTGCTCAGCTTGCCTTGCAACAAGAGAGACATGGAGCTCCACAAGCTTGGACTTCAGTAAGGTTTCCTCCATACCTTATCCAGCATCCCAGTGTGATTTAAAAGATTTGAAGGTACCTGAGTTATGACAGATGAATGGACTTGGATAAAGAGACCCTCTTCATCTCAAGCATAAGAAATCGGATATTCCCGGAGGCGAAAAGCTTTCTGAGCTTGATGGATCTAGTTGGATCTGGTGGAGCAAATCCCAGGAGCCTAAAGGTTTAAATGCCTTAAAAGTTTAAATATTAAAAAGCACAGATTTATTACACAGAGTGACCTTTAAAACTTGTCTCATTAAACTACATCTTCTGGCCCTTCTGGGCCTTGGTGCCTCTGAAGACGAGACTGGGAAGTTCAAAGCAATGAGCAAAAATGGTTAAAAATATCATCATTTTATAGACTTTTCTGTAAAACTGAAACCTGAAAAAGGGGGGGAAAAAGGTGTCTTAATATCCCTGTGGGTTTCTCCATCCCCTGGAATAATATTTTCTGTCTCTGTTATTGTTTTTAATTCAAGGAACTCCCCCAACAAGGAGAAAATGCTTCTGCCTCCAATACTCCAGTGTGCAACACGACTTGCTCCATGTCGTGCACAAAATACAGATAGTTTTATACCGCCCACCCCCAGGGAGATTTGGGGGCACAGTGGAATACAGCATCCCTCTAAGAGCTGTCTAAACCCTTACCTGCCATCACGTTAATCAGACCCCCCCCAAAAAAACCACATTAAAATGCTTAAATTCCTTCTATGCCCAGCTGCGGAGATCACATGGACGCGATGGAGGCAAAATTATTAATCTCCCAGGCGTTAGGCATGCATCCCTAACGCGAAGCGAAGGGTGCGATCGAATTAGGGGCAAGACGAGAGAAGGGGTTGCATCACCCACGCGCAGGGATGGAGGGGACGGGCTTGATCCTGCCCCCTTCCCATCGTTTCACTCCCCAAATTCAGCTGAATTATGCATGCTGTCTGCTTGGATTAGCCGTGCGCCGAGGACCCTCAGGATTTGCAGGAGGAGAGCGGCCGCAGTGATGCGGGATGGCAGGAGCGAGCTGCGAGAAGAGCCTCGGGAGGCAAAAATCTCCCGAATAGTTTTTGGAGGGAGTTTTGCAGCACGTTTTGCTTTCCCTGCCGAGTCCCCAAACACCTCGACTTTTAAAAGGGATTTAAAAATGCAGAGTGTTTATCCAAGGTCCCAACCGGAACGTGCTCGAAGCACGTCGGGGAGAGTCAAGAAATACACGGCATGGGCTGCCCTGACTTATTTCGACTTATTTTCTCAGCTATTTATTTATTTATTTTTTTCTCTGAGACCAAGGGTTCTATCCTGGCCGTTGGGATGGGACCCAGCGCTCAGGCTGGTGATCTGCCAAGTTGGCTGAATCGCTTTAAAGGGAGAATTTTGCATCTTTAAAGAGGAGTTTGGCACAGATTTAAAGCAATGGGGCCATTTGGGCACTTTGCGAGTGAAAGATGGCTTCAAATTTCTTATTCTGCTCTGATAACATCAAAAAAAAAAAAAAAAAGGGAATTTTAGCAACCTTCAGATGTTCCATTAACTGCAGGACTGAGTTATGCTGTTTGATATTAATACACATTTTTAACACCCAGTGTCATGTAGCTGCCTGTTTCTAAATTGAAGCTTTTTGGAGTTTCACGAACCTCCAATTTTACTCTTTCGCATCCTGATTTGGAGAGAAAGCACAGTTTGAGAGACTGGAAATTTCAGTGCTACAGACGGTCTTGTTTACGGCTAATTTTAAATAATAGTTTGCAATGCAGATTGAACGGGGATTGGAAGGGGGAGGTTGTTTACTTGCTCTTCAGCTCAGTCCCAGGTATGTCTGTCACTCTGAATAATTAATCTACAATTAAAAAAAATAGTTCGCACCGAGTTTGCTGAGTGCATCTTCATTTTTATTTTCTCACCTGCACCAAAAAAAAATAAAAAAACCCCAAAATCAGGAGTGTAATAAAATAACTGATAACTTCCCCAAATGCAATTTGCTGCTCTTCTCCGTAAAATCAATCTAATTATAGACACACATATTAAATGAATGTCACAATCACTGCGGAGGCACCTGAGCCTCAATATTTAAGAGCAGACGCAGCAAGGGGGGAATCTCTTCTGCAGGCAGGGCTAGGGACCGGTCTCAGCCTGCTTTTGTGACGTGGAATTTTGTGTCCCTTTAAGCCACGTTTAAGTTGGGTTTAAGCCGTGACCAAGGGGCTTGTATTCAGAGTACATCGAGATGAATTTGCATTGGTAATTTTGAGGAAAAACTTGATGGTGGGAAAGTTTCGGTCCTTTTTGTGGTGGGACTCACAGCTAAAAAGCAAAATTTGAGGAATTTGGATGAAAAGATGGAGAAAGGGGGATAAAAACCAAGCCCAAACCCTTCGGCCAAGGAGGCCGAAGTTGTCAATTGATTAATGAAAGGAAATCACACTCTCCAAATGCCATTTGTTTAAACAGAATTCCCATCAGCATCGCGCCGAGTGGCTCCGTGGGTGATTAGGTATTGAAAAATCCTGGCGTGGGTCACACTGCTCCAAAACCTCATTTTTCCAAATGACTTTCATTAATATCGCGGTCCGTATCAACAGCGATGTTGTGTTTCCCCGTGGTGCACGGCATCTGTATTAACCAGAGCCGAATGAACGTCTCCCTGATGTGCCCGGGATGCTCCCGGGATGCTCCTGGGGGACTGGTACTCCCAGGGATGCTCAAGGGCACCTCGTTGGGTGCAACCCAAGGAGAAATTCCCCGGGATACCCATCCTTGGAGAAAAGATATGGCTCAAACAGCTCCACGCTCACCTTTCCCTGCCCCTGGGCCTTCCTTAGGACGTGGGAAAGGAAAAATTAAATATTTTCCTCCCCTGGCAATCTATTAAGGTGAGGCTGGTGGATTTTTTTTGGGGGGGAGTGGGGGTGACAATATGCAGCTGTCCCAAAAATCATCACCAGACCCCAAAAATCTGATTTATCCACCGCAGCTCCTGCTCTCCCATGGATGGGGATCTTGTGGTGTCAGTCACATCACAGGCATGTGCATGGGTCTGGATTCTCCAGTGTCTGATAAGGGTTGAACTCACCTTAAAGTTGTCCTTCTGCCCATCTATTAAATTAGCATTTTCCCTGAAATGAGTAGGACCTTTTGGACAAACCTGGAGAAAATCGGAATTAGCACTGAGGCTGCACAAAAACAACTCTGGAAATGTAGATTTTGCAGGAAACACAATTCCTGCTCACCACAGATCAGCACCTGCTGTAAACCTCTGGCTTTCAGTGAAATTGAAGCAGGCGCTTTGCTCGATCTGATTTTTTTTTTTTTTTTTTATTTCCTTGAGGCGCAGGACTTGCAGTTCGGGGCAATCTGGAGGGAGACATGTAACCTGCTGCTGATTTTCAGAAGATATTCATTCAACCACCCACGCTAAATATTTTCAACAGATTTATCCGGAGGGAGCAGC
Source organism: Grus americana (assembly GCF_028858705.1). Taxonomy (NCBI): domain Eukaryota; kingdom Metazoa; phylum Chordata; class Aves; order Gruiformes; family Gruidae; genus Grus; species Grus americana. Next base: position 7,222,221 of record NC_072875.1, read on the forward strand.
GAGAGTCTCAAGACAGTTGTAGGAAATTATTTAGGGTTTCAGCCAGCTCCCTGGAGAAGCATGAAGACGAGAGCAGCTTGGCTAAATGCCAGACCAACATTTTTTTGGGGGGGATTTTTTTTTTTTTTTTTGGTCACTCCACAGCAATTTGTCAAAAATCTATGCAGAAGGCTCTGACCAAAAAAATTTGGGGGGGGGGGGGGGGTGGTGGTTTGGAGGAAAGCTGGGTATGAAAGTTGTCTGGCCCCTCGCCAGCTCGTGCATCTGTTTGGGTTTTTCTTAAGTCATTTAACCTTCACACAGGTCGCAGTGAGGACCTTTCCCACAGTGCATCTCATCCTGGCGTAGCCAGATCCTGTTGGTTTTACCCTCTTAAATTAATTCCACATCTTTTTGTGGCTCTGATACAGAGAAATCCCCCCTCCCCTGTTTGACTTATGCCCAGACCTGGATTTTATTCGCGCTCCCTTTCAGACTTTACTAACCAAATGAATTGCAGGAGCACAGAGAGAGGAGAGGGAAGTTAATTGGGTAGCATGGCTGTTTGCAAGGACACAAGCGCCGGTGCGTACCTGCTCCAAAGAAGACCTTGACACCTGCGAAATGGGGTGATTTATGAACCCTATGAAACTATCACTGCATGTAATAAACCCCATATAACCCCAGCTTGAACTTTATTTTGCTGTGTTTTAGCAACTTGCTGGCATTTAGAGCAATGTAGAGCGTCTAATTTGCTGGGTGAGAATTCGCGTGAGCCGGTCCTTCAAGTTTCCTCCTTTTCTAGGATAAGTCAAGCCAGGACTTTTCTAGGATAAGTCAAGCCAGGACTTATTTTTCCAGGTTGATTTGCTCCTAAAAAGTCAATCTGGGGAGGTTTTGTACCAAAGGTGAAGATCTGCTGCAGCCTAAATGGCATCCATGACCCTTATAGCCCCTTATACCCAACCCGGCAGGGGATTTCTCAGCGTCTGAGAGCAGACAGCCACGATGCAATGGTCCTGATGGAGAGGTGCAACACGTCTGGCATAAATAGATCAGGCATAAACTAAAAAAACCCCCTTGCCTGCTGGTTCTGCATTCATCCCTGTTTCTTTACATACCCATCTCCTCTCCCAGCTTAAATCTCAGCGTGCCTCTCTGCAGTATCCTTGGCCATATCTGAGCACAGGTAGCACTTTTCCCCCCCCTTTCTTTCCCCAAGACAGCGTGTGATGGAGACTGTGCTTACATTTGTAGCTATGGAAACCATTGATTGCTGCTAATGAAGCCTCCCCGTCCTCCTGGACCGGTTTGGCTGCGTGCAAGGGGTATGTGTTGGATGCGGCGGGCAGGATCTCACCAGTCCTGTGCTGGGGCTGCGTTTTGCAGTGAGGGCTCTTGTGCAGATACGGCCCCCCCCAGCCATCCACAGCCCCCAGCTCTGGATGCCCAGGCCTCTCCAGCATCCTCCCAGTTACCGAGGTGTTCGCTGAGGTGACAGAAACCAGGATGATTTCCACCAGCTTGCTTTCTGCGAGGATTTGGGCAAATTCTGACTGGTTTGGGGACTCTCTCAGCCTGACAAATTGATGCACTTCAACAAATCCACTTAGGGATCAATTGTTCCTCAGGAACAGCCTGCTTTGCCTTGATGGTGATGGTGGGCATCTCTGTCTTCTGATATTCTACCTATCTGGTCTTACACAAAAGCTCCTTCCCAGCCTCAGCTCCTTCCTCCAATCTCTCCCCAGCCTAACCTCCACCAGCCACTCCAGTCTGCAGCTGCTTGTTTGATTTTTAATTATTCTTCATTATATTTAAAGGCAATTTTGGGAAAAAAAAAAAGGAAAAAAAAAGAAAAAAGTTTATGGCAATTTACTCTGCTTTGTAATTAGAGCCGGTGATTAGAAAATCTTTCGCTTCATGGTGGAGTTTTCCTTTAAAAAGGAAAAAAAAAAAAAGAAAAAAAAATCAGAAAAAGGGAATAGAAAAAGGCCGCCAAAAGAGCTCAAAGACTAGAATTAAACAGATTATATCTCATTACTTCCAAATGGAAAGAAAAGTTACAGCTTATTAGAGCAGTTGCATCTGCAGCTGGGCAGGAAGGGAAGCAAATTCCCCCCACCATAGCAGGCTCGGGCGCAGCAGTGGGATGCAATTGGCTTTGGGGGGCTGATATTTTTCCAAGTCTTCTACTCTTGTTAGGAAATAGATGACTTTTTTTATCGGTTTATGTTTCTTTTGTTCTGCCAGGCTGATTTTGCAGATAAATGCCACCTTGGTTTCAGGCCATTTAAAGGCCAAAGCTAATTAAATAACGCATCCCACAGCCTGCGCATCTCCCCTCCCCAGTGTCGTTTCTGGACGCTCTTCATGCACAGTGCTCAGGGAGGGGGAGCCCCAGGAGGGAAAGGAAGAAAGGTCGAATTTGGGCATCTTAAAATGAGTTGTCCTGGTTTTTGGCTGGGATTTAGTTAATTTTCACAAGAAGCTGGGAGGGGACACAGCCAGGACAACTGACCCGAACTAGCCGAAGGGATATTCCATACCATACAGCGTCATGCTCAGCACATAAGGGCGGGGAGATGCTAGGGAAGGGGGGGGGTCACTGCTCAGGTAAAAGCATTTGGGTAAAGTGTCTGTTCAGGTGCATCATGCACATTGGTGTGGATCACAGCGCTGTTTGGCATCCCGCCGTCCCTGCCATCCTTCCCCTGCAATCAGGAGTCCATCTCGACTGGGTCAGCGGCTCATCCTCATGCCAGGGGAGAGCCCCAGCAATGCTGTGCTGTTTATTCATCCCTCTGACAGGTTGTGAAAGTGTGAAAAGAATGGGTTGAGCAGAAAACGAGGGAGTTTGGGATGCACCCTCCATGGCTGCTTGAGCATCAGTTTAGCACACAAAGCCTTGAGGGGCTTTAATTTCCCAACAGTCCATCTCAGGGTAGACTTCTCATTTTACGGAAAGACTCTCAGGAGATTTATCCTGAGGGAAAAGGGGTTTTGGTTGAGGGAAAGAGCAGCAGAGCAGTCTCCTTGAAGGGGGACCCGCACAGCAGAGACCCAACACAATCATTGCACACATGGACTGAGCATGGTGGCATCCCGGCTGTGAAATCACATGTTGTCAGCACAGGGGCTTCTGTACCTCCAGGTTTTGGGGAGTTTTCAGCATGAAATTTTCTTTCGGGGTGAAATCTGAGCTCTTTTATTTGCCTTTGTCGGTCCCAAAAGCATTGGGTGGGGAGCTGGGCAGGCACACGTGGAGCTCTCCCCTCCCCAAACCAAGGCTTGGTATCTCAGCATCCTCTGGGTCTTGCTGGTCCTTGGAGAGCAGATGATGCTAAACTCGTGGCACGATGCACAACTCCTACCCAGCCAGCTGCTGACCTTAACAGAACAAGTCAGAGCCGGAGACAAATACAGGCAGACAACAAAACCCGCTTAATTTGAGCTCAGAATCGCTATTGGCACCATCGTCTTCTCTCCCCGCCCCCCCCCCCGCCCCTCCTAAGGAATTTTTTCATTAGTGAATAACAAAAATTATTTAGGTGCTTGACATCTCCAGAGTGGTAGTGGATTTGCAGCGTGCATTAGCTGGAAAGTTTATCCCAGCCCTTAATAGGCTTGAAGAGGGATGGATGCATTTTGACTAAACCAGGGGAGCTGATTGCTACCTAAATAACTAATTCATCTTCATAGCAGACACCCGTCAACAGCTAGTAAAAAAGCAGTTACACCCAAGGTCGTGGCAATTAGCTGCAGAGAAGAGCTGCAGTGCAAGGTACTTGGGAGATGCAAACAGCTCGGGATGCACATGGATACTTGGAGCTGGAGTATCCAGCTTGGGAGGGATTTTGGCTTTTCCATGTAGGCGGGTGCGACCGAGCTCCTGTTAGGGATGCTCCAGGTCAGCCCACGACTCTCTTACAACTGACTTCAGCTATTTTTTAGTGTTGGGGAAGAGAGAGTGCAAGCCTGGAAAGGTTTTTGAGAAGTGGAGGAGAGAGTTACTTGGGGCTGCCTTGGAAACACTTGGACGAGATGAGATGCAAAAGCTCCGCTTTTAAAGGTGTGACAGATGGGAGAGGAAATGAAACTGCGTGAGGATCTAAATGGGTCATGGCAAAAAAGCTTTTCAATAGTTTTTAGTGTCATAAGGGATCCATAGAGCATCCTGCCCACCCGTATAACTCAGCCCATTGAACTCCACCAGAGCGAGGGCGAGACTTTCTAATCTCTTCTATAAAGGGGAAAAACAAGCCTAGACAGGATTTATAGGTCCTAAAACCCCAGCACTGCCTTCACAGTTGCATTTTCTCCTTTGCTGGGGACATTGCAATGAGGCAGGAGAGAAAAACCATGTGTCCAGAGCACAGCTTTGGGCAGGAGGTGAAAACAAGCCCCAGATCTGTCCCCCCATCCCTGTGTACCCCAAACCCATCCTGCTGTCCCCACGCACGCTCTCCAGAAGAGAATTTTCCCAGCAATAAGCGTGAGCTGTCACTGTAACAGCCTCTGTGGCTTGTGCCGCCTTGTGATTGAAGCTTCCATTAACTTGCATTTCCTTTTTATTTTTTTCCTATTTTTTCCTTTTTTTTTTTTTGCTTGAAGCTTCGTTCGCCTTAATTTGATTGATTTTTTTTTCTTAAGCGCTGTCGCCACCGTTCTCGTTTAATAAGTAGTTAATCAATTCTGCAGAGTTGCTGCAGCCCCACTGCTCCCAGCCATGCTAAAATGGGATGCTCTGATTAATTCCCCCCCCTCCCCCCAGTTTGTTTGCCAGCAATTCCCTCCCATAACTCCCCCATCCAGTCACTCGGGGGTACACAAATGCATATTTCCGAGGCACCGTTGTTTTGCCCAGTGGCTGGTGATGATACGTCTCCGGGGTGAGGCTGGGGGTGATTTGGGGTGGAAGCACGCTTGACGAAGCGCATAGGGCTTGGTCTAACTTCTCTCGCCTGCAAGAGTTGTCTAGGAACAGCAACAACAAAAAGAACATCAAGAAAATAAAACCCTTTTCCTGTTTTTTTAAGGGATTTTTCATCTAGCTCTTGGGCTGTCCAAAATGGGGATAAATGGTGTTCAATTTTTACCTGTTCTTTTTTTCTGTGCATGTTTTCCCTTTCCTTTCTCACTGGGGGTCACTCTACTATTCATCACTTTCTGCTCTTGCAAAGCCCCTTCGTGCAGGTGGGAATATTATTCTGGAATAGAAACATCCAGAGACAATGGTTAAAGGATGGTATCTGCCCCAAAAGAAAGCAAAACTGGGCTTGCTGCTAGAGAAAATCGCAATCGTGATCCAACAGATCCCATCGTGCAGTACCCTTGCAGCATGAACACACCGCAGATTCGGAAAAGGGACTAAACCTATCGTGGTTTCACGCAGGAAAAGGTGAAATTGGTCAATTGAGCAAGTTACGATCTATTATTCAGGCTAACTTGGAAAGTTTTGTGCTTATTTTGAGGGGGGAATTAGGTTCTGTATAGCACTGGAGTAGTTAATTTTCTACAGAAACCCTGAAAACCTATCTTCTAAAGATAATAAAACTTGATCAGTTCACCTGGGTTTCCATTTTAATTCGCTCTGAAAGAGTACTTAAGCCTCCTTCCTTGTTTGTGAAGACACCTACTCTACATGCTCGTAGCACACCGGATAATAGACCTGAGAGTTGGAACTCGGTGATAAAAATAATGTATAGATAATGGAATAATTATCGCGTGCTTCCTCCGCGAATGCAAATCGGGGTTTTCCCTGCGTGCTGGTTTTCCCCCACGTACAGATTTTTACAGCCAGGCTTTTGACCAAGCTGAGACATTGCGTGGAAAGGGAGCAAAGCAATTAACGGGCTTTGATAAGGCTGAATCTCCATCCGAACCATTTTGCAAGAATAAAGAGGTGGAGGCACGTAAGGGCTCTCCTCTATCAACGTGACTTTGCTGGGAACACAGAAGCTGATTTTTTGGCACAGAAAACAAGCAGAAACCATCCATGTGAGTCTACACTGTGCTAAGAGCACACCTCAACAATCCAGGACCAAAGCAACCATCGGCTGGGCTCCATCATCCAGCCCTATCTTCTCAACCGAACATCATAATTTCTGCCACTTTCCCTCCTTTCCCTGCTCAAAAAAAAAAAAAAAAATGCTCAGGGTCTCAGGCAGGATCCAAAACCTTTATGGTTGGCTTGAAGCTTGGCTGAGGCTGCAGATGTATCTCTTGCTTCCATCTCAAAACACCCATCTTCTTCCATCTGCATCCATTACAGAAATCGCAGGGTTGTTTTCAGAGTGTTGGGACATGCAACGGTGTTCCTAAAGGTCTGACATTTGGTGTTTCATTTTTTGGGGTGGATTCTAGCTATTTGGGACCCCCTGGGAATACATCTCTGTGTTTTAAAGGGTAATGCTCTTAATATAAAGAGTGGTATTTGGGGGTTATGAGTATACTGTACAGAAGAGTGTTGTTACAGTCATTTTTAATGAAACCTTTATTCTAATAGAAATAGCACTTATAAAACTTAAATGAATCTGTAGAGCTGGTGGGAAAAGGGACAGGTTCTTTGCCAATTATTTTTCTTCAAAAATACTTCAAAGATAAAAAAAAAAGAAAAGAAAGAAAGAAAGAAGAATCAACCCTCTCCATTCATTTCTTTATGAATTAGTAAAAGCAAGAGAGAAACAAGCAGTTAACATGCATAGATTTCAAAATCCGGGGGGATTTGGGGGATAATGTAGTCTGACCTTCTGGCTACCAGCCGCGGGTTCCAGGGAGGAACACCTTCACTGCCGCTGCTGAGCTCCAGGGCTGCAGCCCAGCCACTCTCCAAAGGGCTTGTCTACACATGCAGGCCTGAAAACCCACATGCGGACAATTCTCAGCCCTGAAAAAAAGCTTTTTTTTGGCTTTCCCCTCCCCTTTATTTCTTCTTTTATTTTTCTTTTTACCTAAACTAGAACTCAGGAGAATGACAATTCCCCCCTCCCCCCCCCAACCCCCCCCCTTTCGCAATTTGCTCTAAAAAAGCTTTTGTGCTTTAAATTCTTTAATATTTATTAAAGCTCTGTGTTCTGACAATAAAAAGATCCCTGCATACTGATTTACAAAGCAGCAGATGAAGGTTTCCCCATGTGCCTGGAGCATCTTTTGCAGCAGGAGCATCCCTTTCTCAGTGGGAGTCTCCGAGGAAAGTGGTAGCATCCATATTGTGAGCAAGGCACAAGGGGTTTTGACCTGCAGTTCTCTTTCCCACATTTGTTCCTTACAGCTGGACTTTGCAGTTCAAAGGTAATTCATAAACCTCTTTTCAAATTATTTTACAGTGCTGGGAGTTGCCCTGAAACATGAGAAAATACTGCAAACAGGCAGCATGTTTGCACTTAGTTTATCTCATAAAATAAATCAGATGGAGACTTTGCTGAGCACAATCTGTCTGTGGGACTCACTACTGCTGGGTGAAGTAAAAAAATTAGCAAGATTTAATTTTTTCAAAAGAAAAAAATCTTTTTAAATGAAAAATCAGACAGACATAAGAGATAAACCCTAGATTCTGCAGGTTTTAAATTCTGGAAAGGAGGAGAAATAAAATACTTATGTGACAATATCTTTTATTCCAGCATCATATTTCCATTATATGTGTTGATGGAGCTGTTTGTATTTGCTCTGAAGCACATGTTGGTGCTCTTCGCATGGGATGCTTTTCTGATCTGGCATTGGAAATGCCTTTGTGTGTACCCTCACCTCCACACCAAGCCCGAGCATCTGATGTTTCTCCAAATTAGGATCAGAAAACTTCAAATGAGGTTCTTAAAATGCAGTGAGCTTTTAAACCACAGCTCAAAATCCTTTCTATGGTCACTGAGACCCAGAGTTAATTTAGGAGAAACTCCACCGCAATGGTGGTGCAACAGAGCCCAACGTGCCTCGAAGGCAAGCCCAGCACCTTGGGCCACTGGTTTGTGTTTAATTTCAAGGTAGAGGAAGAAATTTTAATGAAAGGGGAGGATGAGAGGCAGCATTGTTACCTGGACCAGAATCTTTTGTATCTCCGACAGGAGATTTTGCTGAGATTCAACCCTCACATTGATAAGGCTCCCCCTTCTTAATGGCTTTATTCTCTTCCATGCTGCCATAGATAACTGATTCCCACCAAAAACCTCTTTATTCTTCAAGCAGGGCTCATTTCCCACTACCTTTTTAGACCAGAAGGGCATGGAAAAATAATAAGTGCTGTGCACTGTGTTCAAGTTAAGAACCGTGATTATCCTTTTTGTAGTGCCGGAGTTGGTATTTTCACGACACCAGCAGTTTATTTTAAGTGCGTCTCTTTTGAGGTGAAAAATGTGTGTTTACACTTGAAGTAGATGGAGAAGAGCAGTCAGGGCTGGTTATTCTTCCTGGGAAAGTGAGGGGCTGTGGCTGTGCATGGGGGCATCCAATTTAAAGTCATTGAGTCTCTACCATGGGAGCATCACTCTTAAAGTCTAGATTGAAGGAGAACCTCACCATCACCCCAGGGTTAGCCAAATAATGGCAAAAGCACTTCAAATTGGCTTCGTAATACCCACCTGATTTAGTTTGTCAAAGTTGGGCTTGTAAAGATGCACTCTGGCTTCAGCACCCGCTTCTGGCTGCAAAACTGCATTAAAAAACAGTAAGCCAATGCAAATGATATTTCCAGGTGTATAGGTTGAATTTCTCAAAGTGACTTTGGAAAGATGGATGGAGATCCTAGGTTTTTCTTACTGTTGTCCAGACACGAGTCTGGATGCCAAGTAGGACAGCAGAAATGGCCGATGAGGAACAGATACAGCTTGCCCAGGGTTCAAAGACAAGTTGCTCATGTTCATAGGTCACCTCTGGATCTCACCTCCGTAAAGACCTTTTTCTGCATCTTCATCCATTGCATCTTTCCAGAGCAAAGAGCAAAACTATTTGAACTGTGTCGTCTCTCTGCACCGTCTCATTCTCTTCTGCTTGCCATTAAAGTGTCAATATTTTGAGCCCTGTTTGATGACACTCCCAAGGTCCCCATGCCACCCCGGCTGGATCAACACCTGCCAATTCTGCACCGCCGGGGCGGGGAAGAGGGTGTCAACCTGGCTGAGATGCACAAAGACGCTGCAATGATAATAAATTGGCTTGTCAAAGAGGAGGGCAGATTTGCTATTAATGGAAATAATAGTAGATTACATGGGCTTTTGTCACACAATATAATCAAAGGCAGGATCAAAGGGAGGGAATATAGCAAATGGTTAGCAGGCAAGACATGCTAATGAGATAAAAACGCTAGCCTTGCCACCTCTCTGAGCTTCAATCGAAGGATAATTGATACTAAATAATGTAATTTTGAGCTGTGGTGAAATGCACTTAAAACCAGCAGACAAGGCTGTGAAAATGTTTTAGTTTTTCTGTTACTCTGCTGTCATTTCAATCACTTTTTTTTTTTTCCCCTCCGTGTGGCAGCTGATTGTGTGTGTGGGAGCTGTTGGGAGAAGAGAGAATAAGTGAAAAAGCCCTACTTTGGCAAAATACTGGTGCATTTACACAGCTTTATCTTTGTGAAGTAAAGCCCCTGGGTCTGCCTCTGTAGCAGATCACCTCGATTTATCTCTGTTTGGATTTCTGCAGTGAGGACAACCCAACGGCGGCACCGGCGCTGCTCGTTGCAAAGACCCTGGGGCTGCCACCTCCGTCGGCATCATGATGCTCTCAGGCAGCAGCTTCTGCTGGCTGCTGTTTCAACCCGCCACTTGAAATGCAATTTAAACCTAACCGTGATTTAAATGTAAACCGATGCAGTTTAAATGATTCTCTAGCAGTAATGCAGTGAAGTGCAAAGGTTTGGCATGGTGTCGTGGCAAAGGGATGTTATTTTATTCCCTGAAGCCATGTTGGCTGAAGCTCCACTGCATTTCAGTCAGCTCTATCTAGCCCAAGGAATTCATGATAGTCTAAAATACTTTTTCCCCTAGAAAACTTCTGTATTGCCTGCTTTCTGGAAAGATAAAAATGTCAGACTAGACATATCTTAAATATTTCCTAGTGCTTTTGCATGGCTCTTCCTATGTATTTTGGGGCAACCCTAACCCCTGGCTCTGTCTGATTTGAGATGTGCAGTCCGCGTTGGCTTTAGCAGCTCAGGAGAGACACAGATTTCCCTTCTTCCCTTGTAGGACTCATCTTTTTTTGTTTCCCAACCTAACATGGTACATGAAAGATTCATCCATTATGTTGCAAGCACCAGCTTGGAGGGCTCTTCATTCACCACCCAACAAACCCAGCTGTCAGCACGAACTCACCGGAGAGCGTCTGGAGAGGGTTAGCAGATTGGGGGGCGGGGGGGATGTTGTAAAGTAATTCCCCAAGATTTGAAGGCAGTGAGCAGTGCAGGAAGCTGGATACTGCCTGGGGACAGCACAAGAAGAAGCCCTGCTTGGGGCAGAGCTGGCACAAGGAGCCATTTATATCCATCCCAGAAGATCCCACGTATGGAAAAGCTTGCTCAGGAATTCCAAGCTTAAAGCAATGACAGCTTGCACCAAGATATGAGCATCCCAATAGGGAAAAGCTGTAAATTAAAAAATAGAGAGCTGTCATCCTCTGAGGAACATCTTTTTGGAACTGGAGGGAGAAATCTTCATCCCTCTTTCCAGTTAATGACAACCATCTGTCCCCATTGGGCTTTGCCGGGGTAGATTAATTGAGTACATCCATATTTTTAACATGTTCAAATTGTAGCAAGGGTCTGGGAGTATGAAGATACACAAGTGCTTTGCTGAGTGTGGGTGAAGGAGAGATTTTCTGGGGTCCAGTAATGCCTGCAAAGGATATCAGTGGTGCAGCTGACCCATGCAAGAGCATCCCTTGCTGCCGAGGTAGGAAGAACTCTGTGACAAATGCAATGAATGACAAGCTAAAAATAAAAATTACTTTGGTCGTTGTAGATCTGATTTTTTTAATTTTTTTTTTTTTTCTACTTAGAAGTTCCCTGTGGCAAAATTAATCAAATCAGGACGTTCCCCAGAAACTTTTTGTTTTGTTTATTTATTGCAATGAGTTTGGCTGAGCAGCTTCCCTGCAGAAAGAAGACTATTCTGTGTCACGGAAAATAAATAATGAAAAATAAAGCAACTTTTCTCCTGCATTCCTAACCCCTCTTTGCTGACTGATGCCAAAGGCAATTACCAAGGCTAAATTAGGACTAATTTTGCCAGAGCTCTTGTGAAGAACCTCGGAAGCACTTTTTCAGATGCCCTGGGGGGGTTAGACAGCACAGGAGAACATATGAGATCCAGGTTTGTGTAATGTATGGCCTTGGTACTGGCTCAAGGCTACATCATTGTGAGGACATGAGGGAGGAATAATAAATGGGTCCTGCTTGGTTAAACTCTCAGAAACACCAGCAAAGTCTGAATTTCAGAGTGCTCTCGAATGCAGCTGCTAACCTGTCTCTCCCCTTGTCTTCTGAAGCTTGCTGACCCCTACGTGCTGAATTCCTCTCCCAAGTTGCATTAAAATCCACCACACGTCTTTTCCTCTGCCCCGGCTCCTTGGTGAATATTGCCATGTCCTCTTCTCCTTGTCTGCCTCTCCCTTGGTGCTACATAAACTAACTGTTGCCTTTTGTGCCTTTTTTTCCCTGCAGTCAAAGGCTGAGGCTACAGCTTGTGTCCCACGTAGCTGGACCAACTTTCAACTCATCTGCTTGGATGCAGCTAACAGCAGAGGTTGGCACAGGCTGCGAAGTCAAACGCAGCTGATGTCAGCACACACGTGAGCTCACGTGTCTGTGCCTGCATCTGGTACAGAGATGGACCCTTAGCAACTTGTCTTCTGCACCTCCTCAGCATCTGCTGTTGAGTGTTGGGATGGAGGTCAGTGAGCAGAGATGCTGAAATACTAAACTGGAATATAATGAAGCCAGCACCTCCTTAAATTGGGTCCAAGCTGTCACATGAACTATTTTCACATTGGAGCCATATTTCATGCACCTCCTAAGTCCACCTGGATGTAAAGGAAACAGAAGAGTGGGGTTTGAGATGGGGTTAAGGTCCTGTGCTTGACATCAGCGCTGTTAACATTAAGGCAAATCGGTGTTAGGAACTCCTCCTTTCCGGATAACACAACTGTATTTGCAGGATTACTTTTTATAGACGTCTTCATCTCCTTTAATCAGGAAAAAAGAAAAGAAAGGAAGGCAAAACGTACACACGCAGATCCAGTGAGGTGCTTAGACAATTGCTACCGATTTGAAGTGTCGGTACACATATGCTTAGAGAGCGTGTGAACGTCAGCATCTTTTCACATGAGATGCTTTGGTCAAGGTTTTGCATACACTGAAGTGTCTATATTTCCCAGAACAGAAGGATTAGTTTCTTGGGTGTTTGACTATATGGTTGTGGTTGTTATGGGGATGAAGGAGGTAAGTGATTTATGACTATATAAGAAAGGATCCAAGCAGTTTATTCTATTTATAGCCTCGTGCAAGTGTATAGGGTGTGCATTCAAGACGCATCGCATAAAACACAGGTGTGAACTAACAACAGCCACGTTGTGAGTAGAGTTTCTTAGCCATTCTTAGTGAAAGGACCCAGTAAGGTACAACAGCCTTTTACCACTTTTACCAAGGGTAAGAGAATCGTAGAGTCTGGGGTTCATGTTCTGGAGTGAAAAAAGACTGGAAAAAAATGGTTCAGCTCAGGCCAGAACAAAAAGACATTGTCTCTTCCTGAATTCCCGGTTAATTCTTCCTCTTCTCCCATTTCCATCTATTCTGAAGTGAACTAATAGCACTGCAAACCAAAAAGCTGGAAGCCACATTTTAATGGTGTAAAACATTTTGAAGCAGTTGATGTCTTTCTCGCATTGTTTTTGTCTGTAAGGTTTCAGTGGTGGCTTGCATTCAGAATGACTGGGTTTTTGGGTCTAACCAAGAGGGCATTTCCTAGTTAATCTACTGTCTGGAAAGAAAAAAAAAAAAAAAAGCCCACGTCTCATTCTCAGTGTTTTTTATTTGCTTTTATGAGTTCAGCTAAGAGCTGGAGGACAACAGTCACTGCACTGGCTCTGCTTGAGCTGAGAAACCGAGGTGAGAATTTTATATAACTTGCCTGTGGTCATACAGCAGATACGCTGCCAGACGATGGCTGGGCAAGGTATATTTAGAAATGAGTTAAATAGAGCGTTCAGCCACCTGGGATGGGAGCAGCAGCTCCAAGTGCTGCTTGAAATCACACGCGTGGGCTCGCGGTGGCCACCCTCCCCCACAACTCCTTGCATGGAGATGGATGGAGGTACCCAGGGTGTCCTTGCTCCATGTTTGTTCTCCAGACATCTTCCAGGTGTCTCATCTGACACGATGCTCGCATGGAGCAACTCACGAAAGCCTGAACCTCCTCCAGTTTTGACATTGAGAAACTTTCTCTGCAGAATAAAGCATCCTGTAGGAAATGTTTTCAAGCTGTGGGAGTCGAAAAAGAGATTAAACATAAAAGAAAGATAAACTGCTGCGTCTTAGAAATGCGATATCTGCACTCGGCCCATGTCTAATGAAGTGATTCATGTAAAGCCTCCCCGGAGATGCGGTGAATATTGCTGCTCTTCCAACCCAACCCTGGAGCCAGCAGCTTTGAATATCAGCTTTATTCCTTGGAAATAAGGAGTCAAGAGGGTGATGCTGTGAAGTGGGGATGGTTGGGAAAAATCCCGGAGTTAGGGAAGATTCAATGCTGCTAAAAAATTCCCCCTTTCCTTCCCTCCCCATCTCTGTTCAAGGCTTCTTGGTTGGAGTGAGGTCATCTGTAAGCTACAGCTTGTGTGTCATTTTCCAGGGCCTTTTTTATGCGCTTGTTTGCTCTTTTTTAGCATACATTTTGAAGGTTTCTGGATGAGCATGTGTTTTATTGATCAGGCTGCTCTCAGCTCTTTCTCTCCAGCCCTTCATTAAAGTTGGGATCACACTTTCTGAAGGTCTCCCTCAAGGCTTCTTGCTTGTGGAAACTGTATGATTACAGGTAAGGCTGTTGGACTTGAGACACACTTGATATTTCCCTTTTTGTTTAGTGTGGAGATGCTCTATTTACCATAGATTTTCTTTTCACACTTGTTTTCCTCTGGCCTTCAGAGTGGGGAGGAAAAAGAAGGCTCTTGAATTTTCTTTGTTGTCTTCATTGATTAGTGTATTTTGGGTTTCATTTCATTCCTTTAAAAACAAATTTATGAGAGATGGGATCTTCTGGGTTTTTCCTGTAAAGTGTAAAAGGTCATGTTAATTAACCATCCTCATTATGACAAGCAGTGCTAAGGACCGAGTGAAGAATTTGTTCTGTTCCTGCCTGCGTGTGGGAGGTTGTATGATAAGGACACTCCAATGCACATAATACAATCATTGTAATGTCTTCAGACTGTTATGTAAACTGAGTAACATGTCACTCTCTTCCTTTTTTCTCTATTAAATTAAACAAACTGAAGTTTGAAAGAAGAAGGTGGAAATTAACTCTTTAAATACTGGACTCCAACAAGAGACATTCAGAAAAAAGTCCATCAAAGTTTTCTCTGCCCTCTAAAAGAAAGTGCTACGAGTTACCTAAAACAAATATTCATTGGCTGGAAAAAGCCAGAGCTTCCTTTATGTTTTTAAAAGCTTTTTGTTCTGCTCATTTGGGGAAGGTGTCTCATTTGAAAAACACCTGCACTCATTTAGAAACAAATGAATCAGGATAATAAATAGTACTCCCTTGCCATTCATTGAACTGGGAACGCTTGAATTTTTTTTTTTTTTTTCTCCTTCCAACTGTTATAAAATAGACCAAAAGAGGGCTATTTTAGATCAATAATCTTTTTTTTCCCCTGTCCCTTGATATTCCAGGTCAGCTGGCAAATGGAGAATTATTCTTTGCACAGTTCTAAAAAGCTCCCGTTATCACCCATCTGAGACGGCCACTTGCCCCAGATAAGGGAACCGCTGTCTGAGCGAATGGGTAATAAAGTGAATTGCGTTTGGAATGAGCAGCCATCAGGTTTGCCTTTGACGGTACCGTCTTCCTTGCTGCATCCCAGTCCTGCATTTGGATGCTTCGGCACAGGGATGAGCAGCCTTCGGTCCCTCCCGATTCCCTTTATTCCCGTTCTTTCTGCTTGCTTTCAGCCCAAGCCGTTCATGCCGCGCTGCTCCGTGTCAGAAATTCATTAACTAACTTTGCATTTTGATGGTAGACGTGGAAGTGCCATCTGCTACCCAACGGCTGTGCTTTCTCATCTGCCCAAATCCTGCCGAACCCCGCCAATGTCACTGAGATTGGTTGAGCCGCTACTTGCTTTCCTGTTATTAGCAAATTAAGATACACTTCCCGCTGTTGATTTCCTCATCTAAACACTGCGCTGGGAACAGAAATAACCCTATTACTGGGCCAGGATATAATTTAGCCATAACACTAATCTTTGCTGGTCTGAGACGGGGTGTTATTCTGCATCTGTTGTTATTCTCCATAGCCCTTCTTCCTAAAGCTGGGGAAATACATTTCCTTATCAAACAGCTTCATTTAAGTCTAATTAGATAGAGGCCCACAGGTGACTCAGTCTAATATCCTCCCCTCCGTCGGCGCTACCTTAAGTACCCCAGGACGTGTGCTTGAGGAAGCCGTACTGCAGGAAAAAGGCTCATCTCCAGCAGAGAAAAAGTCAGTTTATTCATGCATCCTTCTGCGCTAAACGCAGGCAAGGCAGCAATTTCCACGCTGATGGGGAGCATCGGATACCATGAGGAATAGCACTGGAGTCATGATGGGCTTCCCATCGAGCAAGATACGGCTTGGGGTAATGGTATCAGCATCTGCCTCCTTGTAAAGATCCAAGATCCTGATCAGATCCAAGATGTGGGGAGGAAAGTGAGACATTCAGAGCAGGATTTTTTATGGTTTTGAGAGGGATTTGAAGGGCTCTTGTTGTTCTCTCAGGGTGCAAGAGGTTGGTAATGTGAAAAGGGAGGATTTTCCTAAAGAGTGGGATTTGCTTTGCCATGCTGCAGTGTCAGCTGGTGGCTGGAAGCTCTCCCTACAGAAATAAGGTGTTGCGTCTCCTCCAAAGAGAGGTCAGCCCTTGGCTGTTGCAGCTTATGTCCGTCTATTCTTGGATGCCTTGATGATAGCGTTCATCTAGGTAGCAGAAGGGCGACATGACTTTTAGATAGGAAAGGAAATGCCCCCAGCACAGTACTTCTCCTCTTTGGCTCTGGAAATAGCCTAAATGAGGACATTAGGCTTAGGCAACCTGCTCTCGGACATCTAACGGTAGTGAAGATATGGGTGGGAGGAAGGACTTGGTGAAATTGGGCAGTAAGTACTCCCTCAGTCTCCCTTTCCCAATTTTCGTGGGCTGGATCATCTTCACCTGCTCAGTCCCTGTCCATCACTCCAGTGCTTTCCTGCACCAGGGTATTTCTGCAGACAGGTTGCAGAGGGGTTGGAAAAGTAAGAGAAGCTGGTAATTACTTCATTTGCATCCTTTTCCCCCCTTAAATGGACTGGATAATGACTTCACCTGAGTGCATCATGATTAGCAGGAGCAAAGCTTGCAGGTGCCAGCTGGGAATGTCACCCTACATCGGTGGCTTTAGAGAAAGAGGGGGGTTCATCCCCCTCAAATCCCATCTGAAATAACCAGGATTTCAATCAGGTGGCTCCTCAGCAGGTCTGATCTCATCTCACAGAGCCTCACACGTCCCTGAGCAGATCCCAGTGCAGGTGGGGACCGGAGGGATGTGGTGCTCGGTCCCCATCCACGTGTGGTTCTTGGCAGTGAGGACCCTTGTCCTGTCAATATAATTAGAGAAAGGAAGGGTTTGTTATGAGAAATGACCAAGAATGAGAGTCAGGTTTCTCAAAAACACGTGACTCCTGTTCTCAATCCCTTGTCACAAAGCCAGGACTTCTAGTTTCAGCACAAACGCATTCACAGCTTTCATTTGAGTATCTCATTTTCTAGTATTGACCCAGACGAATTTTGGGAACTTGATGAAATCAGTGCTTTTCTGTGAATTGCTTCAGGCTCAAAGAAGCCGCAATTTCCAGTATTCCCCAGCACACACAGGAAATCTGAATATTGCTCCTGGAAGGGTTTGGGGTTCTTGAATCCATTTGGATTATTTAGCAGAAGCAAAAGGGCTGCCCTGAGTGCAGGCAAAGGGACCAGACGCAGATCACAGAGACCACTCCAGGCAGAAGCAGGATCTCTCCTTGGAGACACAGCTGAGGTCAAAGCAACCTTTACCCCCTCCAGAACTCAATTAGAAAAAACCAAGTGTAAAATTAAAGGCATGGAGAAAAAGCCTGACCCTGCTCACAGCATCGTGGCATGGGTTATCAGCAGTGTAACTTGGCGCAGGGACATTTTGGTGGGTGCAAGCATGCCAGCATGCATCAGTCAGAAGCCAGTCTGCTCTGCCTCCAATGACTTCCAGTTGACTTATTATTATTATTTTTTTTTATCCCAGGCAATGCTCACAAAACCTTTTGTGGGCTTCAACTGAGCTGTGAATTCGTCAGACACTTACAGCTATTCCCAGTGCTGGAGGCAGCTGCTTTGCCTCTCCGGCACCCTGCAGCAGCAAGGCGAGAGTTCAACTGCAAAGCACCCTCGGCAGGGAGCCAGGGAGTGAAATCCAAATTCACCCGTACCCCCTGGCACCCATCTGCCCGGCAAAGCCAGGCATGGGGCGAGCGCGGCGATTCAGCAATCACTGCTGATTCCCTGCCAGGTTCCCGCGGGATGCTTGATGTTGAGCTTCAGATCCCTGTGTTCTCCAAAGGATGACGCCTCTCGAGGCTCTTTTAAATCCCAAACGTTGCTTCAACCTTGTCCTTCCAAGCAGGCACCTCCACTGACGAAAGAGCCATCTCCCATCAGCTCTCTCGCCTGCCTTCTCGCCGCTCCCGGCTACTGATCCAGGTCTCCTCCGGCGATAATTCTCCGAGGTCACCGGATCAAGCGAAGCAATTTAGAATAAATTGTGGTTGCTTCAGACTTTTGCATTAAACTCTGAACTTTGGGAGCTTCGCTGCACTGAAACTGTTGGCGATGCGCACCCGGGGGGGATTTGTATTTATTTATATCCAAAGCGCTCCTTACTGCGCAACCTGCAGAGGCTAAGGAGATCAACGGGAAGGAGGGGAGAGTGGGGGAAGCGAGGAATATGTCTTTGGCCTTTCTTTCCTCTTTTAAAACCCAAAGGCAACTCTGAGCTTAATGGCCTCTGCTCGCGCAAGAGGCCAGCAGAAGGCCAACGCGCGGTCAAAATTCAGTGAAAAGGCCTTTAAAGGGGATTTCTGCTTTGCAGGGATTGTCTCTGAAACTCTTTTCTGGAGTTTGTTCGATATGGGTATAGCAGGAGGCCAGGTCCCTGCTCAGTGCTGCTGCTGCTGAATGCCTGTTTGCTCTCCTCATGGTGCAGAGAAGATGGGGAGAACCACCAGGGACCCCAAAAAGCAGGAGATAGGGGAAAAGATATGAGCTGAGATAAATCTCCGAACATCATCCTGCTTATAGCATGCTTTTGTTATTGGGCGATAGAAGGGAGGAGGCTGAAAGTAATTATGTAATTTCATCTTGACATCATCTGAAAAACATTTTAAATTCTATGTTAAAATTTGCATTTTTTTAAATAAAAAAGCTGAAAAACCACAGTTTTGTCACCCCCTTTTTTCCCCGGTTTGCTAGAATACCTTGGCTCAGCCCTAACTGAATCTCACTCTGGAAAACTTTAAATATTAATGGAAGAAGGAGTTTATTTAGCACACCTCTTGCCCCACTCACTGCAAGAGCCACAGCATCCCCTCACACATACTACGGGTTGTTCTGGATTTAAGTGATGATGGAATTAGAGTCCATCTCCATGACATGCCCATCTGCTGCTGGTTTGGTGACCTACATGAGGTGAAATGAGATGTGCTGGTCTCCATCCAACTCCTGGAGAGGGCACGTTGTCCCATCATAAGCGTAAAGGAGCATTGCCCAGCCTGGGTGATGTAAAATCCTGTCACGACAGGCACAAGAGACAGCTTTTGGGTCCCTATATTGTAATTGAATCACATTTCATGCTGGGATTTGCATATGTGAGTCAGAAAAATTACAGAAAATGGAAATAAAAAATAATATAGGAGATTTATTCCCATTCACCTCAATCCAGATGCTGTTTTATTTTAGGAAAACTCCAAATATTGTGAATTTAGTGATGCTTGTGCATCCATGGCTTACATCCCTACTGGAATTTGCACACCTACAGATGTGCTTTTCTTTGCTCATATTCCCAACCCATGCGTCTTAGACCAGATGGAAAGTTTACCCTTCCCAATCTAACGCTATCTCTGCATGTAAATGAAGAAATCTGAGCTTAAAACCTGTCAAGCCAACACCTTCCCCCAGGATTAAATTGACTTTGAAAGTGTACGCTTCAAAAAATACCCAAACAAACAGGAAAAAATCCCAAAAGGAAAAGAATTAATAACCGCAGTGTTTTCTAATATGCACACTAAACAACTCCTTAAATCTAAATGAAATCTGTATTGCATTCATTTTCTATTTTTGAGCCGAGACTGGGCTAGTTTTGATCCACATTCATCCAAATTTCATGCTTCTCCTTTGAACCCGGCTTATCAGAAATGTTCACTTTCTTTTTTTTTCTCCCAGTTGCCTTACGGTGGGTTTTCAAAACTCAAATAAAAGCAACAGCCTACATGGAAAGAAAGAAAATGACTGTCCTGTGTCCTTGTCCCCCTGCATGTTTTTTTGGGCACGAAGTTCTGTGACAGCCAGGCTTTGGATATCACCCTCCAAGAGGACCCAACCCGCCAAAATCCCACTTTGCTCCATACACCAGGAGGAGAAATCTTAGTTTGGGGTGTTTTGAAGAATGCTATCAGACTAATACAATCTGCCAACCACATCACTGCTGGGGATTTACTCCTGTACCTGTGAAATTTGCATCTGTGACAACAAATTTCAGTGAATTTGGTGTATTTAATCTCCTTTCCACACTAGGCTTGATCATGCCTTCCCTAGTGATAAGATGCCCACACCACTCTTCTTCTAATGGATGTGTATTTTTACCTCTTTCAGTATAAAAAAGGAAGATAGTTCCTACTTGAAGTGGCTTTCATTACCTCCCTAGGCAATACAGGGGATCTGCACACACAAAATATCCTTCACAGCACCTTCAGTTTGTCAGGGAGGGAATTAGGAAGACATCTTCCAGCCCAGTTGGTTCTTGCTGGGACATCTGTGCCCCCAGCCACCACTTTGCAGCATTGAGAAAACCAGACCTGGGATGTTTTCCCAGTGGATTTTGTTCCCTTCAGTTTGCTGCTATGAAACACAACACTTTGGATCAGATATTTGGAGATGTGGCTCCAAAGAGTTCTTCTGTGGTGTTGATGGGATCCCCATGGCAGCACCACAGGCAGGGGAACTGCCACAAAACTTGAAGGACCTTTGAGGCCGTCACCGGTTTGCCCAAACTGGTTCCCAAATTAGGTGGGAAGATGTCAGACAGACGGACATCCTGTGCACCGCCGTGAACAGAACCAAGGGGGAAAATAATGCAAGATCCCTGATGGACCGGAGAGTGAAACCACAGAGGCGAGAAATTTTATTTAAATTATCCATGGCTAGCAAGGCTCCAAGAATCGCCTGTGTCCTGAAGACACAATTAGAAATACAAGCCCAAGCAAAGGAGCAGATGGACAGCAGTTGTTTTGCTGTCTGCCTGCACCTGCCAAATGAGCTTTCTTCCCCGAGCTGCAGCGGTTTCCAAGTGCTCTTGAAAGCAGAAGGAGTTGGCAAGCTGGCTGGTGCCTCCACTCATGACTGACGTGATGGAGCGGCATTGGGGAACATCATTGGAGTTGTGTTGGCTCGTTGGAGGGGCTGGATGATGGAAGGGAAAAGGATTTGAAATGTGGAAGAAGTGCCTTGAAGACGTGGACCTAAACACCCTCTCATGTAGATGAGGAAAGGATCCAGCTGCAGCATTGAGGCATGGAGGACAATTCCCACTGCAGTATTCAAGCCTCCTTTCGTTTGCACCAGGGAGAACTTGGCAAGTCTGAGGTTATTTATTCTCCCACGGACTGACTTTGCTCATCGCCAGAGGTCTTGGCATCCCCCCTCTGTAAAAAACCAAGATCCCAAACCATCACAGGCTATTTCTGTAGACATTTCCATGCAAACCCTGGCCCCGCTGATGCTGGTTTTGTTATCAGCTTAATAGGGCCAAGACTTCAATTCATCCTTGCAATAAACTAGAGAAATGTTGTTGGTCTTGCGTTTTCTAATCAAATAAGATTTTTTTTCTCATAGAGGAGGCCGTTCGCTACCCCTGAGATAGCTGCCTGGCCTCAGCATGTGGGATTACAGATACCGCCAGCGCCTATTAACTGTACAAATCTTTGCATTGATAACTAAGGGAGAGATTTATGTCTTAAAATGAGAAATACTATCCCCAACAACAAAATTGAGCCCGTGGATCAATCCAAATCAGAGTCCGCCGAGGAAGTAAATGAGGCAATTGGCATTAATTGGCGTCTCTGGAAATTTAGCAGCCTGCCAGGAACACTGGGCCGGAGGGATGGAGCTTCTCCCTTGACCTTGGGGGGCTCCTGGCCAAGGTCAAGCCATTTTTGGCAAGTTATTGAGGAATATTTGCGGAGTTTCCTTGGTGGCGCGTTCTGGCACCTTCAAGGAAATAAATCAAAAATCTACTTAAATGCGCTTTAAAAAACAGCCTCTTGCTTTTGCATAGCAAATGGCTAATAAACCACACACTGGATTTTTCTCAAATTAATTCCCCTGCACTTAATTTACTTGCTGCTTTTTATCCAGCAGCCTTCTATCCCTGGCAGGTACTGGCAGCCACTGGCAGGATTTCTCTAAATGCAACCACTCCCCGTGTGGTCATCATGCCGTACCCTTGCTAACACCCCAAAAAGTCAAGATTTTTTGGGCTTGTACCCCAACAAAATACTCAACCCGGACGTCTGCCATATGTTTTTAAAGAAGTAGATGCTGCTTTTATTTGCATAAGTGTACCCTGAACCCCACTTCTTGAGGTGCCCCTGGGTAGGCCGCACAGGTTGGCAGGGGACTGGGGATGTCTCATAGTCTGAGCTCTTGTCCCCAGGCCATCAAATCTACCTAAACCACTCCTGACAGCTGCTTGTCTAAACTATTTTTAGATAGAAGGTCGACAGCTTCCCCAGGTAACCATTTCCTCATCAAAGCTGAGCTGCGCTAGTACTCTCTTCCTAATGTGCCCTGGAGGAAATTATAAGACTTCGTTAAAACTTCGTTGGTGTTTAATCTTCATTATGTCCCGAACTGCTGGATGGGTAACAGATGGGTCTCAGGATGTGGCTCTGCCTGTCACAGGAGATTTGGGCTGTTCTGCAAAGCCCTATCTCCCCAAAGGCATGTGGCTAGGGCAAAATCTCATCTTCTTAGCTTTTATTAAGAAGGCAATACCTTTTTAGGTCTTGCAGTTGCAGGAAAAAAAACCCTGGAATGACCTACCTTGTTCCTAAAGAAGGCAAAGTAACTCAATCTTGCAATCCTCCATTTAGTCTTAGTGTCACCCAGCACCAGGCACTTCCCAGAAAGAATTAAGGAGCCTGACCAAGCGTCCCTTTGCCATTTAGAAAGGAATCCCAACTGAATTAGAAAATCCTTGAATTGTCTGGGTATTTCCAAGTCACCCAGGGGATGTGGAGAAACCTCTGGAGCAAACAAGAAGGATTTGCCCTCTCATTTGCCTTTAGCTGGCCGGGTTTGTTTAGTTTTGCAAAACCAAAGCTTATTTGCCACAAAATGAAAAGAAATTGTCTCTTGGGAGACTGGAAGGGCTCCAGAGAAGAGTTGCTGCCATGAGAAAAGCTTTGTAAGCTGACCCACATGGGATGAGGTTAAGGGAAGTGAGCAGGGACAGCCCCAAGCAGGACATTGCTCATTCCTGCTCCAGGCTGTGGCTATAAATAGAGACCAGGATCTAAGAAAAAAATAGGGAAGGGTGACTTGGTTTATCGTCCTTCGTCAATGAGAGAGGATAGCTTTAATGAGACGTGAGAACAATACAGAAAATAACAGGTCCGGTTTCCTAGAAATTAAGGCTGAGCTAAAATCAGACCTGCCAGCTCAGCCAGACCAGCTCATGAGGAGTACCATGATCTGCTGGAACTTTGTGGCATTTGGGCCTGTGCAAAATGGAGCTAAAATAAAATAAAATAAAATGCTTTCTGCCCAAATTTTCCCTCTTCTGCCCATTTCCAAGGAGAGCTGCTAGGCTCGAGCATGAAATGCGAAGAAAGACCAGTCTGCAAAGGAAGAATGAATTGGATCAGATATGTTGTGGCCTCCCTGGGTTCTTGCCAGGTTTTCCTCCCCCTGCATGATGTTCCCGGTGTGAGCATTACCAGAGGGCAGAAGGGGTCAGACACGGCCCCAGCCGCATCCATCGGGCTCCAGCATCTGTAATGAGCCATTGCTGAGGCTGGGGGCAGAGCAGCCTGCTGCTGTCCGGGCATTAATCAGGTGAAATGGGAAGATATTAAGGTAAGTGCTTTTTAGTGTCACATTTTGTTAGCTTCAGGTTGCTGACTGCTGCCATGGCACTTTCTGCTCCCTCCCAAAAACGGCATGAGAAAGGCCTAATGGCTTTCATGGTGAAGACCCCATGTGTTTGCTCCGGCATTTGGGTTTTAAAGGGATTTCTAAGGAAAGGTCTGAGGGTCTCTATGCAGTCTCAGAGACAGAAGATGAGTCGCTCACGGGACATTCATCCTTCCCATCATGCGAGGATTGTGCCCCCTTGGCTATCAGCCCTGCCCTTCTCCTGCATTGCATTTCTTGATGGTCCCCATACCTTCCTTCTGCCTCAGCCCCATGATATTGCTGCATGTTTGGCAGCTGCCGAAGACCTTGTCCCTCTGCTGCAGAGGCCATTACAGATCTTCCTGAAGCCTGGCCTGGATTGCTAACACCCTTCAACAACCTTGAAAACGCTTCGGTGTGGCCACAGCATCTGTCACTGCAGATGCTGGCAGGGATGTTTCCAGTGGGGCATTGGGGACTGTGGGATGAGCTTTGAAGGATGCAGGAGTCCCCATCTGGCCCCAGGTCCATCCTTCAAGGTCAGAGAGGAGAGGACCTGAGGGTGTCACCTGGCAAATGCTCTGGTCACCGAGAAGGAGATAGCAAACAGACAGCAACAAATCTCATCTCCCATCCTTGTTCCTACTTTACGAACGAGGAAAGTGAAAGGAGCAGCCAAAATTATCCTTCTCTTTATCCAAAGTGGCTGACATTTGAGCGTTTCGCTCCAAAAAAGCCCAGCAACTGCCCTCAGCCCTGCTCTCCTCATTCAGGAAGATGCTGTTACATTTTGTGGAATCTTTGAACACATTGCTTGTAAATTCTTGTACCTTTCTGGGAAAAGGTGCATTTTCTTTTCTTATCACAAGCTGAAGGTTTTTTCTCCTATAACAGAAGCTGAAGTTTTCTCGTGTTTTGTTGCATTAACTGGAC
The DNA here is from genome assembly GCF_028858705.1 of Grus americana. Taxonomy (NCBI): domain Eukaryota; kingdom Metazoa; phylum Chordata; class Aves; order Gruiformes; family Gruidae; genus Grus; species Grus americana. The sequence continues at coordinate 7,246,773 of NC_072875.1, forward strand.
TACAGGGAGAGGAGAAAGTACGTTTAATGTTCCAGGTAGATGTCCAAGAAAAATCAAAAGAGTCCAATAAATGGAAACTCAAAGAGCTCAGCTTGAATCTTTCCGCTGTAAAGCAATCAGGTTCAGCAAAGGTGAAGCAACTTATTTTGCTCCTCTTTTTAAAAACACCTGTCTCAGTCTCAATGTAGCCACAAGAATCCTTAATTGTCAGGTGCTGTTGTAATGAACCCAGCCTCATAGCATGGGGGGAGAAAACAAATATATTGGGGATTTTGCACCCCGTGTTCCTTTCTGGTGCAATTCTGCCTGGTTTAGCTCATTTTTAGGGGCAATGGGTTCATTCAGAGCTGATGATGAGTCAACACTGGCTTTGCAATCATTATCAGTGAGTCCAACCAGCTTGCTAAGAGCCTTGTCACCAGCCAAAAATAGGGACACAAGTTGGGAATTAACAACCTGGAGCTTCAGTAATTGTGTCTTAAGCAGGAGGTGGGATGAGGAAGAGAGGTGTTAGGCCAGCCTGGGGAGACATCAGCCCTCTGCAGACATCCAGCGTGAAACATATGGATTACGTGCCTCACCCCAGGACCCGGCTGGCACTTACTTACCACACAGTCTTCTCCTTAAAGAGGAGGCTGTCACACCTGCCTGCTGCCTTGACGTGACATTGCCTGCTTTTTTCCAGCAGGGAATCCTCTCTCAGCTTCTTTCTCACCTCTCCATGTGTTTTTTGGTGGTTTTTTTTCCCATTCTCCCTGGGGTTTTTAAGAGATAAGCAAGCAGATGCAAGAAGGAAATCAGTACGCTGCCTTCTCGATGCATTTCCAAGTGCGGCATTTCAAGGTTCAGGCACTAAAGAGACTCTGGGGATCTGTCAAAGGTACCTTCACCCTCATCATTAAAGAGTCACTTTGCCTATAGCTCTTTCTAAGTCAAGTGTCCCATAACCTTTGAGGTCTGGTGATGCACGGTGGTTTGCATACAACTCAAGTTTAAGGCTTCATGCTAATGGGGGACTGTGGGGCCAGAAGGTTTTCATCATGGTGAATTTCTCACTTTGAAATTCAATAAAACATTCTGGATCTGATAAATGCCACGGCCTCTCCATCACCAGCAGATGGACGGACGCCGTATTGCTGGCATGCACGCTGCCAGTTGTCTTAGGGATGCCTCGACAAGCATTTCTCCTCGTCTTCCAACAGCCCCACTCTTCCCATATACATTTATAAAGCGAGAAGGAAATAGTTTTGTGATGTATTAGACCCCATGAATAATGCACTCGCAAAATGCCTCAGTGCAACCGAGCATGTTTCATCCCATCAATATGATAAATGCAGGTACAGTTGTTTTAATTGTCACGATCATGTTATAGCGAAAACACATCTGTGCTTAGCCTGGGGGAACATTAATGTTGCCCTGATCTTGACAAACCAGTTCATTCACACACCGTCGTTCATCTGGCTGCTTTTAGCCGAAGAGCTGGGAGTAGCGAGCGTGGGTTGGGTCCAGCAAAGGGTGAAGGCACCTGCAGCTTAGGTCCCCGCTGCTTCAGCCCAAAGTCTGCAAAGCAGAAACTAAAATTGAGAGCTGGACACCTCTGTGTGCCCCAACCCATCCATAAGTTTATGGGTGATCCCAAACCTCAAGGAGATGCTCAGAGCTGGTGTAATATGCAACGCCAAGTATAGGATTTGTCTAGAAACATGGCTTAAAGGATGTCTATCGTATTCTTCATGCCACCTCAAAGACCACACATGCAGCTTGGTTCTCCCCATTCCTGCTGCAGCAACACAGGGGGGCTTGTCTCCATCTCTGCCCCTCATCCTGGCCGATATGGTGGACATCAGCCCTTTGGTTTGGACTCACAAAATCCCCACTGGGCTAAAGTCCTCACTGGGTGTGTGGCAGGAGCCATGGCCAGAGCCACGGCAGCTCTGCTTCCCACACCACGTTATTTTGGCATTTTGGCGGCCGAAACGGGGCGCGGGCCAGAGGCAGGAGTAAAATATCTCTGTAATAAACTGAAACATTTGGCTCTTTGAGCCGATGCCAGCTTTTATAACAATTTCCATCTTAAGCCGGCTCAATACATATTTAATGAAATCTTCTATAAAACCTTTAACAGCCCTCAATTCATTTCAAGTGGTAAATGAGTCAGCAGTTTGAAATGATGAGCAGGATTCAGACTCCGCTGTCATTACTTAAGGAGAAGAAGTGATTCTTTTTTAATGTTTTTTCCTCTAAATAACATTTCTTTTTCTTCCCCCCTCACACCCGCTTCTTATTGCTGGCGTGATGCTGCTCAAAAGAGACAAGGGCAGGCGCAGAAGCACGAATCCCTCAACACTGGCACCGTCCCTCCAGTCCTTGCAGACAGACCTTGCCAGCCCAGACTGTTGACTGTCCCCCATCCAATCTCTTGGCCAGGCCAGCTCCAAATATGTTTCATCTCTGTCTGCCTCAGTTTCCCCATTTGCTTAGTGCTACTGACGCCCTGCAAGGCATTTTTGAGAACTCTGGAGGGAGGTCCCAGCTATTACTTCTGCCCAAATACCTGTAGCATGGGATGTGAAAACATTTGGGAGTTGGATATCACATCCACCCAGCATAGCCCACCTGAGGAGCAATCACCTGCCCTGTTATTCCCATTTTCCTTCAGTATCAGACAGCAAAAATCCCTTAAAGAGTTCAAGTCACAAAGAAAGGCAGATACCAGCTGTGTAATCACTGCTATATGGTACCTGCTCATTTGAATAATGACACGGCATCTTTGTTAAAGGCAAGGAGACTTCCAAGTTGTCTTGTTCTGCAGCTCACCTATAAAAGCCAAGCAAGCTTTGCAAAACATTTCAATTCTCTTGATCACTGTAATTACTGGAGGCGATCCAGCGCTGCTCTCTGGCTCGCGCGTGCCAGCAGGTTAGACAGAAGGGGTGTGAGCAAAGGCTTTAAAATAAAGTGAATCATGGCTCATTTTATTTTTTAAAAGGCCTTTATTTTGCATTATATTGACTTTTCTTTTATTCCAGCAGACCACTGCAATGCAAAGCAAGCACCTGCTGGCATGGGGATGTGTCAGGTCATTTTTGGTCAGGGTGAGCTGAGGTTGCAGATATATGTCACTGGTTGTAGCGTAACACGGAGCCAGGAATCTCCATAGGGAGAAAGTTGCCCTTAAATATTGCTTTTAAGTTTCAGTGAGTGGGTGATGGTGGCACACAGCCTAATGCTGTCCTCTGGACTGTTGTCAAGTGCTGGCTCTGCCGTAGACCGCATGGCCAGGGTCGACTCACCTAAAGCAATTTGATGGCAGGTTTTCTAGCACCCCCACGGCTATAGTCATTCAGCATTTCCAATTAACTTTTGCATTTAAATGGCCCACATTCTGCTGAATTCATATCAGATGCACGACGGGCAGCCGTCCCTTCTAGTTTTATTCTGGTGCCGCTGGGAACCGGCAGCCCCGGTAGCAGCTTTCTGGGCAGGTTTCTGCAAGGTCTGTGGTTGGGAAAGTTATACAGGGAGGTGAAGTGGGCAAATTAAGCATGGCTTGGAGAAGCTGAACTGAGGAGACAGCTTGGACCCTGGTATCTGCTCATCCTAAGTGCCAGTGAGGTATGGATCTGCCTGGTGGGCCAGCACTCCTTGGGTAAAGCTCAAGTTTTGAGTGGTCATGGTATGGTACGGCTAGAAAAAAAAAAAGAAAATCCCCTTACTGCCCTCAAGTGCTTGAAGTATTTTCTTCCAGGTGTACCCTGAATGAGCAATATTTCTAGCCGAGATGAGGAGGTATTCCTGTTAACGTGCTAGACCCAGGTGAGATTGCCTCTGAAACCCACTGTATGCTTCTAATAACCACTATTGAAAAAGGCTGAACTGGCCCTGGAACAGCTGCTAAAAAGAGCAACTTCATTGTCCTTGAAAAGGGAGAGCAATCTGAGCAGTGGGAAGGAGCAGAGGAGGGCTCCTTCAGCCTACCTAAGCAAAGACGGAGAGGGGACCTGGCTGCTCTCTATAAATGTGTCAGAGAAGAAAACACGAGGGGAGGAAATAATGGCTGAAGTTAAAGGCCATCATTGAACAACGGCTAAATTTCAGCTGGGAGACAAAGGAAAGATCCTAACCAGCAAAGCAATTTGGTTCAGAACAAGCTGAACTCCTTCGAAGATTAAACTTGATTAGTTGGTGAATGGGATGATGTGAGGCCAGACCTAACCCAGCAGCCGGGATGGTGGTGGCTGCAGATAGGTCTTGATCAAGGGCAAGCACTGGGAGATGGCCAAGAGTCATAGGAACCCACAACATGGGTTGCGAAGCACCCCAAGGAGCAAAACAGGGGAACAACCCAAAAAAAACCCCAATGCGAAATCTTTCAATCCAGATTGCTGTGTTTTTAAAAGCTAAATTTTAGCAGATGTTTCATGAGAGCATGCTGCTAATGAGAGCCAAAGATGCTAAATGGAGGGGCTGTGCTTTAAATTGTTAATCCCGCTCCAAATCCATCAGCAAGGAGCGCATCTGCCAAAACCAGTTGACTCCCAGCTGATCCCATCTATCTTTCATGCAACTCCAGTGAAGGCAGCCTCGGTGGCCACCGTGCCAGGATGGGACCTGTCACTTCTTCTCAGCCTGCGGGAGAGCCGGTGAGGAGTTTGTTAAACAAAACCCATCGCAAGCTGTTATCTTCTACACACATCACCCAGATTAAATGGCACTTAATGGAATAATGAACCACAGGGAGAAACATACAAGGAAACGTCATTAAATCTTGTTAAAAATGAATAAAATTCTGAATCAATTCCCATTAGTGAATGCACTGATATTTCACATATCTTTAGGAGTTTTATTATGCATTCATGCATAATCTGATATAATGATGGCTATTTTCCCCCAAACTCCTTTCTTCCTAATAAAAACGAGCAGGACGAAGGATGCAGTACTTTACTCTCTTGTGGTTTTTTGGGGTTTTTTTAAAGCATTATATGAAATATTTAAGCAATGTCCTTTGCTTCTCATGGTCATGCCCTTATTGTGTCAAGTCAAATTAGTTAAGTATACAAATGAGAGTAAACAAAGGTGACAGATAAATGAAACACATGGTTACCAAAGTGTCAGAGGCCCCTGTGTATGGTCCATCCATAGGTTCCTCGATGGGCTGCTTGTATGCAACTCTGTGAGAAGTCAAGAGGAAGAAGCTCCAAGCTTCAAACAAAAAAGTTTATCAAAAGACCAGATGTGTTTGCCTCCCTCCCTCTTCTCTTCCTCTCTCCCGTCTTGCACGCTTTCCGCTCTCATTTAAACACTGAGTGTACACTAAGCAGAGCCAAGCAAACAGTGGAAAACAAATTCCCTTGGATATTCATATTTAATAATATTTGGAAAAGACCAGCATGTAGAAGTTCCTGCAAGATGTGGGCCTCATGCTAAGAGCTGGAAGAGCACGGTGCAGGCACGATACGAGCTTTGAGTGTGGTTAGCGTCTCCCAGGCAAGATGCAAAAGCTGGATTTGGACTGCAAATTCATCGGATTAAGGACCAAATCTACAAGTTCATGCAGTGCCCAGCACTTCTGCGCTGTGAGCTTACCAAAGGTCTTTAATTGCCTTAAATCCAAAGTCTACAAGAAGTTTTAATGTGTATTTTTTCCCCCATTTGTAGCCCCAGTTGTGAGACATGACTATTTTCTGCAAGATATTGGACAAACTCGTAACAAAAGGTGCCTGAGACAAAATAAAACCCAGTAAGTGGATATATGCAGACAGATGGAAGAGCAAAAAGTAGCAAGGAGGCAATATTGGTCAGCATGTTAAACAGGAGTCAAGGCATGATAGACAGCAAGACACCAGCTGCTTAGCTGTTGTCAGGATTTTAATAATAATAACAGGCTTGTTTTGCATAAACTAGCTGTGTGCATAATTCATAGATGCAATAAGCTGATCATTAGGAGAAGTCTCAGCTCACCTCCTAGCTGCATGTGGTCGGACTGAGGTATTTGGCCTGGATCACGGCAGAGGAGAGCCATTTAGGAGGCATATGAAAGAGGATAATTTATTCTAATTCGAAAGACAGCTTCAGCTTGACCCTTTTGTGTTCACTCACCTTGAACAGAGCCAGTCGAGCTTCGCTAGCGTGAATTCTCCCCGAAAACAAACTTTTTCCTTCAAATCTTCCCCGCCGTGGGTATTTCAAAACCTCTCCTTGATCACAAAATTCCCAGTTTGCGTCAGGCCGGTTGGGTTTTAGCAGACATGCCCCATTGCTTTGAATCCAGGCTTGTCTTGGTTTATAATCGGCCGCAGCCGATGTTGGAAATGAAGGGTCCTGGCTTGGCAAAATCCAAGCATCACACTTGAAACGGTGGACAAGGCAACTGTGATAATTGTTGGTCTATCGGCAGCCACGCTGGGAGAAGCTTTGGAGAGCCAAGGGATCTTTAGCAAAGGCATGACAAGAGCTGAATGTAAATTAGAAATGTTCAGATACAAATTAAACAGCAAGGGTAATTAAGTCCTGGCTCGGCTTACTGAAGAAGGCGGTGAAGTCTTCACTACTTCAAGGTGCTGAATCAAGCCACTGAGTTTTCCTAAAAGTTGCTTTTTTGGGTAGTTTATTAGACTCAGAGCAGCACTCAACAGAGGAAAACCTTTTGGAAGTCAAACTAGATGATTTTGTTTCCTTCCGGCCTTAAACCTGTGACTTTCTGACTTCTTCGTTGCATATTTATGGTGCGGAAACATCAAAAGGCCATGGCTGGGTCAGCAGGAATTGTGCGACTGTGAATTGTAGATTCCATAATCACATTTTCAACTCAAATTGATCCTCAGACCATGAAGAAATTTGCAAATATTTTCAAACGAGGAATATGGCGGGGACTTTTTCAATCTGTTTGCAGGCAATTTGCAAACAGAAAACCTTGGCAACATTGGCTGAATACGTAATTAACGCCGTGATTTATGTGCCCAGCTATAATTTCTCCCAGCCTCCCTACTTCATGCTAAACAATTTGGGAAAGGAACAACTTGTTTGCCTCATGCTTCATTTTGCTGGTACTGCTCCATCTAATCCTGTGGTCTGAGATACCAATGCGTGCAAAGGACATTTTTTTTTTTCCAGGGGGAAATAAAAGGGGGAGACAGTTTGCTTTCCTGATGGATATGGGCAGAGAGGGCAGCTTGCTCTCCCAATGGGACTTTTAGTGTATTCCCCTTTTTCCCGGCCACAGACAGTGGATAAACTTGCTCAGCACCTTTGAGTGGCAGAAGATGCAAATTGATCTGTATGCCATGCGGAAGGAGCAGGTATTTCCAGCAGTGTATGAATACGCACGAATTTGCATCGCAGATGAACTTCCAAGCTACGCTCTCCTCCAGCACTTCAGCATCTCCCTGAAACCCTACAGAAACACCTACATTTGAACCACTACATCCCCAACCCCTTTTTCTCCTTATCTTTTGGGTTCAGATAGGGATAAGGCGCTCAGCAATGCTCAGGACAGCAGGTAGGAGGCACATTGGGGAAATCAGGACAGACCTACCTCTTTCCCAAAATATTTGGAGGAAACCAATGTACGCCTGAAGATCTGAGCAGGACTATCAGTTTTCCACCAAGCCAAAGCTGCCTGCAACATCCCAAGATTATTCTCACAAAGCCTTTAGTCCAGTGGAGGGTTTGGAGCTTGGGGTCTGCATTTCTGGCCCATCTCTCCTTCCCTGGGTATGTCCCTGAGAAAATTGAGACCAATCCCATAATGTCTGGCTGGAGCTGCTGGAAGAAAAGCAAATTTTTCAGTGGAAAAAAACATGTTTCTGAAGAAAGGGAAGGAGGGAAGAAGGAGAAGAGCCTTTTTTTTTTTTTTCCCCCAGCTACTTCTTCTTCCTGGCAGAGCCAGAGTATGATTGATAGAAAGAGATCCAGTCTTGATATTAAGACAACAAGTAATGGAGAGCCTACCACAGCTCCTGATAAGACTTTACTTAGCCAGCCATTTAATGCATGTGTATCCATTCTTCTTCTACCTAAAGATGGGGACAATTATAGTTCCTATTTCTTGCAGAGTTGTTGTGAGCCTGAAGTTATTGAGGTAAAGCATCTCAGAGCCATTAGAGTATTTTGCTTTTCTACCACCGGAAAGCGTCCTGCTCTCTATAGCACAGGGAATGGTGTTTTCTCCAAAGCGTCTCTTGTATTTAGGTGAAAACAGAGAAGATGTCCAGCCACGGAGGGGCTGCCAGGAGCCAGGGCAGCCAGCACAGCCAAGCCAACGTATGTTGACAGGTTTGTCATAATTTTTACATAATATTCCAGAAATCCTTCATTTTGCACAGGCCTTTTCATGGGACAATCCCAAATTGCTTAATTTCTGGGGTTTCAGAGGGAAAATGAGCTCTTTGCAGCTGCAGACACAGTGGGCTCCTCTCCTGGGAGGTCACCGATGCCATTGGCTTTCAATGGACCATCTGAGGTAGAAAGTCATCTCCAGCTTCATTTTACAGCCTGGGAAACTACAATGAGAAGACATGTGCTCTGCCATCACAGCTCCATCCTCATCACAGCCCCATCTTTGTCCAATGTGTAACTAAAAAAAGCCAGTCCAGGGAATGTAAATGTCTGTGATGAATCTCAGCCCGTTAACAAAAAAAAAACCAGCAGGTGAACCCAAAATTCTGTATTCCCCCCCAAAATAAAACTCTGTGATAGCGAAATAAATCCCAGGGGGCAAGTTAGCTGCTCAAAAGTTTGCGGGGTAAATCCTGGGATGATGCAATTTGTCTGTCAAATAAGAGCGAAAAGGAATAAATATCCCAAGAGCAAAAACTATTATCCTCTCAGGAAGTGACACCAGACCTGTGATTTACTCCATGTGTGGGTGCTGAGCCCCGGCAGCTGGGATGGAGGTGAGATAATCCTGAGAAATACCTTTAAAAGAAAAAAAAAAAAAAAATCCCAGTAGAATACCATCTCCACTTTGGAGCTATCACTCCGTAATCGTAGGATGCTGGTGATCTTTCATGAATAACATTTGCTGCTCCCCAGCGGGAGATATTCATAACGAGAAAGAAAAGAAGGTGAAATATCCCTATCACCCCCAGACTGCATCCTCAGGATGCTGGGGGATAATCTTGTCGGGTTTTGCTTCACTGGGAGCAGAGGGGGTGTTTCAAAGCATTCACTGGGCAGGTTTCCAAGGGGCTGATGGACATCAGCGACCCTGGAAGCATTGCTTCAGTCTGCTGTGCCTCAGTTTCCCTCGTTGAAAATGCAGATTTATTGAGATTTTTTTTAATTTTTAAAAAAATTGCTCATTTTTTAAGGACTGCTGAATGCGGAGGAGTGGAAAGCAGATGGGCGGGTGGCATGGGCAGGGTACAGCAAGGTACGGCTGGGGGCTCGGCCGATGGCAAGCCTCCTCCCTCCCCTGCCCTTAGCAGCTTGCCATGTATTCGCTGTACGTTCAATTATGCATCGTTTCCTGTTCTCATTAGAGACCTTCAAACAGCCTTGAAAATATCCTCATTCAGGGCTTATTTTGTCCTCGTTAAATTTTTATCTCAGCTAAAGGAGGAAGATAATGGCATTAAACCCCATGCAGAAGCACATGAATGAGAGACGAGAAAAATCTCAGGAGCTGTTGTCTACCCGCCCACCCCAGCTGTGCAAAGACACACACACACACACCCCCACACCCCATCCCTTTGGCTTTGTGGCAAAACCATGATGGTTTTAACCCATTTGGAACGCCAAGAGGCACCTTTCCCATTGCTGGGCGAAATCAGCATTTCCAACCCGTAGCCCAGCTCCTCTATTCATTAAAACTCTTGGGGAGGACGTTAAAGGGGAAAGGGATTTTTTTCTTATTTACATTTTTTATTACCCCTGTCGCCCTTTGAGCCTTTTTTCCCCTCCTGGCTGCTCTCTTTTGCTTGCAATCTCTGCACTTTGGGGGCTTGAGAGAACCAATTAGCAGCCATAAAGTTAGCTTTGGCCATTTGAAGGCTTTTTGCTCATCTCCTGGGACTGGTTGGGCTCTGCCATGGGCTGCCCTTCCCCTCTCTGCTCCTCCTCCTCCTCTCCCCAAATCCTCCCTCTGGAGAGAGGTGAGTGACGGGGAACCGTAATGACTTAGCAGTTGATCAGCCTGGAAAACCAAAGGAAAACATGGAAAATGTGCTTTCAGGATGCATTTCAACCCCAAATATATCAAGAAAGTTTTCCTGGTCCTCTCCATCCATACCCATGCTCTCTGCCTTCTCCTTGCACTCCTTATCACCTCTGCTCCTTAAAAAAAAAGAAGATTCAGGCTCTCTATCGCTAAATTCATAACTATTTGCCTGCAATTTCCCCCAAGGGAAGGTTATTAGCAGCAACTTAGTGTCTGATGGATGGCTGTGTTGCTTAGGCTCTGTTTTGCATCAAGGCTTCTGAAGATACATCATTTAAATTCACGTGGGTAGGCGTGTATTAAATAAACGCCAAGAAAAATATTTATTACAGCAGGGAAATTGGACTACAGCTTTGTAGGTATGCGTCTTTATAGTGATTTAATAATCAATTATTGCATTGGCAGTCAATACTCGACTTATTAAATCTTTGCAGGAAGTCATCTCAAGAACTTTCACTTAAAAAGGTGATTTTAATTCCCTTCTGTAATTGTCCTTTTGTTTCTCTGTTGGCCACCCATGAGCCGTACCGTCTAGGTACCCTAGATGGACTGTGGCGAGGAGGCTTGTGGTTGTGTGTTAATGGAGCCGTGAATTGATTTTATTTTCTGGTCTTTATTCACTTCCCTCCCCACTACCCCAAACTTTTTCTTTTTTTTTTTTTCCTCTCGTAAGGGATAATTCATTTCATGATTGCAAATAGATCACTGTAAACTCAGTGTAATGGAGCAGTAATTACCTAAGAAGTGATGGATTTGGGTGGATTTTGTAGGCTAAACGATCTGCGATGTACTGTATGAAGTAGGAGCAACTATTTTGAAGCTGATCAATGAAACGCTGTGAGTTTTCTGCTTATTCCTCTTATAACCAGCTGCCAGTTTAACCTTTAAGGGGGAGTCGAAGCTCCCCAGGTCTCCCTCACAGTGTGTTTTATTAACACCTTTGGAAACAGAGCCATCTCAGAGAGTAACTCAGCAAATATTGCACTTTATATTGCCAGACTACCTGCAAACCCATCATTTCCAGCACATCATTTAACCTATTATTTATTAGGTCCCTCTTTCCCAGGCAGGTAAGGGCACCTTGGCAAGGCAAGGGTCGCCTCTTACCCTCACGCCTTTGGGCATCGCTTTGGTTGTGAACGTGGCACAAAAATGCCTTTTTGGGGGGCAGTTTGCAAACTTTTGACACCATGGAACAGGATTCTTGTGTTATGGCAGGGATGCTGCCATGTAGAGCATCCCTGTGCTCATCGGGGCAGAGGAAAGCAGGCCTGTGATCCCCAAAGTTCAGGGATGCAGTCAGGCCATCTGGCAAACATTGCTTTTAGGACAAGCCACTAGTGGGAGCCGTGGTCCCACACAACGCTACGCTCGGTGTCCAAGGGTAGAAATGGTCCTGCACCCCTGCGGGCTCTGTCTGAACCTGCACCTACCTTATGGTTTGCCAAAGTTTTTCCCATTCCTCCTGGCAGCCCTGTTCTTCCATTCAAAGCTGGGCCTTGTGGGAGGAGAAATGGAGGAGTATGGGGATGCCGGGTGGATGGAAAGGTCCCCTCTGCCCTTCTGGAAATGCCCATGGCACCCCCAGGGAGCACTTTTCTACCTGCTGCTGGAGTAAGGACAATATTTTCTACTCCCGCATGGTTGTTTGGGAGATGGAGGGAGAAGCAAGACACAACCAAGGTTGGGAACAGATCTTCATTCGTTTCTAGGATGGAGGCAGCTTTCAGGAGCGTTTCTGAAAGACTCTATCAAACCATCTCCTTTGTAGTCTTGGTTTAGCATCAACCGTTCTCCTCCTCTTCCAGCTAAAATGCATCTTTCCTATTGTGTCTCCTCTTGGGGAACTGGCTCATTGCCCGAAATAACTTCTTTTTGTGGGTGCATTTGGGAGGTTCATGGCTCACTTACTGCCCAAACACACGTCAGCTGCCACAGCTTAGAGAGGCAGCACCAGAAACCTGCTGGGATGACAAGCAAGAGAGGAAGAAACACTGAGTTCAGGATGCCTCCGCTTCCAGACCAGTGCATCCCAATCACAGCTGAACAAGCAGCTTCACGTTGTTTGTTCAGACCTTACTGACTGGCCTTGAGGAGAAAATGATATCTTATTAGGGACTCTAATAATGTTCCAGATCATCCTCCGTACAGAGCAGATCTGAAGGATTAGCAAAACAAATGAAGTAATGACTTTTCTGTGAAATTAAAATTTTGTAAGTTAATCCAAAGAGGAAATAGAAATTTTATTTCAATTATGCATTAAACTTTCTCAGCTCATTTTGGGTCAGGGTTTTAACTCCAGGGGAAACTTATAACGGCGTTGGGCCAGAATAGGCTCAAACCCTGCAGCCTGTTCCTGGATCATGCTGTCACACTGATGCACGCCTGTGCACCACCCTGCGTGCTTGCAAACATGCACGACAGCCCCTAAACCTGTCTTTTCCCAATTAAAATCCAGGTGCGAGCGTGCTGCACGGGTGAGATATTTTGTCCTATGTGATAACTGCATGAATAATTGAAACTCCTTGCATTGCTCATAGCTGAGGAGTCCTGGGCAGATAATCGGTTAACAGATGGACTATCCTTTTTCCTTACTGCATCAGAGACCACAGCAGCATTGGGAAGGTCTTGGGCTTAAATTGGGAAAGGGGTTTATTTCTGATTTCATTTTGGAAGGTTCCGCTTGGTGTTTGAGCTAGCTGAGCTCATGGCGGTGCTATCTGCCCAAAATGGGTTCCTGGGGAGAAAACCACCCTGGCAGGTTCACTTCACATTTTAAACAAGATTTATTTCTTTTGTTACCACAGAATTCAATAAACACCTCTGCTTTTCCCCGTAAGGAGGAGAGGGATGCATCACGCCATGGCAGCCCTGAGGAACTGAAGATATGAGCAGGGCAAGTCCACCAAGTCCATAGGCAATTGCTTTCCAGAGCTCCACCATCCCATGCATTGGGATGCTGCTCTAAAATGGGGGTAAAGTGAGTTTCTGAAGCTGAGAGGACAGTTGTGACAAAGCCACATTTGCTGTCACCGAAAAGTTAGTCACCATGAAAGATTTAACCAGGGAGGAACCTTCAGCAGAGATTTTATTCCACATCCTAGTAGCTCTTAGGATCTGCTAATGTCCAGGAAGGGAAAAAAAAAAAAAAATAAGAATTGGGTAATTCATTAGCAGCCATAATCTAGTGTGCGTCACATCTGGTTAGGCACGGCAGTACATATCGTATGCTTCAAAAGCAAGGAAATGAGAGGTTAACGCATTTCCTTGGTTTTGTGAGCTGTCTACAGACCGCGCTCTTATCTTAATTGATACAGCATCAGCCTTTCTCTGCACGCCTCTGACAACAAGCCCAGCTTTTTGTCCTTTCGGCTTATTAAAGACTCCACTCGGGGTGATAGAAATAACAGACGGTCTTGCTGAGGATGTGACTTTCTAGATGCAAAGCCCCAAATCTCCTTTTTTTCCAGCTTCTCAGGGCACAGGAGTCTTTTCATTCTTCTTCCAGTATTTCAACGCTTTGCTTTTGGGCTTTGGAGCAGAGGGTAGGATCCAACCCCATCCTCACTGTCAACGTCAAACAGTTTCCCATCCCAGATGGGAACATGTCCTAGCCATCTGGAAGCAGGTGGCTGTGGGCAGGTTGCATATGAAGCTCACAAAACATTTCTGTGAAATATGGTTTCAGCATTTTTTTCCCACCTTGGAGAGAAAAAACCCTACACAACCAGTGTCACTGGGACATATCCAATGAGCTGAGGCTCACACCCAGCTGGTCAAAGCCCCAGCAGGTCACATCTGGCTGTGGGAAGAGGATGAAGAGGGGATGGTGCCCTTCATCTGAAGCCTTCATCAGGATATAATGGTGAGGGACCAGCCTTTCCATTGGGAAGGCTTTTTGCATCTTCATTTAACGACTAGTGCCCAAAATACCATATATAGGTTATGTCCATCTTCTCCACAAGATGCAGCAAAGTCCTCCAGGACCAGCATTGAGATCATTCCTCACCAAATAATTGGGTTTCCAGCACTTTAGCCACTGACACCAGCTCTCTCCCAAAGCTCTCCCTGCCTCCATAAACAAGTTCCTTATTTTTTTCTATTTATTCTTTTGATATTGCCAGCGGGGTGGTGAGGATTTGGGACCCAAATATGCTGGATAAGGCAGTGTTTATTTTATTTCTCTGCTTTTCCCCAGCGAAGGGCAGTTTCTAGCCTGGGGATTGATGGCTGTGTGGCTGTGCTTGGTTTGCAGACAGAGGAGCCCGACAGCTTGGTAACGATAGCAAAGTAGACAAATAAAAGTCTGGGGCTGTGCGCTGATAAATCTCTTACCAGGGACTCTGATTTGGGAGGAAGGGGAGGGGAAAAAAAAAAAAAGCCTCTTTTTCAGCCATAAAGCCTGAAAAGTGCAGCCGTAAATCACTGGGGCCCCAAATTATTTGCAACTTTGGGAGGGCACGTCCTATCCGTGTATGTGGGAGAATGTAAAGGGAATTTCTGCCTGACCTGGCTCAGGTGAGTGTTTGGTGACACCTGGGAGGTGACATGTGGCGAAGAGCACGTGAGGAAGATGCTGAGTCAGGGAGGAGGATGGTGGTGCTTCGCTTATTCAGCATCCAGATCCCATAGGAGCCCTCGCAAGCAGCTGTGGGTTTGATGCCTTGGGCCAACAGGCTCAGGTAAATCAGAATATATAGAGAAATTTTTTAAAAAAATGCATGTAGGATTTAAAAAAAAAAAAAATAGAAGGATTTGCATTAGTCATGGTCTGAGCATGGGACATCCAGTGTGGCAACAAGCCTGTCTCCGACGGGGAACAGCATCAGCAGCATTTACTGGAACTACATCCCAAAATAGCCTCATTACTCCTCAGTATGCCATGTCAGCACCCGGCAGTGAAAATAGTCCACGCTGATGCCTTCAGACTTCAGCAGAGCCATAATGGGAAACAAATTGCGCGCAACTCCCGGGCGATGGAGTGATGGCAATCTGCATTCGTGCTCTCAAGTGAGCCGGGCTTCAGCTGGGAATTCGATAAATGGGAGTAGAGTTAATTCTCTGAGTGTGGAGCATCTCTTTGGTGATGGACAAGATTGACAGCTGTCAATCTTGCTGACAGCTTGCCGTGCTTCATCCCCGGCAGAAATGGAGATGGAGAAGGAAAGCCGATGGCTCTTGCAAGTCTAGGGAAGCAAAAATCAGCGTATGGGATGGCCACTCCTGGAGCAGCCCAGGAAAGGAAGCAATTCGCTATGGACATTTATATGCCAGGAGGTGTGCAGGTCTTTCAATTTCTGCCAAAAGGGGCAAAAAACCTCACTAAAACTAAACAAGCCCACCACAAATGGCGCACATTTGAGTTATTCCAACAGGCAGCGCTGTGTGCCGACCTGCTTTTCCCCATACATTTCCCTTTTTTGTGGCATATACTGCGGTTCAGGCTGTCTGGGAGACGTCAGGAGTGATCCATAGGCCGGCTTCTTGAATCACGAAGATGTTTTAAGAAGTCCTCACATATCTCTAGCTACTTTGGTGGATGGTTTTTATTCACCTTCTTCTCCCTGACCCCTTTCTGGTTCCTGTTTCCAAGATTATTCCTGCTGAAGCCACCAACCCTGCTTTTTAATAAAAGCTGGGACTACTGTATGACTCTAGGATCAAGGGATTTAAGGCAAACCCCACCAATTTTCACATTACTTAGACCCCAAGAACCAGCAGTGCTTCAGCTCGGGACTTTTCCCACCTGAAGTTGATTAAAATGAAAACCGGAGAGCTAGAAATGAGCCGTAAGAAACACTGGTCTGAACTTTCCGCGGGAGTAAGAAGGGGAAAGTGGCAATGAATTGCGATTATGCACATCATGTAGTCCCTGAAAGTGCTGCTGAGTGTAGTCATACATTCATATAGAGTCAGCCAGGAGTCCATTTCTACATCGCTATGGACAGGGAGATGGATATATGGACCATTATATGTTCCCAGCTGGAGGAGAGTGCCTGTAGCTTCATGTCCAGAAAGCCCTGGCATCGCTGTGGGCTTTGGGCTGGCTCCTTCTCCTTTTTTTTCTCTCTTATCACCTCTTGCTTTCACGGGATGGTATCAGGCAGCGCAGCCACCATTGCTCCTGCTTCCTGGACCAGGGATGCAGGGATTTGGGAAATGAGAGTGAATCCTGCAGCGATGCTCTTAGCCTTCATACACCAACCTCTGCATCTCCGAGGCACCCTGAAAAAATATCTGTAGCACCAAATCCAGATTTCCTCCCCCAGTTTAAGCATTGTGGCTCTGGGCAGGTTTTGACCTCGTGTTTTCTTCTGGAGGACTGGGAATTTTTTTTGTTTTCTGGATGCTGTGAGCAGGATCTTGCCTCATTTGGGTTAAAAAAGCCTTTTCTGGCAGAGAAATGCCATCGTTTGGGAATATTTGCACTGAACACAGTGTAACCATTTGCTTTTTACATAACAGCAAAGTTTTTTCATAGAAGAAGTATTTAATTTTAATTAGTGGCCAAGATTGCTCTTTCTCATCTTCTGCCTCTGTAATCCTTCCCTTAAATTAAAATGAATTTTTTGTAATTGGAAATTACAAAAATTATTACAGTTTCACATGAAATAGCAGCCTGTATTTGAAGCCCGAGTCACTGCGCATCCCTTTTAGAAAAAAACTGGGTTGCAGGTGGCCTCACCCAGCCCGTCTGCCTTTCGGTGCTGGGTCCGGAGATCTCCCCACACCTTTGGGTTGAAACACCTGATGCTTAATTGAGTTATCCAAACTCTTCTCCTCTTTCCACCCGGGGTGGACTTCTCCTGAGGTTTTGAACGGAAACAAATTGTCTCTTTTCCTAGTTAGATCTCCCTGGGGGCAAAGCTCTGCAGCAAATTAGGTATTAACATCTGTACAGCTCTGTTATCCACCATGCCAATCACAGCTCCATAATTGCCCACAATGTCTTCCCTGAAGGATGCCTGCTTGTATGTTTAATAAAACAACCAAACCGGGTCTCAAATTTCCTTGCTCGTATGAAAAATTCATAGCTGCAGTTCCCAGTAAGTGTTGATCCGTCGTACGCCTGCCATCGGCTGCGTGGGGAAATCCTGAGCCCAAGGAGATGCGGCGGCGTGGAATGGTTCCTCTCCCAGCGCATCCCTAGAAACGCACGTTCCTCAGGGGGAAACTGAGGCAAGGGAACAAGAAGCAGAGAGAGGATTTGGGGTGAAAAACCCAGGGAAAGGAGTTTGCCTCTTTGTGATATTGGATTGGTGCACGTTGACTTCAAATATTCACCAAGTGCAGAAGTGAGTTCTAACTCACCCCCACGCAGAGGCTGCGGCACCGGATGGGGCTTTCCAAACTCCTCGGTGACTCGAGCACCGCCGGCAAACGATTTCAGGCTCGTCTGCTAAAATATGCACCCGAAAATGTAGCGTAAATTGTATATTTGATTGTAAAAATTGCAGTTCATGCTGTGTTGCTTAGTGACATAAATCATCCGGCGGTAGGGCAGAATACTAATGCTCGACTTCTGTAAGGAGCTGACACGGAGCAGCCTAGGTAAGGATTTATCTACCAACCAAATGTTGTTCCCAGGAGAACGGCACAAGCAATTCTGCATAACAAACATATTCCTCAGCTGCGGGATATACGCACGGACGCAAACCAGGGGAAAATATATCCGCCTGCTTCTTCGTGACAAACTATCTGGAAGAGGCTGGTGCAGAGGAGAGGAGGAGGGCAAGTTTTCCACCTGAGTTTGTGATGCTGATAGAGAAATAAAAGCACTCAAACGCACACGGGCAGAGCGGTGTTGATCTGTCATCATTACGGGCCGAAACCTGAAACGAAGGGGAAGATTCATAGGAAAGTTTTGCTTCCATTCGGTAACATTATGGAGCTTTTTTTCAGAAGCGGTTTTTGCAGATTGAGCATCACAAGCTCCCCTTTTTTTGGGGAGGGAAAACTGAGGCACAGGAAGAAGAGGTCCCATAGCAAGCTCGGGGTGGCTTTGAATGCAGATGAGCATCTACGGTGTGATGCTCAGAGCTGTATCCCTCCCATTTTCGGGGCTTGCTAGTTGCCCATCTGGGTTTGCCAGTCAACATCTGCCTTTGGATGGCATGAAACCACCCTGAGCCCCATCCCGGGGTCTGGCAGCTCCCAAAGGATGCCGAAATCCCCGGGGATGCATCCAGTACCAGGTGCTCTACAAAAAGGCACTGGGCTCTTTGAAACCATCCTCTCCTGTCTTTGAAGCTGAGCAGACAGCCGGCAAGTTGGGAGGAGAGATGTGTTTAATAGCAATTAGAGATGTTAATAAATGAACAGATGATGAACAGGGGCGTGGGGAGATTGAAGCTGAGATTTGCCGAAGGGGTTTAGATGCACGAGCCCAATTAAAAAGAACAAGAGGAATTAGACTAAATTGGGGTTGAGTTCCCAAATCCCTTAAGCCTTGGCGATAGATGGAGAAACGAGTTGTGTCTGTGCTCTGCTGTGTCTGGCACTGGATTGGGCCCTTTGCAGCTCCCATGATGGTCGTGGCGGGGTTGATCCACGGGACACAAGCAGTTAGCAGAGCTCAGCAGGACCATACACACAGTGGGCTGTGATGACCAGCGGTCACCCCGTATTTCGGGGATGCTCCCAGCTCCCCGGGCAACACTCATCTTGGCACGTGCCATCGGCAGAGTTGCCTGCTCCTCCTGCCAAGCCACAGCTCCGCAAATCCTCCCCGGGCACGGCGCTCCGCAACCCTTTCTTCCCAACCAGCTCTTATCTTCCCGTAGCTGCTTCCTCAGGCGTTGCTAATACCACGATCCCTTTTTTCCCAATTGCTCCGGAGGGGAAACCGGGCATTTAATTTCCAAATAAACCCCTCAGATTTTTAAAAATTTTTTTCCCCTGCTGCTGCCAAAGTGGTTGTAATAATAATAATTAATCATAAGCAAAGCTCTCTCTTTTGAATGGGACAATATTAATACTAGTTGGCAAGCTATATCATGCTTTACAGACATTAACTAATTAATCCTCAGAATAACAGAAGGTACTTTTTAACACCCGAGTTGCCATGAGCAGGGCAACGTCCCTGGGATAAAATCCTTCCTTCCTCCCCCCAAAAAAGAGATGGTTTGGGTTTGGGGGCTGCGGGCGAAGCTCAGGAGCATCCCAGGGGAACCAACATCACTTCATGCCGTGGGTTGGACATGCCTCAAATAAAATAAATAAAATCATATAAGCCCCAGGTTGAAAAGCAGAGGGGAGCTGGAGGCTCGGAGCAGGATGTGCAGTGCAGGGAGCAGCACAACACCCCTAATTTTGAGGGGGTCCCTTTCCACCACGGATCGGCTCCTTTAATGATTAATAGTTTATTCCACTTTTCTCTCTTCCCTCTAATTTACTGACTTGTTTGGGTTGGGTTTTTTTTCTCTCAACTAGAACAATGGGAGGGTTTTGAAGCTGGAGATGTAATAACGCCAGAGTCTTCAGTTTCCCCGTTATGATTCCTCATTATAAAGTTATTTCCCCACGATTTGAAATATAAATGATGCCTTTGATGTCTGCATTTTTAAAATTGCTCTTTTTAATTTGCTCCTTTTAATTTTTTCCCAACAAGATGCTCACCCACACCCCCCCCTCCAAACACCAGCACCACTTAACTCAACCCCACTGCTCCAATGCAGCATTGTAAACACGGCTTGGGCAGAATAAATAAAATGCCTCGAATTGCAAGATTTTGCTTTGAACAAATGGGATAATTGGGGCAGCTGGAAAAAAAAAAAAAAGAAAAAAAGAAAAAAGAAACAGCCTTGAACGCGATTTCTTTTATTATTTTTTATTTTTTGTTAAAGGAGGGGGGAAATAAAGCCCAAGCCTCCTTGCTTTGAGCTTTTATCAATAAATAAGAGGCTGCAAGCCCATCTGGGCGAGGAGCGCTGTCAGATGTCCCTCCAAGCTGTGTCCCCACCGTCATCTCCAGCTCCTTTTCCTCTCCAGTTTGCAGCGGCGGGGCGGGATGGGGGGCTGCAATGTGTTAGCAGCGGGGAAGTGCACGCTATAGATAAGCCCCTGCCAAATTTGCTCTAAACTTACTTAATTAAAAACCGGAGACTCCTGGTCCTGGGGTGATGCCAGGTCCCGCTATGATTTCCTATGTATGCAAATATTTGAGCCTTTGCTTGAGCATTGCCCATAGGGCAGCAGGGACATATAGAAGAAGGTATGTGGGTATATAGGGAAAGAATTTTCCAACCAGCATCCCTGGACGGACGAGCGCCCCGTACCCAATAAAGATTTTTCTTGGCAAAGCCGGTGTTTGCAGGCAGGAGGGAGCCGGGGAGCGCCTGGCTCTGCCGGCCTGATGCCGGCGATAAAAACCCCATCGCTGCGAGTTTAATTAAAAATTATTGTTTCGTTTGCGTGGCGGGGGCCCACCCTTCGCTTGCAGATGGATCTGTGGGAGCGGGTTCAGCGGGGTGTGCGTTATCCGTAACGGCGATTAATAGAGCGCGGGAGAGAAGGTGGCACCTTTGGGAGCAAATTGGGAAGAGGGGAGAGGAAAATTGATGCCAGCCCAGGCTGGCAGCATCCCTTGGGATTGCTGGGGAGATGGTAGATGCTCCCCAAACAGCGGGACCAGACTCCTGCCAAGGCAGATAAGTCAAGGGGAAAGTGCTGCTCAATTATTTTTTTATTTCTTTGGTTTAACATTTCCCTCGCCTGATCTTCATCGGAATTTCCAGAGGTGATGTGCCTCACCGGCGCTGAGCATCCCAGGAAAGCAGAGAGATGAATGATGTCCCAGTTGCGCAGCCCTGCACCGGGTTTGTCTGAGGGATGCTGGAAGGAAGCATCTCCCTGAAAAATTAATATCAGCTCAGGGTATTCCTCTGCCCTTCAATATACTCAAAAATTGTGGCCGGTTGGGGATTAAAACTGGTATCTGGCCACCACGAGAAGCAGTTCCCAGGGCAGGGAGCAAGCCTGGTTCACCAGCTGGATAAACAGCTTGGCAAAAGAAGGCTTAGGAGCAGAGAATAACTCTTGAAACACTTAAAACCCCATGGAAACCCCCAAATCCAGGGCAATTTGGTCCCATCTCAGGCAAAGCCCAGCACCATCCTCCCATCAGGGACTGAGCATCTCTGGGAGGCTGTAAATCACCGGAGGCGACAAACATCCCAGATGATAACTTTCATGGCTTCGTGGCACATGGGCACCTTCAAACAAGCAGCAAATTCAGATGAAAGTAGATGAGATGATTGTGTTTAAAATCTATATTGTACTTGTTTTTAACAGGCCCCCCCCAAGCTGGACGTATTATTATTTTATAAAAATAGGGTATTAAAAAGAAAATCAGGCTCAGATGAAAAATTTAACAGCAAGTGCGATTTAAGTTTTCATCTTCTAACGATGTCCGGAGAATGGATGTCTTCTTGAAAAGGACAAACTGCAAATTAAAGTGATAGTCAGATGATAAAAGCCTTCACTTAAAATATATATTTCTTCCCTATGTTATTAATAACATGCAAGATTAATATTTTAAACTGGATGAATTTTAAAAAACGTCATTTCCAAGCCAGATTGAAAGCTTTTTGCTGAAATTATAGGGCCCCTCCCTATATTCATTGCAAGAGTGCTATGTATATTTTATAGATGTTAAATATAAATACCACTTTCCTCACCCTCCTCATCCTCACCCCTTTTTCTCGCGTCTATTTGCACTTTGGAGCCAACACTAACCTGGCTACTTTCAAAGGAGGCAGGGATTTGCTCTGGGCAAGCCAACCCCCCCCTTTTTGCCAGCAAAAACGCCAGCCCTAATGGATGTTACACTTTTGAAGGGTGCAGGAGCATCTCGGTGCTGGGTCCTCATGCGCCGGAGCAGGAGGGAGAAGTCCATAACTCACTGCCGGACCCGGGATGCATAATTTATCTCTTGCAATTCTCCATCAATTGGTTATTAAAAGTGCCCTCCCTGCCATGGGCTGTATTAAGTATGTACCAGGAAAGAGATAAATCTAGTTCCCAACGTAACTAACTCCCAATTATAGTCCGTAGGGAAAACCGTGCTTGCTTTGCCACAAAAGATTGGTTATTTGGCCTGTTTGGGGGTTAAAAATTAGTATTTTGGTGCAAAGCAGAGCAGCATCCCCATGTATCACCTCTATGAAGGTCTCTGCATCCTTGTGGGCTCTCCAATGAACATGGGAGTGTGGATATAATCATATATTCAAAAATAAAGTTGACGGCTGGATCTACTGGCATCCAGGGCATCATTTTTGCAGAGCTGGAATAGGCGAAGAGTCGTTTCCCTCCATGGCCTGTCGATGAGGCACAAAGCATCCTGCCATCACTGAGCTAAACAAAATGGAAATAATTAAGAAAAAAAAAAAATAATTTCCCACAGCAAAGTACCCTCCGAGCAGCCGTTCTCTCCCTGCTAAATGCCAAGGGTCAGAGCTCGGGGTCTCATTGCAATAACGACTGAGCTGATGGAGAAACTCTCTGGGGCAGAAGAAAAGATTTGGGAGAATAAAACTGCTCATGCTGGAAAATATTCAGCTATGGAGGCTACGGGCAGCTGGGGATGGCTTTATCAAGGCGAAGGGAAGGAGATGGGGGAGTTAAATTGCCTTGCTCCAGTCTCTGGGTGACTGTGTGCCATCAGCTTGTGCATTTTTTTCTTCCCAATGTGGATATTTGGACATAATCCATCTTCCCTTGCTCAGTAACGCTCTTTATCCTGCGAGGTCTGAGTTTGCACGGTGGCTGGTGCTCTTGGCTGTGTTTTTTGGAGGGTGAAGCATAGGGAACAGGTCGAAGTGATAGCTCTTTATTTACAGCAATAAATAAAAAGTAATAAGAAGTCCACCATAAAAATAAATAAAATTAAAAAGTCAGTAGAAAATGGTCTCCCTGTGCCCAAACTCCACTGTTTCCCCATGGAAAGCCGTATCCAACAGCCCCAGGTCTAAAAGATCTGGGTTTCCCCATCCTTGCCTCCCATGCGGTTTGTTTCCTTGCAAGCTTGTGGCACATTCTTCTTATCTTCAGGCATTTTTGGCCTTCAGCAATTTTATGTACCCCATTTCCTTGTCCTCAGCAGCGCAGTGACCTGAAGCTCTCTGCATCTGATTGCCCTGCTTCTCCTTACCAGACATCATCTACAAACCAGGAGAACCTTGTACCATAATAATCGTACCATAATAATGTATCACTGCCATAATCCCTTTGGAGGGAAAAAAAAGAGAGAGAGAAAATAAAGAGGAAAAAAGCTAATAAAACATAAAATGGGATGTTGGTGCACATGGGCTCAAATTGTGAAAGACAACGCTCTTTGGAAATAAAGGAAGAGGAGCAGCTCCGGACACATAAACGTCTAAGTGGGGATGTTTAAATAATTCAGGCAGAGGAATGAATAAAAAGAAAAAGCTTGGCTCAAGATGGGAACGGCTCAGGAGGTGGCAGATGCCGGCACGGCCAAAGCAGGAGGAGGCTGGACCGGTCTGAACCCAGCGGTTGGGAGGGAAGGGGTCGGATCCTGCACATCTCTGCATGCTTTCGTCCACCTTGTAGGGACGATATCAATAGATGGCACTCCAGAACTGCTCCTTCCTCCTATTGCAAATCCTCTATGGATGGTGGAGAGGTGATGGCTCAACTAGGGGGGGCAACTTTTGGAGCAAAGAGGTGCTCGAATGGCTTGCAGCCCTCCTTGCATCGCTTGGAAAGGCAAAGCCACGTGCTCAAACATATTTTGGGTCTCCAGGCACAACGAGGACTTGTTTAAAAACAGAATAAAAATTGCAAGACTTTCCAAGGACACAGATGTTGGGGTAGTCCAACATTCCCATCTTCAGTGCTCCCAGTGCCGGCAAAAGAATAAAAAACCCAGGGAGAGAAGGAGGGCAAACCCCCACACACAACCTCCTCCACCAAATTGCTTTTACTTAACAGTTTAGGTCAGCTTCAAGTAGGTCACAAGGATGTGTGTATCTTCAGAATAAAGTCTTTAATCGGCTGATGGATATGAAAAAATAAATTACAGTGGCAAAATGTAATAAACGTTAAAGGGAAAATGATGAGGGTAATATAACTACATTGATTTAACTAGGATGATATAGAGGAATTGTCTGGTTTATAGGTCTTTAGATGTCTATTAGTGGCTCTGTATTAAGGAATAAGGCTGTTCTCTTGATATACTTAAGAGCTGTCAGTAATTCCTATTTCACAGTCCACTGCTTCAATTCAGAAAGTGCGGTGCAGCCCCAGCGACCCCATCCCGGGCTCGCTGGAGGGTGACCGCCTGCCAAAGGTTTCCTTTTCAAGCCGGCGGCGAGCTAAGCAGCCAGATTATTCAAACCCACGTCCGTGGCAAAGAGGAGCCGGCAGTCCCCCCTCCCCGGGGACTGTGGTGGCATTTGTTTTAATAACTCCATCGTTACGCCCCGCTCTTCCTCCGCTGCGGGAAAAGTTGTCTTGGTTTTTTGGGAGAAAAGAGCCCCAGGGCGTCAATCTGCAGGGTCTAAATGATCTTTTCCCCACGTTTAGGGTTATATCTGAATTTTCAGACCTTTAAATGCTTTTTTTTTACATCTGCCTCTGTGTGCTTAATTTCACCTGAGGGGTGGGAAATGGGTCCTGCTCTTACTGCTCTCCCTCTCCTCCTCTTAACAAGCATTTCAGCACAACTCCGAGGGTGCCGGGAAGGCCAGCCTTACTGAAAATATATAAATATTTTTCCAAAGCAGAGGTGGAGGCAGGGAGTCGGGAGCAAATTCACCCCCTTGGCCCTGCTTGACCCACTGCCAGCAGGTTGACTGGTCCTCAGCCAGCTCTGGCCAAGCCTCCGACTACCCATCGACCTGCAAAGGATGCTTGTAATTTGGGAAGCATGTTTGTAATTGAGAAAAATAAATCTTGGTTGAATTTCCTGGATGGAAGAGGTGATGCATGGCCATGGCAGCCCAGGACCGAAGAGATATTTGGTGTTTTTCCCTTTTCCCTCCAAAGTGAGGAGCATCCTGACCCAGCAGCTTCCACCACGGAGGGAATTTCTCACTAAAACCTGAAAATTGAGCTAGCTCAAATAAAAACATTCAATATTATTCTTTAACGTGAAAAAAGGACAGATCGGCACATTTCTCTTCCCAGCCTGCTTGCTGCAGAGAAATAATAGCACTCCTTAATTAGACCTGCAGGGTCTATGTCCCTGTTCAGGCGAGGCTGGGATGCAGCGGTGGCTTTTCCTGGGCTTTTTCCGCAGGGAGGATGAGCACCCTGGTGTCACCAGTCAGCTTCCCCTCTGCTCAATGCCCTGCCAAAAAGGATGATTTGATTGAATTGGAAATTTTCTAAGGGGAAAAAGCAATTTTCCACTGGAAAAAGGCAAAAAAGGTGGGAGCACAGCAAGGTCTGCAGACACCCAGCATAGCCAGGGGAGGAAAGAGCAGAGGAGTTTTTGGGAATATTGCGTCTTCATCCCATCTGAAAGCAAGCAACCAGCTCCAAGGTTTTTTTGCAAAATAATTGCAAATAAATTGCTTTTTCTCTTGCGTTTGTAGCTGTGGATGTCGTGTGGCTCCCACCATCCTTGGGATGCTGCTACCATCCTCCTGTTGGGATGCGTTTCCATGACGCATAGCATTGCTGGGGAGCGAAGTGCATGTCATGATAGAGCACGTTTCATCTGGATACAAAAGGGTTCAACCCTCCGATGATGGAGCAGGAGGGACGACAGCACAGAGCTCTACACCAAAATCCAAATGAAACACTGAATAAAAAAGAGATAGGATGGGTTGGAACCCCAAACTGCCTTTTCCTGCTTTTTAGCAAGAAAGAAACATTTCAAAAAGTATCAGAAACATGATGGAAAGTTGTTTTTCTTGATATTTCATAACATTTTCACCTGCAGCATTTTGGCTGCTTTCTTTCTTTTTTTTTTCTTTTTTTTTTTTTATGGCTTACGAGTAAAAGAGGTTTTTATCGAAAATCTGTTTTTCAGGAACAAGAAAATCAATAAAAATATATCAGTTCAAGCTTTTGTTAAAGAACTAGGAAAAGGTCCCCCTGTGCAAAAAAGAAAACCTAAATGTCTCGTTCGGATTAGATACTGAACTTTTAAATGTCTCATTATGCCAGACGAATCCCACACTTAGTGCCGGATTTTTTTGCATAGCAGTTTATAAAGATCCCAGTGCTGTTGTGAGCGATTCATAAACCAAGTAAAAAAGAACTAAAAATCATCTAATAACTGGTTTGCAGTGATTTATTTGGCCAATTCCAGCCATAACCGAATCCCTGAGGCTTCGATAATCTCTTTAGCATTGTCAGATCGGGGTTTGCATGTGATGGTTTTATCCGTTGCCATTCCCCTCCCTTCTTTTTATTAACAAACAAAAAATAGGGACAGAGTGCAATTGATCTGGCATTTTTCTAAGCATCTCCTGCCCTCCAAGTGTCGATGTTTCACCTTTGGGAAGGGCTCCAGAGAGCTGGTAGCGCTCTGCATCCCAGCACTTGTATTGGACTCCTTGGGAGCCGTTACAGTGATGCAGAGATGCATGTTGCTTCAGTAAATCCAGCAGTCATTTAACACCCCTGAGCATATATATATATATATATATATATGTATATATATAATTTTCACCATCCTTTAGTCCAATCCAGGGCACTGAAGGACAAAGTTGACTTCCATATTTTTAATATATTAATCTCAGCTACTCTTTGCTTTCTTTTCCTGGGGATTTTCACCTCTACTTCCTTTTTTTTTTTTCCTGGACATATTCCAGCATATCCAGGATGTGTTTGATATTGCTCCTACCATATCAAAGCATTCAATGCACACAGATTTCAGTGAAGTGTGGAAGAAAAGCAAGAGATGTTTTTATCTCTCTGCCTCTTTTCTAAATCGCCTGGAGCCTGGACTTCTCTCTGTCTCAGCCACGTGATGCGGCTGCAGCCCCAAAGCCTCTCTCAGAGTCGAGGGAGGAGGCTGATGTGTTGGGTAAAGCATCAGTGCACACCTCTGAGATGGGGCTAAGCCTTTGCTTCAACACAGCTTTTCTGTACGACCTTCAAAAGGACGAGCAGCCTCGGAGGTGGGCTTCTCCAAGGAGGTGGAAAGCTCCTGGTATTTGCATCTCAACTCTGGTGTTTGCATCTCCCTCCTGACACTTGCATCTTGCTCCTGGTGCACCGTTTCAACCCTGGTGCTTGCATCTCACTCCAGACACTTGCATCCTGCTCCTGGTGCACACATCTCAAACCTGGTGCTTGCAAGTCACACCTGACGCTTGCATCTCACCCCTGGTTCTTGTATCTCCCTCCTGGTGCTTGCCTTTTGCCCCTCTCATGGTGGGCACAGATGGGTTCAGCAGGCAGAGAGCTGCCCAGACTCCACCACCCATCAGGTGGACAGAGATGCTTCAAGGCACGGCTTTTATGTGAACACCCATAATTCAAAACATGGTTTTGCTTTCCTAAAACGAAAACTCTGTGCCTGTCAACCCCTAACATGGATTAAACCCACAGATGGAGAATGATGTGTCTGAAGGTTTCTGCTCTCCAAGTGCTCTGAATCCTCATGAGGGGGTGACTCGAGTCACCCCAAAACCCTGTGCTCAATGTCCCCCACGTGTAAGAGTCCCACTACCTGCACCGTGGCTCTTGTATTTCCAACATGGTTCTATCAAGCAGGATAATACAATGTACATAAGATATCATAACACATATTGCTGCAACTAGAGATAGAAAGAGCATTTCTGAAGAGCTCCATAAGGGTTTTTCCAGGAGGGCAAGCTGAAGAATTAGGAACAAAAAAAAAAAAGAGGGGGAGAAAAGGAAACTCCACAAAACCCTTTGGCACCAAAGATCTAGGAGGATCGTAACATCCTGGGAACAAAATATATACAGCATGGAGAGAAATAGGTATGTGTAATGGAAAATATATACAGGCAGAAAGAAAATTGTCAGCGTTAAGCTGTTCTTGTGAAATATTTGTCAATGCTAATGTTGCATTTCTTAACCTGGGGAAAAAAAAAAAAAAAAACAACAACAAAAAAACAATCCACAAAATGGTGCTTCATGTTCAAAAACTTCTGGTCCAGGCTCCCATGATGCAAGTTTTTGAATTTCAGGTCGGACACCCACTGGGAATCGCTCTGACCCCCAAGCTGGAAATGGAACCCGTTTTTCTCTGCTAGCCAAAGACTCAAATCCCCCCTCCTTGCTCTGCTTTCTGCCAGTGTACCCATCACCCCAATTAAAGGGCATCCAGCAGATGAGAAAACCTCCCCAGCGTTAATCATGGTGGTAACAACCTGCAGTCACTGGAGCAGCGTAATAAGGTCAGATGCAGGCAGCAGAGTAACCCACTCCTCCCGTCACCTCTCATCAGCCCTTTCTCCCCAAATGCCCTTTAATTGAGGGTCGCTAAAGACTTTCACTGCTTGGAAATGATCCTGAGCCCGGATTTACATCTGCAGCGGAAGGAATGGGCATGGATTTTTACAGTGAGGAGAAGGAGCAAGGGGCTAAAAATGATGCTCCATTAATGGACATTAATGGCCATTAAAATGAAAATAACCCCCCCGGGCTCCCCCATCAGTTCCGTGTCCTTTCGGCACTGCCTGCCTTTGGATAAATAAAATATCAGGTTCAGCCCTGCAGACAGAGCTGGGAGAGGCAGAGCCACTGCCAGGGCCACTTCCCAGCCCTCCCCTTCCCTGCGTGTTCAGCTGCTTCCCAGATGCTGACTAATCCATTCGTTGTTAGCTAATAATGAGCGATGCCCATTAACGATGAGGACGATGTCTTCCTCTGCTTTGTGCCATGCCAAACATGCCTCTGGCACGCGATGAATAAATAAGGTTGTAAGGAGGCAGCTCACGGGTCTGCATGGGACAGGGATGCGTCTGCCCTCTGTCCTGCTTTTGGGGACATGTCCAGGTCTCCTTCTCCCCACATGCACCTTCATGTGTTGTGTCATGGTCAAAGCTGCTGCAAAGCGGGCATGGAGGTGGCCAAAGCCTTTAGGAAATTTGGATTCCCCCTCTCCACAGCTGAGAAATACTTGGACCCATGGAGAGCAACCTTGTATTGGAAGGGGATGAAATTGTGGTGGTGGCTTCCTACCATGGGGAAGCACCACTGACCTTATTAGCAGGTGATGGAGATGAGGAAGAGGATGGGATGTCTCATTATGGGGCATTCTGCCCACTAAGGAGCTACCTGGAATAAAACCTCTGGACATCACAACGTCCTTGGGTGGGAAATGAGATGTGCCGTCTCATGGAACATAGCTCTCCATTCAGGGCTTTTAGACCTGGTGACCAGTTCCAGTCTGATTTCAAAAGACACATATCAGACTCAAAAAATATTTCATTAAGAAAGGAATCGAGAAGATCCTACAGTGCCTATGTAGAGAGGAAGGCTACAATCACAAGCCCAACCCTTGACTAGCCACTAGAGACTCCCCACCAAAATGAGGTGCAAACACCTTGGCCCCAAGGGAGCTCACAGAGGGGCTCAAACCTCCTTAAACAACCATAAACCCAAGTAAATCCAAAATCTGGGGACTCTGTGGGTATCAACACCAGTGAGCAATGTCCGGAGGGGCCACATGCTGGCAGAGGCATTTTGGGGCTGGTGGCGTCTAGGGAAGGGGAATAGTCATGTCAGGAGCTCCACAGGCTCATCAGGCACCACCAGGAGCCATCTGCCTTAAAGCAGCTGGAAAATTGAGTGAGCTCGACGGAGAGACACGTCTGCAGATGAACATCTCAGGCCCCCTCTAACTGCCAAGCTGCTAGCGAAACAGATGGCTCCAGGTTAAATGTGAATTGCAAACCTAAAAAATAAAAATGGTGTTTGTGCCCTTCCCCGCACCTTTATGATATATAAAGATACAGAAAGCGGTTTTATTTCCTTCAGAGAAAAAGTGTTGGGTTTGGTTGGGTTGTTTTGGTTTTTTTTAATTGGGTTTAGGGGTTTTTTTTCCTTCCATTAGGAAAAACAAAGCAGGTTTTTGCCTGCCATGAGTTGGGGGAGCTCAGCTGGTTTAGGGGTATTTCAGCTCTGGGAAGGGGCATAGCTTAGGAAAAAACCCCAAAGATGCGATGCAATTAATTGCATGAAACATGGAAATAATTCCCACCGGGGATGCCAGGGTCTCTTGCCCATTTTATAGACATGCAAGATCCTTCAGAAGAGCAAGAGAGAGATGGGAGGATCTAACAAGCCCATTCTCCACCCTGGCAAGCCCAAACTTGGACCGGAGCAGGGAAAAGCCGTTTGCATCTCCCAGAGAGCTTTGCAAAGTCAGTTTGTAGAGAGGCGGCCGTAAGGACCCTTTCCTCCTTCAGCCAGGGATTACAGCATAATTAAGGCGGCATGTCAGAATAATTACCTCTCCCAGCCAGGGAGCTTGTCCCTGGCTCCGATTTATTCTGCTGGAGTGGAATTAGCTGGGAAGTCATTTGTGAAGGGCTGTGTTTTTATTCGGGTTGGCTTCAAAGAAGCCAGAGGAGAGGTAAAAACTTTCCTTCAGCCCTGCTTTCCCCTTCTTTCTCGATTTTGGGGGCATATTTATTCCCCGTGACAGTCACTTGATGCTGTACTCCAATAACAGCCCAGTCACTGGCTTTAAATACAGGTGGGACAACTAAAGAGAAGAATAAGAGTGTGGTTGCTACATACAACGGAGCATTTAAATATCTTTTGTTAATGTAACGATCGCTATTCAGACAGAGACAAAAGAGAGTACGCGTCTTTTTGGAAAATAAATCTCGCACCATTTTTTTTTTCCCCCCATGTAGCGAGAAAAATATATTATTCATATTGAGACAAGGACCAGCTGAAGGATTTGCAGCTGAGGCTGCGGCTGGAGCAGCAGGAGTTGTGCCTGGCAGGTTTGGAGCGCTGTGCCGGCTGGGGATGCTGCGAGAGAAAATCAGCATGGTTGCAAGTAAAGAGGCAAAAACCCATCGTGACTTCACCCAAAGTGGCAATTTCCTCTTGCAATCGGTGAAACCAAGTGTTTCGGTTTGGGATTTGTCAATTAATTAAACTTCTGGTTCACCCTTTGAAGAAAAGGAAAAGGAGGGAAAAAAGCTTCTTAGGAGCTTTCGAAAATATCGCAGCAAAATGTTTTGGCACTTCTGAAACAAAGCCTTTCACTTCAGAGATACCAGGATGAAACATCTCAGCATTTTTCAAAGGTTTTCTGCTCTTTAATTCTTTTTTAACCTGAAATTATTCATCTCATTAACATAATCCTGAATTCACACTGCTCTGGTCCTCCTCAAACATCATTTCCAGCAGATGCACAAACTGATCAAAAATACCTTTACAGCCTATTGACTTAAGGCCATAATTTCACCCATATTCACACCTTATTTCTAACTCCTAATTCTCTGATCAGTAAATACGTCTATCAACCTGTGGTGAGCAATGCAGCCGCATGAGAAACCCATCTTGGATTCCCAAGAATTTACAGGAGCCTCCAGGCAGCTTCCAGCCCTGGGAAGAATGAGTCTGAGGTGGGAATGCACGCTTCTCTACCATGCTATAAATATAAATATGGGTACGTGGCGTTTGGTTTATTGAGATAAATTTGGAAGATGTTCTGCTGGCTTTATATAACATGAAGGCGACGTGTGTTTACTTCTATCTGTCGCTGATATAAATATGTATAGATATGGTCCATCTTGGTTTGAGCGCATCCTCATCACTATATATGCATTCCTATAAACTGTGCATCCCTCAATTGTCTTTATGCTCCAGATGAATGTCTATACCCACAGCTGGGTTTATTCCTTCAAACACCATATTCACATCCCTTTGCATTTGGATGTGCCTGTGGAAAGATGAGCCTGGCTCGAGAAACTTGTGGGTCTCCATAAATCTCCATTTCCAGGTGCATGGAAAGGTGGGTTTATGCATGCATGTGCCCATGAAATGCTGCAGGCAAGGAGGGTCTGGGGGACTTTTCTCTCCTCCTCAGCTGGTGAAAACCACTTTGCTGTCAGTAAAATTCCCCGGATTTCATCAGAAATGTGTTGAAGAAGCCCTCCCAACGTGGGCAAGAGCCTTGCAATGCAAAAGGACTGACGCAACATCTGCAAACTGGATGCCACTGGTACGGTGATGGGGCATTTGGAGATGGCACGGGGCAATGTTCATCCCTGCCTGGAAGCGTGGGAGTTTGCCTGGTAGGCAGGTCACCGGGGGGGGGGTGTCTTTTGGGGTGGGGGTTTGTGCACACCCCTCTTCTTTCTTGACTATTGAGGTGTTCAGTAGCGCAATGGGTCACCTTGCACTATTTATGGGTCTCACCTGGGTCCTTTGGGACCATCCTGCCCCGGGCACCAGCACCGGAGGCGTTAGAGGATGCGACAATTTGGTGCCTGTTATGAAATAAGCTTAAGGCATCTCGTTAGCTGAAGGGCTGGATTCTCATTTACACTCCAGCCTCTCCAGGCTGCAAACGCAGCTCCGGGAGCCCTTTTATGTTCAGAGCAACTCAAGTGTAAATGAGAATCAGGCCCTCCAGTGCCATTTCTTTTCTTCCAAAGCGAAAAAATCTCCTTGACTACAGGGAGTGAAGTGGGTCAAGATGGTTTGGGGTTCACTTAAATCTCCTCAACACCATGGTGGGCGACGGATGTCCTTCACTTGAGAGTGGAAATGTTTAAGCTCCTTTCTGAGGCAAGGGTAGTTTACAAACCGAGGCATGGCATCCGTGGAAGAGAGAGGATGCTTGTACCATCGCACCAGTATGAGAGCAAAGGGGTTTTCCAGTTTCCCTCTGTGCAGAGGTCTCCTCCGAGCAGCAGACGAGCAGGAAATGGTCAAGGTCAAGGGACTCTTCTAGACTTCTAGACATGCCCAGCAGACTGCGGGTTTCACTGCAATAATCTTCCTGAATTTTGTGCTCCATTGCTCTAGAAGAGGACACAGTGTTTTGAGTGTAATGAAATAAATCTGGGTGCACTCATAGCTGCAAAGGCTGTGTCTCCTGCCGTCAGTGATGAAAAGGTTTCTAGGAACTGCGGTGGTGAAAAGGAGATGGACCCATCCGTAGCCTATATACCTAGGGGTAGTATTAATTAGTGTAAAAGAAAGGGACAGTATTAATTAGTGCAAAAAAAAAGAGGGAGAGGAAAGAGTGATTTGGCTGTGATACACACAAAGATGTTCATCTTCTATTGAGTGGGTAATGATGCTGTAACAAATTAATATCTGGGGCTGGAAGGTGTTCAGGACTAGGTGATGAGGACATGTCCGTGCCTGGGAATGAGGGGAGATGGGGCTGTCAGGACCCCCCCAGGATCTTCAGCAACTATTGGTAAGGTCATTTTGACCCTACTGATGACAGTAATGAGGACACCCCTTTCCAAGGAGGGTGCCCATTCTCCCAGAGATGTCCCCGTCACGGCTCCTGCTGCTGGCATGGCCCCTTGGTGACACCAGATGCCTGCTCTGGGGCTGGGG
The DNA here is from genome assembly GCF_028858705.1 of Grus americana. Lineage (NCBI taxonomy): Eukaryota > Metazoa > Chordata > Aves > Gruiformes > Gruidae > Grus > Grus americana. The sequence continues at coordinate 7,280,422 of NC_072875.1, forward strand.
ACACCAAAGCAGCCTGTCCCTGCCATTCCGCTCCCGTCACTCCAGGCTGACGGAGCAATGGGATGAGACATGCTTGCTGATTCATTGCCTCTCCTGGCGACGTCGAACAACCCTCTTAGGAGCTTCCCTTAGCACTTAATCAGAGAAGAGCTTGTCTGTGGCATCTTAAGGACTTCTCAGGTGAGACGCATCCTTCCCTGAATAATAAAGCAAGCTAACGTACAGGTGGAGAAAGGACAAGATTTTTTTTGACACTGCCACTCTTAACATCTGATTGCAGCCTATTCCCATGATGGATGCACGGAGAGGCAACGCTGGCTTTGGTGCACAACCTATTTACTGTTTTTTCACCATTCTCATTTCGCTGAAGCCTGAGCAGCCTCCAGCCTCATGCAATGATCCTTGCAAGGTGAGACAGGGTCCTTCTCACTACAGAGGCCACATAGGGAGAAGTTAAGTGACTTGGCAAGGGTTGCAATAGATCTAACTCTGATTTCCCAACAGAAATCATCCCAATTATTAGCCCAAATCATCACAGAAGAGCTCTGACCTCCATATTCTTCCTCTACACCAAGGACAAGATGCTGGAGGAATAGGAAATTCAGATTTCTCGCTTTTGAATCACATCTGCTACTATTGCTCGTGTTACAGCAGCTTGCAGCACCTGGTGGAATCAACACCCCATGTGCTGGATGCTACCCACATCCAGCCCTTCAGTTATTATCATTGCTATTGTTACGGAATAAATCATTCCTTAAGCTTCTCTCTTTCATTGCAAATTGTCCATGAAACACTTGCAATCTCTGCAGAGAGACACCCGGGTTGACAGACTAAATCAGATCAGTAATCAAATCCAGTTCCCATCTCCTGCTACCTGGTATGAGTTATTAGTACCAGAAGGTGTTGAAGGAAAAGGCAAGAATCTCTGCAGGAGAAAAAAGAAATGTGTAGGAGAGGTTTCTTCTGCTTAGGAAGAACTAGGAAGATCTAGAGCTTTCTCATATACATTATGTAGCCAAGGGTATTTACTCTTTTATTTCTGGGTATTTGAGGTCTGGGTCTTAAGAGCAGTTATGCCTGATGTCTGCAGCAACCAGACCTTGGGTCAAAGAGTTCCACCGGTTCCCAACACAAAATAGATAAGGAGCACAAGGAGCAGGGCAGGTAGGGCCAGCAAAGATGGAGCAGGAAGGCAGCTCCTTAGGTTGCTCCTAAACCTGGACAAAACCTATTTCGAGTCATAATTATGCAAACCCCCCATGTTTTATGGCTTGCAAAACTTATCCTGAATAAAATCCTACACCCAGCTGATGGGGTACAGCCCACGTGCCCCATCTGGCATTTTGGTTGGGGCATCGAGAAATGAAAATTTGCCTTTAGTCGACAAGAGCTTCACGTCTTTTCATAGATTTTTGTTTTCCTTGAGATTTAGGTCCTCTTGCCCATATCTTCTAATAAAAGCTTCGTTTTTCCTGCCGGTGACCCCCTCTGCCCAGCACAGCCATATTACCGGGGATGAAGGGCCCTGGGGAGCAGAGCAACACCGGCTCCCTGCACTGCTCCGCACCGGGGTCGATACCGAGTCGCTGTCTCTAGTAATTGGCCTCCTCGTAGAGACAGGCGAAGCTGGGGGTTGGAAACTGCACTTGCACCTCCTCCTGGGATTTTTTTTGGCTCAAAATCTACCCGTCTGGAGAAATTAGATGTTTTTGCAGAGGCTGAGGATGAGGAGATGGCAGCGCGCATTGCACCCTTGCAACCCCCTTTTAATTATTCAGTTGCACCACCAAATAGTGTTTTCATCATTTGCAGGTGAAGATTCACCTTTATTTTGTACGACGGGGTTTTTCCAGCGTATTGTGTCCCATTCCCCTGGTGCTTTGCCTGGCAGAGAAGCCAGTGCTGCCTGGGCAAGCAGCCCCCACCTTCTTGCTGCTCCAAAAGACAGTCAGCTCTAGAGAAAGCAAATGGGAGGATGGATTTTATTTTATACCATTTTAATAAAGCGACAGAGAGGGAGTTGGATGCCTCATGACATATAGCAAAATCCAAACAAGCTTGAAGCTGTCCCTCCGCCTTGGCCTCCATTTCATGTTTGTTTCTATACATGACTGAGCGCCAAAGCATCAGCAAAGGCTCAGAAAAGCCCTTTTACTGCAAAAAACAGTGGTTCAAAAGTGGTGGAGAGACATCAAGCACCCAGTTTCTTCTTACTGGAGAACCAGAGGTGCTCGTGGATGGGTTTGATCCCTGTGCCGGAGGAGAGATTTACACCTTCCGGATCCGCACCACCTCCCGCCGCCTTCCCCATTCCAACACTTCCCCGAGGATTGTGTCTAAATGGGATTTAAACTCCCCCATCCTTATCGCAGGCTAGTGACAGCTGACCAAAGCCTAAGGCTTATTCTTTCTCACTCTTGAAAAAACATGTATACACATATATATCTCCTTTTTTCCAGCTGCTGTAGCATCGACTTTATCCTCTCCCATTTGCACTTTCTCATTCTTCCAGGTTTTTTGCATTGCTTGGTGAAGGACACGCAGGTTTCGAAACACTGCAGTGGTGTTGCAACCCGGTTAGGAGGAACAAACCTCACAGCTATCACCTCTGGATTTAGCCCAGGGCATTGCATGGGGAGGATTTAGGAGTCCCAGGGTCAGGACACAGCCGCCCTGAAGTTGTATATGAGTACTTACAGGGGACATGTATTTCTCACTATATAAGAGATTATATCTGAACAGTGGGATACAGCCTATAAAAGGAAAAACTCTTGACTTGCCCCATGCAGTACTTACCCAGCTGTAAAAGAAATCCCTCTCTTTTCTTCTCTCTGCTGGTAATTAAAATCACCAGCTTCGTGTCTGAGAGCCTGTCCTAGGGAAGGCTCAGGCTGTGCCCTGTGAGGGGTCAGGGTGACGGGGGATTTTGGGGCGCTCAAATATCAGAGCAATGCTCCGTACGCTTATCCTTGTACCCAGGTGAAAGCCCTGGCAGCTTCATCCCTTCTCCAGCCTCTTCCCTTTGCAACACGCCCACCCACAGAGGGTGGGCAAGAGTGTGTTTAAATCCCCTTAACGTGATAAAACTGGGGTGCAGGATCAGAATGAGGGTGCCCAGCATTGTTTGGTAGGTGCTTTGGGTTTATACTGGCAGCATCATTTCCAGAACAAACCTTCTCAGTCTACATGGGGGAAAAAGAAAAATGATTTTCTGATTGTCAGAGTCGTTTGAGCAAGAAATGCAGGGAAATACACATATAGGTGGTATGGATAAGGATGATACGGACATGGACATGGATACACATGATAAGGATATACAGATGGATACAGATTTTATGGAGATATAGATATGGAGATAGAGATTGTATGGATGTAGATATAGATTATATGGATATGGATATAAATTATATGGATATGGATGTGAATGATATGGATGTAGCTACAGATGCAGATACAGTTACAGATACAGATGATATGCATATAGATGGTACGACTGTAGATATTGATATTGATATAGTTGAAATGCATATGGATATGAATATGGCTATTGATATTGGTGTTATAGATATGGATATGAATGTGGATATTGATATGGACTGTATGCCTATATAGATATAGACAGACATAGGGATAGGGATAGGTGAAGATAAAGATATATGATGCAGACCTAGACCTAGACCTAGACCTAGACCTAAATATAGATATAGATACAGATACAGATACAGATATAGATATAGATATAGATATAGATCCAGACATGATGTTATAAGAAAAGCAAGTTACTTTAGGGCATTAGCACAGAGTTTGGGCCACTCAGACCCTGCTCAGTGCTACACAGGGACGAAAACCTCACCCACAAACTGAGAGGTAAAGAGGAGGGGAGAGAAGTTGAACCGTCCCACTCGGAGCTCCTGCAAAAGCCCCTGCTGGGACAAAAAGCATTTGTTACATTAATCGGTGCTGGAGATAGCGCCAAACGAATGAAAGTTATTAAAGGAAGGGAGATGGATGGAGCTCAAGGCGTCCGTTTGTTTTGCCAGCGCCAAATTCGTTTCCAGAAAAAGCCCTTATCAATTCCCAGGGAATAGTTTGCCCTGTCAGTGCCGAGCGGGTGTTAATGTTCTTTACGGCTCCGTTAGAGCCGGTGCAGTGACACCAATCTAAATAAGGGAGGAAGGAAGGCTTAATCAGCCTGTCACTGACCAGTTATTAACATTTTAGAACAAGGGCATTAAAGGAGAAAATTCTGAGAGGTCAATTTGTACTTCAGGAGACAAGCCAAAAAGATAAGAAGGAAAAACTAGGAGGAGAAAAGCGACATCCACCAGCCAGCGATCACGATGCTGACCATCAGATCAGGGTGGATCCACCTCCTATCGGGGTACCCAAAAATGTGAAGGACCTGAGAAGGTGATGGACCAGCACAGGACCCCAGAGAAAGGTGTTTTTCTTCCGGCGAGGGTCTCCAGCTGAAGTCAAGCTTTCCACCCATGTCCTTGGCAGCAGCGTCCCCCCTCCCCACACACACTTGCGGTCTCTGCACCCCAGAGGCGGCTGCAATTCAGTGGGGCTGCGTGCGATTGCTCTGCAAAGCCCTGTGGGATGAAAGCTGTGTGCTTAGATATGGTTTATCCCTTCCAACCCCTGATGATAATCCGGGATTAGTCCTTCTACTATATGATTACATTTTGCCCACTCTCTTTGAAATGACTCCGTTCTGGCCCTTTTCCCCGCAGCTTGTCCCACCAACCCTTAGGAAAGCTGTTTGCCAGGCTCTGATTAAACCCTGCTTGCAGCAAAGTCCCACCAGGATCCCAAATGACTTGACGTGTGTGTCCCTCACGGTCTGCACCGAAATTCCTTTGCTTTTCACCCTGCTGCAGAGCTCAGCATCCTCCAGCCTCAAAACACCCATCACCTCTAATATCCCCATAAGGACCACACAGGGACCAGGCGTAGAAGTGCATATATTCATCTCCCGTAATAAATAAGCAGCTTTGCTTGTGACGGTGACTTCTGGCCATCGCTCCCCCAGGCAGCTGGATCTATAGAGAAACATCATCCGGGCTCCATTTGGGAGCAGGGTATCAGCCGGGAAGCTGGCACTGCTGCTCCCCATTAGGTTTATTCGCTATATGTGTTGCTGGGCCATTAAAGGAGCTGTGTGATAGCTGTCTGGCTGTTTGCAGGAGCAGCGGAGCAGCAGGAGAGACAGCAGCCGTCCCTCAAATAATTTCTCCAGGGGGAAAGAAAAGAGAGACAAATAAAAACTTAAAAAAATAAAATAAAATCTGCAGCGGAGGAGTCAGGAAAGCCAACATTTCTAGTGTTTGGGGTTTTTTTAAGAGAGGAGATTTGTTTTGTTTTGTTTTCAAGGTCATTATTCACAGGGAACCTGACTCGGAAGTGTCTGGACTCTGGAAGGGCTGGGGATGCTCTTTGGGATGGCAGTGCCTCCGGTGGTTAATGTAGGTCCTGCCAAAATGAACACGGGGAGGGACTCCTCCCTGCGGTTGGGTGCTTCAAAATGTAGCTTTGATATTGTGGAGCTGCCTTCAGCCCCCAGTTCTGTTATAAAGGCCAATTTCTTGCCCGGGACAGACCTTTGTTGGTACGATTTGGGGGGGTGCAAAGCCTGAAAGGATGCACCCAAGGCCAGGCTGTGGATGAGAAATACCCACCATATTCTGGCCTCTGGGACAGCAGCTTGTCTTCCTCATTTATCCTGCTTTTCTGCCTCCCAGATGAGAGATACACAGCCAGGAGCCCCCTCAAGTCCTGCCGCGAGGTTTTACTCTGTGGCTCATGCCATTTTGCCAGCAGATATCCCTCCTTTCCCTCTCTCCTTATCCCAGGATGCCCAGAAAGGAAAAGCAAAAAGAAGCAGCAAGTCCCAGGGTAGATCAAGGTACTTTTGCAGACCTGCCACCAACACCCAGGTGTCTGGTCATCCCCAACCAGCATCCGTTACCCCATGCCGACACAGTAATTACTGCCCAGCCGGTAATAACTGACTCGGCACCACTAATAAGTGAAAAAAAGCCCTTACGTCCAGGGGTGTGCAAAGGAGAGGTTAATTGTGATGGATTTTTCTGCTGCGAAGGTGGCTGCAGCATCCAGTCCCTCCGGTCCAGCGCTTGGCATTGCCCTGATATCCCTGGCCAAGTTTTGGGGACCAAATGAGGATGCTAAGTCCATAGCAATTCATTGGAGGGGGAGAAAAAGTAACACGGAGCCTCCAGTCCTGGTCCTTGCTTCTCTGATGGCCCCTCTTGCAAGATTTGAATCTGTGAAAGATGGTTTTAATAGCCGGTGTGCCGCAGGGATATTTGTTTGGCGACAGCTTACGTTAAAGTCAACCAGCCCGAATCCACCCGATAAATAAACCGATGCCGAAAGTTGGGCTCACCACGATGCACATGGGAGGGGAGCAGAGGAGATGGATGGATTTTATTATCGCCATTATGGCAATTATTATTATTATTATTATTATTTATTGGGCAAATGGAAGGAAAAGCAATTCTTTCTCCTGGTCCAAAGGCCCAATTGCCAGGGCTGGCTCACAATGACAGAGCGCTGTGAAGTAGCTCAATAACGGCAAATTATAAATCATCGCCTTTTGTTTCAGATTGAATGTCGTGAGTCAGGGACTTACCCTCCATCGTCTTCCTGCAAACAGGGTGATGTGCAGAAGGAAAACAGACTCCGGCACTGACCCCAAACCCAACGGGGATGCTGTGGCCATGTGCTCCCGTGATGCCCCAGTTGCCCCCCAAGATGCGTAGGGCGGAGGGGCTGGGGTTGCCTGCGATAAGCCAACCCAAACAGCAATGCAAAGTGTTGAATTTGGCTTCCCTTTCCTCATTAGAGCTGATTACACTAATTGACATGTTTGTTTGGGGTTGGATATATTTTGTTGTCTTTTTTTTTTTCAACTTTTTTTTTTTTTTGGAGCTGGAACAACATGGTTGTTGCCAAATGGTTGTAAGAGCAGGTGCTTTCCAGGGGAGATCCCAGACCTAGAGGGACTGGCCACCTCCTCCTGCAAAGCAGGGCTGGCAGGAGCAGAGCCTTTTATACCAAAGGCACCACGTCCTTCTGCCTTTTCGGCACACTACTTCTTTTGCAAAGTGCCCAGAGCCTGTTTTAAAAGGATTATCTGCCTCCTAGTGATTCAGTCATGGCTTTCCATGAGAAAATTTTCTTGCATTCCCTGGTTTCCCCCAAGGAATCACAGGTCTTGCTCTCACCCTGTTATTAGATTTGGTTTATCTCTATAAAGCAGAGATGCAGGGATGCTGGAAGCCAGGAAAATAGGGGATATGGTACCCAGAGCAGCCCAGAGATGCTTCTCCCATTCCTTGGATGCAACCTCCTGTGGGATGGAGCACCTTAGCCAATGCACAGCTGCAGAGTAGCTCAGGTTTTCAGCCCCTGCAGCAGTGAGACACCAGCGTTCACACACTTTAGTCCCTTAAAACTAAAATAAATGATCCCCTTGGATTAAACAGGGCCGCGGCTGTGAAGTTCATTTGAAAGCTATCGCCGTTGGGAGCGTCAAACTGCCCCCAGCCTGCCGGGGCGCATCAGGGAGAGCCACATTACCTCCTCAATCAGCATTAAATTCCCGATCAGCCTGGCTGATTTTTGAAGATCTCCCATCTAAAGGTCGAGCAAATCATCTGCTGCAGAGGCAGAGAGAGGGGACAGCAGGGAAGCAGGCACCAGCGCAGCGGGAACAAGGGATGTTGCCGCCAGCTGTGGACCATCCTGCACTCTCCATTTCGGGAGCTGTTTCCTCATGCTGGCCAAGCCCAGGGACTGAAAGGAGCATGCAAAACCCTGAGGCATCCCCAAACCTAACAATTCCAGAGTTTTCTCCAGAAAACAAAATCTCTCTGAAAAGAGGGTGATGCTGAGCAACAGGAACATTGCACTGTCCAGAGCAAAAAGCATTTGTTAAGTGGAATTTCTTTTCTGCATATCTTATATGTGAAATTTTAGGGGAGATAAGGCTTATTTTGGTCCAAAAACCAAAACCTGAAGTTGAAACCATCCAGTAGAAAATGAGAGGGAGCACAGCCCTGCTTTGGACAGACTCACTCCTCCCTCTGCCTTCCTCCTTCTCCTCCTCCTCCTCCCCTGGGAGCATCCTCCCTCCAGCCCCACATCCTCTCTCCCCTCATCAGGTACCCGAAAGGCAACCAGACCCCAATAACCACGGTCCACAGCAAACCAGCCACCAACCTGCCATCCTTTTCCCTCATCCCCTCAATCGCCGTTAAAAAAAATCACAGCAAGTCATTTCAGCATCCCTGTTTCTACCAGGCGTGCGTGTGATAACGCGCTTGGCCCGTTAGCAGATTAGTTATATTGTGCTGCGAGGCACCCGGTGAAACCATCAACGAGGCACTTACAGAATTAGGACCCGGCATTTAATCGCTTTGCTGGTGGCTGAGTGTTATTAAATTCCCCTGAGTTCAGCAACTTTGTAGCCTGGCTTTTTTTTTTTTTGCTTTTTTTTTGCTTTTTTTTTGCCTTTTTTTTGCTTTTTTTCCCACAAGGCTCAGAGCAAAGCTCGGAGCTTTATTTGGGGTGGTCAAACCCAGCATGTCCTCCCATGCCTCATCCATACTCCATCCCTGTGCTCCAAAAGAAGGCCAAGACTGGGTAGCTTCATTTAGAAACCAGAGAGAAAAAAAGGAAAAAACAGAGCAAGAGCACAGACCAGAGGAATATTAATATTTAATCACGGCAGGCCAGAGGTTGCCGAGGCAATTGCTGTTAAATGTTATTGAAACAAAGCATTCATATTCCCACTGTAGGGGTAGTTTAGGAGAGCTGTGTTTCTCTGGTCTGCGCTCAGGATTGGTGCCACAAATAAATCTTCCTGTTAGGACTTTTTCCCATGGAGGGGAGAGAAGGGATCCTCAGATAAAAGGGAGGTTCAAAGCTGGTTTTTTGCAGGACCCCTTTCTCTCTGTGCCAGGGACGGTTTTGAGGACATCTGGATTTCCAGCAAAAGCCATGAATATGCTGGGTAAAAAGCAACAGCCCATTCCTTGGGGACTCAGCGTGTTAGAGGATATACATTTATATACCTGGCTCTCACGGTGCAGATATACAGAAGCAGAGCATGCAGCCCTCTTGCCGTCCTTGTCCATCTCCTGATGAGCCAAGAAAGGCTTTCTCCATCCAACTGTCCTGCCAAATACTCCCTCCACTTTCTCTCTTCACTGTCTCCCCATTCAATATTAGACCATCTTAATAAATAAATAAATAAATGAAGTGGTCCATGGCTCTGCTGGTATTTCACTTCTTCACTGATTTTTGGTGGCAACCTGCCCACATTTCCTGAACCTTGGGCCTTAGGAGACCCGAGGAGATGTTTTGGAAGGGGCTTCAAGGGTTGGCATCATATCTCAACACCACGCTGCTTTAAATCCTGCAAGGGGTTAAGCCTCGGCCAGCAGTTCCTTGCCACCTGGTTTGACATGTCATTAGCAGATTTGATATCTCACTTTCGTCAAAGCGGGATTTCTTCCCTGAGAATTAATTCTCATTTTTTTGCCCGCACACAAATCATTAGCCCGGCTCTCCAAATGAAGTGCTAACGTTTCCTGTCACCTCCTGCTCCTCACTCCCTGCAATTCCTTAAAGCTGCTGCAATCAAGACCATGAAAAGCTAATCAATTAAGCCCCAATGTATCAAGAGCTCATGAGCCACTGTGAAGAACCCCACACATCATTACCGAGCTTGTGAAATTTCTGCCTAAAGAGCAGATGTGTGGAAAGCAAAAGCATACTGCGGCCCAAGGTCCTTTTTCTTCACCACTGCCTTCATCTCAGTGCTCCTAGCTGTGCCGAGTCATCTCTAACTTCTCAAGTACTTTATGACTGGGAGAGGACACTTGCCATCTCCCTGTTGGCAATGGGACATATTGGGTGTAGGCTGAATCTTCCATTATAGCCATTCTGGTTATATATATCCTTCCATTATAGATCCTGGTTATGCCCCAGATGATTTCATCTTCCCTATGTAATATTCCCCCCCTCCCTCTGTAGAGGACTGAAGAGACTCTTCTTTCCCCTTTTCAACTGAAACGCCCAGAATTGTACAAAACACAACAAGAAGAAAAACCTCCCCTCCAAACAGCTCTGATCAAAGCTGCCAGCCTCAGCCAACCCTTTCGCTAAAGTTAAACCCAAGCATCTGCATCAAAATACAAAATACAGAGCTTGCCTGCCCTCAGATTTTAGAACAGAACAGTTGTCTCCATGGAAACTCACACTTTTGCTTTTTTTTCCTCCTTTTTTTCCCCTCTTTTTTTTTTTTTTTTTCCCAGTTCAGAAACCAGAGCACCAAAGCATGGAGCAATCCAAGGGGTGAGGTAGGAGTGTACCAGCATTGCAGGAGGGATGCTTCTCACTTTTCTGGACAGGAGCTGTTTGTATGGGATATACTTCCACGCTTTTTCCCAAGCAGAACACCTCAGTTTGGTTAAAGAAAAGGCTTGTTCCATAATATATTATTGGATGTGGGCTCCCAGGCCATGAATCATGGCTGGGCAGTCCCATGTCAGCCTGGTGCACACCTGAAATCCAGCTCTGTGGATTTCCAGAGTGACTCCATCAGGCTTTTTGCTTGAATTGCCTTAAAAAGAGGCCACAGTTTCACATCATGAGTCTGATGAAGGTTTCTTCATGCCCTCAGAGCTGCTCTTAAGGCAGATCTCTCCACGGACTTGGGCAGATCTGAAAACATCATGCCTATGGGAACAAAGACAAGACTCCACCTTCCCAATTATTGTTATTTTCTAGAGCTAAATATCTTTCCGAAGGGCAAAATCCAAATTTTACACACAAACCACCTCAAATGCTGGAGCAAGGTGCTGACAAATAAGCTGTAGCTGGTCTCACTCAGCACCCTCCAATACCAGCGCCCTTTCTCAAGGTTGTTCATCTCATCTAGCATCTCATGTCTTCCTCAAAGCACTGGCCACCTCTTGGCAAAATCCTACCAGGCACCTCTTTGGGTGAAAATTGGAGTTATCTCTTCTGTACATCCTCCAGGTCATTATTAAGGATGCCCCAGTGCCTGACATTTTTTGAGGCTTTATCTGGTGCTCTCAACCAGAAATTTCTTTCCATAGCACATATGAGATGCTTTCTCCTACCCTCAGGAACCTGTTTTTCAGGGCTGCCATCTCAGCCGCGTATGACTAATATACATACACACACGTCTGGTTTCTAAAGCCCAAGTAGTTTTGCAGGATAAAAGCTGCTGTATATTAATACCATTATCAATAGGTCTTGAGTATTGCTGGACTTCCTAATTACGCCTGACGACATGCTAAATGACAGAAGTGAAGTTTAAGGTCAACCACGGAAAAAAATTAGCAGCGGCTTCTGCCTGTTAAGGGGACAGATGGAAACCACAAAATGGGTCTGAATTTTTCGTCAGGCAGCCTGACCTCTCTGCGCTGCGCTTGGACCAGAGCTTCGTGGCTCTCCCCTGCCTTGCACAAAATGTTCTGGAGCGAGACTCCTCATTTCTCTGATTTAAGAAGTTTGCCATGGCCCTTTCCTGGCAAGTAATATTTACAGGTGAAAATGCAGGGTGATATTTAGAGGTAAGTGGTATTTATAAGTACATATGCAGGGAAATGTTTACAGGCAAGATACTCATGGGTAATTATAGATCAATACTTCAAAGCAGAGTAAATAGAGAGGTAAAGGACCTTTGCTGCTATGTTACAAATAAATATTTAGATAAAACAGATGCACATAAGTACGTGTAGGTTATATGGAAGAGATAAAGATTAGAATTTAGATGGAGCCCTTTTACAGGGAGGCGAGGCTGTACCATTAGCAGCATATCCATAACTCAGCAATGTAAGAGCATCCGAGCAACACTATCAGATCAGTCCAACGGTCCATCAAACCTGGCATCAGGTTTCCAAAAGCAGCTCCTAACAGAGATGGAAGTAAAGAAGTGAAGGTCAGAGAAGTCTTTTTTTTTTCGCTGTTTAAGGAGCCCTGATGCCTCCCCATCCCACCGCCCCTGCACAAAACCTGGGACCTGAGCCGCGTTATGCTTTTCCAGCTCCCTCTGACTCGCTGCATCCAAATCTCCCTTGCCGATCACGCGGCGGCTCGTGTTTGACAAAGTTCAGCCAAGCAACTAGCAGCCTGGAAGGCCCTGAGATCCCGTAGAAATCCCCATCCAATTTATCAAGTCAAAAATTCAGCCGGGTGGGAGCTAACTGGGATGAAGCTCTGATCAAGGCAAGAGATTACAGCGGAGCCGGTTACACAAATCACAGCTCTGACTCGGGGAGGAGGGGGAACAGCAGGGTGAAGGGGAGTTTTTCCAGAGCTGGGCATAGCTGGAGATAAGAGCCTGTTGTTGGTAAATAAAAATGCTGGGGAATCGCGTGTCTGATCAGTGTCCGCTCCCATCAGGCTTGCAGAAGCTGGCAGCATTATTTCCAGGCTTTTCACCGAGAATACTAAGGGCATTTGGAAAGGCAAGAACAAAGCTACAACTTTATTTGAGAGCAAAACAAAAGCAAACAAATGCATACCCAGAAGACCGAGCATTGAAAGAGAGCGATAGACTATTCAGCCACCATCTGAAGCAGCTCTTGGACAGCTCATGACTGTTAAAAAGTTTCCTGAGGAGCAAATGTTTTTTTGTTTGTTTGTTTGTTTGCAGGGGGAAAATAAAGTGAAAGGATTGCTGATGCCTTTAGTAGTAAATGAAGACAAATATCCCCTGGCCGTGAAGATTGCCGGAATGGGAAAAAGTATTAGTTGCATCATTTTGGAAAGTGTCTGAGAGATGCTTTCGGGGTCCTCAGGCTTAATTTCCAAAGACGGGCTCATGCACCCCAAATCCCAGGGGGACCCGACACAAGCTGCAGCTCGCAGCAAGTTGGCACCTGTCCCTGTGAAAGACATCTCTTCTTGCTCCGAAGATGTCAAGTGCCTCAGAGACCCCTGACCTCCTGGTAGTCTACCCCAATGGTTTCACATCCTCAATGTTTTGGATAAAATACGCACTTTCTCACTTAACTTTGGCCTGTCTCTGCCTTCAAACTATTTGTTCCCATTCTGCCTTTCTCTGAGGGCTTAAAGAGCCCTTTAGTATCTGGTATTTTCTCCCTGTGAAGCTACTTAGACATGGTAATCAAGTCACCTCTCTGTCTCCTTTTTAATAAATTAAGCAGATGGAGCACTTTAAAGCATTTTTTTGCCAGCCCTTGAATTATTTTTTGTGGCTCTTTCTCAGCCCCGGCTTTCCATCCATGGTGCTTTACTGGCAGAGCTCAACGAGGGCATGGCCACCACCTCTCCCCATTCCCATCCCGCTGGAGTCCGCTCTCTGGGTATCAGGGTCGGAAAGCTGTGATCAGCCTCAATGAGGTTTTATAGTTTCAGACCTCTTGCCAGTCACATACTTCAGACAATCCAGCTCATTAAATGAAAAGAAAGACTTTAAATTTACTGCCTCCCTCAATGTATAAAGCCCTTGGCTTCCCGACGGCCGCTGCCCAACCGGCATTATAATGTAATAGCCTTTTTCTTTTTTTTTCCTTTTTTTTTTTTAAAGCAAGAGATAATAATTAAAGATTGGATTATGAGCTAGCCTGACATCACAAAAAAGACACAACTTTATCGTATTACACAGCATCAAAATTAATTAGAAGCGTGTTAATCTCTAATCTAGGAAAATATTGCAGGATCTCTGGCCTCAATATAACATCCCCCAAACGCTGACTGACAGCCTGCCCCTTTGAAAGTCTTCTTGCATCATCCCTGCAAAGAAACCTTTGCAAAACTCTGTGTAATCAATGTTGCTTTGATTAGTAAGAGCTTCCAGACGCTCTGGCAGACAGCTCCCACGATGCCTGCTGTGGATTGCCTTTGTGTGCGCAACTCAGCGCTTTGAGAGAATTGTTTTAACAGCGTGAGTGAGTCAGGTCCCACTCCTGGTCCGCTGGCAAATCATCACTTAAAATGTTTTGGAGCGTATACAAAGGTGCCTAAACTCGCATTGATCACTCGATGCCTTTGGAAGCGGGGATGGAGAGAGCTGAGTAGGGCGGAAACGTGGGTGGGAGAGCCCGGGTTGGACATCAGGTGGATGCAGCTGAGCTTTTCCAGGGGTTTGCTCCTTTCTTCTGCATTTAACTGAGCCACAGCAGGGGGGTGATGTGGCTGCAGTCTGGGTGGAGGAGGCTTTCTGAGGCAGCGCTGATGATGTTACCCACTTCACTTGGCCGGGATTTCAGACCTCTGCTGAAGCTCCAGCCCTTGGGTTTATTTGATTTTCCAGACCCATCTCCTGGTCGCCGCCATTCCCCATGAGATGTTGAGCAGGGGGTCTGATCCATGACCTGCATCCCTCAAATCCCGGATGTGGGTCCATGTGCCTCCTCTCCAGAGGAGCTGAAGATCGATACGGTGCCTGGGAGATGCCTGAGGACCACAGTGCTGCCTGTATTTAATTTTGACAGGAGCTGCATAGACATCAGAAACAAGTCTTGAAGTGTCACGCAGAGCAGCAAATCAGGGACAGCAGCATCACCATAATTTTAGCAACACTCTCTCTCAGCTTACAAAGCTGAATTCCCTTTGGGATCACGACCTATACCCTATAGACCCTACCCTGTAGGGTAGCCTGAATTTGGGACCTACAGAACTCTACTTATCTGAAGACGCAAGGAAATGGTGGCTGCTAAACATCTTTCATGCAAGAAAGACAAGAAGCTTTTGGGGCAACAGGTTTCTTCTGGCCTGATCTAAATATTTACATTATTCAAGTGAAAAGGGATTCGAGAGAAAACCAAAGGAACCCACCCGGGAGGGTAGGATCCCTGGGCGATGAGCTAGGAGATGTTATTCAGCAAAGAGAAGTGCAAGGTAATGCGATGTGGGAAGGCGCTTAAACTATTCATGCACTGCAGTGGTTTCTGAATTAATTGTAGCCTGGCAGGAAAACACCCAGGCATCCTGCTGGATAACCTGATGGAAGGATCTGCTGTTAGCCAAGCAGCAATTAGGAGGGGAAACAAGTCATTAAGCTGCATTAAGACAGGGATGGAAAGTTTTAATGCTATGATATTGGTCAGCAGGGCAAATTCGGGGAGGGGGTTGACTCTTTCCCTGTTCATCTCTGGAACAACCTGCCCCAGGACACCTGGAGGGCTATGGTCCCCATCGTGCTGAGGTGGGATTGCCCATGGTCTGATGCAGGACAGGCTCTGTGCCTGCCAAAAAATGAGGATAAATCTGAGGTCCTGCAGTCTCATTGCTGCCGTTGAGACAGATGAGGCTGCTCAGAGCCGGGCTCCAATGCAGCACATCAGCTCCTGGAACT
This sequence comes from Grus americana, assembly GCF_028858705.1. Classification (NCBI taxonomy): domain Eukaryota; kingdom Metazoa; phylum Chordata; class Aves; order Gruiformes; family Gruidae; genus Grus; species Grus americana. Next base: position 7,295,807 of record NC_072875.1, read on the forward strand.
TTATGGAGTCAGCGAGACTCCCTCCACCTCCCTGAGCTGAGGACAGGTACGGGAGATTGAAAAGACTTAAATTTGTGTCTGCAATTTGGGTATCGCATTTCTTAAACCGCAGGGATCAATTTGTTATATCTCAGAAAGATCAGCACGAATGTACACACATAAATACATATGAGAACCTGCGACTGTATACGGTTCTCTCCACCTGCTTTAAAATATCCTGTCAGCCTCCTCTTGATCCTAATTGCTGCTAAACATTGAGTTTATATCACAGACATAAATATATATTTATAATCTCCAGGACATCCTCCTTGCCAGCTGATAAATTCAAAGATGCGTAGATCACCCTTTGGGTGTCACCTACTGTCACTTGACCTTTACGAAAGAATAAACTGCAGCTGTTTCTCTGCTTCATTTTGCAGATGCTGATGCTACACCTCTGTAGTATTTGAGCACATGGTAGGTTTTGCCCACAGGTTATATCCTTTGGGGTGCTGGTGAGCGGGTTGGGAGCCCAAGGATGGCAGGACTTAGTGGTGAGGTGTTGCTGGAAAAGCATTTCAAAGGGTGGGAGAAACACGTGGAGAATGACACTACTTCTGCACAGCATCCCTGGCAGCTCTCTCAAAGGGGGTTTGCAGGACTTGAGGTGAGAAAATCCGTCTTGATTCCCTCCAGCATACCTCGGGGCTGTTGTCCATCCCATCCCATCCCATCCCATCCCATCAATCCACTGATTCCTTCCTTACTGTCCTGCTATCTAGATCCCTGATGACCCTTTTATCCTGAAAATGCTGCCCTGGGTGGAGAGGACTCTGTTTTTCAGGAGGAACAGGGCAGCAGTCGCTCATCCATCCCCCTCATTTCCTTGGAGCAAAGCAGGCGAGGATAGAAAAACCGGTTCATGAAGCAACGTGGTGTTTGCCGCAGCAGAAGGGCAGAAGCTGCAGGTCAGGGTCTGACCCAGCAGAAATCAGCCCAGTTCGTAGCAGGATCTGTCCTCCCCTTCTCGGCTGGGTCTTGGAGGAGATCAATAGCAGGGAAGCAGGAGGCCAGTTTACCAATACAGTCTGGATGCAAAAGCCGAAGGCGACCTAAATATTGACTGTGATGCTCACGAAGCACTGAGAAACTGCAGCTTTACGGATCCTGGCTGCTGCTAAGTCCCAGCCCTCCCTGGCTGAAAAAATGCAATAATTAGGGAGCTGGTACACTCCAGTCCTGAATTTTGTTCTGTTTAATGAGCTCATGTGTGCGTGTACGAGCGTATTCACACACCTCTCCTTGCAATTGCTCCTCAATCATCCCGAATATGGCACTGACGCAGCCTTCAAAGCACACCGCTGGTCCGGGATGGGCTGGATTTGGTCCAGGACAAGTGATGGGCAGTGGTGGAGCTGCAGCAGCTGGACCCAGTTTGGATGGAGACACATTTTGGGTTGTGTCTACCTCTCCCAGGGCCCAAAGCAACACCTCTCCCTGCATATTTGTCACTAAATCAATATATTTGCTCAAATGGCAAAGCTCAAAAGTCAGCTACCTCCCGTGCAAGCAGCTGTTTGATGGAATCTACCTAATTTAAGGCCATTTTAAACTCATAGGCATCCACCCAGCGAGAGGAGAGCTGCAGCCTTTCTCATGCTGTGTCCCTGCTCTGTCTCTGCTGTATTTTCTTCCCGACAATGATGGCAAAGCAGATCTGGTGTGAATGGGGGTTCGCTCCCTGCAGAGCTTTGCCAGCTTCTGCCAGCTGGTGGTTTGGCCCGTGTTGGATTTAATAATCTCTTTTGTCCATCTGATTTTATGCCTAATTATTATTAACCCCCCAAAAATACACACAAGTTCTAAAATTCAGCTTAATGAGAGTGATTTCATTTGTGACTCTTTTCAAAAGGTATTTAGTGAATTTTTTTATAGCCCCTCCTTAAAGACAAACAAATCCCCAGAAAAAGCATGGGGAAGTGTTTAAAATACAAATAAATAGGCTCTCTGTCGAAGATGACAGCTTCAAAGGGGGGCAAAGAGCCACGAGAGCCATCTGCCCAGTGGCCGCCTGTCTTGTCGCTAGCCCCTACACCTCCTTTGCCAGCAATAAGGGATCTCAGAGAAAAGCTGAGCTTAATTAGAGCCATCCTACCTGCCCTAAATATTGTTTCCCCCCTTGCACAGATGTTTTTTCCTTGCGTCATCCTTGAGTCCAGCAGAAAGCGATGTAAAGCTCCTCTCTGCCTTATGTGCATGCAATGGGTGCTGCAGCTTTTTGAGGCTATGCTGAGATAAAAGTGCCCAAGGCAAGAGATGATGCCTTGGCTGCTCCAGCAATTTCCTCACCACCCTCTTAAGGTCGGTTTTGTGTTTTAGAACAGTCAAACTACATCTTTTGAAGTAAGGATTGGGCCTCCATGCTAATGCCGGAGGGCAGGGAGGACAGGGGATGGGGATGCCCAACACGTAGATGATGCAGGAGGATGGGGTTGAACAGGGATTTGCAGTGCTGCTCCCACAAAGGAAAACCTCTTGTTGGGTTCTGGTTACTTCTTCAGGAAAAAAAAAATCAAGCCATGAAAAAACTTTGCAGGTTGCATCTGCTCGGGAGAGATGGGTTTGTCTTTATTGGCGATGCTTGTTAAAGATCCTAGTGAGGGGAGAAATCCTGACATGAGTGATTGGGAAACTCAGGTGATGGAAGAGGGAGAGCAAAAGGAAAAGGTTTTTTTTTCTTCTGTCCTGCTGAAGACAGCAGGAATTGGGGAAGGATTGACTTAGCACCATCCATCAGGAAAAGACTTTCCATCAAAAAGTGAGCAAGAAAAATAGCACCTGGGAAAAAGCAAGAAGGCTGCAAGGAGAGCAGCCGCCCTCGGCACCACAAACTCTCCTCGGAGGTCAGCAAAGTCTTTTCGGGGAAGGACTCGGTAGAGCGGGGGTACCTAGGCAAGGCAGGGGGGGAAGGCAATAAGAAATTAAACATGATAAAAAGAGATGAAACAGGTGAGGAGGGGTAGAAGAAAAGAGGACCCCCCGGAGCGTTTTGGGAAGAGAGATGTTCTTCATGTGGGATGAAAGGAGGGGGATGTCAGAGCTGCGCCGGACGGGGGGGCAGGCTTTGAACGGAGGGGATATGTCTCGCTCAGTGGCTCTTTGAAGATTTGTCTGGTCGCTAAGAGCTTGGAAAATGATGCTGTCGGCTCAGTGGGTCTGCTTTGGCCCCGGGAACAAGCATCTTTGGGGCTGCAATGGAAATATCTTCATTTTAGCTCAAGGCTGGGGTCCAGCTGCAGAGAAGGTCCTAAACAGGGGAGACTCAGACCACCTTTTTTTTTTTTTGCAAAATTCCATCGAGGGAGGCAGCTGGAGCAGTTTGGGATGAGGAGAGCTGTGGCATGGCAGAAACCGCTGCAAAGAGCTGACACAGCCCAGCAGGGATGGAAAAGCAGATTTTTCCCGGGATGCCAGAGGAAACCTTGCAGAATTTGTTGCAAGCCAGGAAAGCATAGAAAAGTTGATGGAGTGCGGCTGAATTTGAAGGCGAGGATATGCCCTGCAAGGACAATGAGATTTGTTACCAATCCTTTCCACTGCTCTCCTATTTCGTTCTGTGCTTTCTCTGGTTTAATCAGTTCCTGGTACTAATTGGCTTTGCTACCACCCAGCTGCACAGCGGGAAAGACACTCAGAGGGTCCTCTGGAAGGACACAGCTCAACAGCATCCAGCCCCAACATTTCACCCATTTTGGGCCCCGTCGCAATTCTCTCACAAAACCAACCACAGCATTTGCATTATGCAAATTTGACATATGCAAATCAGCCCTTCCGAAAATAATATGCAATCAGGCAATTAACAACTGCCTTGTCTTTAACTCACAGGTAGTCTCAACTCCTGCAACTCTTAATTTTGGATTGCCCGACTCCGTAACCTTAATAATATCATTTTAACTCCCTGGTAGACATTTTCAGATGGATTTTCTCTTCCTCCCTCTTTATTTTCCTGCCCCAAGCCCTCACTGCCACCCACCGGTTGCCTCTCCCTCGGTTCGCCCTCGGAGGGGAGGATGACAGAGGGATGCTTTTCTCACCGCAGATAGCACAGCCATAAATTTCACTTATATCCAGTAAAACACAGGCATCCAATTAAACCCATAATCCTATAAACCTGCCAACAATCAAACACACTTTTAAAAATCGAGGCCGACAGGTACTTTAAATCAATACATCCAGGTAACAACTTGCAGTTTGTAGGATCTTCTGACACTGCATCTTTTGCAGCTCCATCACTGAAAGAACAAATATTCCAGGTTGCGGGTTGTTTTTACGGTTTTTCTCCCTCTTTTAGCTTCACCAGAGTAGATTCCTGAGTGGCAAGTGAGGATTGGGGATTGGGATTGAGGGGATTTGGGAGGAGTTTGGGTCTGTTATAAAAAAATTCGCAGTCGAAGCCCGATATAGCTTCGCATCCCGTGTTATAAGACATCACCGCTCCTTGGCTTGTCTCCATTGGAGATGTCGAGGGAACCGATGGTTTGGGATAGACCGTTATTACCAGTGGGATTTTTTTCCCACAGAGGGAAAAAAAAAAAAAAAGAGGTTTTAATTTATGACCCGCTTTCCGATAACAGCTAAGGTCTCTGCCAAATTTGGAAACCTTTTCTATCGGGCATGGTTCAAAGCGGTTGGCAACATGAAGGGACAGGGCAGGTGATTGATGCTAAGGAGCATCATTGCCACTCATCACCCTGCTGGCAGCAGCGGGAAGAGAGGAGTCACCAGTTTTGTGGCCATTCATCAGGTCACCGTAGATAAATTGCTGCTTTTCTTCTCTTTTTTGGGGGAAGAATTCACCCCGAAGAAGTCCAGCTTGCTGCCTCCTGATGGTGGTGCCTCCTTGGGGCTCAGCAGACCCACGGCTGCTTGCAAGGAGCACGGGAAAATGAAAAAGGAAAAGGTTTTAGTGTAATATCCAAGCATTTGGGCTGCCACCACCAAATTAATATGGTTCAGCAAAGCCAGAGGGTTTAGTAACGCAGCACTAGTGTTCGTCTCCCACTCCATCCACAGGGCTCAGCTTTTAGGGGGAAAAAAAAAGTTATCATGGGTGAGACAATGCATTGAGTGCCTCTTTGGCTCTGTCTCTATACGATGCACCTTGAACTTGCTCAAAATAGCTTGGAAATGATGTTTTCACTTTCATTTCCGAGGTCGCCTCGGCGAGGCTGGCAGGCAGCGTAATTCCTGTATTCCGCCTGCCTATGTCTATGTTCTATTATGTGTCGTTCGGTGTTAAAAAATGGTTGGTTTTGCCAGATAGGAATCGTGGAGGTCAGGAAAATGAGAGTCAGATGGACTTTTACACCTCGTGTGCTCCCAGGAGCTCTGCCTGAGCCAGCTCAAAACCCCGCTGAAGCCATGAACGAGCTTTCCAGCAACACCAGCATCTTTGCTGGGAGCTTAAATGCCAGGCGTGCAGCAGCAGGAAAGTATTTTAAGCATATTTAATAGTGCTTTAAACAGTTTTATTGGGATTATTTTTTTTGTATCCCTTCACCTGTAAAACCAGGTACTTCCATCATCGGAGTCCAAATGCAATAAATGTGGTGGTAGTCATAAAAAAATCTTTTAGGCTCACCTGGAATAGCTTTTCTAGACCTCAGAAAGTGAATCTCCAGATTTGCAGCTCGCCAGGAGCAAGCTGCTTAACCGTACAAGGAACCAGCACATGCCCCAGCCCAATGGATGGCACACTCCCTCACTCCCTTTTTTTTTTTTTTTTTTTGAGTCCTTTCCAGCAATAAACCGTAAGCTTGAAATTAATGACCACTTCATGGAGAGAAAATGTAGCCATTGACCTGGGACTGAACTTCAGCCATTCGAGGCAAAGCATTTGCTACTGTTCAAATGTTCGTTTTCAGGAGTCGTGGAACAAATCCTCGATCTTCTGAATACAAAACGTTTCTAATGCCATCAAGCTGTTTTGCCTCCATCCTTGAAAGTTCATTTTGTGGGGAATGTCCAACATGTTTTCACTAATTTAATACCAAAAGGGAGCCAAAAAAATCTCCGGTGCAAATTTCTTGTGTGGCTACAGCTCCAAAATACTAGTAAGTCAGTGGGATAATGATCCAAGAGACACCTGCGTTGAGGATCCCAGGATCTGCATCCCAAGACCCATGATCTCAGCATCTCTCTGGCTATAGAAAAAGCCGTTTTCTTTTTTCACAGGTTGTTGGTACCTGGTCAAAGCATCAGCCCAGTGCAGAGTACATGGGAAATTAATCTCATATTCATCCCAGGTCCCAGGTGAGCAAGTGGCAGAATCTCACCTCCCATTCACCCCTATAAAATACCATATTCCCAATAGGCATCGTGAAGAGGATCCACCTCATCTGGTGTGGTTAACTGCTTGCAGATCTGGAGTTAAGGGAAAAAATATAAATCTGTCATTTAAGGAGTCCTGTTTCCTCTCCTGACTAATAGGATTATTCAAAAATGTTTTAAATCAAAATCCCGAAGCTTGTTGTTGGTTTTTAAATGAGGCTGTAACTTTCTGGTGCAGCTTTTTTTTGATCTTTCTGCTGAGTGTTGACTCCAAGTCAGTCCCAAACCTTTTTGGGGGTCATAGGCAGCTCTGAGCCAGATTGCTTGGAAAAAGTGGGGGTTTGGGGTCAGAAAAATATCACTGATTTTCCATCTCACCAGCCAGGGCTGCATGGAAAGCATCTCGTGGGCTGGACAGGCAGCTTTAGCACAGCAGGTTTTGGTGACAATGCTGAGCTGTTCCCGTCAGTCCCAGGGGATGCACCTGGTAAAAAGAAAGGATGCTGAAAAATTGGCAGGAGTGCAAAGAAAGGCCCAGAAATAACCTGAGGGCCAGGGAAAATGCCTTACAGTGGGAGCCTTAAAGAGCTTCGCCTCTTTATCTTATCAAGAAGAAGAATGAGAGTGACTTGATTACGGCACACAAGCACCTTCTCAGGCAGAAAACACCAGGCACGGCAAAACCTCTTTAATCCATCAGCCAAAGGCATGACGAGAAGCAAAAACTGGAAGCAGAAGCCAAATCTATTCAAATTAAAAATTAGGCACTGGCTTTTTAATTATTTTTTTTAATTTTTTTTTTCCATCAGCATGAATGACTAACCATTAAAACAAACCACCAGCAAAACAGCGCATCCTGCTCCAGTGCTGCAATGGTCAGTCTGGGCTGAGTGGGGATCAGCAAAGGCAGAATATTGGGGTTTATCGCACTGGATTTGGGGGTGCTGTGCTACAGCAGCTGGGACTCACATCTTTTGCAAGGCAGAGGAGGGCTACAGATATTTCCAAGCCCTGCCCAACTCCTCCACCCTCGGAGCCCTCTGCTAGACGGCGAAGTTTGCCACTTCCCAGCCCCTCGCTCTCATCGCAGCCCGCAGATGCATCTGATCCACACTGCAGATAATGATAGAAAATTACAGTGTAATAAGATAATGGGATTTATTTATAGAATTTGCTTTCCAATCACGCCCACATGATATATGTATCCACACACGCGCGCGCGCGCACACACGCACATACACACAGCACTTTCTATGTATGTATATTAGCATAAGTGGTGGGCTTTGTGGAAGCAAAATGCCACCTGGGGGATGTCGAGATGTTCCCAAGTGGTTCAATACCAGTGAGAAGGGTGCTGGCACATCACAAATAGTCCCCTCATCATCATAACAATGACACCATATTTCCATGACACTTTTATCTCAAAGCACTTGAGAAAAAAAAAAAAAGAGGGGAGGGGGGAAATAAAATAAACGTAAACTGCTACACAAACCCCAGTGTATGGAGAGATGAGAATTGAAATGCAATGACAGACTTAACCGGAGACAAATCCCGTCTCCAATAGAAACAAGCCAAGGGAAATTTAAGGAGGCAGCATGTAATTAGCTGGGGATGGTCAGCACAGCAGGACTCTTAACGAGCTTTCTCCCTGCCGGGTTGTGTTAGGTTTTAAGAATACTGAGGTGCGGCGGGTCAGTGGGTCTCCAAATCCCAAACCAGCGTGAAGAAGCCCAGCAAGTGCCCGCTGAAGGTGATGAAGCACCACAATAACTGAACGGAGGATGCGGGGACTGTTCCACCTCTTGCTGGAGCCCCAGCTGGGTTTCCCAACCCATAGCAATTCCAGGTTTTACCACTCAAAAAACCGACATCATGGGGCTGTTAAAGCCTTGGGATTCAGGACCTTGGAGGATTCATCCTCCCACCATGAGGCCACTGGGGTTTATTATTTCTTTCTTAATTCCTACAGCAATCTGCATCCCAAAATCCAGCTACAGGGTGAGGACAGCCGTTAATCAAAAGGTGAATGGGCCAATCGCCCCCTGCAAAATAATGCTGAGCCCTAATGAAGCATCAAACACAGACATGGGGATGTTTGTGGGTGAAACGATGGCAGAATTGCTAAATCTCCACTTCTCCGGGCTGCTGCTGCTCTGAGCATCCCTATCACGCTGCTCACCCATCACCCAGCCTGCTGCCAGGGGCCACCAACAGCAGGGGCCACCTGGTACCAGGTTTTTTGGGTGAAATACCAATTTTTTTTTTTTTTTTTTTTTTAAAAAGACATTTTCAGCACCTGCGGACTTATCAGCAAATGCACTTTCCCCATATACTTCACTAAGACATCTGTGCACCACAACGGGATTATACCTGCCCATCTGTGGTGTCTGATTAACTGGGGGCAGGCACAGGGGACAGGCTGAGCATCCCTGCTCAGCACCCCAGGCTACGTGTTCAACCCGGTCCCGCCAGGCACAGGGAGGAGATGGCAGGCATCTCTCCCCTCGCCTGCAGTGAGGTGCAATTATTTTCTGAGGGCTGCTGAGCATCTCCACCAAGCCAGCTTCTCTGGAGAAGATCAAAGCCAACCTCTGATCAGGAGAGCTGAGCAAGGTCCCTTCACGGTATGGGAGAACAGGGAGGAGACAAAAAGATATAAAGAAAAGGGGGATGGCTGGGAGCAAGGGGAAGTTTTCCATTATTTGGGCTGGATAAACCCTAAACAAGTCCCACAGCGGTTAATGTCTCAGCTCTAACAACTCCATCATGGCATGACCAGGCTTTCACGGCCCACCAAGGAGCTGCTTTATGCCGATGGCTTTGGGTGGGCAATGTAGGGCTGGCCATACCCTGCTGAGCTCAGCCCACCCCCTTGTTCTCCAGCATCCAAAGCCCATCTCAGCTCAGCTCTGCCGGTGGGGCAAATGAGGCTCCGAGGGCTTTTTTTTTTGAAATGCAAAGGACTGAGAGGACCCAGATCTTTTTCCAGCAGAAAAGCCAAAGCAAACTCCAGCACTTTGCTTCTCCTTTGATTTTGGCACCTTTAACCAGAGAGGAGAGAAGGACCCCCACACCAGACCCCAATTCTGCAGGCGCCAGAGTCAAGGTGGATGCTCAAGGATGCCCCATTCCCTCCTGCCAACCACCCAGCAGCATAAAACTCATCAAGGACACCAATTTTGGGGCTCTTTTCTGTGGGGAAGGGAGGGGAGAAGGTGCAGAACTGGTAGAGGTTCCCTCTCCCTTAAAATTTAGTTGTGCTCTATATTCAAATGGCAGTTTAATGAGCCTTTCCCTATTTCCAGCAACTTTATCACATCATTAAAGCGTAGAAATGAATAATACATCTAGCGGTTGGATTAAGCTGAACTCCAGACCCGATGCAGCTTCAAACGGAGGAGGGAAGAGAGGCGGCTGGAGGACAGGGCGCTGGGTGAGGGTGGTAGCAGTGCTGGGGAGAGGACGGAGTTATTTCAGCTCTGATGTGCCAAACCACATGCAGGGGTGTCTGTGGTCCTTCCCAGCAAGCCAAACTCCTGCCATTTTAACTCTGTGATGAACAGGAGCTGCTCTTACCCAAAGCATCCCTCCTCCTCTCCTCTCTGGCCTGCAGAAATAAAGGAATAAATTTAATTTTTTAAATTGTTTTAATATTATTTTTAATTATCGCTTCCAGCAAATTCCTCCTCAGACACTGCGCAGTCACTAAGGGGCTGAGCCAAGAGCAGGCGCAGGCTCCTTGCATGCCTCTGTCCCCAGCCCAGCTCCATCTCTTCCCATCCTTAGAAATGAAACAAATTGGGTAAAAAAAGCCTGATCCATGTCACATTGCACCTCTCTGAGTGTTGGGTCAGGTCTTGGCCAAATTAACCCAGTGCTGAAGAGGAGCATTCATTACATCTGCACAGATGGATGAGCAGATGGAAGTTTTGCTGCTCTTGGAGGCAGGATCTGTCCCCCGGGCACCCAGGGGTGTCCTGCACCCCAAGGCAGCCTCAACACGGGCTCAGCACCCCAAGGAAAGAAAACAATATCATTTATTTAAGTGAAAGCTCATTTAAAACCAGAAAAGAAGGAAAAAAAAAAAAAAGAAAGAAAAAAAAAGAAAGCAAGAGTCCAAAACAAACCAACTTTTTGGTTCAGGATGTGAGTGTGTTCTCCCCAAGGGAAAAATAAGCAATTGGTGCTGGAAAGGTTTTCAGATTTTGTTGTTTGGGGCTTTTTTATGAATAAATTGTACTCATCAAAACTGGTCTTTTTATATATATATATATGCGCCCATTCTTTGTGGGCATTGATTTAGTTTTCTCTTATTCTTTCTGATTGTTATATTTTGGATGGTGCTTACTGATGTGAAAAAAGCCATCTTGTGTTGCTGATAAGTCTGGAGATAACCGCAGAGGTCAAGGAACAGATGGGGAAAGAGAAAAGAAGAGGGAAAAAAGTTTCAGCATCTCCAGCTCCATCCTCACTCCCCCCCCAAACCTGCAGAAAAGTAGCATTGAGTGGCCCAGAATGGGTAATTAGATGGATTTCCCCCAGGGCCAGACTGGAGGGAGAACGGAAGGAAACAATTTAACTGTATTTCCTCGTTATCTGATCTCAGTCATTTTAATTTGTGCTTTCTTTGAGGCTTCTTCTTTTCTTTTCTCTTTTTTTTTCTCTTTTTTTTTTCTTTTTTCTCTTTTTTTTTCTCTTTTTTTTTCTCTTTTTTTTTTCTTTTTTTTTTTTTTCTTCGTGTTCATCTTCTCCTGTCGTGTGTGTGTTCAGCTGAGTAATGGATGACATTGCAAGAAAATGGGAGGTTTTTCTTGTCCGGCCCAATAACCACTTCCAAGGTCACACATGATTGAGGCACACGATGCTTTCAAGGTGAGGCAGAAAGGAGGAGAGAAACCCTTCTTTTACCAGATCTTAATAAAATAAATTCGCCGTCATATTCCTATCACGAGCCAAGAACATCCTCATCCTTTCCCATTTTTTCCCTCTTCAGTGATGGTAAAGCCGAACCTAAACGACCACCCAAGGGAACTGAAAAAAAAGTAATTTCTCAGTAAGAGAGATGAGTCTTTAAGGAGAGGTCGAAGAGAATTGCATTGGAGACCCAAGGATGCAAGGGGCATACGAGGTGGCCAAAAAATAGCTGAACCCAGAAGCAGTGACTCCCTAAAGCTGGAGGAAGGCTCTTTGCTTGGTTTGAGGGGTTTTTTTCATAGCATTTCAAAGAAGCCATTTGGTAAAATGGCTATTAATTATGCCTGCCTTTGTTTGAGTAATTAAGGGGCCATTTCACTTATGGGAGAACCTGAATGAGGTCAAAGCAAAGCAAAACCACCTTAAGCTTAATTATAAAAGCAGTTTGATGCTCTGAATTTGGCCTCTGGAGCTGCATTTAGTTGCAAGACCAAAGGAAGAGGTCTCTGCATCCTAAACCATTCCGGGAAGCAGAAATAAGGATGCTAACAAAGCTTTCAGTCGTGGAAACGATGCGATGGCAGGAGCTGCCCAGAAGGAATCGCAGCCCACGAAAGCCTCACCGGCATGAGGACAATATTATGGCTCCAATCCAGAGCGAAACAGAGCCCTGCAGCTCTAATTAAAAGGGCCGCTGTAGCTAATGATCTGCCCAGTGCTAATTAACTTCAAAACGTGGCGGCTCAATACACTTTCCGCTCCGTTGCTGGGTTTGCTGTTCGTGCGTGCAAGTGACTTCTCCAGGCTCCTCCTTGGGTCAGCATTTTTCCCGAGCCATCCCCGGGAAGATCTCCCGAGCAAGGATAACTAAATCTTTGCAGATCTCTGAGACGTCTCCCTGCTCCTTCTCCTCTTATTATTTTTTTTTTTTCTTTTTTAATTTGCCCAACTCTGGTTCCAAGCCTCAGAAATTGGCGACTTATAATAGAAGTGTCTTCTCAGCCATATTTATAGCATCGTGCCAGCGTGACGCTCGCATAAAGTTCAGGTAGCACAGAAATTTAAATTCGGCTCAGGGACACAGTGGGGATGCAACCGTGTCCTTCGGGAGTGGATTTTCCCCACTTTCCCCCCAAGCTGGCTATGGATCCGTGCACTGAACCTCCCAGGGGCTGCTTTATGCAGGTGATTTTGGATGCAGGATGGGATATGGTCTTTGTGTTGAAAATCAGGCTTCCACACTGCTGTTAGGTGGAGAAACCATCAGCTTTAAGTGTCAAGTTTGGGTGGGGTTTTTTTAATTTGATTGTCTGTCATAGGTGAGGGGCTATTGCATAAGGGAGAAAAAGGTTTCCCAGCCCCAAAAAATTACCTGTTTTGTTTCATCCTTTGCTATACAAGTCTGATCCCATCACATCCCCTCCTCCTTAGAGAGATACAGTATTATGGAAGCGTGACTGGCAGCCAGCCTTTGCCATCTGCTCTGGCCCCTCATTACGGATTCACAACAAACATATGTGACAATTAGATCCGTAAAAACATCTCGCGGATCATATGCGATTGAAACGCAGGCATATGCTCTCTGCCCAATAAATCCCACGTCTGAGCTGGGTTTGCTCCTGAAGAAGACACTGAGGAAGAGGGATGAGATGTTCTCCTCACCAACGCTTGCACATCAGAGGGAAGGTTTGGAAGAGAAATCCTGCTCTGCTAGAGGAAAAGGGAAGTAAATGATGGTGATCGAAGATGCTTGGAGGTACCTTGGGCTTTAGAAGGTGCTGAACCTTTTCGGTGGCTAATTCCCTAAGGCCAAAAAGCACAGGCTGAGCTTGATAAGCCAAAAGCTGCATCGAGGCTCGTCTCAGATGAGTGATCCAAGGTTTGCACAAGGTCTCCGCGTCTCCTCTGTTGAAGAAACACCTGTGTGCGAGCGCTGCTGGTTGCACGAGTGACTGATTATGATGATAACTGCTCTCAGTAGCCGTAATTGAATTGCTGCTTGAAAAGGAGCAGCTCAGAGGGAGGACGGCAGGAATAATAGTTACCGACTCCTCAGCAGGCCCCATAGACAGGCAGCGTTGGTGCCCGGAGCACTGCTCATTGGTGGGACATGCCCAAGGAGCAGAACTTCAGCCTCTGTGGCTGGAGCTCCTTGTTGCCTCGAACCCCTTGCAATCCACCAGAAAAATATCATGGACGAGACAAAAATTGTCCTTAGAGCCTGGAAAGTCACCAATCAATTCTCCAAGCTCCATCTGCTCTTCAGCCTTTGGAAGAAGTCTTTCTCCCTGTCATCTCATGATGCTCAATAAATTCCTGAGACTGGAAGGCTTTGGTTAGTTAGTTTTCATATAAAAGTTTAAGTCATCACGTCCCTGAAAGATGTTCCTGGGGTGAATCCAAAACAGAGTCTTTGCTGGGGATTCTGGTTGTCAGCAGCTCACTGGAAGGAGAAATGGCTGCTCCAGCCAGGCTGGAGAAATGCTGGGAATCCCGAGCTGATGGGTACAGTCATAGGCACATCCGTATCTCAGGAAGAGATATCCTTCTTTCCTGAAGATGAAGACATGGAAGAATCAATACAACTGGTCACCCACTATCTCAATCTCCATGGAAATAGAGGCCAGCCAGGTTTTAATTTAATGAAGGTGCAAAGCTTAAGGACAAAAATAATAGAGAAGCCTTGAGAAAAGCCCCTCAAGGGTTGAGACACCCCAGCGAGGAGCTGGGATGGTTGGGGGCTGCTGCAAGGGAAGCGTTGGGCTCTTTCTAGGTGCAAGATGTGTCCAGGGATTTGCAGTTTCAGGCTTGCAGCTAATGCTGGGGAGAGGCTCCGTGGAGGGAAGAAGAAGACGCCTTAATGCAAGCACCCTCTGACCCAGCCCAGATTTATCCATGCTCCAAATTAAGCCCATTAGCCATACTGCAAAGAATATTTAGAAATATTTGGAAAATGTCAGAAGATGGATGCATTTTGGGTTGGGGGAATGGGGAGTCTGTCAAGACGTACCCAGAAGGCAGTTTTGAATAGCATTGCAGGGATGCTGATGGGAAACAAGGGGCACAAAGTATTACCCTCCCCCCAGTGCGCAAGACATTTGGCAGGGCAAACCACTGCATCTGAAGTGTAGAGACGATTTTGTTTTCACCCTGTATCACTTTCCCTCCCAGCGCCCTGTGCGCTTGCCAGGGAGGGGGGCAGGGGGGAAAGCAGCTTTTTGGAAATTGCACCCTACGTCATGTCGCAGCGGTCAGGTAATGGCAGGGGGTAAGTGATGGGCTTGGCGTTGCGGGTTGGGCAACGGAGGGTGGGAAGCAGCAGGATTCACGTGGATGTTGCTCCCCAGACTCCACCAATTAATAAAATAACCCAAATTGCTGGAAGCAAGTAACCCTGAGAAGCTTTTCCCACACGCACTCTCTCCCATGGGCTTCATCCTCCTTCGGTGTCAGTTATTGAAAGTTTCGATCACAACCCAAAGCTGATAGGTCTCCACTGAAAATCACCCAGGGCCATATACAGAGGAGAAAAATTCATCTTTTCAACCAGAACTTGTGGAAAATACTTGTTTGATTTTTTTTTTCCTTTTCATTATGCCAAACTAGAAAAAAACAAACAAACAAACAATTTTTTTTTTAAAGGGAAATTATTTACTATTTAGGTTTTCTTATGGGAAATCAAGGAATTTTTTTCTAGAAAAGCTTCTCCTTTTTTCACTGTTGAATTAAGTCCTCTGCTGGAAAAAGTTTCAGTTCCCTGTGAAATATGGGCATTAACAGTATTATTTTTCCCTATGAAAAGGGAAACTGAGGCAAGGGATGTTTCTCCCCCAACTTTTGCAGAGGTTGAAGAGCTTGTGCTGGACCAAAAGAGCCGCATCTCCCCAGCACAGCAAGAAGCACACGATGCTAAAGAGGTTTCAAAGCAACCCAAAATGCTCCTTTTCAGGGCATAATATCTACACAGCACTAAGAGGTGCATAAATTAAAGACCGAATGATGTTGTGCCTGACCAACTGCTGCTCTCTGGGCATCATGTGCTGAAATAGGAGCAAAACTCTTAAAAATGCTCTCCCCACCTATATCAAACTATGTCACCCCCCTTCCATCCTTCCTTTTCTCTCCCTTTCCCCATCCCTCAGCCCTCAGCAAATGCCACTGCTAAATATTACCCAAGGAAAAGGCTGAAGAAGGGAAAACAAAGTCACTGGACTCTGAGACAGATCATGGAAACAGAAGAGATAAATCCTGAGAATACAACCTGCATGGGGAGAAAAAGACAAATACTGAAATAAATATGAAAAGAAGACAAATTTGGGCTACAGGGAGCGGGTGAGCCAGAGAGAGAGAGGAAATTGCACTAAAATAGACGAGGTTTCCTGGAGACAAAGGTAAAATTGGGAAAAATGAGATCTAAACCGAAGGGGGATAAATCACAGGGGCAGCAATGTCTGCAAATTATTGGGAATGAAGCCTTCCCAGTAAGTGAGACATCCCCTGCAAGACGGATCTGCTGCGAGTAACAAATACAGCCATGGTGACAAGGACAGAGCCGGAGTGGGGCAGATAAATTTGTTGGGTGACTCTGACTTCGCCGCTTCTCCTAAAGCAGTTTCTGCAGGTGGTTTGGGCTCCAGGAAGCAGCTCCTTCTTGGCTTTAGCAATGCCTCCCCCAAAAAGCAAGCTTTGGGGAGGAAAACTATACAGGGTGCAGGTATTTTTGCACCAGGAGCTGTATCTCCAAACCATCAGAAACTCTTCATTTCTGCCCAAAAAAAGCCATTTTATTCAGAAAAAGTGTGCTCAGGCTGCAGCTGCCGTCTCTGTAGCAGGGTTCAACCATGCAAATGGAGCCAACCCTTTTTGCCAAAGGTTTTTAGCAGAAATATTTCTTTCTACAGCTCCTTCCCAAGAAAAAAACCGGTTGCTAAACTCCCCTGAAAGCCACTAAATCCTCCACGGAGGGACCAGCACTGGACCACGAACAAGCTTGCGGTGGGGCATCTCTTCAGCCCTGTGACTCCTGAAGACCAGAAGTATTTTTACCCCGGGGGTCCTCTCTTGCTCCTTATCTAGATGACACTGCACAGATAAATAACAGTGGTAATCCGAAATTGAGATCACAGCATGCTTTACGCTTCTGTGTTGCACTGCGAGCAAGGAAAGCTCTCCCCAGGCTGTAGGAAGGCAGCATGGGATTATTTTTTTTTTCTTCTTTGTGCCAGGCAAAGCTGTGACATAAAGCCTACAGCTTGTTACACACTTCTTTTTTTTTTTTTTCCCCACATCTCCCCCACTTTGCTTTGGGGAGAAACTGAGTTTTCAGCTGGGAATAGCATGAGCCATGCCAAACACCCCCCCAAATTTTCACTGGGAAAGCAGAAAGCTGCACACCAACACACAAAAACTTGGCAGCTCTGGTTTATGGGGAGGGGGTGTGTATTAAAAAGCCAATGGTTTCTGCAGAGAAAATACTCTGTTTTCCCATCAAAAATCAACTTACTGCTCACTTGTAAACTTATCACGTCTCTGCTCATTTGCAAAAGTTTCTGGCTGGCACGAGGCTCTCGGTGTGGTCAGTGGTGGAAACGTGGAAAAGTGTATTTGAAGCTGATCTAGATGGGCACAGCAGGATCCCCTTCTCTAGGACTTGCTGTCCCCAGAGGCCTGGGGACCAGCTCATGGTAGGTGTGTGTCCTCCCCAGGCAGCACCAAGGTTGCCCAGCACTGTGGTTTCCCAGACCTCCAAAGATTTTCCCAGGGAATTTGCTCTGGACCCAAGCACAGAGAAGAAAATGCATGAGCCAGAAGAAAGAGGAGACACAGAAGCTGGTGTGAAAGCTCAGCTCAGCTCATGTATTCATCCAGTGGGTCCCACTGATGTGTCTTCATGTTTGCACATCCCACGCCTTCTTCCTCGCACCTGGCTTTTTATATGCCCAAGTTCCCTCTGCGCTCTCTGCTCTCCTGGCCTTTCCCCTCTCTCTCCCTCTCTCTGATTTATGTAATTTGAAGTCCTGGTTGGGAGCTGATATTATGACATGTCCAGACTTCAAAATAAACCTCCCTCTTGATACTGGGTTATTTTATTGGGTGCATCAAGGCTGAAAACAACCTCATTCATCTTAAGAAATGTATTTTCCCATTTGCTGTATAAATACATACATGTTTCCTTGCATTATTCACCTAGGCACAGCAGATAGATGAGCAGCAACAACGGCACCACATTTTTATTTCTCATTCTGTAACAGAAAAGGCACTGGGGAGGTTTGTGGCAGGAGCTCGGTGGTGCGGAAAAATCAGCTGGGGCAAAGAGTCGGGAGAAAATTGAATGGAGAGGAGATATCCCGCTCCCTGACAAAGACCTCTGGGGATGGGGACAAGTCCTGGTCTTCCGGGTCCTTGTCCAGGTCAGAGAGATGGTCTGGAAATATGGGAAATATATTTGGAGAAAAAGCCAAAGGACAGATGAAAAATAAGACAAGGAAGAAAAAAAAATAGGCAAAGAAGAAGAGGGAGGGATGACAAGAAAGGAAAAAATGAATAATTGAAAGTCTGTAATAATCACAGTGTAGGCACACAGAAAAAATGCCTATGTGAAAATGTAATTACTGGTTGTATCAATAACATCAGTGCACAAGACCGGCTGCACTGGGCTTATGACCAAAACAAGCCATAAGTCTTGTGAATGCTCACTTCGGAGGCATCTTAGAAATCATCTGTGTTAAGGTCCAGGCTTCTTAATTCCCCCACACCTCCATGGTGATTTCATGAAATAATAAAGGGGAAACTCAGCCTTTACAAGGCTCGTACAGGACTCTGAACCCTAATGGGTTTTAGCCACAGTTCCACTGGTCCCATAGAGACCACGTTAGGGGAAATGTCTATGGCCAACAGTCTACACCAACAGCCCCCATGGCCAACAGCCCTAATGGTCAACAACCCCAAGAGCCGACAGTACCAATGGCCAACGGACCTGATGGCCAACGGACCCGATGGCCAATGGACCCGATGGCCAACAGACTCAATGGCAAACAGGCGAGGGTTTGCCAATGTGGCCCAGGGATGCTCATCGTCAGTACTCATAGAAGCTGATTTGAAGCCATGCCTTGCCCTCATGGAGCAGAAAGTGCACTTTTAAAAGACTTAAAATCCTGCTTCCCTTCCTTTTGAGCCAAGATGACTTGAAGCCGATGTCTGCTATTTTTAAATCACTGCCAGGGATGTGCAGAGGATTTCTCTTAATTGGACATCGTTGCTGACTGTAATGAGTCCAAAACAGGACTCTTTTTCTCTTCATTAACTTCCTGTGCATATTTGGAGTTTCATTTTGTTGCACCAACTCTCTCACCAGCGGCTGCAGTGCTACGATGGGATCCTGGTTTCTTAATCACATCATGGATAATGGAAAAGAAAAATCAAATTCTTTATCCCTAGAAATGTTGACCTCACTGCCTCAGCCTTGTGCAGCCTGGGGGCCTCACTGGCCCTGCAAATCCGTAGTCTTCTGCATAACTCAACCCAATGTGCAGGTATCCTGTAGCGGTCCTGCATCCTTTAGTCTCACCCATACCTGGACTCAACGGGGAGCAAATCGGCCCCAGGAGGGTGTCTGAGCTCCTCCACCCCATCTCTTCACACACCAGGACCTGTTGCAATGCTGCTCCTGCCTCACGCACCAGCCCCACTTGTCCCCAGAAGCACTGATAACAGAGCAGAGATGCAGATTTAATGTTATCGGGAGATGCAGGGCATGTTTAGCGGGAACTTGAAGGATCATAGCAAGAGGCCTGGATGTAATCCAGGCTACGGCGGATAAGGAACTGAAAAGCCGCTGCTGCTGCTGCTGCTTCTTCTTTTCCTTTTTCCTTTTTTTTTTTTCTTCTTTTTTTCATTGGTTCAAGATTGCAAAGAGGCTGAGAGAGAAGAAAGAGAAACACGGGGACCTAGTGATAACGGGTGATGGACGTGATGCCGTATCCTCACCGAGAATACCAGAGATTGTAAAGCATTGAGAAATCAAACTGACAAGTGGGAACACAGGCTCAGCATAAGAAACGGCAGCTTGTTCAGAGCTCCTGCAGGCCTGGAGAGCTTTTCGCTTCTCCTCACGATGGATTAAGTGGATGTTGACGATAGATAATTTTGAACTCCTTCTGCAATGTGTTCTGGCTTGTCATATCCTTGGGGAGGCCTGGAGCCAGAGAGACAAGCACCCAGCGTGATGCTCGCAGTCACAAAACTCCTTGAACTAGGCGGGGGGGGGGGGTTGGGAAAAGCCATCTCCTGCAAGGCTGGTAACACCAGGGAGCCTTTTTATACCTGGCCAGCCTCAACTGTGGCTTCCCTGGGGCTGTGAGGGATGGGTGAGGAACGGGTCACGATTTCAGATGGTTTGGCTGCAGGAGAGGACGTTGGTCTTGGCCAACGAGCAGCTCCAAATTCAGTAGGTTCCCCAAGAACCCATGGAGATGTCAACCTCCTCAGTCTTAAGGAGCAATTTTTGGCAGGTTTGGGAAGAGAAGCAACCCTGAACCCCAAGTTGTTCAGCCCCAGGGGAGCAGCAGTATGTTGCAATACAGCCAAAAAGTGCTCCCTCTCTGCTGCACTCACCTTGGCTCATCCTCTTTTCCTTCCCACCCCAAGTAAAAATCGTTCCTAAGTCCTTGAGTATCAGAGTAGGGAAGCTAAATTTCAGGAGAGGAAAAGAGAAGTAAATCCCAACATCAGCACAAAAACAGAGGGAAAAAACCCTCCCAGCATCAGGCAGGTGCAATGGGGCCCTGGGGGAAAAAAATCTTAATAACAAAAATATAGAAATACAATCCTCCTTCTTAATTATTTTGCAGTCCCATGTGCACGGATCCAATCCTTGCTTCCAGGGAATTTTCTTTTAAGCCTTTCATACCTCCCCCTTTCCCTGTATTGCTCTTCCCTGCACAGGCTGAGCCGCTTTCCGTTGTTGAGTGTGGCAGAAGAAGCTGCTCTGAAAGGGCAGGGGATGCTCTGCGTGCAGATCAGAGCCGGAGGCTCCTTTGAAAATCCCCAGGGCAAAGGAGCGGGGCCGAAACAGGATGCCCTGGCTGAGCCACCATCCGCTTAAAATTGGCCGAGAAATCTAGCAGCTTTGATGAAAAATGCCTGCCTTTGCCTTTGACGCTCCTGTCCAAACACTGTTAGGTGTCGAGCTGATAGCACGGCTTTCACCTGAGGCAGCGGCAAGAAAAAACATGCCCGGATAAGTATTCTGTCCTCTGCTGAACCGGGAGTGATGACAGGGTACGTGGAGGTTTTAATTTATAGGTTCCAAGGCAGTGGATGCTGGAAAGTGTCTATAACCCAAATGAGAAACAGAGATTGAGATATGAAAGCCCCCTCAGCCTGAGCAGCGAGCACTCACCCAGGCATGAGCTAAATATTCCTGGGCCGGAAAATCAGGTTTGCAATGAAAATAAAAGCATTTCTAGAAAGTCCTCACTATATGCATCCATATACATATACACAACTTCATGTCAAAACCCTTGAGATTTCAGAGTACCAATGTATTTTGGGGTGTTTGTGCATACGTGATGAGCGCGGTTTTTTAGTTTTAGCTGTTTTCTGCCCATTTTCTCCATCACTTGTAAGAAATTGGTTCAAACCCCACATGGGTAGAGTTGAAATATCTTTGAATTTTGATTAATAATGAGATCTCCATATGGGATGCATAATAATCCAACCCCTGCCTGTGCCACCCAGTCAGATATAGGTCAGCCTGTGATACTGATCTCCAATAAACCCTTGAGCACTGGGAGAGATCCAGAAAGCTGAAAGAAAACGGACGTCACGCCAATATGTAGGAAGGATAAACGAGATGACCTGTGTAATTACAGCCCTGTCGGCTTGACATTGATTTTGGGCAAAATAATGGGATGTCTGGTACGGGAGTTGTTTAATAAGGAATTAAAGGGAATAACATAAAGGATGCCAATCAACGGGGATTTATGGAAAATAAATCTTGCCCAACTAAGTTGATATCTTTTTTTGATGAGGTTATAAATTTGGACTGATAAAGGTGATGCTGTCAGTGTAATGTACTCAGGCTCCTGCAAGGTTGCGTCCTGCGTGACATCTTGATTAAGAAACTGGGAGGGTAGGAAATCACCGTGGCAGAAATTAGATGGATTAAAAACTGGCTGGTTGACAAGTTTCAAAAGGCACCTCTCGAAGTGGGAAGCAACAGGGTCTTCTGCTCCCCGCTGCCTTCAAGGGCCAGATTGCTGCTATTTGACATTTTTATCAATGACCTGGAAGAAAAACATCACGTCACCCCTGATAAAGTTTGCAGCTGACACGAAGATGAGGGGAATGGCACAGGAGGAAGAGGAAAGGGCATCGATACAAGATGCATCTTAATAAAGCTGTTCGGCCAGCGCCAGAGAAGGAGGGCTCTTCCCTTGGCAGAGGGGATGGGAGATGGGGCTGATAGGCAGATGGACAAGATCTGGAGGATGAAATGCAATGCTTTTCAAGCTGAAAAGCATCTTTTCAGGCTTTTTGGTATGAAAAAGTAGAAACTCCAGGGTATTTTGGAACATATCTGCTCTGGTTCTCCCCTGGGTAAGCCATGAAACACCCAGGCTCTGTGCGCGCCAGGTCCGTGATGCTCACCTGACTTCAGCTCATTCCTCACCCTCTTTGCAGGATTTCAAGGACTTGCAGCACTTAGACCTTATTGCAAATCCCACAAGGCACCTGGCTGAGTCTTTTGGCTTCAAAGTACATTAAAAACATGGCCTGAAGTGACTTGCCTGAAGCCAGGCACTGAGGGACTGATGCTGCTCAGCGGATCTCTGCATCGGGTGGGCTTTAGGCAATGTGCGGGGAAGCTCAGCGCTCTCTCCCTGCTCTCCAGCTCCCATCCCTTTTCCCAGAATTGTGTCTTTCCCCCCCGAAAAGAACCCTCTCACAAGCCTCGGGTAGCCGCAGCCACCGTGGTTTTTGAAGCTGCCTTCTGCGATTCCTCCCAGTGCCAAACACACACGACACTTAGGGCTCTCTGTAGCGAGCACTTTATTGCTTCCAGAGTGGCTTTTTTTTCGGCTCCTGCAATCCAATGCCCGAGAATAATGGACAGGCTTCAGCCGAGGGAATTTAATTCTGCTCCCGCTCCTTTCAGATCAGAGCCTGTGTCAGCGGGGTGCTCTTACAACAAGAGACTTTATTACAGCTTATCCAACACTTGGCAAGTTCTCAATCTGGAGAACTGGTTTGTACTACAGGGATTGCTGCTCCACGTTGCATGCTAATAGAGATCTATAGCTGCGCCTTGTAGGTATAGGGGAAGGGAAGGTTTTAAACCCTACGGTAGCAAAAAAGCACGCTGGAAAACTTTGTGGAGGTTTGGGGTCGGTTTGAATGGAAGACCTGCATCAGGTACGGTGAGCTGAATAATTCCTTTTAGTTATTGAGCTGAATAACTCCTTTGCATCCAGTTGTTTCCATCCACGAGAAAAAGGAAGAGGCAATTGCACCAGAGATGTGGGAAACTCCTAAGGGACGGCTTCTGGTCCCAGCTCCATCAGACATTGCACTGGACCCACATTCAGGCACAAACCTCCCCCCTCTTTTTCTTTTTTTTTCTTTTTTCTTTTCTTTTTTCTTTTCTTTTTTCTTTTCTTTTTTCTTTTTTTCTTTTTTCTTTTTTTCTTTTTCTTTTTTTTTTTTTTTCCTGGTATGAGCATTGCATTCACCTGCAGAAAAGCCCTGGGAGCAAACCGACCTGAGAAAAAATGACCTACCAAACAAAACAGCTTGCAGCAGCCCTCAAATCCAGCCTCCCACAATTTTTTTCTCTAATTTATAGTTTATATTTCCCTGCTGGGGCCAGGCAGGGGGAACGAAACCCAGGAATCCTGTTTCCTGGGCTCCTGCCTTACCAAAATAGAGCATCTCCTCTTCCTCTGCCCTGAGCAAACATCAAACTCCCTTTAACTTCAGCAAATGCTCCCCAGACCCGGCCGGCGAGGTAACCTGAGGATGCATGGCTTGTCACTGCAGATGACACATGCCTCTCTCTCAGGATGTGGTATAATGAGCTTCTTCGTGGTCTCCCAAGGCAGAAATGTATTTATGGCACAAGGGGAGATTTATATAGTTTTTTCTTTAAAATCTGTCAGCTAATAATAGCTGCGGCTGAGGCTGGGTTGTGCTGGGCATGCACGCAGGTATAAATCAGGGCTGCGCTCTCAAGCCATACCATCATTTTCTCCCATTTGGAGACCAAGGAGATAACATCATGTGCAAATGTTTGCACCAAAGAGAGAAGGATAAGAAAACATTCAGGCTGGCTTACCAGGGCACGGTGTCTTATATATATCCTGCTGCTCCCTTTGCACTTCCCTGCATTCAGCCCCAAACCACCTGGATCACCAGGACCTTCTTGTAGACCTGATATTGCTTTCCAAGGCAGGGATACCCCAGCAAGGAGAGGCTATCCGTGCTTACAGTGATTCATTTTTACCCTGCCAAGCGACCTATATATCTTCGGCCTCAACCAGCAAACAAAGTTGATAAAATGCCTCTCGTTGTCCCCTGGCATCGCACAGCCTTGAATAGTACAAATGCCCTAAAGACAATTTTTTTCAAACAAAATAGATGCTTTTTTTTTTTTTAAAATGTCTGTGGGGGTCTGAATAAAATAGCTAACAGGTTCCAGAGGGATGTATCCTGTTAATTCCACTCATGATAAAGTTCTTCTAAAATGCCACTGATGCCTGAAGCACTGATGAGTTTCCAGGTTTGCTGATTTGCGGACCGTGGGCTGGATCCCACCGGAGCCCATTAGATGGCCTATAGACAGGCAGCTGGATGCACAGGCACAATATGCATACACGCCAGTCAAAAGTTGAAAAGCATTACTAAGCAATCCCATGCATTTCCCATCTCCTACAACAAGGCTGAGGAGGGGAACAGGATTCTGAAAACCACAGCAGATTAGCTCCTGGGTTTTTTCTCTTCATGCCACGTTAATTATTTTAGCGTGGAGCTCAAAGCGTGATGCTGGGGAGGAAGAACAGGGGGATGAACAAGCTCTGCATGTTTCCTCATGTCATCATCTTGCCATGATGCATCTTGCACCCTCTTCTTGTCCTTCACCCATTGCGCCCAAAAACTCATGCAACCCACACCGCAGGGGTTAATTTTTTTATTCATGCCACATATTTGTGCAAGTCCATCTTGAGAGGTTCCCATCCTAATGTCATCACATCCACCTCATTTCTGCTCCCAGTTGCTTTATTTCTTCCTGCAAGGCGAGCCCGAGCTTGGTGGTGGACTGTGTAATTCAATAGGCTTGCAGATCTGTCTTGGGTCAATTTTAATTCTATTTAAAGGACAGTCGATAGAGCCATCTCTGGGGTTTTCTGAGACAGAATTTCATATTGCGTTTAATATGCGCTGAATGCACTGGCTGGGGGAGAAAGCATTTCAGCGTCGATGAGACATAAACGATGGGATGGGAAGCGCTCTGCAACCTTTCTCCTTTGCTATTTTAGGGCTTTGCAAGACCCTTGTGAGCTGGCTCAGGAAGGGGCCAGGGAGGAGGTGGCTCCCAGTGTGATTTGTTAGAAGCACTCATGAGCCGCAGCGCAACACCCTTCTCTCCTGATGCTTGTGGAGGCACAAATTGGCTCCTTCTTGAGCATCACCAGCCAAAAAGCTCACCCTGATGCCAAATTTACACCACTGTGAACCTGCCTTTGGGGTTCGGGGGAGGTGACACGCAGCGAAAAAGATATAACCCAAAAAGCATGAGATCTGAGTACCGCTGCATGACCATTACAACCCGCTCCACCTCCCTGCTCCTCATAAAATAGGGGGCAATGTCCCAGAGAAGAGCTGGATATTAATAAAGAAAGAGGGCTTTCAATGCTGCTGCTCATCTAAAACATTCCCTTAAGTGCAGGACAAGATGTTCGAGCACTAAGACACAGTTTTTATGCAACTTAATAAAAGGGAAAAATGATATCACCTCTGGAAAAAAACAAAATGCGTGCAGGGGAAATGGATTGCATCGCCGTACGCTCGGATCAATCCCAATATTGCATTGCACAAGCGAAGTGGGGAGTTATCAGCGCTGCCTCCCTCTGTTTACGCTAACATGCTCAAGGAAAGCTTTGCTCAGGCATTTTTTGGGGGGACAAACCCCACCATTCCAGTTGGAAATATTTTCCCACTGGACAAAACCCAATAAACCTGCTTCTGAGGGAAAATTATCAGCGATGAGTTTAATGAGCATCCAGATGATAAATGTGAGTTCACCCCAAGGAACAAATCCACTCACCTCGTATCAAGGCCGTGGCAAACCAGGGGTTAAAATACCCCTCTGTATTTTGCAGTGTGATGGGGGGGACACCCCGCAGCCACTCTCACGGTTTTTTTCGGCACGTCACAGGGTTCGCTCCCATTGCGGGGAGCATCCAGCCGTCTGCTGCGGCTCCAAATGAAATCGTCCGTTCCCTGCTGGAGATAATTAACGTATATCAGAGAGGAATTTAGCTGGAGTGGCTATTTCAGTAACATGCAGCGTTCTCCCCCAGTTTGGGTTTGTTTTCGAAATTGCACATAAAGTGCAACTGCGGCACATTTACTTTTCTATTATGCCTACGAAATTAAGTTAGATGGCCCTAATAATAGCATTGCCTTTAAAATAACGTTGTGTTTAAAGAACAAACTCTCCAATGTCGCCGGCACAGCATATTTGTCTTGTGCTTAATTTCCACTTGCTGTTGTATTATTAGACATTAACATGATAGTTTTGTTTAATCTCTGGCTCCGTCGCCCATGGCTGACTCTGAACCGATCGCTCGCCCCTGTTGATGAAAGTCCTAATTCATCCTTGTTAGTGCAATTAGGAGGAAATTGGATAACGGTGCCACTTCTCACAAAAGGTCTGGGAGAGGGTGAGTCTCTCCCCCGAGAGGTGAAGCCGGCAGCGAGCTCCTGGCTGCAGAAGGATTAGTTGGCTCCTGGGAAGACGATGGGGATAAATGAATTGAGACTTTGTGAAGTTTTGAAGTGGAATTGGATGGATTTTGTTGTTCTTTTCACCAGCACGGAGGTGGTAGGAGCCCATCCCTGAAACCCAGTGAAGGTCATCCTCATTTTGAGGTCGTTTTGAGTGCACCTTACATGAAGGATGAAAGAAATGTGAAAATAACGGGATTATTTTTTTCCAAAAAATAAGTCCTCAAAAGCTTTCAGAAAAGTAGCCGTGGTTTTTTGCAGTGTTTGCTCTTCGTGGGCATCTCTCTCCTAACCATGAACATGAACACAGAAACGAGATGAAATGCTCTTCAACCGCGGCACCGAAAATAATGTCCGTGTTTATAGGGCACTTCCCCCCAGCTCCTGCACCTCCCGACACAATTTCTTTAACTCTTATCTCCTTTCAACGAAGCTTTTCTCGGTTCAGTTAACATCCCCACATCCAGGACCACGTGCAGACCCCAGGGATTTCTTCCCATCCTGGTCAATGTGGGACCTGCAGCAAAGTCCACCCAAAAAACACATGGGATTGTCAAATCTTGGGAATTTGCTGCCCCTCTGCAAAAATTAGGCAGACAGTGCTTGGGATATCAACCCTATAAAACAGACTTTTTGTATAAAATGAGGGAATTTGGGGCAACTAAGGAGGAGTTACTGTGGCTCTCACCCCACTTGAGTACTCGCCTTCCTGCATCTCAGAAAGTGAATTAAGCTAAACCAGACAAACGAGCTTTTATTGCTTAATGAAATCCATTCCTCATGGGTACAACTAGAAAAGGTACAAAGGCTTTCATACCAGAGGAGATTAAATAACTCAGGTTTCTTACCTTGGAGAAGAGGTGGCCAAAGGAGGATTTGATGGAGGTTTACAAACTGTGGATGGCATGGAGAGGGCAAAATGGAAATCCTCGTTTCTGCAAGCAACTTAAGATTGAAGTGGCACTGGATAGAATTAGCAAGAGGCAAGTTTAAATAAAATAATTGGTTAAACTGTGGAATTAATTTCCAAAGGATTTGGTGGAAATCCAAATTATAGATGGGGTGAAAGCAAAGGATTAGACAAGTCTGGGGAAAATGATCCATTCCAAATTAAATATGCAGGCACAGATGCAAGTGTGGCAGGAGGAGTACTTATTTAGGAGGACTTATAGGAGTACTTTATTCAGAATAGTTTTGTATGTACACTCTTCATTTTTTCTGCCATTGCTCATGATCCCTAAGGCCAGCTCTGCCCCCCATCCAACAAACCTACAGAGGGATAAGTATCAATAGCCCAAGGATCCAAAGAAAAAAGCCTTATATTTGGGTGATCAAACCCAAAGCTGCCAAAAGGCAAGAGCCAGAAGATCTGAAATTGTTCAAGATTGTTACGAGTGTCGTGGTCCAAACATCCCTCTCCCCCAAAACCAGACATTTCCTGGTAGGGCTGGGACATCTCCCAGGCACTTCAATGGCTATATTGCGTATTTGCAATCTTTGGGATTTTGGCACCATCCGTTTATTTTCATGGCTTGTACCATGCCCGTCACGATGGCGCTGAGTGCTGGGATATCCACCTGGCCAGCCGAAAAATGCAGCCAGTCCCCCATGGGATTTACAGATGTGCCCAGCTGGAGGAGGCAGCCGGTACCATTGACTCCCAATTTAATTCCCACCACGGCAAGTTGGGAAAATCACAGTGGAAGCAACAAAAATAGACCAGAATTTGTGCAGACATTTCCCTTAACTCCAGTTCCAGCGATTCTCAAGCTTTTGTATAAATCAGGGTTTATTCATACTTTCAGGTGGGCTCATTATCCATGCAAACAACTGCAACAATAACTCCGCAAACCCTCGGCTGCTCTCAACCTCCAAATACTCCTTGGTTTTTTTTGCTGGTGTTTCAGTCCTCTTCCAGGGAGAGGAGACAACGTGTGCTTTTGGCAGCCACCAATATGTCCTGCTCAGCTGCCCCGGAGGTGGTTGAAGGACCTCTCAGGGAGGAAGAGTCCTCATGGTGCAATCGTGATGGGGATGCAAAGCTTGTGAGAGCATTTGACCACCAAATGGTCATCTCCAAGCAACCGCGTGGTAAAATCACTCAGAAATAAAACCCTACGCTCGGCTTGCAGCAAGGGGTTTAAGTTTCCAGCCCCGCTCATTTGGGGTGAAACCGTGTTCCTGCCGCTCTGCCATCCACCACCCAAAAATGGGGTGGTTGCTGTTCATCCTGGAGGGTTTGCCTCAAAATGAAACTCTTCTTCCGAAACTCTTATGAAGAAGAAGGGCAGAAGACAATGCAAAATAAAGAACAAAGAGCTGAAACTCATGTTTTCACATCCTTTTTTCTCAGGGGGTTACCAACTAGCAGGTAGTAGGGCTGGGGTAATTTTGGCACGAGGGGTTGCTGGGTCCAGATATCCCTTTTCTGGGGTGTTTTGTTTTGCTTTTTTTTAATTTTTCAGCAAGGCTTTCCTTGCACAGATCACAGCTTGACAAAATATTAGCATGCAGCTCATTTCTGATGGGCCTCGGGAAAATAGGCTTGGACAGTGAAGGGTGGAAGGGAAAGACTTGTGAATAAATGTCTTGTTGTCACAGTCCTATTAACCTCCTCTCAGTCTAATCCTGTCCTTAATTGACTTTATTCTGATTATATTCTCGATAGGCTTGTATCAGCCTGGGAAGGTGGTGAGTGGTGTAGAGGATACAGACTGAGCTGGAGGAGAGCAAAACAGCGGAGCAGGAAGACACACGCGCTCCTGTGCATGCACATCTGCTTTTTGAGCCAGCAAATGGAAGGAAAAGGAAGTTAAAACTTCCCAGAAAGGGGGGGAAAAAACCCCAACCCTCCACCAAAACAAATTGCAAGCTACTGTTTTAATAATTAAGAGGCTTTAAACTGCCCGTTTAATACAGACCAAAATACCATCTGCAGGTAACAGGGAGATGAAGCTGGATACCTAATCAACCGTCCTCTTGGTAAAGCAACATCACCCCGTCTGCCTGCAATCAGCGGCAGAGCAGAGGCTGCGGTTCCTTGAAGTGGCTCTCTGCGAGGGTTCGGTAATTGTCTCAGCAGAAAGTAAGAGTTCCCCCTAGTGCAGAGTGATAAATCAAGGATAATAATAACTCTTTCCAAAATAATCCTCAGGCAGAAACAAAAGCCAGTGGAGAAAGTGGTACGGAGTCAAAACGTGGCACCTGGATCCCGGGGTTAGTTAGGTCTATAAATACACCGAGTCCTTCTTCTGCCTCCGCGGTTGCCATAATATATTTTTATTAAAAGTACTCAGCTCTAAGGCTTTAAGTTTTTAAAAAATCTATTTATTTCCTGACTCCTCCTTGTGCTGTGATGCTGCTTCCACCATCACCCCGAATCTCAGGGCTTGCACCGCTGGTGCTAAAAACCCTGTGCCTTGCTGCCTGCAAAGAGGGGCTGCGACCCCACTTCAAGGGATCCTTGAGCTTCAGCATCTTTTTCCAGCAAGGCTGGGCTTAATGTCAAAGACCTTGGGATGGGTTTAAGGTTTTGTCTCATCACTGCAACCAAGAGGCGACAGCAATGCAAACCCAGGGCTGAGCTGTGAGATGCCGTGGGATTTGAGATCTGCAAATAGAAATGCAGATTTGCAAATGAGCTGTTTACCCCAAACTCTAGGGGAGCAAACCTTCCCGATGGCACCGTGCAGATGCAATGGGTCCCGCCAGCCCTTTTGGGTCGCACATCCCACCTGCTCCTATTTCCATCCATTATTTCCATCCGCTGGAAGCAAAACCCCAGCCAACCCTATCCGTGGGCCAGCAAAATGTGGCAAATCTGTTAAGCCACCCAACACCTGGATGAGGAGAAAGCCAGCAAGAATGAAATAAAATCCCCAAACTGCGTACTTTTTTTTTTTTTGTATTCACTTATTCATTCCCTTATTGGTTCTGATTTTTCTTCTTTCTTGGGGGAAAGAAAAAAAAAAAGGCGTGTGTAGGGTTATTTCAATGTTTTGAACTGATTCTATTTACTCGGGAGCTGATAGGATTGATTTACAGCAACGTGATGAATGCAGAGAGGGGAAAAAAGATATGGGAGCAGAGCAGCAGTGTTTGATTTCAGGGCCGGTTTTGTGGTGAATGCTAATGCCAGCAGCAACTTCGGTCTGTGGTCAGCTGGAAGTGAAGGGTTGGGAATTGTTTTGCTCAAATTGGGATAAGGAGTGAGAAAAAAAAAAAAAAACCACCTCTCTGTCCAAGAGACTTTTTGTGACAATGTCTTAGGGAAAAAAAATCAAGTTTTAGTGGTTTACAGGTTTTTCTTTAAGAAGCAATGGATTGGGGGAAGAAAATATCAGAGAACTGAGGTTTTATTTGAAAAGAAATACAAAGCAAAAGAAAATACAAATGTTCAATCCAAAAATTGATAACTTAATATGGTGAAAAGTTGCTAACAAGCCTAAACTGCTATTTTGGGGGGCTAGTTTGCTTTCCAGAATGCATCTAGGGCATTTTCTGGGAACCAGATCTACTTGAGAAACTTCTGTTGGGGTCTTTCGATGCTGAGCTCATCCTGAGCTCTCGGGTTAGACCTCCCAGTATATAAACCAAAATTCCCACCACCACCGTCTCTGCAATACCAAACCTCATCCCAGTCCTACACGGTGTCCTCAGACTGCTCCAATATGGAAACTCCCCTGCAGCCTTAAATCACATCTTCATGAAAATATATTATGACTTGTTACTTTGTGACCTTTAGGAAAGGAAAGAAAAAGGCAAAAAACCTGCTGTCATGAGCAAGGCAAAACGATGCCCCCGAACCCACGCAGGGCACGGGCTTTGCTGCTCCTCTTACAGCGACATTATTTCCAATTTGGATCCCCAACACCTCAAAACTCCCCAAATTTTCCCCAATTTCTGCATCAATCATTACTCAGCTGCAATATTCCAAATGGAAACCTCAAACTTTACTCTTCATGCCTTTATTCATGGGGTTTTTTCACGTTTCTGTGGAAAAAGCCATGCTTTCTTATTGGAGATGGTGGATTAAAGGGGATATGGCAGCGATATCGCTCGTGCCGTCGTGTGCCCTCCACCGTGACTACATGGTCCAGCTGCATTAGAGCATCAGCATAGGATTCTCCAAGCACGAAGCACACAACTTTTTGGGAGACGATGCACTGAGCTAGGCATGCTGGAGCAAATGAACAATTTGCAAACACCCAGGAGGCTGAAATTTGTTGGCTGCAAATGTAAAAAAACACCCGAGTCGCACAGACGGGGTGATTCATGAGGAGCTCTGCATTACGTGAGTCATCTGGGCAATATTCGCCGTTGGTTGGAAATGAAACCAATGGAGGTGGAGTAGTTTATAAGCAAGAAATAAGTTGATGGCAGCAGCGGGCACTTTCTGATGGCCAAGGTAAATGCGCACGAAGAGGGAATAGAAATTAAAGCGCTGCAATGTGAGTGGGAATATTATGCAGCCATGCCGGGGGGGGGATCTAGGAGTTTTGGGGTGCAAGGCAAGGGGTGAACAGCATAGCATGGGAAGGCAATGGATTTTAGCACAGAGCTCCAGAGCATCCTCCAACTCAAAAGCACGAGGGATTTATAAGCCCCATCTCCGCGGGTGCTCCCTGTTTGAGCAGACATCAGGAGGAGCCATTTGGGGTGATTAACCCCAACCCCAGGCTGACGGAGGTGCCTAACCCGGGCTGGATGAATTCTCCCAAATTTGCCTTTGAAGGCGTCAACGTGCGCACATGTGTGTGCACGTCCTGGCCGCATCCCCTTGCTCAGCCTTTTCATTTTTGATGAGCCTTGGATTTTGAAAGCCGTTCCTCTTGGCAAGGGCCTCGGCTGGCAGAGACAAAGGAAGAAATGATCAAACCCAGAGGCTCCTGCCTCTTGTCTCCTCTGCTCAGCCCCTTTTGCAGCGCTGCGGAGGAGCCCTGCTCTTAAACAAAAGCTAAACACTGTCAGTGGGAGA
The DNA here is from genome assembly GCF_028858705.1 of Grus americana. Classification (NCBI taxonomy): domain Eukaryota; kingdom Metazoa; phylum Chordata; class Aves; order Gruiformes; family Gruidae; genus Grus; species Grus americana. The sequence continues at coordinate 7,328,013 of NC_072875.1, forward strand.
GCAAAGCAGGATCTCTCTGAAATGCAAATGCCTTTTCGAGAGCAGCCAGCTTTGAAAACAGGGATCCTGCTGACTCATGTTTAGGAATTGGGGGAGAGAGCCTGCTCCTGCGCCCCATCCATCTCATATATATATATATATAACAAATATATAGGCCAAGTGGACTACACGGATGGAATGGTGTCGGTGGGGACAGGATCTACAGCCCAACCAGGTTTTGCCTTGCAAAGGCATCAGCTGCCCTTTTAACCACGCAGTGTCAGCGCGACGCCTGCACGGTGGAGGATTTAGGAACGGGGCAGCACAGATTTAAGCCTCGCTACATCAGGTGGATTTGGAGGGGGGAAGCTCTTTAAATCCCTTTACTCCCCTTTCTCACCTGGAAGATCTTCAGTTTCCCTTCCCATTTGCTGGTCGTTTCCCAGCTCTGCGTCCTTTTGGCTCATTTTGGGTGCCTTAGGGTCGAGCTCACACCCAGCGCTGAGATAAATTAACACCGAGGGGGTTATTTCCATTTAACGGCAAATCCTGCACATTTACAGGATTGAAGGAGCAGGACCCTGGCCTGTGTTTTTACAGAAAGGCGAAGGACGAGGGCAGGAAGGAAGAAGGAGGGAGAAGCACAAGAAGGAGGAGGTGTAGATCCCTTTCCATAGGGCAGCAATTTTCTCCATCCACTTGCAAATGATCTTCAAATCATTTGAGCCCAAAAGGCTAAAAATGTGGGTCCCTCTTCTCCCCTCCCCAACTTTTGCAGCATCACTCTCTCTACTCATTATTATAAACCCCTAAACACCTGCAGGGTGTCTCCAATCTGATGCAAAAACCTTTTTTCTTGAGTGATGGGGAGCAGACAGCAGAGTTGTACAAAGTCACCGGCTCCTGACGCCTGCCTGCAGACACCGCTCACTCGCACGGGGTGAGACGTCCCCGAGATCCGAATTAGCATTGTCGGGCGAGTGATCCACATCTCCGCCCAGCCCCTGGATTAACACCCTGGGATCTGAGCTGCTTGTAGGTGGGGTATCTGAAATTAAAACACGTGATAATAAGCAAAGCAATAATGGAAATACCACGGCTTGCAGCAATGTCGAGATCCAGGGGCATAATGGAAATTCAGATTTTTTTTTTCCTAATGCGCTTCTGCTCTAATAACTGCTTTTTTTTTTTTTTCCCCTCATCGCTTTTCATCTGAAAACACTGGTGTGCTGCACCAGCAGCAGCTGATCAAGACTTCACACGTCCTGCTCATTATCCCCCGTTTCACACAAGGGAAAATGAGGAGGATTTATAGCACCCAATTTTGTGGAAGCATTGCCCAAAGTGAAATACCCGGCTGTGTCTGCTCTAGGAAAGCTGCAGCTATGCTGGGTCTAAGGCTGGGAGAGGAGAGACTTTATAGGGACAGATAAAACCTTTTATTAGAGCCACTAACTGATCTAGCTGGCAGAAGCAGACAGGTTTTAGGTGCACAGACCCATCTTCGGGTCTCAGGTTGTCTGCAGGTAGCTCCGGAGCTCCTGCAACACCTTCCCCAGCCTGTCTCCATCTCCATCAACCCCAGAGATGCGGAGCAAACACCAGCAGCATGTCCACTCTGGAAAGCCTCCAAGCTCCAACACTGAAAAAGTCAAAAATCCTGCAGAATCCTTCTTGTTCTGGGTCTCCGGCACACCAAGAAATCTCCTTCAGGTAGCTTTTGCTGTTTTCCGCTGTATCCCAACCCGTATTTTCCTGCTGCATCCCTTGCTATGGAAACCCAGCTTGCAGAAAAGGATGCTGAAGGACAGGTAACAGAGGGAGAATTCAGTTTGGGTATCGGAGCCAGAGGCGATGAAAGCGGTGAAGAAAATAGTGAGGGTGGTAATTAGACCAAAGCATGGAGCGTGCAGGCTCCTGGGATCAGATGCTGGCCAGGATCAGCGCTGCTGGAGGTGACACCACGGGTCTCGTGTCCTTGTAGGTGCTTGGGTGACAAAGAGCACCTGCGCGGGAGATGCAGAAGGCTGAAATCCTGTTCTTGAACCCTCCAGGCCACCGCCAACAGCGTTTTTCCATCCATCTGTTCCATCCATGCCAATTCCCACCCAAAACCACCCCCAGCCCTGCCCCAGCCATACCCCCGCAGCCACACGGCCACGGCAGCAGAAACCAAGCAGAAGCTGCCCTGCGTGATTTAGCTTTTCTCCACTCCTTGTCGTGTATTAATTAAACTGAGGAACAGCCCCTTGCCCCCCAGATTATTTATAACTGCATAAGGCATATCAATAAGATTTTTCTTTCTTTTGGAAAAATAATAAAAAGGGTTGAGCCTGTTGGTAATTTATAGTATTTGTAGTAACCTGATAATAATTTCTAGCAATTAAGCACAATACTAATTCACTCATTTACTGAGTAATGCCTTGTCTTTGTTTATGGGGGCTGTGCCGGAGTACAAATATCTTACTCACTGTGTTGGCTAATGAAAATTTACTAAGTAGCTTTTTTTAAAAATGTTTATTCATTTTAAGCTATTCTTAGCAATCACGTGTGAATAAGGAGTAATTGCCTTACTTTGGGATGGTAATTAGAAAGTACTAAGTCATTGTTTTCTTCTTGGAAGCTTATGGTTTGTTTAAGTGTGCATCTGCTCTCCCAACATCAGTTCAACCTGCCAGCCCCTCATCCTCTGCCTAAGCACCCAGGGTCACATCCTGCTCTCTCTGAACAGGAGTTTTTCAGGGCTGGATCAACCACGGGGTTGTATGGAGCATGGGCCGAGGTGTCCAAGCAGGTGCTGAATTGAGAAATTGAGAATCAAGGGTTGAGAAACCCTCCATCAGGTCTCGGAGGCTTTGCTCCGGGACCAGAGCGGATCCATCAGCATGCAGGGCAGGATTTGCATCTGCTAATCAAAGCCGGATCCGGGAAAGCAACTTTCAATAAAAGAATCCCATTACAAAGCAACCGGCTGTGAAATACTGTACCTGTGTTGCACCCTGCAAACCCTCAGCCTCTTTTTTCCCTGCCAAGGAGGTGGGAGCTTCTCCCAAGCATGGAGATGGGGAAGGAAGGGGCAGGGAATGAAATAAAAATGGGAAGCGGGTATTGATACTCACGTGCAGGGTTGCTCATCTGGGGACCCTGCACCGCTCCATCCTCCCTGGGATGCTCATGGGAAACTTAAGGGAAAAGTCTTTTTTCTTTTCTCCAAAGTTCCCCAAAGCAGCCAGAAAATGCACGTCCCTTCTCAGCATTCGCCCCAGGACTGGGACATTACAGCCTTGCCAAGCCAAGTCATGGCTCAGCACCTGCAAGTATCTGGAGACAGCCCTCCACTTGGGCTGCATCTCCAACCACAGCCCAACCCAGAGGGAAACGAGGTCGACTGATGTGACTTCAGGGCTAATGCACACCCTGCCTCAGTTTCCTCATTTGCAAGCTGGAGTTAATTGTTCTGCTCTCCTTTGTGAAGAGCATCAGGATCTCCTGGGGAAGGACCAGGCTCCCACATCAGGTCGCTGTGTGGGATGTTGGGCAACGCAGCATCATTTCAAGGTGGTTGCAGACATGCAGCACCGGACATGATCTTTAAAAGCACCAAGTGATTATTAAGTGCTTCTCTGAGAGCATTTACCGGGCTCTGATTTACCGAGCGCTCAGAGCAGCCTGTTCTTGCTGGAAAACAGGGCTCGAGATGCAGTCAAGCATCTACAAATACAAGCTTCGTGCTGTCTTAATCTCTGCCTTTCTCGGTTTTCCCGTCTTTAAAATGGGCATAACCCGGCTCCCTTGGACACACTCCCAAACACCGCAGCTGCTGTGCTATCTGCACCCACCTGCAAAATGGCAAGAGCCCATAAAAAGGGACCAGCCGTCCTCTCCTGTTTCATCCTGATGCGATAGCAAGGAGAGGGGGAAGATCCCCAGCGCTTGCAGGTGCTGGGATTACCAAAAAGCAGGAGAAAACCAGATGTGGGGGGTCATCAGAAAGGCATCTCAGGTCCCAGGGCACAGGATAAGAAATTAGATGCTGCAGATGACCTGCAGGTTCATCCATTAGTGAGTGGCCAGAAAGAGGTAAGGAGGGTTATATATATATACCAATGTAGGTATTGGTATATATACCATACCTATACCATTATATCGTATGTCCCTGGCAGCCGAGGAGGCAAAAGAAGAGTTAAAACACATCTGAGAGCATTTAGGGGTCTTAACCATGTCCTTATCAAGGTTCAGCAGCCTTGTGCAACATCTCCCAGGTCAACTGCTCATAGGGACCATTTGCGTTTTTCACATCCCCAATGCCTTTCTGAGCATCCCTTCTGCACTGCTCCCAGGGACTGGCTTTGCTCTGAGCCATGTTGCGGCCAGGAATAGCCCCGTAATCGTAAAGGCCAGAGGGTTTCTGTCCCTTTTTGAAAAGGCAAAGTGTTGCTGGGGATTTCCAAAGCAGGCACCAGGAGAGCACAGAGGAGACGGCAGGGTTGGTGCTGTCTCCAAGAGCTTCCACTGCAAAATCGCCATGGGATTGCTCTTTAAAAATAATGATAAAAAAAGCCTTTTAACCCCTCCTTTACACCCCTTCTGCTGGGTCTGGTGCTCTGTGGGTGCAAAGGAGCCGGCGCGAGAGGAGGAAGCAGATCCAGGGCACCCCAATAAATCCCTGCAGGGCTCACGTCCAGCGCGCCTGCTTCCCAGAGATAAAAAGCAAGCGCTGCTCCTCTGAGGCGCGGACACCGGGCTAATCTCTTCATGCACCGGGTCTGTCACCATGTCACGGGAAGCAAAGATGGGCGAGGGAGGGAGACGGCTGTAGCATCCCAAACCGTTCCTGAGAGATCAGCCCCAACCAGCTGCTTGAGGAAGGGGCAGCAACCTGTGTTTATTTTGCACGGGGAACGGGAAAGCATTTTTCCATCTCGGAGTGGAAAAATAATCCTGCAGAAGAGCTCTGGGGTTTGGGCATATTATTTAGGTGCTTTGAGATATAGCCTAAGGTGTGATGCGGCTCTGACCAGGTCCATGATGGGAATCTGGGAGGACAAAGAGCCTTGCAAAATTGCAGATGCTGGAGGAAAATCACTTGAGGAGCCAGAAAAAAAGGGAGCTGTAATGACATATAAGCAGCTTCAGACAGAGAAAATACTGGGCAGGGAAAGGCAAGCAAACCGCCGCTGCAGGACGTTAGTGCCAGACAAACTCCCGTTGGAATTAGGCATTCATTTTTAACAGGGAGGATGATTAACCCTGGGAATAAATTATCGAGCAAAATAGGAAATGCTCCACCTCCTGATGTCTATGGATAAAAACTAGGTGCCTTTTGGGAGGTTTTAATCTAAACCAAAGCACTGGGGTCCCAAAAGCAGCCCCTCAGGGATGGTTTCTGGCCAAGGGCCGGGAGAGCTGGGCTGACGTTCCCATCGGATCTCGTGAGCACTGCGAGTCCTTCCAAAACCTGCCAGTCCATATAAAATGATTGCTCACCTCTGCCCTGGGAAACGACTGACCCATCCTGCCCTCTTCAGAAGGAACGACTATGAGACACTAAGTAATTGCCAAGTGCCAAATGGTTTGGATTTTTTTTTTCCCCCAGTAATAAAAGAGGATTTAAATGTTCAGGCCAAATTAAAGACTCCGCCAAGGCCGCAGTCAGTCCGGCAGCACGATATAACGATGGCTCTTAACAACCTCAGAAGACGGTGTCTGTCAGCTTTTTTCTGGCAATGAAAGTTGCATTTTTGTTTTTATTATTTTTTTTTCTCCTCTTCCAAGCCTGGAAATGTTGTCTTTAATTTTATTCCCAGTTCCTGGGCTCTGTTATATTAATATCTCTTTATTTCTGCTGCATGTTTGAGGGCAACCTTGGGATGTTCAGAGCCCCCTTTTAGGGCAACTGGGGGGGCAATGTCACGGGGCAGGGGTGGCAGGTGGGTTACTATTTCTGCTTAATGACTTCCAGCTTAAATTACCTACAAAATGTCCTAATTATCCAGGTGCCATTTTAATCATCGGGGCAGCGGGGGGAGGATGGGGCAGGCTGACAGCCGCAGGTTGCCTCCTTTGAAATGCCATGGGGTGGTAGAAGGGGATGCAAACCAGCAAATCCCCAAAGCAAAGGTGGAGAAAGGGGTGAGAAATCACTGTGCAGTGCTGGATTATACCCTTAGGTACCCAAACTGCAGCACAGTGGCAGGACCTGCCCAGCTTTCCATCCCTCTTCCGCATCCAGATGATGCCAGCGAGCAGAAGGGATGCTCCTAAATAGAAGGGGATGTTCCTAAATAGAAGGGATGTTCCTAAATAGAGGGGATGCTCCTAAATAGAAGGGGATGCTCCTAAATAGAAGGGGATGCTCCTAAATAGAAGGGGATGCTCCTAAATAGAAGGGGTGCTCCTAAATAGAAGAGATGTTCCTAAATAGAAGAGATGTTCCTAAATAGAAGGGGATGCTCCTGAACAGAAGGGGTGCTCCTAAATAGAAGGGGTGCTCCTAAATAGACGTCATCGCTCCACAGCAGGGGTTTCAGTACCTGTTTTCTCACCAAGGAAATTAATAGCATTTTTCTAACTGGCCAATATGAATGTCATTTAGCAAATTTGGGATTTATCACTCCCCATCCCCATACTCACAAGGCATTGGGAGTGAGTGAAGCAGGCAGGTCCTAACCCAGAAAACCAGTTCCTCCAGCCCTAGGAATGGGTTTGCTATTTAACCCCCACCTGCTAGGAAGGAAAAAAACAATGACAGAAATGAGAAAAGGTGGGGCTTTGCCTCCCCAAACTCCACCTCAGGAGGAATTCAGAGCATTTCTGATCAAAGAGAGCCCCGCAGGGACCGCTCCCGGGGTGCAGCAGGAGCTGCTTCTCCTGGCTCAGTTGCAGGGAGGGGTCCCTGGGGACCCCAGGGCATTGCTTTGAGCAAAGTCTGCAACCTCTTCCCCTCACAAAAAACCTTCCAAGTGTGAGTTTTTGGGCTTCAGCGTGGCAAAAGGGAGGGATATTTTGGGAGCGGCCTTGTTCTCCCACCGCCTTTCTTCCTCTTGCCTCCTGCCGCTGCTTCGCTTTTTTGATCTCTCTTCTCTCCCTCCCTCTTCACGCCTCTCCTTTGGAGGTGAGATGTGGTTCCCTTCTCCCCCTGCCACATGCAAACCTCAGTGCCAAAATCCAGGAGATGCGTGGCAGCATGGACCATCCTCCCCGGGGCTTTGAAAACCGTAAAATCTCTGGGATGCCTGAAGCAAGAACGCCAAACATTCAGTGCACCCAGCCCTCCCCAGCACCCTCCGAATCCATACACCCAGCCCCATAATTATTTACATGGTTGCTTCCAAGCGGTTCGCAAAGTGGTTGCAAAGCCAACTGGTCGCCCAGTTCAAAGGCATGAATTATTCCAACATTAGCACTGCTTGCTGGCAGCCAAGCTCTTGCAGCCTGCAAAAGCAATCGCAGGGTTGCTGTCATTGGGTATTACTGGGCTGCAATAATATTGCAATAAAATATAATAGTTATTGGGTTGCAAAAATAACATTGATTGGGTTTGGTAATATTGCAGGGTTGCAATAATTGCTTGTTATTGGGTTGCAATAATATTAAGTTGTGATAACGAACCCCAAGAGAGAAATACACACCAAAAAGGTGCATTGCTCCCATTCCTTTTGCCTCCCCATCACAATTCTGCTCAGGACAGAGGCAGAAGGTGTGAGGTCCCATCCTGGTGCCAAGAGCATTGTCCGTGAGCAACAACAGCCAGGATCTCGCCAACCATCAGCAGAGCCCGAGTGCTCCCCGGGCACGGGGACACGCGTGGTGCCATGACGAGGTGCGTCCTTCCAGGAGCTGAGCTGATTATTGGAGAAGTAATGAGATAATCAAGGAGTCATTTAGACTCCTCTGGAGGTGGATCAGTGCCTCCGGTAGATTTTTCTTGCTGCTGCTCTGCATGGACCAGGACCAGGGAGACGAGGTGCAGTGCTTGGCGCAGGGTTTGTGGTTTATTTTCCATCCTCAGGGTAAAAAGGCAAGCAGATGGGATCTTGGCCGTACCCTTATGCCACATGTGCCTTTTTTTCCCTGCTGGATTTGCCTGCGTGACATTACCTCCCCCCCCCCCCCGCCAGGTTGCATGAGCAGATCAATACAAAGCACTAGGGAAACTGAGGCACAGAGAGGTTATACCCAGCAACCGAGCTGGGAAAAAAACCCAACCCACGTCTCTTGGGTCTTGTTTGCAAGCTGTAGCCTCCTCACCACCCTACTGCTGACCCTCTTCCATCTCATGTTTTCCAAGAGCCAGCCAAGTCCCCGGTCCCCAGCTAACGCCCGCATCCGCTGCCAGCCCGCCTTCCCTATTCGGGGGGCTGGCGACAAATATCTCCACGCACATATGGCATCCCGACTCCTCTGAGCACATTTTTAGGGCAAACTTCTCATCCCACTGCTCGCTTGACTGAAAATAGAAAGCTGAATTTGGGATGAAATGCATAGCTGTTGGCTGGGGAAGCAGCAGGCAGTTAAAAAGGAGGGGTTGCCAGGAATATTTTATACAAAGAAAAAAAAGAAAAAAAAAGAAAAACAAGAAAAAAGGATTTTTTTTTTTTTTTAAGAGAAAGAGGAGAAAAAGTTGTTTATGGGTTGGCTTGCTAGGACCATTTTGGAAAAGCTGAAATGCTGCTGCTGGCTGCCGTGGGACGGAAGAGGGGTGCAACGTGCCTTTCCAGCTGCAGCTGAGGAGCCCAAGCCAACGCTTTGCGGGATAACACGGGCAGATGTGGAGAAAAGGGGGGGATTTGGGACAGCAGCGGGTGATGTAAAGAGATATTACGTCCATATGGATTAAGCAGAGGCAGCTCCATGGTTTTACCTTTCTAGATCATTCAATGTTCAGCACATCTCCTCTCCAAGGCACATCTTCTACCTTGACTCCAGAAGATGGGATGTCCCCCTTTGGGGACATCTTTGCCCAACTGGGGACACATTGGAGTGGGTTATACGTGAGTCGCTACATCAGCTGAGCATGTACAGGGTATATTTAATACAAAATATGGAAATTCCCATTTGCGTGGAGGATTTCGTGATATTTGTCAATGTTTCAATTGGATTCGCAGCAAAAGCCGGGAATTTTCCAACGCTGCGAAAGGAACGTCTGCCAAAAAAATTCATTTACATCTGAGCAAAACTTTGCATTTCCTCCAAACCTGGCCCTTCTCAAACGTTGTAAATGTGGCAGCAAAGTCTTTTCAGGATGGAAACAAAGTCAACAGCAAACTAGACCTTGCCCAAGAGCACTGGGAAGCCGTCAGCCCCGGCTTCGGGCTCCGGGTGCGATCCAAACTTGAGCAGAGATGTCCCTGGAAGGGAAGGTCATCCAGTTTGCAGGTCTGATGTTGTGATATTGCAATGTTGTCCTGAGTCTTGTGGCTCCGGGGACCCCTTGGGGTAATTTGCACAGCCCTGCGCACACGGATGGGCACGACGGCGTTCCCCAAAATGCACATTAATCTCTGATAACCCCAGCTCGGTACCCAGCCTCATCAAAGCCAGCGCTGCAAGCAGAGCTGGGTCGAGCTTTCTTCAGGCAGCGAAGAAAAAAGCTAAGGAAGGGGAAAGAAATGCTCTGAAAAAAAGCCATTTGTCCTCTCAGCTTTATTCTGGCTGCAGAGCCAGAGCAGCTTGTAGCTCCAGAGAACTTTTAATAGAAATCTTCGGAATGAAATGGGCTACAGCTGTTTGCCTTGATAAATATATTTTATGCTACATGCCTCAGCCGCCATCTGTTTGCTGATACGAGCATTTCTCCTCTGCAGCAGCTGAAGAGAAGTCATCAAAGGGAATAGCAGGAGATGGGTTTCGTTGCAGGTAGAGGGGAAGAGGTGAAGTGGCCCGTGCAATGGAGTTATTCTGCCGGCTTAATGCGGCGAAGCTGGTACAAGAACAAGAGGGAAGACGGCGGGTGGGCTGGGAGTTGTGGCGGGGGGAGCTGGGGTTTTCAGGGGGAACCTCGTCTTTCTGCTGGTATTACCTGAGGGGAGATGCTCTGTGTAATACCGTGGGCCAGGGGCCAGGTTTCTAGAAGGTATTTAGATGTTTAGAGATGCAGGTAGCACCCTTGGAGGACTCGCAGAAGTTTTGGTGCTTAATGATCATTAAAAATTAGCACGCTGCATCGGGAAATCCCACGAGGTGATTTTTAAATAAAAGAAGTGATCTGACTTGGGCTCCTTCCCTCGTCTCTCTCCATCCCCACCCAGGAAAACCCCCCTTCTGCAAAAGCACTTGAAGAACCACCCCCAGAAACCACCTGCACTGGTGTAAAAGCACCATGAGCATCATGTCTCCAGCTGATTTTCTCCCTCCCAGCACCATTTTTCCAGCAGAGACATCCAACTCTCCCTGCTTTGGAGGGACAAACCGAGATCCAGTGGGAAAAATCCTTCCAGATCAATTTACAATCGCACAGCAACAGAGAACCCACCGCCACCCCCGATAACCTTGGTTTAATGGTTATTTGTGCTCGCAGTCAAAAAACCCGCCTTGCTGCTCTTGTAAAAACTTTGCTGGAGCGAATTGCACCGATCCCCCCCCTCGCTGCTACCCGTCCTGCACTAAAAACTCTTGCAAGCAGCGGGCAGCGGAGAACATTTGCACGAGCATCCCGGAGATGTCGCAGATGCTTGCCCGCTTGAAAATACTCACCGATTCATAGATACTCAGGCCCACGGGAACGTTGGGGGAGCTGGGCTGATCTCCAGACGTGAGCAATGCTGTCGGAAAGTTGGGGTTTGTTTTCCTATTTCCCCTGCTCTCCTATCAACACCCAGCCGTGGCACCGCTACACTTAGCCTAGGTACGTAATAGCTGGTTGTCACCGGCACTCGCATGCCTAGGTGACAGGTGCCCTAGCCAGAACATGGCGTATTATTATGATTATTGCTATCATCGCTATGATTATCATATTATTTTATATCGCCTAGACGGCTCAGCCGAGGTCAGGGCTGCAGGAGGTGCTACAGAAACGTATAGAAAAATGGAGACCCGTGTCCAGGGGGACTTGTCGTTAGGCAGGGTCGAGAGGGCAGGCGGGCAGAGGTGAGGTGTCCTGGCTGGGCAGGAGAAGGGGAGCGGTAGGTTGGGTTTAACTGGGTCGGGCCAAATTCTGTCAGAGGTTGAGGTCACCCGTGGTCAGACGGGTGATGTTGGCAAGAAAACATGGGTGCGAGCGCTGTCTGCAAGGGGAGGCACCGTGGGTGACTCGGGGACGTGCACCTGGAGGATCCCAGAGTTTATATTTAAGGGCAGTTTTGGCCTCTTTATTACATTTGTTCCTGGAAACAGTGTCCTTCGCCTTAGCCCGTGCTCCAGCTTGCCTCTGTGCTGCTCGCAAGCTGCGTGCGTGGCTCAGCACAGCCCAGCGCCCAGCTGCGGGGGCACGAGGAGCCGTGCTGCCTCGGGGAGGGAAGGTACGGCCAGCCCAGCCCACCAAAAAGGATCCCCCTGGTAGAAAAATTCCCCTTTCCTAATGGGCTCTGGGCGGTGGGCTGCTACTCCTTCTCCCCGTGGATTTTTGGGTCAAAACCTCCTCAACTCGCCTACGATGCCCCCATTGCTCACAGGCACGGAGCAGGGGCTGAGCAGTGCTGGCTCGGGGGAGCATCCCTCGATGTTCCCGGTGCTGGTGGACGCCCGGGCATGGGGAGCAGAGCAGCGGACAGCTGGTCACCCGTTAAGTCCATCTGTCTGTGTCCACGTCCTCAGCACCCCCTCGCCAGCCCCCCATCCTGCCCTCCCCAGGGTCCCTCGCCATCCTGCACCGAGCGATGCTGACCCCCCGTTTTTGGGATGACCATGGCCTGGTAGAAGGAGAGAGGACCTCAGGGGCAGCCTGGGACTGGCTGTCCTCAGCAGGGCTCTGATCAAAGCCTGCGGGAAAAGTTCCCCGGCACCGACAGGGTCTGGATCAGGCCCTACGCGGGGCTGGAGCAATTTGTGCCTGTCCTTTGCTGTGTCTGCAAAATGCTCCTTTTGTCCTGTGTCTCTTTCTCCCTCTCCCCACTCCTCCTATTCTTCCACCCAGAAAGCTTCAAGTTCAGAGCACTTTAAAATTCAAGGGGATTCAATACAACGCAGGAGGTTTGTTGGGTTTTGGGTTTTTGGGGTTTTTTTTGTATTTTCCTCCTCCTCCCTCATCTCCAGCATCTTTCATACAAAGTGTCTCCAAGCACTTTGCTGGGGGAGATAAAGGCTGAGCAAAGCCCTTTTGCAGAGCCGGGCATCCCGGTGGTTCAGAAAAATGCTGTGAAGCAGAGAGCGAGTGAGGAAGGCGGCTGTTTCAGAGCATGGGCACCCCACGGCGCCCAAACCAGGGCTGGAAAAACCCGGGGGTACCGCAGGAAAGGAGCTCCCCTTCCCTTTAGCATCACCCAGCACCGTGTCCACTCTCCCTAGATCTCGAATCACCCATTTGCCTGGATCTCCTTGACCCCCTCCCCGTCTCCATCCATCAGGTGACAGCGAGAACTAGGGCTAAAAGGGATGATTCGATCGTTCAGCATCCCACGTATTGGTCCCCAACCTATGAACCACCCCAGCATCTCATGGCTACCCATCCGCACGCTGCCGCCGCTGCTTTTCGACCAACCCAGGAGCTTCTGCTGGTGGGAGGTTGTGGATTTGGGTGTTTTTATGTCACCGCACACTCATTCCTGTGAGTGATTCCTTTCAGCAACGCCAGGCACTGAATCACTGGTCTGTGATCCTGTAAAATTAACATGCCCCACTATAAATAACCGCTCTCTAATGGGCTGTCATTCGATGGCTTTTGGAAAGGCTCAGCTCGTGTGAGCAAAAGTTTTAATGACTGTAATTGAAATTAGATGAAACCCATCAATGTTGGGCTTTCTGTGACCCATGCTAGGACAAAATCTATCATGCATCAGGGAGAAATTACTCCCCCTGGGACATGTCAGGCACGATAAAACCCATGTAACTCTGTGAACACGCTTTGGAAGCGTGGTGAGTGGCTGTTTTGGATGTGGACTACACTCAGCATTTCCCCTTCCCGTTCAGTTCCTTGTGGGGTGGGACGTGGCAGAGGAGCCGGTGGGTCTGGGATGCTCTGATGCCCAGGGATGTGTTGTGGGATGCTCAGGACCAAGCTTTTAGCCCCAAAAGCTTGATATTTAAGAGGAAACACGAGGTGTGATGACTGCAGGTAAAACAGAGGGTTCATTTTGCATTTGGCCCCAGCAAATCAAGCATCTTCTACAAGGTGTTTGCCTTCACCGTATTCCAAGGGGTGCATTTCGGCAGGAGCCGCCAAGGCCGTGCCATGCCGTGCCGACCCACACTGCTGCCGTTCAGCGATCACGGCTCGGATGCGATTCTTTCTGCACGCAGCTTGGTGTTTTGTTGTCTTGTTTCTTCTCCTCCCATGCAGACCCTGAATGCACCCGGGTTCCTCGGGGCTGCAAACCCCATGCGTCCACCCCCAGCCTACGCCGTGCCCCCCGGGAGCGACCGTCGGCCCCTGGGGACGGGATAACAAGTACCCCCGCGCATCACACGTGCTCCTTGCACGCAACAAAACACCTCCTCTCTCGGGACGAGGGGGTGGCACGGGGCAAATTAAGAGATGCCCAAGTGCCCCAGAAGCGCTGGTTCGCCCTCGCCACCGGCATCCCTTGGGATGTGCAAGGATGCTGCTAATGAGACGGCCGGGAACGGGGCGGGGGGGATTGCTGTGGGCTTTGGGTTTGTTCCTAAGGGCCAGAAGAGAGGAAAAGACAAGAAAATTGACCTTTTTTTTTTTTTTTTTGGTCCTAATAGGTGCCAGCAATTTACAGGCACGCAGAGACATACAGAGCGCCGCTTACCTTTCATTACCCGGGGAAGGAGGCTGAAGGCACGGCGGGGAGGCGAAGGGGGAGATCCTCGGAGCACGACTGGAGTGATTGCTGCAGGATTTTTGCAGAAAAAGGACCTGGAAAACATTAACTAAATCACCCAGCAAGGCGCCTGGTTGTTCTTGGGGAAACTGAGGCACGGGCTTATAGTCCTACAGCCCAAAACCACCAGTGGAGGTGAATTTTGGGGGAAGCAGAGTTTTGCAGCCCTGCCTGAAAAGCTTGTATTTAAGAAGAAATACAAGTTATAGTGGCTCCAGGTAAAATAAAAGGGTTTTTTTGCATGTGGCCCCAGCAAACATGGGGTTTTTTGTTGCTATGAAACTTTTTCTGGCAAGCAATATACTTTTTATGACAAAGATTTTTACTCCGGTTGGGCAGTTTTAACTGTTTGTAAACTTGCTATTAATATTTTTCACTGAAAAAAACAGATGTTAAAGTGAGGGCAAATGTTTCCAAAATCACAAGGAAACATGAAACCTCAAAATAGAAAAAAAAAAGCAAAAAAAAATAGCAGCTCAGGGCTACTGGAGTGAACTGGTTGGTTGGTCTGCAAGAAAATATCATTTGAATTTAGCAGTTGCAGAGGAATTTTAAAAGGATTGGTTAACATTCCCCATCAGAGACAATGTTTTTATTTCAAAATTGCCAGCAAACCCAAAAAATTTCATTTTCTTCTCTCTCTATTTGTAAGTGAATATTCACTGGGATATTTGATAGCTGTAATTTACTCTTCAAGCTGTGTAATTAGCCACCTCAATCAAATGGCATCATTTCTATCTTTGCTTGAAGAATAAACTATTCCACTGCAAACCAAACGCCTTTTCCTCAACTTGAGCAAATCCCAGGGACAGGCTGAAATTTTGCAGCCAACTTTTGCTCACGCTCATCATGGGTTTTGAAAGCTTTCGGGGAAAAAAAAGAAAAAGAAAAAGAAAAAGAAGGAAAAGTTGGGGCTGAATGTTGACTCATGGCTCTTGCTCATCCCCCTGTAACAGCAACCGGCTCGGAGAGGTGGGAGGACGGGTTTGACTGTGTGTTGGTGAATGGTTTTTTGCCCCTATATTGCAGATTTTGGGGATTCACGGCATGGGAGAGGAAGGGGAGGGAGGTTTTACCCAGAAGTTTTCCTTTTTACACCCAAAAGCACCAAAAGCGGTGCAGAGCAATCATTTTTTTTTCAGTATTTTTTTTCCCCTCTATTTTTCAGCAGATAAAATGATCCTTATATCCAACAAAGAAATAATTCCCCGCGAAAGTCAGGAACTGGAAATCTCCAGCGTCCCATTTCCCTCCCCTTTCGCTGGGCTTGGAGTTGTCTTTTATATCTGGGCGTAAAACCCTGCTCGGCCCGATTTCAATGCTCATCTCATTTTAAATTTTAGGATGTAGCTAGACAGAGGTATAGGCATTGTAATCTGGGCACATTATTTACCAGTAGCGCTTATCTGAAGCCAGTCTCAGGAGATTCACCGGGTGGCTGGGAGCCGCGAGCCGCAGTTACAGCCTCCGCGCAGTAAAACAGAGAGAAGGAAAAGAGGGAAATTGCCTTATAAAAACCACAAGGACTTTTGGCTTTTTTTTTTTTTTTTTTTTTTTTTTTCTGGAGCTCTTAAATTCAAGAATTCAAGGCTGGCTTTTGAGCCTGCCCAGTCCTTGTCTTGTTCCTGGCAGACTTGAGAGACAGAACTTTTCTTCCTTATTCTTCTTAGCATAACAATCCGTTGTTAACATAATCAGATTAATTCTTGTGCTGCAATCAGGAAGCCACACTTTCTCCAAGCCCTAAATAATATCATTCCCTTGCCACATTTGTAAGGTAGTGGGTTGGGTTTTTTTTTTTTTCTTTTTTTTTCCCCCTTTGCATTTTTAAAAAAAAAGGAAATCTTGTAATCTTGAGATAAAAATAACGGTGTGGAAGCTTCCCATTCTCCTCCAATCTGATTGTGGTAGCAGCAAAAGGGCATGGGCCTAATTAAAGTGCCAATCAAGCAAAAATGGGATTCGTTGTTTTTATACAAATGCTCCATTTAACCCGTCGCGGCTTGTTCATTTTTGAGGGAATTTATACACGCATCGTTGTTTTCTCTAGCAAAAAAGTCCAAGCCAGGTTTCAGAAAGAGCTTGTGGGGTGAAAAATCCCCCCCTCCCCCCGAAAACAGAATATTAAAACCTGGCAAAGAGGACAGGGCCTGCCTGTGTCCAGCCATCCCACGGCATCCTTGCCTTTGCATTTTTCTCCAGGCAGCTCCTCTCCTGCAGCCCACGGGAGGAGCTGTGGAGCTCCCTCCTTTCCTCCAAGGTCCCTCCTGAGCTGGAAAGTTTTAGGAAACCTGGAAAAAGTTGGGATCGGATGGTAATTCTCAGCGAGCACTAACGCGGTCCACTGTCTATCGTGTTCAGACACATGAATAACACCCTAATTCGGAGGTTTAAGAGTTTTTCAGTGGATTGAGATGAACTGCCCGACTCTGAATACCCCAGCACCGAGGGATGGAGGGTGAAATCTGGCCCCAACTCTCCTGTAACACACACAGCTCCACAGAGAGGTGATTCCCCAGAAACATCTGGGCAATGAAAAAGTTGCTGAAAACTTTACAGGAACGGGTTTGGTGGAAGGTTTGCTGGTGCTCCCTGTACCTGCTCAGCTCAGAGAGTACCCACGTGGTGGCAATTCCCTCTCGACCCCAGGAAATACCTCGGTGGAGCTTCTTCACCCCGGGGTTTGGAAGCCGTCCCTCTTCACTATCAACTTCTCCGCAGCATCCCATAAATCCCCTTACTCCCAGCGACAGGCTGAGATGCATCCAGCCCGTCCATGCACAAAATTGCAGCAGGTTCAACTCAGCTATTTTAACCTTGCATGGCAGGGACCGCTGACATCAAAGCAGACCACCAGCTGAATGCAAAGCACGACATTAAAATAATTTAGCATTAAAAGACCTGCACGAAAGGCTGCACCAACGCATCCAGGGGATAGGTGCGGGACCGGTTTTGATTAAGTTAATGAGAAACCAATCGTGTTTGGCCATCTTTGCGACTTGAATCCGTCTCCGCGGCGGTGCTCCCCGGTGCAGTGCGACCAGCTCGAGCTGCGATGGCCCGTGGCTACGATCAGCGAGCGGGGTGGCTACGCGAAACGGCGGGAGGAATTGGGGAAGGGGCATTTGAGGAGGACCTGGGTGTTAAACCAGATACTCTTCCAGCCCTGGGGGCATTGCTTGGCAGCAGCGGTGCACAGCGGAGATGTCCCGATGGCATCCCTGCTCCTGCCTGACACCCAGCTCCAGCCTTCCCCTGGGGCTGCTCCCTTGGAAAAGGGGATGCCAGGTTGGCACAGAAAGCCCAGCTGCCTTGCTATCCCCACCCGAAACCAAGAGAGTGTCAAAACACTTCTATTTTTCATCTTTAACCCTCAAAACCTCAGTTGCCTTTCTCCCCCCGTGGCTGTTTCCAGGCCCTGCCTATCTCTGCCCGTATCCTTCCCGGACTCGCCGTGCGAGACCTTTATCAAGTGCCACAGGCTGGGGGGTTTTTGGCAGCTGTCCCTCCAGCCGGGAGCAAAAGAAGGAGATGAGGAGGAAAAAGAGCGCGGGCACTCCCCCCCTCCCCGGATCTGCTTCCCTGGCCTCTGCCTGGGTTCTTGTCAAAGAGGGTCCCTGGGGAGCCATGGGAAGGGACCGGCACTTTTTGGCTGGGGTTGCAACGAAAATCAAGGCAACGTGCGGAGCCGGAGCGCTGCAAAACCCCGTCGTGTCCCGGGTGAGGGGCTGGGGGGGCTTTTCGAAGGCAGCTGCCTTCATTCGTGCGCGGGAAAGCGGCGGTGGCCGTGCTTACCTGTTGCCAACTGAAAAGGTCTCCCCGCGTTTTCTTGCAAGAAGTGTCCCGGGAAGGTGGTGCCCGCCTGGAAGAGATCAGCCTCCTGCCCCCATGTCCCTGGCTCGCTGCCGCGATAAACGGAGTCCTAAAGGTCTCCCCAAAATCTCAGAGGCACCTCAACCGGCTTCATTGCATCCTGCCACCTCCAAGGATGCCCCTTGGCATCTCCGCAACACCTCTCGACCCCAAACCTGCGGCGAGGTCCCCCAGCGCGTGACGAGGGCTGTGCATCGCTCCTATCGTTTGGAGGAACAACTTGCTCCCTCCTCCATCCCATTATCCGAATAATTTTGCTTTCCGATTAGGAGGCAGCTCATGCTTTGAAGCGTTTTGTCTCGCAAATAGGCAAGAAAGGCAAGCAGCGCTTTGCAGAGGGGGAAACTGAGGCACGTGGGATGAGTTTCCCCAAGGCCGTGAGGAAAGCTCCGCAGCAAGAGCAGGGAAAGCCTCTGGGTCCCGCCTCAGTGTTTTTACAGCAGGACTCTGCACGGCTTTCACTTGTCATATGTATTTTTAAATGACAAGGAAAAGATTTTATGAAACGGGGAAATGTGTGATTATTTTCCTCTCTCTCTCTCTTCCAGGTGCTTGGCTTAGCTTTGTAATACACAAGAATGAAATTCATCTGAGCTGCTGTTGTCCTGCTGTTTAAAACTCCATTTTCTGTCAATATTGCTTCATTTTTATCAAGTTGCTTACATGTTTTATATTATTCTCTTTTTTTTGTTCCTCCCCATTTTGCTGCAGCATTTCAGAACATTTCGTTTCTTGCACGTCTCGGTAAATAGCCTGGAAGTAAGAGAGTCAAAGGCACGCGGAAAGTATTCGCTTTCATTGTTGTGATGTTTCATATCTATTGCACTTGTCAATGTGGAATACCAAAAAAAAAAAAGGAAAAAAAGGGGAAAAAAAGAGAAAGATGCCTGGTTTATCCCCCTTGACTTTCAAAAGCAATGGAGAGGTTTATCATCTGCTCTTCCCAGGTTCTAGCATCGCTCTTTGCTATTAGCTCTTGCACGGGGCAGGCGTGCAAACCCCAAATTACACGGGGAGACGCAGTTGTGGTCCCACGCAAGGTCAAGGTCTGGAAGCAGCGTGATGCAAAGGGGCCCGGCGTGGGGGTCCCACCTGCAAACACAAACCTCTCCTGCAGACGAGGGTAGGTCCGCTCCGCGTCGGCTTACCATTCCTCCCCAAAGGCCATTTCACCCAGCTCCGCGATTTTCTCAGCTTTTTAATTGGAATGATTCATTTCCTTCCACAAAGCACGGCAGATTTAAATGAGCTCCCCGAGAAGAGCATTTAATAATCAGTTTGCACTTGATTTTGTCTCCTGTAATAACGCGGTCGTGCAGGTAAAGGAAAGATAGTTTTGCAGGACGATGCTCAGAGCTGCAGCCCTCTTTCAGCTCCAGCAAGCCAAAATTATGTCAGAAACCTGATTTTTTTTTTCTTTTTTTTTACATGCACAGTACAACTGCCTAGTCCTCTAAATCAAATTTGACTACCAATGTAGTCGAAACCACAGAGGTAATCAGTTAATAAAACTTCGCACTTACATGCTACTTTCATTCAAGGATTTAAAGCCCTTTGCAAAGGTCAATATTTCAATGATGAGAATTTTCCAGCTGAAATGTTTTCACTGAGGAGAAAAAAAAAAAAAAGAGAGAAAAATATTCTCTTCTCCTGGAAGTTCAAAATTCTGCTGGTTTTTAATGCAGGCAAGAAATAATATTATTTGTGGGGGAAAAAAAAATAATAAAAGAAGAAATTGCCATGAAAATGTTAATGGTGTTTTGAAGCTTCACAGCAAAGTCTTACTTGTGTAGCAGCGTTAATATCCATCAGTACCCCTAGTCTGCAAGCAAACAACATTTTGCAGAATAAACTAAAACACAACCGAGAAAGTCTCTGGATTATTTAGAAATCTAATTCCCACTGAAATCAGGCATTGAGCATTTTATTCAATGTGCACTGAAATCAGTGCCGCTGCCAGAAAAAAATACACCACCTGTAACCTCTCCCCAGTCCTGTCCTGCAGCGTGGCCACCAAAATATCTTTGCGGCCGCAGCCGCTGCCAAAATCCCTCCAAGGGTCGGAGCCAAAGTGACTTGCCCAAGGCAAGCCGGTGGCAGAGGGAAAATATAGTCCAGGAGCGTCACTGTCCCTTATAGCTCCGATGGAAAATGCAGGAAAATGATAGTTGCAAGCAAATGTCCCCATTTTTGTGTCTTTCTCTCCCAAATCGGTTGACAGGTATGCAAGCAGGCAGGGATGGGAAAACCAGCGTGCATGGACAAAATCAAATAAGCTTTATTTCCTGAGGGATGCAAGCTAAAAATAAAATAATAAAAAAAAGAAAGGCTCTTCATTTCCAGGGTGACTACCCCTCCGCAGAGAGCAAAGCATGCACACGCCAGGCTGAAACGCTTGCATTTCAATCAATAAATCTCAATTCACCGCTGCTCCTAAGTCAGGTTTAACCCGCTTAGCATCGGTTTAGCTTGTTAGCACAAGCGCACTTTGGAAAGTTAGTCCCGCTTAGCTAAACCAGCGCAGGTAGCCACAACCCAAGCTCCCAGCGAGGCAAGCAAGCCCTTGCGGCAGCTCCCAGCACAGCGTGGATTGCTGTGGCAGCCCACTTTGAAGTTCACCTTTCAGCACAGCAGTAAGTAATTAGAGTCCACAGCTGTAATTACTTTCTAATGCTCGGTTTTATAATTGCGCTCAGCGGCCCCCACATGTCCCTTCGGACTTGGAGATGGAGGCGAGTGACTCCCTGGCCTCAGTGGATGTGCAAAGCGCAGTGGTAAGACAATGCTTTTTGTTTATTTTTATTTTTGGGACCTTCTGCTCTGTATGCAAACTCTCCCTAGGCAAAAAAATCAAATTAAAAAAAAAAAACCCAACCCCAAAAGAGCAAAAATGGTAATTAAAGGCAGGAAAAGGCCCTGTTCCCCCCCACCCCGGCCTTGCTCCGCGCAGGTTGCACTGGGGATGCATCAGCCTTGCAAAACCCCCCGCGCCCCCTCCCCAAGCGCGCGGCGGGAGGCGCTCGCGCAGGGGCTGCTCCCTCCCCGCCCACCTCCCCCCAAAAAACTTTATTTCGGGGTTTCTGTAGTGGCTTTTTTTTTTTTCCCCTTTCGGCTCCAGAGGGGTTTTTTTGGGGGGGAGGAGCCGCTGCCCCCCCTCGGCTGCAACCAGAGCCCCCACCCCCCCTTCCCCAGGAGCTGTGCGAGGCCGCCGGGTGTGAGGGGGTAACTCACCCCGGGGGGATGGGGGGTGGTATTTTTGTGCCCCCCTCCCCGGACTGGAGCTCGGGGGGAGGCTCCGGCTGCTCCCCCCGAATCCCGCAGAGCGGGGGCAGGTGAGGACGGCGCCGGGGGGGGTGGCGTGGTGACGGGCAGCAAGCCCCCCTTTACAAATTTAAATATCGGGGGGGGGAACCATGCACCTGCAAGCGTCTGGGGGTGCACCCCCCCACACCCCCCGTGCATCCCATCCCGGGCTGGCAGGCTGAGCCATCCCCCGGCTGCGAGCAAGTTACTCCCCCTTTAACCATCACTTTCCCTCCCTCCCCTTTTTTTCTCTCTCTCTCTCTCTTCCCCCCCCTCCTCAAAAAGCCAGGCTGCGCCGGCGAGGTTCGCTCCGCCAGTCAAGGCAGCGCTGCCGGGGGAGGAGCTGGGGGGGCGGCGGCGGCGGCGGCGATGGAGCCGGGCGAGCGGAGCCGGCGGGCGGCGGCGGCCTGAAGCCCCCCGCCGGCGGCGGCAGCGGAGCCCCCCTACCCCCGGCGCCGAGCCCACCCTGAGGAATGAGCGCTTTCCAGGCAGACCTCCTCCTCCTCCTCCTCGGGTGCTTCCTGCTCAGCCACGGTAGGACCCGGCGCCGCACTTAGTTTGCGAGCGGGGCGGACGGGAGAAGCGGGTGTGTGTGTGTGTGTGTGTGTGTGTGTGTGTGTGTATCTCCGGGTTGGGGGGGTCGGGGGTGGGTGGGGGGGCTGCGTGTGGTTTTTGCTCTTTGCACAAGGGGGGGAAAAAAGGTGGGGGGAAGAGAGGGAGGATTGCAGAGTTTTTCATGCATTTCTGGCGAGGCAGCTTGCCTTTTTTTAAAAAAAAAAAAGGAAAAATCTTTAGCATGCAAATGAGTTCTTTCTGCTCCAGCTCCGTTAATTAGATCGTGTTTGTGTGTAAACACGGCTTTGCTCAGCAACAGCCCCCCCCACCCCCCATCGCCAGCCGGCCCTTTCGCCGGTTCTGGGGAGGCGAGGGATGGATAATTTCGGTGGGGAGGCAGGAAGCCTCCTCGGCTGGCGGCAGAGGCAGCTCCGGCCCGGGGAGAGCCCGCCGGCTGCGCGGAGGAGCCTGCGGTTGCACCGCCGGGGTGGGGAGCGATTTGCTCCTGGGGAGGCTGGGGAAAGAGTTGCTTTGAATGCAGCCAGCCCAGGGGAGGTGGGGGGGGGGGGGGGGGGGGGGGGGGCCTGCGGTGGTGTTGGGGGGTGTCACTACCGGATCCCACCTCCCCGACAGCACGGGAGCCGGGGCAGGAGTGTAGGAATTTGGAGGAAATTGCCCCGTAACTTTGCTACCTGGTTGTCTTCCCCTCCCCAAATACAAAAAAAATAAGGGTTTGGGGAGTGGGGGGCGCTTTGGGAAGCTGCCTTTGACGTGCTGCTGTGTGCCTGGTCCCTGGACTGTCTGTCACCTGTGGAGGACGCTGAGCTCCAGCCAGACCCAAGCTTCTCCTATCTGCTGCTCATCCCCTCGCAACGCTGGTGTCAAATACCATCTGTGTCACGCCGCCGTGGTCCCGAAGCCAGCTTTTGTGAGGGTAGGGCTTGGGGTTGCTTAAGCGAAAGAAAAACCAGCCCCAAACCCACGCAGCTAGTCCATCTGTTGATTAAATGAAGGATAAAACTTTTGGAGAGAGTAGTGCTTCTCAACGGGCAGCTGGTTTTTTGCTCAGCCAGACATTATTGCTGAACATCCCCCACCATACGCTGTGTTTCCCACTATTCCCCAAGCAGGGATGCCGAGTTTAGAGGTGGCTGCGCTTCTGGTTGTCCTTACCTCTTCTTTTCCTGGGCTTGGATGTGATGTTGGGCTCCCACGCTGCCCTCCCTTCCCCTTTTCTCCTTCCCTCTCTCTGCTTGTACTAATATTCCTTCAGGGAGAAAGCTGTGTTTGCATTCGCTTTTGCTTCTGCACAAAAGAAACCCACTGTGTCTTCCATGTGGATTTCTGGCTGAACAAATTTGAACTCTCCCTGGTACAGCAGGGCAGCAGCGGGTCCGGGGATATCAGCAATTTGGAAGCTGATCCTGGCCTTCTTGCATCTCTCCCCGCTCCCATGAATCTCTCAACTCCCTGCAGGTCAAATGGCAGTTTGCTAGTGGAGCTGAATAAGTTTGTGTTTGGGATCCAGCGGGGATTTGTTGAGGTTTGGTTTGGGTTTTTTTTCCCCCCCTCCTCCTTTTTGCAGCCATTATTTTTAATAAGGGCTAATGCACTCTTTAATAGCGCTTGTGTTCGAAAGCTGCCGTGGCTCCTTGGCTCTGCTGCGCGTAGCATGAGCTCGGTTGATTTGTCTCCTCTGTCTGTACCGTTAGGAGTGTGCATCTGGTACCTTGCTTATTCATGCCGGGTTACAAGGCAGAGATAGTGTCTTGCAGAGCATTTTCAGCTGTTTCCTCCCGTCGGATGAACTGAATGCATTTCTATGGAGTTGCTGCTCGCAGTACATGAGAAAGGAGCTGTCAGCGGCATCGTGGCTTTCCCCTTTGGGGTGAAACCGTGCAAAGGATCCCTAATAGGATTTCATGCAAAGGATTCCTTAAACCACATGGTACTTTGTGGGAGGAAAGGCCTGGATGTAGGAACTGAAGCTTATTTTCCAGCATATGTTGTGTTTGCCTCCCCTTGAGCGGCTGCTGTGTCCAGATGTGGTGGCATTCGCTTTCCGTGGGCAAAGGTGCTCCTAAAGACTGGTGGGCTGTGGGGATGGGATGTTTATGTGTGCACCCAGAGGGCAGTCGTGCCTGGCTCTGGAGGGAGCCGGTGGGCCAAAACTCACTTGAAGGAACAATTAAAATCACTTAACCCTGCCCATCAGGAGTTTCAGTGGCTCCTTTTTGTGGGCGAGGAGCAGGCAGAGCTACATCTGCTTGCCTGCAGCACCAAAGTGCCTTGAAGGGATTTGCCATGATAAGGCAGGCAGGACTTAAATTCCCCTGAGCCAAGGGCAGCAAGGATGGGGGGGATCACCTCTGCTGAAAAACCTCGCTTGGGATCTGTGGTCTGGACACTAGTTTAAAAAAAAAGCTCCCTCACACAAAGCCTCACTGAAAAGGCATTTTCCATCACTGGATCTGTACACCTATGCCCTTGGGTTCGTACTTCGTGGGCCCTGTGCCGCCTCGTGGCATGCCGGCATCCTGCTATTTCTGCAAACCGTGCAGGCTGGAACTTGGGCCCCCAGCTGAGCTTGCAGGAGAAAGGTGCTTGTTGCTCCCTGTCAGGGGCCACGCTGCACCTGGGTGCACAAAGCACAAGCTTCTCTTGAGATCTAGGAAGAACAAATTGCCTTCCCTTGAGCATCCTCTGTCTTTCCCCCTTGCAAATGGTCTGAAGCAGCCTGCACTTTCTGAAAGTCGATAGGTCAGTGTTTCCTGTACAGGGCTGTTTTTCCCCTGGTATTGCTTGTTCTTCCACCCGCCTCCCTGAAAGCTGTCAGGACCACAGCTTTGGTGGAAGGCAAGATAAAGTCGAAGCACGATTTGCCTCCTGCAGAGACTAGATGCGTGGTGCCCCTTGGTGGGAAGAAATTGATGCTGCCATGAAACTAGCTGCCTTTGCTTGTGCGTGGGGAATAGCTTACCTCTTCCTCCTCTGCTCCAGTGTCAGCCAAACTGGGTGAGGCTGGAAGCAACTGGGGAAAGTGCCTGGGCTGTGGGAAGGAGCACCGCTGGAGACCTACAACCACCTCCTCTTACTAGCCTGTGCTGTAACAACCTAGATGAATTTGGCAGGATCTGAAATTTACCTTGGATGGGAAGATTTCTGCCTGTCTGGGACTCTCTTTCTGAAGGCATGTTTGCTTTCCCTCAGGGTGATGAATACCAAGTTCTCTGGGTGTTGGAGGCTGTGTTTTTCTCCTTCACAGTTCACTTGGTTCCTCCCTGGAAGCAAATGCTTTGTAAACTTCTGTCAGAGGGGCCCGTTGTTAGCAGCTGCGGCTCAACTTCCCAGTGGCTTGTCATCCACCCCTGGGGTGGAGAGGGGTTAAATTATGCTGATGAGAGAAACCAGGCCAATGCCACCCATCGCCACTGGTTAGGACTGGAGGATGAGGATTTTAGCATCCCAAGGGGGGGGTTAGTAGGTGATAGGGAGCAAAAATACGAGCTTACAGGGTGCTGGGAAGTGGGTGTACAAAGCCTGGTGACTTTACTCCTCTCTCTCTGCAGCCCACTAGGTTGCTGTGTCTGGCAACCATGAGCCTGGTAATGAGAAGCCTGGAAATCTGTGGTTGTGATCCCTTTTTCAATTTAACTTCTCCTGCCATGTAGCGAGCAGGGTAGTTTTGCAAGAGAAATGTGTTGGGCTGTTTCCTAAACCCATCAGGTGAATCTCAACACTGAGGAGCTGTTTGGGAAGTACAAGGAGTGCATATGGTGCTAGTAAATGAGCAAGTGCTAATGGGCTTTAAAAATTAAGCCAAGGAAGAGTGCTAGCAGCACAAGAAGTTGCAACTAAAAAATGGTTGAGTAGAAGACGGTAATGGTTTGGAAAGGTGCTTTGTGAAGATGGGAGGTCCTGCTGGTGGAAAGGTGCAGGTTTGGCAGGGCCAACAGGAGTTAACAGCCGGGTTGCACAGGAGGGAAACTGAAGTAAGCCTCAAGCTGGAGCTGGTGTTGTCCAGCCTGGGCTATCCCCGGGGAAAAAGCGCAGATCTGCCTCTTCCGATGTCTGTTTTAACGCAATTTAGATTTCCCCATGCTTTCCCATCTTCAGTCTCTACCTCCCGTGGTGAGATTCGCGGGAGGACCACAGATGACTTTGCTCAAACTGGCTTTCTTGCAAGGTTTCAGTTATTTAAAAAGAACAAGGAGGAGGAGCTGTGGTTTTGCTCAGGTGCCCTTTGCTGGAGGGAGGAAGGCGAGGAGAAACACCTGCCCTGACACTAATGCTGTGTCCCTGCTGGCCTCCTTCCTTGCAAGGTTAGGCGGAGGTCCCTGGGCAGGTTATGCACAGCGCATCTCAGGCAGATGTCGATTACTTCTGTGCTTTCCTGTTGTTTTAGGGGACGCCAACTGGAGTAGAAACGTGCACAGAAATCCCTGACAGGTTACCAGCACCGTGTGTTACCAGCTCCCAGTCTCTCTGTAGCTGGACTGCTTATGTTAGAATAAAAAGGCTCAATGCTCTTCTTTCTTTTGTCGCTGTAAATAAAGGGGAGAGGCCGATGTGCCCCTTAGGGTGTGAATTGGCTGAGGATCAAGGTCTTTGAATAAACTGTTTTCCTACAAGCAGTCTGTGATGGAGAGTGTGGCTGGCTTCAAACCTCTGATTTAATGATCGGTTTTTGCGAGTCTGTGCTGTGCTCCTAGCTTTCAGCTCCTCAGCGTGCTGGAGGTGCGGTGTTGGGTGGAGGGGACTTCATGAAAATGCTGCTGGAGCATTGGCTTTACATCACTTCCAGGCTCCTTCCAGTAGGATTTAACAGCTTTTTTTTTTTTCCTTTTACTTATTTTAAAGACCATTAATAACCACAATTGATGAAGGCTCTAATTTAGCTTCTGTTCAGGAGCAATGCAAGTCTTTTCTTTGACTTCAGTGGGAGCTACCTCTGGCCAAAGAGAGCAATAGTGACCGTGTACAAGCTTATTTTATAAATCAATAGGTAGTGAAGCAAATTGGTTGTAAATCAGCCTCTTTCTTATTTGCTGAGATTTAAGGCAGTTGGTGGAGCTGCGAGTTTTTAAGGCGGTCTGCCCTGCCTCGGGGCTGGCAGTTGTCCCAGCTCTTGCAGGGGGTGTGTGAATCCATCGCCTGCAATATTAACTTCAAACGTGCCAGGAAACGGGCAGGATTTCTTTTCTCTTGGCTGGGAAGAGCTGCAGTTTAAAGCCTGTGCTACTCTTTCCGTGCTAGAGTTGAATAGCAGGATCCTGGTGCTACTCAGAGCCGGGTTTCCATTCCTCTACTTCGCTGCACCTTGGGGACTGTCTGTACTGCTCGAAGGGGGAAGAGGAAAATACCCATTTCTGAATTGTGCATTGTGGTAGGGCAGCGCAAATGCTGGGTTCTGGTCTTGGAAACTGTGGCCTAACAGATGTCCTGGTTCAATATGCCTTTTGAGACTATTTATTCATTGCCTTGCTGGCAGGACCCGTGCTCAAGTGTTTGCCTTTCCCTGGTGGCAGCAGTAGCAGCAGCCTCCAAAGTGCTGAAGGAGCTGGAGGTCACTTGGCTGTTACATGGCTCTTCCTTTTACTGAGCTGCATTAAACGGCTTAAAATCTAAATGTGCTTTGAGTGGTACCTCTAGGCTCTGGGCATCCTGCCTCTTAGTGTCACATGCTGTGTAAGTGGGAGGTGGAACGCTTGCATTGTTAAATTCAGATGCTAACTTCAGGATAAGATCTTGTCTTAATATGTTCATTCAACGCCCCCACTTGCAACAAAAGCTACAGCAAGCTTTTGGGTTGTTGCATTTTGGGCTTTCAGGGTGGAGCAGGACGTAATTGGGTTTTTTGAGGGCTTTGCCATAACTGCTGCTCATTAACCATTGATGGAAGCACATCAGACTTTCAACTAGGATAATGGATGCTTTCTTTTGTCTCCAATTACTTTGTGTTTGGTGGAATTGCTGTGCCAGTTTGATATGTATGCGGTCAGATGGTGGCTAATTCACCTCTTAAGTGCTAGTGAATTTATGTTCTTAGGTCTGTTGTTGTCATTTTCAATGTGGCATGTGGCGAAGCCATGGTGTGTACACCCTGCTTGGGTGTGCCAGGGTCTGACTGGATGCTGCAGCACCTAAAGGCTGAAAACTTCAGGAGCCTTTTGGGTGAGCAACCCTGTCTTTGTGGGAGGGGAAACACAAGAAAATGTTAGATAATGTTTTTTAAGATGCTCGCTGCCCAGCAGGATGCATGCTGCAGGCTAGAGGAGCCTTATTAATTACAGATTAAATATGCACCAATAGTGGAAGGGATGAACTTTTTCAAACTTCCTCTTGGATGAAGGATCAAAGCTTTGTGCTGTGGGTCCAGTATTACTTTATTTTCCCCCAAGCAGGGAGCGAGAGTGGGAGAAGCCATTGGGATTGGAGTCCCACCTTGCATTTTGGGCAGGCGTTCACTCATTAACTTAATATTGCCTCACTCATTAGAAGATCAGAAATGAAGGGCCTGAATCCTCCTCCGGCTTCCCCCCCTCCTCCACTAGCATAAATGAGTATTCAAGCTGTATGCTGCCAGTCAGTAAATGTCAATATTGGATAAGTGTTTCCTTTATATCACTGCAATTTAGCATAAGCTGCTTGGAAACAAATGTCTTCCATAAGCATGAGGTGTTTCAGTAAGTACACAGTCAACATTACTATGAGGATTAAATAAATGTCAGCCCCACTTGTATGCTCAGCATCAAGTTAAGACAGCCGAACTTGCGTAACGGCCAGCGTGGCAGTGACAACAGGAGGGATTTTGCAAGTCTCTGTGGAGAATGTGGGATGGAAAGAGCCGCCTTGGATGGAGGTACCTGGATCAGTGCAGAAGCACCTTACAGGAGGAGGTAGCTGGTGGTGCAAAGGGATACACGGACCTTCCTTCAGACTAACAGGTCTGCTCTTTCTTTGGTACTGTCTGGCAGCCAAAGATGAAAACGTGATTCAGCCAACGTTGGCTGGAGCAGGTGGAGTTGCTGGCTCAGGATGAGCACCCTTCTGCAGATCTGCCCGGGCCACCAGCGCTTGGATGGATCTGCCTCTGCCTTTTCCAGTGCAAACTGGGAGTTGCTTGGCTGCAGTTGGCAAGGTTCTGCTGTCACCTGCTTTGAGAACTGCCGGTAAGCCCTGAGCTTGCCTACAGCTCAAGGCCTCCCAAAGCCATGGAGAATTGTAAAGTGACGTTGGTCCGTGCTGGCAAGGCTTGTGCACGTGAAGGTGGCTGAAGGGAGGTGGTCACCTTTGGCTGCTCTGCCTTCAGCTGTGTGAATCAGAGTTTCTCTCTGCCAAACAGGCAAGGGCATCTGGCGTCTGTAAAGGGACCTAAATCCAGCCAGCACATCGAGGTGTTGCTCAATTTTCAGCAGAGGTTCAAATAATTTCTTCATGCTGTATGTGCAGGAAACCCCTGCTCTTTACCACCCCTCACTTTGCATCTTCACCGGTCACCCTGAGATGTTGCTGGATGCTGTCTTGGTCAGTCCGTGGCAAGCTCTGCCAGCAAGGAGAGAGAATTTGGGAGCACGGTGGGGGGGCTGAGCTGGATGTGTTTCCATTCCCAACGATGCAAAACTGCTGCTTTCTCCCCAGCTGGCAAGTAGCTGACTGTAGCCACTTGTTCCCAGCTGCACAAAAATAACTGTAGACAAAATCGTTAGCAGTCAGATGAGCCTTATCAGCTCCTCTAATGCCTGTCTCTGCCTCTGGTCTGCGTGGACTTGTTACCCTGCAGAACGTGTCTTTTAATGACTGGCTATTGCTGTTCCAGGTGACTTAGCAGAGCATCCCAGTCATGTCCTAGCAGCCCCTGTGAGCAGACAGAGGTTTTTTTCAGCTCGTTCATACAGCGGAGTCTAGCTGTGGCTCTTGCCTCGTTAGGCTGTGCATTTACAGCGCCAAAGAAACAGCTTGCGGATATGGGGGGTGTCTTAATTCAGACTAGAGGAAGGGAGCACAGGGGGTGCGTGGGGGAAGGAATACCCGAGTGTTTTTGAATCTCAAACCAGGTCACCTGGCAGAGCCAATGCAGCTTTTATCGTCACTTTTTCAGTTCAGCCTGGCGGTGGCAGCAGCAGCGCTTGCATGGAGCAGAGTGGTCGCTCCAACCTGCCAGTGTCGGGCTCCTTTGGGGAGGTGCGAGGTGACCCACTGGGCTGAGAGCACCAAGCCTGATGTTTGGGGTTCAGCAACCAAGGCCGTTACCCCTCCTGTGCTGCAGAGAGGTTGCTTGAGGGTTGGGGTGGAGAGAAGTATTGGGGGCCTTCTGAAGTTCTCGCCCATCTCCTGAGGAGCAATGGTCACCCCATTGCGTGGTTAGACGCACCTCTGGACAACGGGGCAGACCTTGAGGTAATGCTGCCTGGGAGCACGTAGCAGCCATACAGATGCCATTAACTTCCTCAAAAAGCAGGAAGGGCGAAGGTGTTGGAGGGGGATGGGGGGCTGTGCCTGACTTGCTGCTGCTTGCCCTCTATGCACGAGTTTGGTGGTGCAACGCATGGAGGTGATGAACCCCCCGTGCATCCTTAGTGGGGCGTGGGGTGTCTGTCACTGGTCAGTGGTGCCTTGCTGGGTTGTTTTTCCTGTGAGCTAATCCCCGGAGTGTGATTTAACACTCCTCTCTTTCTGGCTGTGTCTTTAATAAGCTGGGAGTGACGGGGCCACCCCCCCCCACCACCCGCAAGTGCTGAAGAAACAGAACCAACAGATGCTAAAATTAGGCACAGCTGTTTGCAGCGTTTTGTCCTCCCGATCACAGAGTCTGACGCTGTCTACGCTTATTCCTCATCTTGTCCAGAGACTGAAAAGGTTTAAGATGTCAAAGCTTGGAGTGGCTGTAAATTAACTCCTTCTGTCTAAGCTGAAGCCTGATGTACTGGTAGATGGGAGATTTCTTGTGATTTCCTTTATTTGTACTTATAATGGTGGAAATTGCCGGGTAACCTCAAGATGGGCATCTTCTTTCTGTACTGGGAGACAATACTGCTGGTTTTCCCTTGCTTATAAGCTTCCCCATCAGAGACCAAGGGAAACATCTGCTGTCCCTTAGCTGTTACGTGCCCAAACCCAGTTCTTGAGTGCAGCTCAGATAACTGCTGCAGTCCAGCTCGGTCTCTGCGTGCCTAAAGCTGTCCTGATCCATCACCACATCCCAGATAGCATGATCTGCTCTCGCTTTGTCGAGGTGGAAGATTTGCTGAGCGCTTGTTCTTGATTAGCATGCAGACTTTGCATTCGTGGTTTGGCCGTTGGGGTGGGCATCGTCCCACGTGGCTGCTCTTTCCCCACTGACTGGGGTGTGTTTGCTCCTGACTGAACGTAGGAGGCTTTTTACGAGATGATGGCTGTCTCTGTTGCCTGCCACCCCTTGGAAAATGCTCATTCCCCTTCTCTTGGGTTGCAGCGTAGGGGCTCGGTGCCAACCATACGGAGATGTACGCTTCAGAAAGGGCAGAGGGGAAGACTTCATGGGAGAGCAGAAGTGCCTTTTGCTGTCAAGACCAGAACAGTGTAAATGTCGCCTCCTGACAGATCCGTGATGATAGCAGCAGCAGTGCTGTTGGACTGGATGTGAGTCGGGGTCTTGTGTGGTGTTGTAAGTCTGAGGGATCATTTTCTTTTTCTTTGCCTCTTGTGCAAGCGTCTATCTCCTGCGGCAGGAACAGTTTCTGAAGATTCTTCTTGATCCAGTCATGCGTAAAATGATAATATTGGTTTAAGATAGACACTTGCGATAAACTAGGAAACATGGTGCCCTTTGAAATCGTCAAAGCCCTCTTCCATCAAATGGGCTGGCTAGAAGGGCGACTGCCAGGGCATTCTGATTGCTGTGCTTCGGGTGCTAGCCTCCTCCTAAGGTCGCGTTTACTTTTAAAGAGCTGACACCTCTCACCTTCCTCTCCTTCTCTGGGAGGTGCCGACTGCATCAAGGTGGTATCTGCTATGCTTGCTCAGCATCTCTGTGCAGCTTCTTGTGTACTACCTGTGATCTCCCAAATTTGCCTTTTTTTTTATTAACCTTTCTGCAATGGAAGCAAACCAGAAGGGGGAAGTGCTAACCAGGCAAAGCAGGTTTTCCTGGGAGTGGGTAGGGATGGGGAGGAAGAAGGAGAGGAAGAGTGAAGCATCTCTCCTCAAGGAAAAGGAAAGGCCAATGTGCAGTTTCCAAATGGCTGATGTTCCTTGGCGGTGTCTTTACAGTGGTGGTTGTAGCAAACTTTTTATCCAGCATAGTGATTTTTTTTCTGCAGCAGGTAGGTTTCCCTCCATGGCTTGGCTTTCTCCCAAGCATACACAGAAATCCATGTAGGGCTGTTAACCTGAGCAAGTTACTGCTGACTTGAGCAGATCAGAGTTGCTGTCCCAGTGGAAGCATTTTATTCAAAATCAGGAAGAAAAGTTGAAGTTTTGAAACTTGTTGTGGAGCAGGAAACATCCAAGAATTATGGATTGGAAACTTTGAAGTGGACTTGCCAAAATGACGTGTTTGGATACTTGCAATTTTGACACTGAGTTCAGGAAGGGGTTTTTTTGTGCATGAAGGATGGCAAGTACCACTGTCCTTGGGCAGATGAAGGGATGCTGGGAAGCTGTTCTAGGAACTGTTTGACTATCAGTTGCTGGTCACCCTTCTCTGGGGTTTGGAAATAGGATGCAGATCTCTTCTTGCCTTTGGCCTGGCCACTGAACTCGCCGTGATGGCTCTCACAGCATGCCAATTTGTCACGGTATATTTAATTCTAAAACAGTGTTAACCTGATCTATGTGTCCATAAAGCATCTTGTGGTAGGTTTAATACAATTACGTTTTATTGTCTAACACAGTTTATTTCTCTTGATCTGGTTGCGTCCTTTTCTTACCCGTTCTCCTGTATACCATGAGGACATCATGTGCCTTACTTGCTCTTCTCTGAAAGCACCCTTAAAATCAGCTCATAATTATTGGAAAATATGGAAAGATTATAAAGGTGCCATGATATTCATCTGGCCCTGGTGTATTGAGCAGGTGAAGAAAGGACCTAAGAGGCAATTGAAGAGATTGATGGGCAGTAATGGGTGTAATAGTAATTTTTGTCCTGTGTTTTTAATAGTGATAGACGACAAATGCAGCTGGAGCCCCCGTGCGGAGATCAAGAGATGCAGTTAAATTACAGAGGCTTCTTAACTTAATGAGGCCACGTAATAAAAATGAGGCATAATGAGCAAAGTGTAATAGTACTATTATGCTTACGAGTGCTTTAGCAGAGGGCTGAGCAGGGAGTGCCTGGACGTGCTGGGGGATGATCTCATGATCTCTCTGGGAAGAAGGGCTTTCCTGGTTGGGATGAAGATGAGGAGACTTGGAAAAATATTGGCTGGCCAAGTAACATGCTTGCCTGTCATCTGATGGGAATGAACAAGTAGGTGGAGCACCAGGCGTGGTTGATCTCCCATGGTTTTGGGCGAGTCTCTGCTCTTGGTTTTATTTGCTTTATGTAACCTTGAGGAAGTCCGCACGAGCCTCCTTGCTACGTAGATGAAATTGCGATGGGGGGTGTGACTTTGTGGCACGAAGGTGAAGCAATGGGATTTTTTTTTAACAGCCTGGAGGCAGGACGTGCAGGGAATTGATGGGCAGGCTCTGAGAGGCTGGCCAGGGCTGCAGCAGGTTTGCGTGCCAGCGCCTGGATTTGGAGACTCAGCGCTGAGGCTTCCATTAGCTGGATTGGGGCCTTTTTGGGGGTGGAGGTGGGAAGTGGATTAGCATCTGCAGAACAGTTTACGTCTCTGCTGCTGTTAAATGTAGTTAAACTTGAGCGACTTCTAATCTAATAATGAAAGGAAGAGAAATAAGTGTTCTCAGTGATGCATGCCCCTCACGGTAAGTACTAATTGAAAACAGATATTTACTTTAAAATGAAAATGTAATACGATAAATGGTGGGTTGAGAATTTCGCACACGTAGGAGGGAGAAGTGAATGCATGCAGCCTCCCATCTGCTCTGCCCAAGCTTCATGTCCAACCAGGAGCAGGATCTCCCATGCTGTGGGGCTGGTGGGCCAGGAAGCCTGGAGAAAGGACCAGGGGCTTGTGTTAGAGCAGGGCTCAGAGCCTTACTTTGCTAAATTTAGGTGCGCTGAAGTTCTCCATGTGACCTTGATCTGCTGAGGACCTTCCAAGCTGGGCTTCTGTTTCTCCTCCTTGCGAACCTTTCCCAGCTGGAGCTCCAGGTGAGGGAGAGGTTAAGCCTTTTAAGACTGGGGAACTACCATCTCTCTTGTCACTAGGATGGCGGGGCCAGGCAGAGGTGGTCATCCTCTTCCTGATGGTCTCTACTGCTTGAGATGCACCTTGCTGCCCTGAGCTGGCTGTCCTGGCCAGTAGCCCTGCCTTGATAGGTGAGGTGGCCAGTGCTGACCATCCCTGCCTTTTGGGGGCTGCTGGAGGAGCATCAGGGGTATTTCTGGTCCCCTCGGCAATCTGAATGGGTGCTGATCCCTTGAGTAGACCCCTGGCTATGAGTGCTGAGGCTGTAGCACCCCTTGCTTCTTGTCCTCCGTTTATCCTGTCCCCTGTCTCAAGGCATTGTTCCAGCAGCTGAAGCCAGTCGCAGTGCTTTTTAAAGTAGTTTGTAGGCAAAACTCAGTGCTGTGTGACGGGTGACCGTTAAAGGATGCTCCCTGACAAAAGCCTCTCCCCTCCCAGCACTGTAATCTTCGGAGGGAAGCAGCCTGGCCCTAATCCCTTTGTGCAGACTTCCTGCTTGTTTCTTCATATGGGTGCATTTGTATAATTTGCATTTTGCACTCTGATCGTATGCATAGAATTCAAATCGAAATGGGGGCTTGAATAGATTTGCATGCTAATGAGGCAGTGGCTTTATTTATTTATTTGGAGCCCTCTCAAGCAGGCAGCAGTGTGTTGGAAAGCAACTCGTGCAGCTCTGTTTGGTGACAGAGCTTCCCAGCGGTGCGAGGACCCTTGGGATTTTTCCCAAGACCCACTTGCCCCCTGTGCGTAAGTGTTTGAAGCTGGTGGTCTCTGCTCTGGCAGCTCTTGGCTCGGTCCTTCTGAACCCCTGCAGAAGCAGTTGTCCCTGGAGATCAGAGGGCAGCTTCAGCCCACCTTAACTAACCAGAGATGCATCTTTAATGTCGTACTGGTGCTAACTGGGTCTGGGTACGGACTTGCCCTGTGGTGAAGTGGAAATGCTACTGTGTTAGAGCTGGTCATGGCCAGCACGAGCCACTTGATGCTGAATGCAGTGGTCCATGGGCAAAATAATTGGAGGATGTCCCTGTTCTCTCCTTGACTTTGCAGTAGTGCTCTGGGTGAGCATGGGTACCTGCTGGCCTCAGCTACCTGCCTTCCTTGTCAGAGCATGACCCTTCCCTTCATCACGGGGCTCTTGTTTCTGGTGTCTTTCAGCAGCTGACCTTGGGATGTTGCATATGGGCTTTGGCTGTGACGATGCCCATCAATCCTGCTCTGCCACGGTGCGCGGTGCTGCTGAGGCCAGGTTCCTTCAGCGCTGCTGTGGTCCACCCATGCTGTTTTCCCTCGGCGGGAGCCTTTCAGCCTCTTTCAAAGTCAGCAATAGAGAAGAAAGTTTGGAAATGTTGAGGAAGTGTCAGATAGAGAAGGGGAAGCCAAGGGCCAGAAGAAAAATGGTTCCTGAAATGCCACGCCGTTACTGGGGAGGAAGAAAGACGCCGGAGCCCGGGTGCTTTGTTGAATTGCAGCACCGTGTCGCTTTGCTTTC
The DNA here is from genome assembly GCF_028858705.1 of Grus americana. Taxonomy (NCBI): domain Eukaryota; kingdom Metazoa; phylum Chordata; class Aves; order Gruiformes; family Gruidae; genus Grus; species Grus americana. The sequence goes on from NC_072875.1 coordinate 7,363,457, forward strand.
TCGCTCCCTGCCCCATACCTACAGCAGATACCCCCGACACCGAGTTTAATACTCGGTCTCTCCGTGCCAGCTCTCCCTCCCCAGATGACTTCTGCAGCAGCTGAGTTCATTGCTGGCGTGCTGAAAAACGGCCAAGCGAGGGCTTCTGAAATGGCAGCAGGAATTGGGTCACATCGCGCTGCCCCAGGAGAGCGAGTTTCTCTCAGAGCAGTCTGGCTTCCAGTTATTATTTTACAGGGGATGTTAGAGGTTGATAAGGGAGCTGTTCTGACTGCCAGTGGGGCTTATTTGGGGCTTATTGTATGCTCCAGTTTATACTGTAATATAGTCAAAGGTGACTTACAACTTTAATATTAATTTTAAAACTGATTGCTCAAGTTTTTTTTTTTATCTATGTGAAACCAGATTAATCTCAGCCTTCCTTGATCCTGCTGATAGCTTTTCTTTCCCTGGCTGGAGACACGTGTGGTCTGTTGCACCAACAAAAGGCGAGAAGGAAGATGTTTGCATGGCGATAAATAATTGTCACGGGGTCTGCTTTTCTTCCAGAGAAATCTGTGCTCTCTGAGCTCGACAATGGCATCAGTGGGAGCTCTTGCTTTTGTACAAGGTTCTCTGCCTCGGCTTGTGGAGCGGGGCTCTGCTGAACAATGTCCGGCTTTGTGCTTCCCGTAGAAATCTATTTTTTTTTTTTTGTCGTTGTGTTTCTCCCAGGTTTTGCAGGCTCTCCATAATACATCTTCCGTGCAGCTTTGTGCCGCTGGCATTACAATTTCTCACGTGCTCGCCGTGCTGCTTGCAAGATGTTTTGTGCCCAAGACGACAATATTTTGTGGGGTGATAAGGTGGCCTTGTGGCAGGGGCAGTGCAGTGGGCCGTGGGCAGCTGGAGTTGAATCATCGTCCTGCTTTTGGCTCCTTGAGTGTTGTTTGGTGGTCGTGCTAAGCTGGAGGATCCAACAGCTTGCCAGAGTGTGACAATGCTTCTGCCTCCTGGGTGCCTAATTTGGGGTGTTTCAGGCCACCTTTAATGCCAGGTGTTTGCCTGATAATTTGAGTAGATGTGATGTGTTTTCAAGATGACCAAAGTCGGATGCCTAAAACTGAGTTGCTTTTGGCAAAACTCGGCATTAATGCTAGGCTGCTGGGTTGCCTTTGGAAGTGGAGGCCGGTGCTCTCTGACGCTTTCATAGGTATTAATCCCAAATCTTGTGGTTTTAAGGGAATCCCCTTGATGTAGCTCCAGGACGCTTGGTGGCTAACTGTTTTGCTGTAGATGCTCTGGGTCTAGGAGTAGCCTTGCTGGTGCTGCTAGTCTGTGGAGCATCAGTGGGTGGTTGATCTTTGAAATTGGAAGAAAAGGATCAGAGTTGTGGCTCTGAAGACCTGTGGTCATGAAGCCTCACGTCTGGAGCATCGTTCAGCCCGTATACCAGTGGCACTGGTTAAATTTACCCCAAACAATGAGTTTATAGCGTGCTGTACTGGGAGCATTCTCCGTACCTCGGTGAATGATTGCTAGAATCAAATGTTCTGTAGCCAACCTTTAGCTCTTTTCTGTTTTGTGTGTGGGATAGCACTTCACTGATGGCCCATGTTCTCCAAAATACCTCCCAAATGCTGCCTGTAGCTTTTTCTCATCCCAGCCTCACGAAGAAGTGCTTTTCAGAGCTTTTTATTCCATGCACACTGCAACTCACTGTATATAACTGTGCTGGATTGATGGGCTGGGAATTGAATAAGCTGTGTGAATCTGATGATGGCAGATGAGGGGAACTGAGGCACAGAAGTCTGCAGCAGAGATCCATCACTAGTTGGTGTCTCCTGGGGGGAGAAAACGGGTTTTCTTGCTAGAGCTACCCCATGTCTGTCTTTTCCCCATGTTGTATTTCAGCCTGGGGTGGGAAACCATCAGGTATTGTGTTGGCTTAGAAGCCGAACAGGAATGATCTTAAAACAGTGACGAGACCAAGGAGCCATTAAAGGCAAGACTTGACACTGTGCAAGCGAATGCCAAACAGCAGCCACATAAATCCCATTTGTTTTACATTTCAGAGCTTAATGAGACAGAAATCGCATGGCAATTGTCATATGTGAAGGCAGAGATTGCTAGTTTGCATTTAACTAAAGCAACTGCCGTATGCGGCACCAGCGCCTGAAACTAAGCGGCGGTACCCACTCGCTGCGTTACTGCTGTGATGGGGAATGTACCTTGTGTAGCTGCAAACTGCTGGTTGCCCCGAAACTCAACGCCTGTCGTGTGTGTATATAAACCCCTTGGCAGCCACGCCGGGTTGTCTGGTAGTCTTGGAGGTCACCAGCCTTACACCTTCTGCAAAGTACTCAAGTATCACATTCTTCATGTAAAGAATTAAGGTGCGCAATAATCAACTCCAGGAACCCAATTTTTGCGTTATTTCCCTAGGATATGGGTATTAAAAACGTGCGGGACGTCCTTTGGAGTGGTTTGTAGGAAGTTGTACAGAGCATTGCTCTGGGACGGCTGAATGCTGTATGGCCAGAAGTAGGCTGAAGCCCTGATGGCTGAGCCGTCCTGCACTGATGCACGCTTCAAACTGTTTCCAAAGCTCTGCGTGTCATCGACTTGTCCGAATATTGCTCTCGGCCGTTTGCACGCTGGGTGGAGAAAGATTACGATGATATTACCTTATGAGACTGCGGCAATACTTATCAGCCACAGCTTCGCACCTTGGTCAGGAGGTAATATCATGCCTGCTTTTGCCAAAGCAGTTGTTATTTTTAATAGGAGTGGTGTTTCTGCCTTAGACACCTACCTGTGGTAGCCCTGGTTTGAAAAACACCAAGTTAAAAATTACCTAGGCAGCACCTCTAGCAAAGATGTTTCCAAGGGGTGGAAATGCTTCTGGGAATCATCTCAAACCTGTGTAAACCATCAAGCTTGCCTCCATTTTTTTCCAGTGTAAACCTGTATCTATTTAAAATTAGTTGAACAATAGAAAGGTATTAATGTCATGATAATGTATTATCTTAGGTAACTTGCTTCATCTCTGCTAATTTGTGCCTTAGCTTTTCAGATAATGTTCATAAATTGCTAAAGCAGTATTTTAATATTAAACATAAGCTACAGTCTTTTTGGCAACTGTTACAGAATGGGCTGTGTGTGGAGCTCTGAAATGGATTTTTTTTTTCCCCCCTTTGCCTGTCTGAACTGAAAAGCTGAAGGAAATGCTATATTGGGTTAACTGAAAATAAGACTGAAAATATTTGTTTCGGGTCAAATAAAACATTTCATCTGATATGATATGTTCTTTGTTCAGACTTAAAACCCATTTTTTAAAAAAAAGTAAATTAACTTCAGAGATGTCTTGGGGGAAAAAAATTCTAAATGTTTTATGTAGAGGGGAAAATGTCTAAATAAAACACTTTCACTTTTGACACCCACTCCCCCCCCTTTTCAGTCCGAACAATTGAATGGGTTTGATGGGAGTTCATGAATCGCATCAGTTGACCCACATCTGTATGTTGGATGTATTATGCTGAAGATGCAGGGGGAAGAGCTAATGAGTCACTTTTCTAATGGGTATCTCGGTAGGTGAGAGAAGTACTGAAATTATGTATTTGAAGGAATAATGGGGCCCTAGTTAGATGACTAATTCTTATTCTTAATCATCCTGGGGGCGATGAAGAGGGGGAAACTGTGAGTTGGATCATCCTGATTAGATATGTTGTGGGTGAATAGTATTTTGCAGCTAGCCTAGAGCTTTGGGGGAAAAGAGGGGGAACCAAGACCAAGCTGACAGTCCCTGCTGCCTGCATTGCAACGAATCCAGCTGGGTCATCCCTGGTGTTGACCCTGAGACTTGCGTGGTCTTTTCTCATCAAGAGAGGTCTCCTTGATGGTGTGATTCAGTGACACGCTGGGTCACTGAATCACTCCCTGCTGTTGATCATGCTTTTCATGGTCAGTTCCCTCAAAACGTTATTAAATGCCTCTAGCACTCGATGAATCCTTACTAGGATATCTGAGACCCTCTCAATGTGATGAGAAACTCCCCAGGCCCTACTGTAAAGCACTTGGAGAAAACCCTCCTGAGATCTACTGCCTGTTGCTGTGCTGTTTTAAAGGTGAAGTGAGCAAAGGCTTGGAAAAATAGACTCGAGTAGGACCTCTGTACTGGTCCAGGTCTTCTCCTGAACAAGGGATGATGCTTCGCTGAATGCATCTCTTCCAAGTTTGGGCCTGGGGTGCTGGGAAGGGTGCTATCTGTTTTAGTGGAGTAATCGAGCCATTGCATTGTCCTGGACATAGCAACTAATGATTTTTTTGTATGATAATACGTCTTCATTACTCTAGGGAAATCATCTGCTCCCGTGAAGACAGGCCTCTCATTCCTTTCATTGTGTGGGTTAAGGGGGAAGAGACTAATGGCTTAATTAAAAGGTTGGAGAGAAAAATCTGTCTTAACCCTTTTTTTTTTTTTTTTTTTATTTAAAGAGTACTGTGTGTAGGAAGATCACATATGAAGGCATGTTACAGCCCAGCCTTGTCTAGCGGAGCTATTTGGTACCATTGCATCAAACAAGGGACACAAATGTCAGGTCTTCAATCCGTCACCCATGTCTCCCGTAAGCCATCTGCCCACTGGAGTAGGCTTGCGTAGGCGAGCACTGCATTTCTTTGTGGAAAACGCCAAGATTTATTCTGTGTGAAAGGGGAACGTTATTTAAATCTGCACATTTTGCAGGATGTGAAAGCAGCTCCACGTAATATACAGCCTTCCTCTCCACTGGGACCGCTCTATTAACATCTTTCATTTGTGTAGTTGGATGCTTTGCAGTTCCTTTTAGCGGTGATAATCCAGCAAAGACCTCTGCGTTGTTCACACTGCAATATTTATGGAGCCAGCCTTCCTTTTAATTTCCTTGCCGAGTTTGGCCATATGCAGAGATATAATACAAACAGCGGCTTTAGTCACACAATAGTTCAGGCTTTTCCCTTGGTGGGATGTAGGGCTTTTCAGTGACTTATTTGGAGCTGATTGGGTATCCTTTTGGAAAGGGAACAGAAAGGTTTGAGTGTGTCTGTTGACTGCGATTGTGCTCTCCCAGGCTGTCTCCAAAGACAAAGAGTGGTGGAAAGCCCTTTATCTGGAACAGGTAAATGACTTTATGTAGAGTCAACAGGACCAATGCGTCAGCTGCTGGGATTTTTAGGGCGGAGGGGACCTGCTTGTATGTATCCTTCCATCCGGCCCTTTCAACAAGAGTGTCAGCACAAGGCATGTCTTTGTGAATGAGAAGAGCCGTCCTGCAAACGAGCAGTGCCTCCTTTACAAGCCAGGCTTTTTGGGGTGATGCAGAAGGCAAGGGAGCAGCCCTTCTCGGGTGGCTCGTGCTTCTGAGCTGGGATGTGGGTGCAAATCGTTTTCTTGTACATGAGGATGGATGGAGCCGATGGCTTGGCTGAGGTCCTGTGGAGCTGACCTTATACCTGCCAGGTTTTACACGTGTGCCCTCATGACTGTTGCACGTGGGGCCTCTGCCTGCAGTGCCTCTCCCAAACCACATGAGAGGGAGGAGAGCTGCAGGGAGCCTGGCAGCAGTCAACATGATGGGCGCATCCAAGCTGGCGCTCTTGAGGTTGGTACTTTGGCTCGTTTTGGTGCTCGGCTCGGCACGGAGGCATCAGAGCACCCGCCACGCACGTGCATCTCTATCTGCAGCTCCGATTCCCCAGCTTCTTTCTCTTCATTTTGCACAATTAAATATTAAAGCCAGTAAACACTTTAGTTTGCCTGCACAGTGCTGTCTGCCCTATTATCCTCCTGCAGGGCTGTCATATTGTGCCAGTTGCTTCCCTGGGTGCTGGCAGCCTTTAACCTACGTGCCAGTCATGGCGAGGAGGAAAACCCCTGCTCTCCAGCCCTCTCTTCCCACCTCTGCCTGCGGCTCTTTAGTGCCTTGGGGTTACCTCGTGTGAGAGATCCCAAGGCAGTATTGGACTTCCTGAGGCTTTTCAAAGCACCAGAAAGAGCTGTTTGTTTTCCTAAAGCTGTTTTGAGGGTACTGACAAGGGAATAAAGGGAGGGTTTAAGTGATGGCTTCCTAGAATCCTGTAAACGCAGGGCAGACCTGTTGTACTGCAAAGTGCAGAAGCTGTTCTTCACTCCCTGGAGCTACAGAACGGAACCTCTGCGCGTTGGTCCCAGCAGGTTTCAGTGCTGTGCACGGGTCTGCAGCACCTCAGAAATCCTTGCTGCCTGCCTGAAGCAGCAAGTGTGATTGAAGATGGGTTTTGCTGACTCTGAAATACTGGAGTTAAGGCACTGGCTTCTCAACTTCAGAAATGTGGTGTTGAATCTCTTTTTAGTCGCTACCCCAACATTAGGGATACGCTTCTGGTAACTAAACTCCCTTTGATATTTTTATACAGCCGATGAGATTTTGCTGACAAATGAAGGGAAATTGCTGCAACCAACTCTCCCAGCCTCAGTCAAGCAAAACTGGTGGGTTTTGGTGTGTTCGGTGTTTTGTTTTTATTTTGGTGTGGGTTGTTTTTGGTTTTTTCTGGTCTTGCCTTTCAGGGTCTTGATAATCAGTGATAATCATTCTAAGAGGGATGGGACAGCATGGTTTTACTGTGGTTTCAAAAGACAATTTAAGTACTCAAAGTCCTGCCATCAGAGTTACATGCCTGAATCTGGCCTTGACTGTGCAGGCTGAATTGCTTGCTATGATTTTCAAGGTAGTCTCTGTTAGCAGCTTGTCCTCAGCCAGACAGATCAGTGTTCACAGCTAATAAGGTTTCTCTTTTCATTCACTCGGCAGCGGTGACGTACTGTGCCAGACCTTGGCATCCGAGATGGTCAGTGTGGAAAATCAGTACAATAGCAAGGAGTGCCTGGGCTGTGATAATCAGCATATGCAGAGTTTTGCCCCAGAACAAAATTCAGATCAGATTATTTTTCCAGTGTCCATTAAAACTTATTACCCATTGGGATGGTTATTGACTAGGCTCTCTCGTCGGTCAGTATTTCCTTCCTGGATCAATAAATCTAGGTATCGATTTCGAAATAAGTTGGTATCTGAGAAGTGCGGTGATGCTGACTCTAGCAGGCAGCTCAGGGCTCCGCTGCTGTTTGAGATCTGGATCTCAGTCCCCGCAGGTCTTATCTGTGGGTTGCCACTGCTACAGGCAGCTGTAGGATTTTGTGTCTGTATCTCAAATCCAACCTCTCCCTCCAGAGGCAGGGGGGCTGGAAGTGTTTTAGCTGAAGGGAGCAGTCCTTCTGCATGGCTGCATTTTGTTGTCTCGCAGGTCAAGGGCTTTCGTTTATTTACCTGTAGTGCCCTAGCCCTTCGTGCTACCTTCTTTTGAGTCTTTCTGTGACGTTGCTCTGACCATAGCCAGCCTCAGTTACTGAGGATCGTTTTTCCCCTGATGTCCTGGACAGTGGAAGCTGTTCCTTCTGTGCAACACATCGAGTTGTTCCCAGCTCCCTCCGCTTTTTGGAGGTGTTGAATTGACCAGCAGCTCTGACCATCCTCGTCCCCTTTGCATGCTTTGCTTTCCAGCCCAAGGAGACCTCCTGGAAAGCCAGCTAATAATGCATGAATCTCTCTAGGCTTGATGAACTTGTCCCTGTGGTGGCTTTTGTCCTATATGAGATGTTTCATAAGAAGCTTTGCTATTTTATACCAGCACCAGATCTTCCAGGCTTAGCTGGCTTAGAAGCAGCTGAGGCATCAGGCAGGATCCCTTATGAAATCTGTTGGGAGTAATGAACCACAGATGACTCTGTTTTCTGAATCGATATTGAGCTGCTGTTTCTAGAAGGCTGCCAACCACACGAATGTGAGGTTAGCAATGGAAGAGCGCTTTCATGGGGGAGTCAGGAAAGCTGTTGGCACTATCAAATGTCTGTGCTTTCCACCCAAGAGGTTTCTATATTTCTGTCTTGGGCGACGTGTCTGTTCCTGTTTTCTCCCTTGTTCCTTCCAGATACGGTGAGGCTTAGTGCGGTTCGTGCTTGCAAAGCACTTCTTGGGTAAAGTGTGCTTGAAAAGTGCAAAGTATTTATTATTATTTGCATAGCAGCCCCTGACCTGCTGTGAAGAAGCAGCCCTTCAGCTCTGCTGAGTAAATATACCTTCATTAAAAAAAACCTCTGCCTGTACTGCATGAACCACTCTCTCACGTATATCTGCTTTTTCATGTGTAAAAGTCTTAGGAGTATTTGACTTTAATGAATTTTGAGCATGCAGAGTGCCTGCTTGGACCAACGCAGTGCGGCATCTTGACCCTGACAGTGTCAGTGACAGATAGGAATAACATCCAGGTTGACTGCCGAGAAATTGTTTGCTTAAGGGGTACCTCTGCACCCAGTTTAGTTTTTCTAGTTGCCTTATGGCTGGAGTCCTGCAGGGTTCTGCTGAAGCCAAAGTACTAGTTTAGGGTGGCGTGGGGGTGATTTCCAGCTCGGTTTGCTGGAAAGGTGCACGGATTGGGGCAGTTGTGGGGTTCCTTGTCGCAAATGCCACCAACTCTAGCCCTGCTTCTGGGGCATCACACCCGTGCTTAAAAGCTACTTTAGTCCTGCTAGTGCAAAGCTGTTTGGATTGCAAATGGAATGCCAAGGTTTTAGATGCTCTCAGTGGCCCATAAAATCTTCTTGAGCTTTACATGATGTTAAAGCTTGAAGAGTCACTATTTAAAGCAGAGTGTTTTCACAAGTGCTTGAGGTTGGCTTAGTGCTGCTCTTGTTGCTGTTGATTTAAGTCTAGTTCAAACAAACTTTGTTCGACACTGAGCACTCTCTGAAAATATTCTCCCTCTTCCCCCCGCCCCAGAGGAAGGCAGGCAGATAGCTGTATTAGAAGAGTATTTGGAAATCTCTGGTTCTCGCTTCATAACACAGCAGGCTACAGCCATTTTCAGCCTGACTGCTAGAGACGTGGAGGACAGAAAGCACCAGCCATGATCCTTCAGCTTCCTGGCCTTGGCAGGTACAGTAAATCAGATGCTAGGCAATACGAGGTGTTAAAGGGAGGGGTTACTTCTGCGTTGTATTTCATTGATCAGCATACAGGTTCAAGTGGGAAGCTGCTTTATCTTCAGCGTCTTGCTCAAAAAAAAAAAAAAAAAGTTGCACAGCTCAACAGATTTCCTTGATAAATTCCTGGAGCATACCCTCATCCTTCCCTGCTGTCATCTGACAAATGAGGGTTTTGTCTAGCATTCCTTATTGACTTATTTGCCTTTAATAGAACTGTGTTGCAGAGAATGAAGAACCCAGGCAGCACGAGCACCTTGCTTGTAACTGTGGAGTCTTGGTTTTAGTTTAGGAACTGGGATACTTTCTTGTGGTTCTTAATAGTTCTGGTGTTGTTTGAGGATCTGTTGCAGATTAAAAGGAAAGTTAGCAAAAGACACCCACTTGTTTTCCTCCCCTTGGTGCCTACTGTCACACTTCTGGACCCTGACTTGTGCACCTCTACCTCTTTACCTTTGCTTCCCTCTATTCAAGTGTTTTATAAACATGGAAGCCAGACTGGGTCCGTGTGGACCATGTTCATAGCTATTGTAGATGGAGTGCCTTCTGAAGCTTCCCAAAACCCCAAGAATATGCCAGGGATAGAGAATAAACAGCAGATGCTGCAGTGTCACTGAATAATCCATCCATATATGCAAGATGCATCCCATCTGCATTTTGCTTCCCATGCAGCCTGTTGGTCAGCAGTAGCGATGAGGGCCGTGCAGCTACACATGCAAGTTCTTGGTACTTCTACCCAAAATAGGATGCCATGAAGGATTTGTGCTTCTGCTGGCTTGCTTGTTAATCTGCCAAAGATGGGATTTGCCAAAACACTTAAGAGCTGAAGTTCAGCTGGCTTGCAATAGGATTAGAGCTCCTAAAGAGGTGAGGATTTTAAAAAGCTGGTGTTACTGTCACCTCTGTCTTGGAGCAGGTAGTCTGGGTGTCTGTTAGAGTAATTTGGATGTAGGTCCATTTTATTTTGTCTTTTGGTGTCCTAGTGCCTTTCATATCTTAAAGGTCTCTTCCAAGCAAAGTGATTCTGTGATTCGAAGATCACTTCCTTTGCTCATAGGGAGCACGGCAGCTGTCATCCTAGCATCCTGCCACACCTCTCACTGGTTTATGACAGGTGGAGAAGAATTAAAACCTAGGAGGATTATAAGCAGGCAAAATGCAATTACTTAAGGAGAAATCCACTAGGATTCTGCTGAATACCATATCTTAAAAGGACTTCTGGGGCTTCTTAGCTGTCTGGAAGCTTTGGGATCTGCTAAGACTGTGCTTTGAGAAGAGTAGTCTTAAGTCTGCAGCACCGGGGAGGAGAAGCTCGCTGGGTATGGGGCATGAAGTTCAGACTGTGAAATTTGGGGCAGCGTGTATTGCCTTGATGCAGCCTTTGGTGGCTCTGTATACCAGGGCAATGAATGCATGAGTGCATAGCCTGCCTGACCCCTGCTCACCCTCTGGAGAATTGCATGCTGATTTTTAACTTCCAGGGTAAGGAGGAGACAGGCTGTGCCTTTGTTAGCACATCTGTACGTGGTGTATAACAGCTGGTGGCCATGCAGGGTCTGGTGACTGCGAAGCAGGGGGCTGGAATAGAGGTGCAAAGCAGGATCAGCCCTTCCTGTTAGACAAACCCTCAGAGGTGCCATTTCCTCTGGGCAAACAAGTAGCCGCCGTGGGAGAGTTGAAAAAACAACTGAATAGCGTGGAGGACCAACTTTCTCCAAGAACATCCTTTTCCAATGCCTCCTTCACCAGCTAGTCTTCTTCCAGGACCTCCCCTAGCATTGTGCCTGGTTGCTAACCGTATTGCTTTTCTGTCCTCCTCCTGTTTGAGCGATGCGCCCTCCCCCAAGTCCCAGCACCATATGTCATTAAAATGCTTAGACATGTGGAAAAGGCCTTGACAGAGATTCAAGGAGAAAGGGAGACGCGGACGAGTGGAGACTTTGTCAGATGGAATGATTCTGACTTTAGCGACGCTAACCCGAAGAGAAAGATATAGTTATAGGAGGGGGATGAACGGGTCGGGGGACGTGAATTGACAGAGTCATGGAGACGGGCATTGTGAGTGAGCGGAGACTGAAGTGGAGGAAAAAACCAGAGCAATTTCCAGTAGCAAATGAAGTGAAAAGCAGTGGTGGGGATGGAGGACCTGAGCATCGTCTCAGTTGCACAGCACAGGGGGGTCTGTGACCTGCCTTGCCTTAAGTTTGGGAATGTTTAGGTCCAAGAACAGCAGAGCAGGATTTTTTTCCTCCTCCTCCACCCTTTGGCATGTCAGCAACTCATTTGGGAGCCTTTCTTCCCTGACCGTCCTCCCGCAGCCCTGCGAGTAGAGCTGTTAGCTATCTCCAGCCTCCACCCATACCAGGTGAAGGTGGGAAAATAACCCTGTGAGCGTCTCAGGGACACAGAAAGCTTTTCACCTTCATTCTCTCTTGGGTGAGCCTGTCTCCTTCTGTTACCTGCTGCTGTTTGCCCCCTGCAGCGGTAGGGTGCAGGATTCCCTCTGCTATCTGCTGCTTGCATGGACCCTCCTTAAAAAGACAGGACAGCTGGTTGTTCCCGTGCTTTGAAGGTAATTTTGCCTGCAGAGAACACCTCTGAATTGCTTTGTGATGCTGTTAAAGAAAACAAACGAAACCAAGCCTACCCTGCTCCCATTGATAGGAGGAATTCAAACGTTCGCGTAGGTGGCAAGCATGGATGTACGGCCCCGCGTGTTTGATATTCAGGGCAGGAGGCTGGTGGGGAAAACCCAGCAAAAAATTCCTTGTATCATTAATGCAAATATGCCTATGGTTCAGAAAAACCAAACAAATGAAACACTTGGAGCTGGGAGGGGAAAAAAAAAAAGCAATTCCCAAACTACGTGCAACCTGCAACAAAAACACAGCTTCTGTTGTTTAAACAGACTTGGTGAGAAAGTGCCAGGAGGAATACCATCTGCAGTGTGGAAGGGAACAAAGGATCTGACTCCAGGTAATGTAAGTCATTAGTGAGCCAGGGAAGGCAGCTGTATTGTAGGGGATGCTTCTGCGTATCCCTCCTCACCGTCCCCTCGCCGCGTGCTGGGAGAGGCTACTTTTATTTATTTATGAAGAGTTGGAGGCCGGGAGTCCCCAGCCAGCGAGGATGTGCCCCAGCTGTGGCTCCCATGCCCTCTGTGGAAGGACTGGGATGCTGTTCTCCGTGTCCCTCACTGGAAAACTTCCTTTTAAAATTACCTACTTGGAGAATGTTATTGTGCCCTCTCGGGTGGTTGAATTACGGCGTGTCTGAAGATGAGGCGCTTCCGCTGGTTTCCAAATGGCATAGTAGTCTCCTGCCCTTATTTTCTTGAATTTTTACTGTGTTCCTTGAGGGATGTGGTGATCCACCCTTAAATGTAAGGGCAGGTATTTGCTTCTGAGCAGGTGATGCTCTTATAGAGGCTGAGCAAAGACAGCTTATAGGGTTTTCTCAGGTACTTGGGCATGATTAACTTTGGTTTACTAGAACTTTATAGCCTCTCCCTAGTTTCTGGTCTGGCGGCTGGGTTTTTTGGGTGTATTTCTCCTCCTCTTTGTCTTTCAGCACCATGGTATTTCCTTAGATGAGTCACTCCACAGACAGCCTGTTATTTTTCTGCAAGTAGCCTATATAGAACAAACTTTGTACTTAAGTACGAAGGGAAGCGTTCTTAGGGGAGACGAGCTCAATTTGTTTAACACTGTAATTCACTGTTAGAAATCTCTCTCTTTTGTCACAGACAGAGTCACTGGATGCGTCAGCCTTTGATCTCAGCGGCTGATCTTCTGCGTGTAAGAAATTTCAGTAACACTTTAAATTATGTGTCTAAGATACCCATTACCACCATGTTGCGCTTAGATTTAGGAAGACTGTCGAGTAGTAGATAAATACTAGATGAGGTGCTTTTTTAAAATAGTTTGTTTTATTATACCAGTATTTTTCTCCGCTCTTAGGAACTCGGAAACTGCATTTCCTCTCCTGCCATTTTAAAAAATGCTCCACAAGCATGAGTTTATGGTACTCTGCCTAATTTGATAGATGTTGATAAATGGCGTGTCTTATAAGAAGTGGCTTTGGGGCTAAGTGTGCTTTGTGGTTGGATTCAGGTTTGCTTCTTGCTCTGCAATTAATTCCTTAGGTGACCTTGAGCATATTGCTTCAGATCTGTCTCATTTTACTGCGTTATCTAGAAATGAAGTCCCTCCATTTAGAGAGGAAATACTAAATGCAATCTCTGTTGGCAGCTGGGAGATCACCTGGTTGTGCGCAACGGGTTGCAAAACAGGGTTGCATTTCACCCTCCGGTAACGCGTTGCGGTCTGTTGTGTTACGCTGGAGTTAAATCTAGCCTTTTGCACTCATCTGTCAGGCTCCTGCGCTAAGGAGATTCACCTTGTTGCTTTTGCACAGCTTCAGGTCCCTGTGCTTCACTTAACGGGACTGTCTGTCCAGGAGACAGCTTGGGGAAAATTTAAAGACGTGCTTTCTGCCTTCTGTGCTCTTGCCGTTGCCTACCTAGGAAAATCTATGGGAGAAAAATCCCACAGGGTGCAGCAGGGAGTGCTGACGAAACACATATCGAGACTTTTAAATCTCCTCTGGAAGTGTCCATCTGAGTGCCAACTGCGTTTTAAAATCAAGCTTTAGACTGAGAGGCTTGAACTCCTCTTCTGTGCGTGCCTAAGCTGGAAAAGAGGTGGACCACTGAGATTACGAAGCAAGATAGCTGTTTGAGGCATTGGATGAGTACTCCAAGGGCTGGGAGAGGCTGTGGCCAGCTTGGCTTGGAGGACCTGCCTGTTGTATGGGGACTTGATTCGGACCTGCCGTGTCCTCCTCTCTCCCTGGCAGTTGCTAACGGTGCCCCAGACCTCGAGCTTGTGGGTCCGGTTCCTGCCGATGACCTGAGATGGCAAGCAACGGCAGGCAGTGCTGCGGGAACAGCTGGTGCTCCTGAAGCCCTTCCTTCTGCAGCTGCATCTCCAGCCATCCCACCCCTCTATGCATGGTGGTCGAACCCATTTAATAAACCGCAGCAGCAGAAGGGACTGGCCTCCGCTCCTTGGCAAATCCGATGGCGTGACAAGAGAGAGTCAACCTTTTTCTAGGGCTAACAGCCTGTAGCTGTTGCTAATAGCATAATTTCCAAGCTGGTGTTCTCTCTTGAAATCCTGTGAATGGGATAGGAAGGGTCAAATTTGGAGCTTTTAGCTACTTGACCTCCCGCTTTTTATTTTAAACAGACCATGCTTGTGTTTTGTTAGTGGCCAACTGCAAGGGAGAGCGTTACGAGGCGGCACGCAGGAGCGTGCGCCTGCACCACTGATACCTCGCAAATGGATGTTATAGTCACAGCAATGCTGGTTGCTGTTGTTTAATGGGTGACTACGTCATCTCTGAATGTATTGACTTCGGCACAATGAAGTGAATTTATAAAAAGGTGGGTTGTTTTGTTAAATATGAACTTGTGCTCTGAGCATATTGTATTTTTTTATCAGAGGAAGTTTGTATGCTTCTGTAGGCAGGGATACGTATGTAGAAAGGGGGGAAAAAAGATTTTCCTCAGGTGGGTGTTAAAAGCAAAGACACACTGATTGTTGGAAGCAGTGAGGTCTGGTTGGCCACCTACCTGCCTGGGGCCTGTGGTTTTCCACCAGTCTTTGCCTTCTGCATGGAGCTTTCCCCTTTGCAGCATGAGCATAGCAAAGCTTGCTTCCCTTTGAAGTGCTTGGAGAGCTGCAGGGGGAAGAAAAAAAAAAAAGGTAGGTGCAAGAATATCTTCCTACGGATCATTATTCATCCCGTGTGTCTGGAAATGCATCAAGGGGGGATGCAAACTGAACCAGCTCCTAGGTCTTAAGGTTATGGGGTGTGATGAGCGTACCTGTGGCCAGAATACCTGTAAGCATGGTTGCTCTTTAATGTTCATTATGGACTTACCGCTGTTCCTTGCAGCTAATGTAAGGGAATAGCTGCTGGAGCTAGTAATATATCTGAGATAGTGAACTTTAAGTGCAGCCGCTGTACTGTGTGAAGACAGTGCTGCACAGTGCAGGTTAGCAGAGGTCCCTGCGAGGCATCGTAATGAAACACAGAACCTTTCACCCTTAGCCAAAGCTTCTGTAAATTGCAAACGGGGATTAAAATGGTAGCAAGAGCTCAAGGTCTTGTTCCTCATGGTGCAAAACAGACGGTGAATTTTGCTCAAGCTGAATTGGAAAAAAAAAAAAACACTAAAAAAACCCCATGGCTAAGAAAACAAGTGTTATGGGGCAAAGGGGCAAGTCTAATGAAACTAACTGTGACCGCATTCCCCAAATTAAATCCAGAGCAGTTGGTTTGCAGAGAACTCCCTGGCCCTGGTTACTTTTTTATTCTTATTAAATAAAGCAGTCATGTAGTATCTGAAAGAATTGCAGAGATGGAGAATCGCTGGGAGGGGGGAGCGCAGGAGGAGGAGATCAAAATGGGTTTGTCAGTGCAAAAATTGCATAGCGCACGACAAAGAGACAGGGAGAAGCAGATCGCACAGGGGAAAATGAGACTGAGAAACAGTGCAGGTGTCAAAGCAGGTTTGTCGCTGACGGAGCCAACTGGAAGTGAAAGCGTCATGGAGAACTAGAGGCAGATCGAGGCTGTCAGGGAGATTTAATTTGTCTGAGGACTGAAAACACTCACGTCTCCGTTGTGATTGGAGTGGACAGCAGGGAGAGGCGGGTGCCTGTGCATGCTGGAGATGGAGGTACCCGATGAAGTGCCCAGCTCGGGAAGAACTTGTGCAGCCCCACCACCGTGTTGCCAATCCCCATGTCCAAGGGGAGTGTGAATGGTCATGCCCTCCGGCTAGCTTGAGGGTCTTTCAGTGTCGTCCCCAATGAACACTCAGTTGAAGTCTCAAAAAAGAATCTCCTCTTGAACTGAGGAGAAGTTAGGGAAAGATTGGTAGCGTGCAAGGGGCCATCTCCATCTGGAGCGTGACTGGGTGGTGGAGGGGGAGCAGTGTGCCCCACCATGGGGTTGCCTTCCTTCCTGCCTCCACTTGCCAGCAAATTCCCTTTTAATATTCCTCCCAGATCCTTTTAATATGACAGCCAGGGGATGCTGCTGTGCTTTATTGCCACCATGTTAATGAAAAGGCCATTGTAACTGAGCCTCTTTTTTGTGACTTGAAGATGGATTTCCTCTTAAGGCGAGTAAAATGAGCCATCCTCATCCCACGTGCAGATAAGAAATGGTGAAAGATGGCAGGGGCTGGAGCATATTTTGCCGGGTGGCTGCCGTTCTTCTGCCTGACAACTTGTTGTTTAAAATCCCAAAGACAGCCCCTTCTTGTCAAGTGGTGGTATAGATGGCACGGCTAGGGCTCCGTGAGAGTCCAGGGTGCTAAGGACTTCCTTAAAGATGGGCAGGAAGGAACCCTCTCTGCTGGGGATCCAGAAGAAGGTCTCTTTCTGATGCCACAGATGCTACAACCTTTGGCCATGGCTTCGTCTCCCCTGGTCCTCACGCCAGCGGTGCTGCTGCACCCCCTCCCAATGGCTCTGAATTAGGTGATTAAGCTTTGCAAGCTGAGGAGGGCTGCGAGCAGCAGGAGGGCAGGCTTCTGCTTCCCTTCCCAATGCATCGCCAGGGATGTAAATATTGCAGAGGAGACGCTGATGCCAGAGCGTGTCTCAGCATGGTGCTGGGGAGCACTGGGTTGCTGCCATTCACATCTGCTATAAAGCCACTGCTGTGATCACACATGCTAATTAAAGCTCTCATGCCTCTTTCCACCTCAATCTAGGTGCTCTGCCCAGAATTTACAGCAGTTTTTTCTCTCCACCTTTTCCAATACGGTTTTCTCATCTTCTGGCTCTTCCAACATGCGTTTGAAGTGTCCCAGAACACTGGGCGCATAATACTCGGATGGAGATTTTAGGTGGTATTTTGCAGTGAAAGCAAAAAAGAAACTGCTAGTTGCTGTGTGCAACAGCGCACTCCTTCCCTTTTAATACCGTGGAGAAGAGCTTCAAAAAGATGCAGGGCAATGATGCTGAGGCAGCATTTAAGCAAATGAAGGGTCAGTCGAGGAAGACTCTGAATGTTATGTCTTTCCCAGGTTTCAGTATAAGGTGGCAAACTTGGGGTCACAGTGGAATCAAATACAGGGCAGAAACTCTGGAAGGAGTTGAAGCGGTGTTGAGTCTGATGGAGCTGTGTCTGCCAAGAATTCAGCCCCTTACTGCTGAATTTGATGCATCTTTTTCATTTTTGCACATTTCTGCTGCAGAAACCCCGGGTTTTAAAAAATAGGGAGGGGAAAAGTTTCCTATCTGCTTTAAATTAAAATAAATCCAGACCAGAGAAGGCCTTTTGTAAGGTCTGCTGAGTTAATGGATTCATAATGACTTTTAAAGCTTCACTTGGGTAAGAAATACTGTTCATTTCATAATTGCATATAAATATACTTTCTCATAATCCAGGACAGCATAGCAAAAGGAAATCTACTGGCTTAATTATAAATCTTTTTATTAGCTGGAACCCCGCTGG
This sequence comes from Grus americana, assembly GCF_028858705.1. Taxonomy (NCBI): domain Eukaryota; kingdom Metazoa; phylum Chordata; class Aves; order Gruiformes; family Gruidae; genus Grus; species Grus americana. Next base: position 7,381,029 of record NC_072875.1, read on the forward strand.
AATTAAAAAAAAAAAAAAAAGCCACATATTGTTTTTATCTAAGAGGAAAAGCATGGGGAAAAGGGAGGGGAGGGATGTCTTGGAAATGAGTTATGAGGAATTAAACAGGAAAGAAAACAATTCTGAGTGCTGAGGACTGTAGGGTAGCAATGCAGCTACCGAGGGCTTATGTGAGCACTTCTCTCTGTATTGATCTGCGGGCATTCAGCATGGTTCCTGGGTTCCCCAGGTGTTTGGAGCTAGCACGGAAGATCAATTCAATATCCAGTCGGTGGCTTCTCAAATATGTATTTTTTATCACTTTGACCTACCATGACCTGAGCTGAAGCAGATTAGTCCCAGCTCCCATCCACCTTGCTGGCACAGGCAGATTTCTCTTTTAAAGTTGGGCCCTGAGGGCTGGAGCAGAAAGCTTAGGTGGAGGAGCGTCCAGGACCCTGCGTGGCGTTTTGGGTACCCGGGGAAGACAGCAGATGCTTCCAAACAAAGCATGTCACAGGAGGCAAGGTGCCACGTGGGGCTGACCGTGAGCAGAGGGATGCAGGGGATGGCTGGGACCCGCTGCTTGCTCTAGGCAGCAGTAGAGATGAAGTGCCTTTGCTTGGGCATCTGCCACCAGCGCGGAGCTTTGGAATCGGGAACCATCCCCACGTGCCTGCGGCTCCTGCGTGCTGGCTGTTTGAGGCTGAAGGATGGGGCTGCTGTGCCCACGCGAACAGCCCATCCATCATGTCCTGCTCCCCCCGCTCCAGGGGAGCCTGGCACCCAAATGTTGCTTTTAAAAACAAAAAGGAAGCTTAAGCGCTTAAAGGTTGAGCAGCTCGTTTGCACCTGATGGAGACGAACGAGGCTACCTCTGTGCCCAGGAAACCTGGCACTCTCCTCCTGCTCCCCGGCGGCTGCTTGCAATTCCAGGCAGGCTGCAAAGCCCCGGCAGTGCCAGGCACCTGCCTGCTGCTGCCTCTGTTTGCAGAGCCGGCGTGGCCGCGCTGCTCCCGGCATCCACCTGCTTGATGAACGTGGTGGGAGCAGTCCCCGGGCATCTCCATAAATCCCGTGCAGCCCTGGCATCCCACTGCGCTCCTCCGAAAGGGCTTCCCCCAACCCAGGGGACTTGCAGCGATGATGGTGTTTCACGCAGCTTTTTCAGAGACTGAGCAGGCAACTCTCCGCTGCCTGCGTGTGGGCTGGTAAGCGTGGGGTTTTTCTCGTGCCCCTCGTAGGCAGGCATTTCTCTTGTTCCAAGTACTGTGATGTCTTGTATCAGCTGTATAAGGCTTGGCTTTCACCTTGCAAAATATGAAATTCTCATCTAAACTGGCCAGCTTGAGAGTCCTGACTTTTTTTCTCTCCTATAACTACATTTGGGGAGAGTGTGGGATTTAGTTTGGACAACTTTAATCTGCATAACCAAAGGGAAGCAGAGGAGCCTCCTGTTAGTCCTCCTCGTCTTTCTCCTCTCCTGACTTTGGGTGCTGGAGTCCTCTGAGTTATGTCTAAGGTGAAATGCAACTGGAGGGTATGAAACTGAGGGGCTCCAAGTAATTTCAGCAGAAAGAATATGCAAAACTCTCCCTCTGTCTGGATATAACACAGTTCTTTGAGAGGATTTAAAATAACAGGATGGCTGGGCAAATAATTTCCCTGTTTATTTTGCCTTGTATGTTGAGAGATCTGATGTTAATTCATTTCTTCTTAGGGGAACCCAGGAACGTCTTATCCAAGCTAAATTGTCAACAGTTTTGGCTAGATCTTCCCTGGGTCCTGTATCTATTGATGGAGGTGGGAGAGAAAGAGAAAGCTACCGCAAAACCAGAGAACTAAAGCAAAGCAAAGGCTTTTGGATTTTTTCCATGTTTTGAAAAGGAAATAGGGAGGAAGAAAAATAATTTCTTTTCCCACCCTTCCTTCCAGACCATGGAATTAAATCTATAACTATTAGAGAAACATTTCGACCCAGACATCTTTTTTTTTTTCTCTCCGCTCTTTCTCTGTATTCAAAAGCCTCCAAAGTGTCAGCATGTTTCCATGCAGGCGAGATGTGCGTAGCATCTAAACAACATAATGTCAGTGTGGTAGAGAAAATTCCCACTGAGGGCCCTGCAGGTCAAAGCAAGCTAATGTATGATGCCCTCCCTTGCACTATCGAGCGTGAGTTGTGCTGATAAGACTCCGTACGCTCTGTCTATTAAATCTTGTCTACTGTATAAGTAACACGGGTACAGAGTTATTTATTTTTCCTGGGCCCCCCCACCCCCAATTGTCATCCTCAAGCAGGGGGGGACCTGCCTGGCCATAGGAACTGGTTGTAGCCATCCTATTTGTTTTTATTTTATTTTTATTCTATTTTTTTTCTCCACTCTGCATGACACTGGTAACTTGTGTCTGGTTGCTTTATGTGCTGCTGTGACTTAGCTCTAGGGCTTGTCCTCACATAGCGCCGAGCAGTTCTTCTCTTCCCCACTGTCAAGGGTGCGAGGGGAGCGCTGGATCCCCTTCGGCTCCTTTGGAAAGTGGCCACGGTAAGCAGCTGATAATTCACCGCTGTCTGAAGCTTTTGATGTGCAAGATTTTTTTTTTTTTAAAGACCTGCTTGGTTGTGGATTTGGTGCCCTGTACCCTTGCCTTCCCCATTTTGCAATTGTCCCGTGCTCACAGAGTACCCAGTCCTGTTTTTAGCATCGTTGCTGCTCAGCACAGATATTTTGGTGCACTTTCCTCATCTTCTGAGTCTTTTCTTATCCCAGCCTCAGGGCTACCTGGTCTAGTGATGAATGCATCCTCTCCTGGATTGCAACAGAAATGATTTCCGCTCCAGTCCAAGTCCCGTTGCAAAAGGCTGGCTCATTAACCACGTTTGCACCAGCTTGCTCAGCAAGGAGGAAGAGAGGTCAAACTGAAAGCCGCCAACGTGGGGCTTTTGTAGGAAACTGCTGGAGCCTCTTAGAGAAGAGGCCTTGGGGACTCATTATCTGCTGCCGAAGTTGCAGGGAGTGAATTGGCTGCGGATCTGCTTTTAAACATAAACAGGCGCACAAGTCCAGTGTCGTGGGTCCGGCTGTACCTCCTGCAGCTCACCAAGACCATGGGGTGCTCTGGGAGCAGAAGCGTGGGTGGCCGCGGGGAACTTCCACTTTCTTGGGTGGGAAAGGTTAAGAGCAGGAGAAGAGGGACCTCTTTTCCATATTTCTGTATTAAGGACCTGCTGTTCCCTGGGCAAAGAGGAGGATGACTGTGCAGGTGAGAGATTTCCACTGCTTGCACTGTGAGGATAAGGACATGTCTTAGTGGAGTGATGGAGGGAGCTTGTGTCGCACAGAAAGAGCAAAAGAAACAGGGGAAGGTGGCCAGATAGATGCCTTTAATCTTTCATGTTAACTGAGTCTGTTTGCCCATGGATTTGAGGAAAGCAGCTGGCTCCTGCAGGGAGGGAAAAGAAAAAAAAAAAAAAAAAAGGTTGACAGGAGATCTCTGATGCTGAGAGTGGATAATGCTTGTAGGGGAGAGTGTTGGGGTGGGGACGAGCAGCATGGGGGGAAATCGCTGACATCTGCTCTGACGCTCAGCCTTCACGCTGATCCGTCCTCGAATCTGACAATCCGCTCCCCCTAATCCTTAAATCCCACCGATCTGCTGCAGCCGCCCACCCTAACACTTCATCTCTGGGCAATCTGCCCGCCCGAGCTCTGCCGGGTAGTGGGTTGTGTGTCTGCAGCGGGGTGAGGGAGGCAGCTGCTTTGCATGATGCAGCCCAAATGAGACGCTGGCCTTGTTGTCACACACTGATGACTTTCCCCACCCGGCTGATGTAGGCACAGGCATGAATTAATCAAACAAGCATTGGATGCTGCGAGGAGTAACTCCCAGTGGCTGCCTGAGAGACAGTGGGGTTCAGCTGGGTTGTAGGGTAGCAAGGAGTCAGCCTGCAAAGCCAGCCTTCCGCCAGTGTGTCCCTGGTCTCCACCGGTACCTGCAGAATATATTAGTCAAAATGCAGGGAAGCCTTCTCCCTGTGGGGCTGGTGGTCCAAACGCCGTGCTGGGGCTTGACCTGCGCTCTTCTGCAGGTCTTGACTCAGGTTTATGTTGCTTCATCGTTGCCTTCCCAATTATGATATGGTTGTTGCTGATGTGCTTTTTTTAGTGGGCAACGTTGCTTTCTCCTTCGGGAAATGTCAGTCTCTCAAAATCCAAACTTTGCACAGAGACAAAGAGTTTACAGGCAGCCTTTGTCCTTCTGCACGGGGATGTGCTGTGGGGATGCTGGAGGCTTGTCTTCATGTCCTGCGTCAGGCTGAGGGGGAGAATAATGCAGGTTTTTTTGCTTGAGTACCGTTACCTGGAAGAAAGAGGCATATCTGTGGTGGCTGCAAGGTTGTTTCTATCCCAAGGAACACACACATGTAATTTCTTGTAAGGTTATATGCTTTCTTGTTTTCAAATGCATGTGTGCCAGTCTTTGGGGGTTGCTTAGATTCCTCGAGACAGTGCTTGGAAACCACCAAGCAAATCATAGGCTGATGCAGCAGTGCTCAGTGATGGGCTGATTATATATATGTATTTCCCAGTCCCTCTTCTTAAGGAAATTAGAAGTCTTTTGGGAGGAGGAAAAGCTCAGCTGTCTCTCCATTGAAACCTGTTGGCATAAGAAACATGCTGAGATGCCACTCGTCGTCTCTTTAGCACCTTGTCAGTTATTGGGATCGCGTAGCCAACTGAAGTGGCTATTATAAAATATCTCATCAGCTATTTCTTACTTTATATCTAGGTTTCTTGGGTGTGATTCCCCCCCCCAAAGATTTTCTCCTCTGTAATTAGCTGACTTTGCAGTGCTTGACACACACACACAAAGTGATTGGTGAGACACTGTGCAGAGGTGCCTGTTTTAAACCTTTCCTGACTACTGGAAACATGTCCCTGTGCCAAAGAGAGATGGCTGGGCTGTCTCTGGGAGGGAAACTAATGTTCCTTCCCATTGCTTGTGGATATGTTTATGGCGTTTTAGCCTGGCAGCAGCTCTGCTGGTGAGGAAGCACGTAGCTGTAGCCCGTCTTGTCCCCTATAAAGGTGTGATCTGGCACCAGTGGAAACCTCTGCGTGCTCTGGGAGTTATACTGCTCCTGTCCAGTGCAACAAGCAAAGTGCTCCTGAATTGCCTTGCCTTGCCAGATGGAGCAAAGCGGGGTTTGCTTTTCTTGGGGCCACGTCCTAGCCGTTTGCTGGCATGCTCTTGCATGCGCGGTATGATTTATTGCTGCGGCAAGAGCTGGGAAGAACGCACCCTGGAGCTGATGGTCATTAACTCAGGACATCCTGCACCACAGGTGTCCCGTAGATCCTTGGCTAGCAGGCTGACATCTAGGGATGTGTCGCTAATTACTCTAATTACTGTTGCCCAGGACTGCCAAGGTCATCTCTCAGTTGTAGTTCCAGGCTTTGCTGTTCAGGCACAGCCCTGCCAGTTTAGCAGGAGTGATTTAAATGACACTCAAAGACTGCAGGCAGTCGGATGGGATGGGGAGGGAGAGAAAAAATATGGTCCACGCGTTGCAGAACCGTGCTACCGCAATGCCAAAATTTGACTCTTGCGTAACGGTGCTCCTTTTGTCTCCAACAGCTTTCTTGGGAAGGAATAGAGGAGCTAAAGAGACTTTTCAGAGCTGAGACTGACCATGCTCATGCTTGCTGTTGGGGTGGCTGTGCTGTGTCCCCCAGCCTGCGGATAGCGGGGCTGTCAGAGCCAGAAATTACTCAGAAATAACAAAAAAGTACTGGCTGGCTTCCCGGCCTTGGAGCCAAAGGAAAGATGTCCCCGAGGTGGGCAGGCAGGAGTTTGGTGACAAAGATCGCATTCGGTGCTGAAGATAGATGCTTACCTCTTCGACCTTGTACCTCGCCCGCCCCAAACCTCGGTTAAGACCAAGACAGCAGCATCGGAGCCTGGGTTCAGGGTTCGGCTTGCAGACGGGAAAGCAGTGAGCAACTGGCTCTGCCCGGCGTGAGCTTGCTGGCTGGGAGCGCTTGGAGACGTCTGAGGAATAGAGGACATGTAGTTTTTGAGGGCAGGGGGAAAAGAAAATCATTGACACCAGAATCTTTCCTGAATTTGGCTGTGTGGTTTAAATAAATCATGTTTACAGACGTTACCTTGTCTGTACTTCTCTGCTCGGCTTTGGCTGTGCGGCAGTGAGGCCGGAGGCTCTTGCCAAGTCTGGGGAAATCTGAGTCAGCCTTGGTTAAGAGGAGTTGTGTGGAGTAGGATTATCTCATCCCCGCCAGTATTTCTCACACCTGAAAAGGGGAAAAGACAAGAGGGACCTTTTCCTCTCTCTTCCTTGCCAACAAAAAAATTGAGGCTCCTTCTTGCTCTGTTGTTGTAGCTAAATTAGCTTAAGCCTTTCTCTTTTTGTTTAGGTAGCCTTCTCTTATTTTAAACATGTACCCAGCAAGCCGGATTCATTACTTATTAATTTACAAAGTGGTAAATTTCAAAGCTGTCATAATGCTGAAGTCATGTTCACTTTAGTTATTCTGCATAATTAATTACAAAGTAATAATTTGTACATCATGATATTTTCATTCCAACATGAAAGCGAAAGACTCGGAGCCGTAACAGCCTCGGGCATGAAAGAGGGAAGAAGGAGGCTTACAGACACGCTTGCGCTGAGGGGAATCTCAATTCAGCCTGGCTGGCCGGAGCATTTTGGGGCAGCGTTCATTCCTTCTCGTCGGAGTGACCTCGTCCTCCGTTCTCGCCTCCGTGTCTGGAGGTAGCTCTCCAAAAAGGTTGGCGTCGCTGTGGGCAGGAGTCCCGGTTCGCGTTTCCCAAACCTCCTCTCGCACCTCGCTGGCACGGCTGGTTTGCACAACCTTGCTGTTTAACCTGGAGCTGGTAACGGCTTGCTGCGCTTTGCAGAGAGCTTCTCAGTGTTCTCTTCGGGGTGGTGGTGTACAGCATGGCTGACGGTGCTCAGATGGTGTCCCAGGACCTCAGGGACCCTCTGGAGACAGCGCTACGTGCTGGCGGAGCAGAGCAGGGCGAGCGATGGGTGGGAGGCTCTGATGGAGGGGGCGAGCATAGTGCAGAGCACCATCGTTTTATCTAGGATGCTGAAAAATAAATGTTGATTTGGGTGGGAAGAAGTGCCGGTGTCAGAGGAGCTCCACAGGGAACAAACCCCATGATTTTATTGATTTTGTTCTTTTGATGCTCTTTTTGCTTATAAACAAAAGGAGAAATGGATTGTGTCTGAAACTGCCTAAGACCTGAGCCCTAAAATGCTGAATGCCTGTGTACAAACACGTCTCCAGGGAAGGAGCAAGAGCTGTTTCCCCTTTGCACAAAACCACGCTGAAGCCGAGTTTTACACACAATGCTTCTGTCAGCCCACGCTGAGGGTGCTCTTGGTCTTCCTTCCTCCCGCTGTTGCTTTGGAAGGGGGTTGATCGCACTTCCAAAGTCTTCAGCCATGAGGATTAAAAACTTTTAAATGACAGCTGAGAGGACTGGACTCGCCTGACCTATGGAGCTTGGGCTTTGGGTAAAACTTCAAGAGATCCTAGCAAAACTCCCGGTAAGCTCAGTGGCATTGATTTTACTCCAGGCGTAATGAGCCTTAGCAGCACTGTCAGTTGCAAATCTTTGATCTCCATTTTACTACCAGCTTCCTCAGCTCTCCAAAAAGGCTCTGACTTTTGGTTCCCTGTCAGTTGATTCCTCTGATTTTTAGGTATTCCTGAGACAAGCGCGCCGGTTTCTGAATTGTGTGTCCGTATCTCTTGAGGAGACTTCTGTAGTAAGCCCCCGATCCGGTTCCCCCTTCGCAGACCTGGATGTTTTCATGCCTCCCCGCGTTGATGCTGCTCATCAGTGAGGTCCCAGAGATGAAGCCGCCTTCAACAGCTCGGCTGCACAAGGCTCTGAAGCCCGTTCAGGCGACGTTGAAGGGAGAACGTGCAAAGGAGGACTTGTACAATGTGCATAATTTAAAGTCCCTTAGGCCTGGGTGCACGCCACTGGCAAAATTTGAACGTGCAACTATAGAAAACACTATGCACGCTCAAGGGCAGCCTGTGCTTGCATTTAATTGCCTGCCAAGCAGCGCTGAATGGATCGCTTTGGATTTGAACCTGCCCGTGGGAAGCAGCCTTCAGTCCGGTGTCGCCGTCCCACCGGTGGACAACAGGTCACTAGTGTTTTATCGCGTGTGTCTGCTGCGTGCCTGGTGGGAGCCCTTCTCTGCAGAGAAGCAGCGCGGGAGGAGAGCCTCCAAAGGAAAGGGTAAGATCATAAATCTCCCACGGCTGAATCAATCCTTCGTTGCTGGAATTGGCTCCGTCGGGAGTGTCACTTACCAATCCTACCGCGGGAAAAAATATTCCTTCTGACAAGCCTAATTCATTAATTGTGGTTGATGATGCCACGTGCAATTGCAACGGCAAGTGGCGAAGGGGATGTTAATGGTGAACGTTGCGAGGATTTCTCGACTGCCGTGCACTTCACGTCCTTCAACGTAGCCAGTTTTGACATCCCATTAGCAGCGAATTGCATTCCTACCGATACAGTAAAGGCTTTTCAACCCTCTGGAAACAGGACTGCAATTTTTATGAAGTCTGCCTGTGTTTATTTTGTGAGAAAACAAAAATAAGATATTGAAAGCAAACAGCTTTCAAAAATTGAGTGGTGTAATGGTAAACTTGTAATTTGGGAATGGTTGTTATATTTACCATTGCAAAGATCAATCTATAGCTTTTGTGAGCTGGTTATTTTGCCCAGTCTGGAGAACTTATTTTAATCACTGGAAGCTAATCTCATTTCCAAGCCTGAAAATGGTCCCAAACATTGAAATTACATGTTAATATACAGAGATTGACAAAAGGAAGCTGGTTGTATCGACTTGGAATTAATGAAGCAATTCAGCGATGAACAATAATGCTGGCAGGAGGTGTTAAGGAGAATTGTTGCAGTTGTTAAATTTTGGCACCGAGAGGCCTCGTTGCTCTGAGGAGACGGTCAGATCACAACAAAATGAAAATTACCGAGGAACTTTGGAGTTATTTAGCTAGCCTGAGTCATTTCACAAAGAGTGCAGGAGGAAACGGGGAAAATGCTGGCGGAGGGACTCGTAGTTATCCACAAGTGCTTTACTACATTGATGAGGGAGGAGTCCTGTCTGCATTGGTATGAAATAGTGGAAATAACGTGTTCCTCATTTGCGGTTGGGCTGTACCCTGCTGCAGGCTGGGATGATCGGCTAAATCCTCCTCTGCGTCACAGCAAAGACAACTCCTGTCCTGGCAGTTACTCGTAGTTTGCACATGCTGACGTAAGGCACTTGGAAGTAAAGGTGTCTGTTTATCAGCTGGTTGCAGGTCAGGTGTGTAGCCGTGCACAGACAGCACCAAAACCCACACACAATTTTGCGGGGTGGCTGAAAACTTTGCTTTTGCTGTGGATTTTCCATTTTTGTGAGATGCTTGTTAACCCAAGTTGGTTTTGGGCTTCTTGCATGCAGTATGCAGACTGTTTTCTCATTTTTGGCTTGGCGCAAAGTGGTGCATATTTAGTTTTGGCTGCTGACAGCACAGAAGGGTTTCTCCTTCCCCAGGATCAAATTTGTAAAAAGCTCTGTAATGCTTGGTGGTCAGCAGTGTGAGGGCTTGGAGGTGCCTGAACCAGACTTTGATTCTTTGACCGGCGATCAAGATCAGCCAAGAGACACAAAGCTTAAAGCTTCATGTCAGTAGAAAAGGAAAACTTGTTAAAAAATAGAGTTTCTGTTCTTTTGAATAAAATTCTCAAGTAAGACTGTACGGAAAGATGCCAAGATGTGTTGCTGCTGTTAACATCTCAAGTCTTTGAACTCATACACGCAATACTTGAGAGACCAATTTGAAGAAACTGAATTCAAGGCACAGCAAAAATGCTTTAGAAGCTGCTTACTGACAGTGATAAACATGTGAAACAGTGAAGTAGTTGCCCAACGGATTTTGAAGTAGCTGCGAGTGAAACTGTTCCTTCAAGGAAGCCAAAGTTGAAAGTTGAAGCATGTTTACCAATTATTAACTTGTTGATTGATGGCTTAGTAAGACGAATGAGATGTGACAACGTCAACACCAGTTTCCTTACAGATAAGGGAGGCTCTGCAAAAGCAGAGCAGGACCATCAATGGGAGACGTGGTCCTCTCTCTTTCCCAGCGCCGTGGCTGGAATGCACATCTCGTTTGTGAACGTGCATCTCCCTAAGCATCTCAGGAGCAGAGGAATTGAGGTCTGTGTCCAGGCTTTTTTTTCTCATCAGTCTTCAACTTTAAATGGGATTTCACGTTCCCTGGCATTAACGCGTGCTTCGAGGCTTTTCTTGTCTGGTAGCAAACTGCACGTGCTACTTCCATGCGTGTTTAGACCTGCAGTGCAGCTTTGGGTGTGCAGAAGACCGTCAGAAGTTTTCCTTTATTTTCCCGTTTCCTTTACAGGAGGAAGGCTAGGACTGTTTCTGTATCACACTGGTACTTAGTTTTTCCTGGAGCACTGCTGTTAGCAATAGACCTTTTTTTGAGGTAAAATGCAGAACTCTCTTAAATTGCGGCCTTTTCTGTTTTGGTAGCTGGTTGTGGGTCCCGGAGAGAAGGGGGAGCTGTTTTGGCTGGATATTAAGTAGAGGTGGTTTATTTTCACTAAAGCAAAGCGAGGTTTCATGTTACTCTGCCTTGAGTATACTGCAAACAAAACATTTATTTTTTAACTCTCAAAGTAACTAAAAACATGGATGACTTTTTCCCCCCCGCAATAAAAAATAAAAATGCCGACGGTTGAAAGCTGGAGATGTTCTCCGAACGTAGTTCAGATTTCTAAAATTATGTCAAGCCACTCCCTTCTCTGCCTCCTTTTATTTGCCAGTCCCCCTCAAAAACCTGAGCTGGATGAAAATGTCAGTTCGGGGCAGCAGTGCTTTGAATTTCAGGCTAAAACGAATTCACAATCTCCATGTGAAAATCTCTGTCAGGGTCCTGATATCCTCCTTTATCGCCGTGCTATGCATGCGCATCTCGCAAACGTCTCTGCGTTCCCTTGATACGAGGTAGCGTTATCATGTTTTTTAACGATGGAGAATAATTTGTCTGGGGTTGGAGGGTGAATGTATGACTTGGGTAGGACTTTGGAGCAGCTGTGTTTGAGCCTTGGGCTTTAACCACAAGACCATCCTTCTGCCCTAAGAATTAAGCTCATTTGGGATCAGGAATGTAATGTGGGTTTAAAGTTTACTGTAAGGTGTGATTTTTTTTTTATTTTAATTTTTTTGTGTGTGTGTAAAGCTTGAGATGGTGTTGAAACCTCCAGCTAGGGCTTGTTCCCAAGTATCGGTGTGCTTTCTGGGTGCCGCAGGGTCTGTGGCCAGGAGCAGCATTTCTGCTGTTTGAAAAATGGATGTTCTGCGCTTTGTTCACTTTGGTATCTGAAAACTCGGCAGACAGGAGATCTGGGTGTCACCAAGATAAAATGCCACATTAAATGCAGATCCATGCCACCGGAGATGTTCTACAAGGTGCAGATATACCACCTGTGAGACGGATGGCTTGCATTGTTTTATTACAATAAAGAGTAGTTCTGGTCCTAACAGGCTCTTTGTTCAGAGTGTACTACAACGCCCTGTGAAAGGCGAGCTGGTAATTAGTTAAAGCTATGTCAGCACCTAAGCGCCTGTAAGGAGGGGGAAGATATGTTCTTAAAGCCAGACCCCATCTTGGGTGCATTAAAACCAGCCCCACCACTTACTGGTATCAGGCACAGCAGTCCAAAATTTGCTTACTCTGTGTGCCAGCGAGATGCGGTGCCTCTTGGATGGATCTGTTGTTACGGATTTCTGCTAACTCAAAACCTTTTGCCAAATCGGTAGCAAGAGCCCTGGGTCTCGCTGGCTGCCTGAGGTTTAATCCTGTCCCTGTTAGTCCCTCGGGTGGGTTCTGCTGTCTCTTAGTTCCGACCCGCTCAGCTGGCAGGGCTGCTGGCATCGCCTTTCTGCTGAGATCTCTATGACGGTGCAGATGACCTCGTTGCGTCCGTGCTGGCTATACAGCCCGGCCGCGGCTTGCTGCAGGATGCGTGCCGCAAAGGCAGGACCGCGGGCTCCGGCAGGGCTGCCCCAGTGCCAGCACCTCCAGGGACCCGTCGGGTGGTCTGTGCTTAAATCTGGGAATGGCATTTCCGTCCCTAATGGCGCTTGATAGACTCCGGGGTGCTGCGCAAGTGCAAAGCGATGGTATTCGTGTTGGACCTGTTGTCGTGCTCCTCGGGCTGGGTGCTAGGAGATCTCCTCCTGGGGGTGGTTGTGTTGCTGGCTGCGTTTGGCTGGGGAGCTCTTGAGGATTGCAAGGAAATAGGTTGTATCTTACAAATCAAATTTGGAATGGCCTTGGAATGGCTTTGCTGCTTTTTTTTCCTTTCTGGATTTTTTTGTGTGTGTTTTGTTTTTTCCTCCACTAAAAAATAAGTGCCATTAGGGAAAAGGAAGAAGGGTTTTGGGAAACTCCAGGGGCTGACAGTGAGGATTAGAAACGTATACAGGTATGCAACAAGAAGTGGTAGAGTCCAAGGTAAGGACAGACTGCTAGAAACAGGATGTTTTCATTTGCAGTGCCGGTTTGAAACTGGTGAAAGAGAGAGGGAGGAAGCACATGGTTTGTTTTTCTTCTCTGCAGAAGTTTGCCTGTTTAATAGCAGTGAGACACTGCAATACTTCAGCCCAAATGTTGACGTTCTCGGGGTGTGTCTGTGTGGTTTTGGAGCTGCACGTTTTCCATACATCTTGTATCGCGTGCAGGAGTGTTAGGTGGCTGTGGGGTGTGGACCATTTCCATAGCAGTCTCTATTTTTGGGTCAGATTCCGTGCTGGCCTCCAAAATCTCCTTTGGTGGTATCCAATGTGCTTGCTCATAAATCCGTTCACGGAGATGGTTTTGTTTCCCCCCCCAGGCAGCCCTAGCACGAGGCAGCCGGTCTGAGCCATCGTGGTGCTTTTGTTGCTGTCTGACTCTGATATTCAGTGCCCCGTTCTCTGAGCCTTTTCTTGCCTTTATTTCCAAGGACATAGGCACGATATCGGGCGAGTGTCTCGGGCAGCCTAAAGGTGAGAGGTAGTGGGTAAGAGGTAAAGCTTTTAGGAGTCCTGGGGATAAAAATATAGCGGCTTATCAAAATATGTCACTCCCTGGCTAAATAGTTCAGGATTTTGCTGCCTTTTTGACAAAACAAAGTCCAACTCGTCACTGTTTTCATTCTGATGATGCTTTTTTGGGTCAAAAAACCCAATTCCTTTCTTCGGCAAAAAGCCTGCTTTTCAGTCAAAGCCCCAGTTTTCAGCCAAAAATGGTGGGAAATTGATCGTCCCTATCAAAAACCTGCCTCTGAAGCTTTCTGTCACCAAGGCTCAAATGCACACAAAGCAGCAGTTGCCCGTCCGTGCTCCCTCAGCCGCTCCAGCGAGATGCTGCGTGCTCCAGGCAGGCACGTCGACAGCCGAGCGTAATCCGTGTCTCTGCGGCGAAGGATGATAAATGCCCCCGGTGTCCAGCTGTAATAACTTTGGGTGTTGCTCGGAGCGGTGTTCTGCTGTCAGAAGGGGAATAGGGTTTGGGCTGGGTGGGGTGAGGAGCTCTAATTATTTGTCAGATAAGAATCCAACCTCCTCTACTCCAGTGCTTAATTAGGCTGTCCAGAAGCTGGGATTAAAGACTTTGCATTATTGGCTGAAGAAAAATAAAGATGGTTTAACGTGACTTCATCAAGCAACTTTCAGCAGCATCTGTTACGCTGCCCCAAATCTTGTGTGTGTTTTGAACCCCTGGCCCTGAAGCATGGCAGTGAGTTAGTACTTAGAGATTTCTCCTGGACATTTATTCTGAGCGCTCAAGTTGATGGCCGTGAACCTGACTACTGGGGATGCTTTTTCTGTGCCTGGCTTAATCGGTTTGATAGACTGTCCATCATTTATTTTTATTTATTTGTATTTAGGAGAGGAGGAAGTTTGTTGCGTGGACTCTGTTGGACAGCTGTGTGCGATGGCAGAGAACAGCATCTGGCTTGGACCTTGCTGGCTTGCAGCAGCCTAAAATAAACCGAGGGGCGTTTAGCGTGCAGGGTGGGCATGGAGCAAAGTAAAAAGGGTGAGGCGTTTTCCTACGCCAGCCCAGGCACCACTGTGCGTTCAATACAGTCACGCTAAGCAGGAAATTTTGTCTGTTTAGTGGGGCTTCTGGAGAAAAGCGTTCTGCAGGTAAACGCAAAGACCTGGTGACTTGTCGTCCGTCCCCCCCCCCCCCCCAGGAGATGAGGCTGGGAAAACACCATCCTGACCTGGGGTTTAGGTGAAGTTACACCATTCTGAGTGAAACCAAGCCTTCTGCTGCAGGGAAACAACCCTCTGCTGCAAAAATGCCTGACGGTCCTGCAGTGGGGTGGCATCCTGGAGTGGGCACGTGAGGGATTTATTCTGCTGTTTCCAAATGGCTCTTGTTGACGTAAAGGCTTTTTTGGTGAAGGCCAAGGTTTTTGGGTTTTTTTTATACTTGATATTTTAATACAGGGTGTTCGTAAATGGTTAAGTTAGATTGGGGTGAACTGGTGGCCTTTTTTCTGGTGGTGATTTGCAGGCTACAGTCAGGGCAAGAAGAGAAAAGCCTCTTCTGTAGCATAGCAATAATAAATAGGAAGCAAGTGTCTAGAGATGTTCAGCATGTTATTGTGCTCCTTAAAATACATATGCCTTGAAGTCTGCCAAGCGTTTTGTTCTACAAAGCATATGGTTTAACAGATAAAATGATTTCTGACCTGGAGACCTGAACTGACAACTTTGGAGACAAACAAAAACCAGGATGGCTCCATCTGTCAGGCCTGTTTCATATCCATGCTGCTTACTGACATTTATGTGTTTGCATCAGGAAACTCTGCTTCAGTGCCCCTTTCTCTCCCTTCCCCAGAAGCCAGTCAGCATCCATCCCCGTGTGTCTTGGCTTGGTGTGTGCGTTCGACTCCAGGATTCTGGCCACGACCTCTTCTTTGAAGGGCTTTGCCATCTCTGTGGCTTGCTGCTTTAGCAGTTGCTTGCTGAGGGAATGAGTTGGATGCTGGATTCAGTCTGAAGCTTTGAGCAAGATGTCTTCTCAACCTCTCTGGGGGTCAGGAGCTTGCCATGAGACTTAGCAAGTCAAGTTCGCTCCATCTCAGCCTTGATGCCAAGGGGCAATTCGTAGATGTCACTCTAGCAGCGTATTCTTTTGGATAACAAAAGCTTTGGCTTGTGCTCTGCTTCCATTTCAGTTTGTCGTGTTTTCTAAATCCAAGATCCTCTCGCAGCTTTCTGGCAGTGGTTTGTTTGATTGGAGTGTCTGGCCATGTACCCCTTGAGTGTATATCCGAGCAATTTCCTGTAATACCTCCTGCCTATGCAAGAGTCAAGCACCCCTTGCAGAGGTGCTTGCTGGACTAATTATCACTGTTGACTTCAGAGGCTGCATGATGGTCTAGAAAGCCCACCTGGCCTCTTCTTGCAGACAATAGGCATTCATCAACCTCTGCGTGGTCGCTGCATTCAGGCTTGATTGCAGTAGGGAATGGCAGCGTCCAAAACTGCTTATCTGCCTTCATTCCCTTGGGAGAGCACAATGCTCCTGGGGACCAGGCTTCGTGCATCCACAGCAGCTTGGGTAGCAATAGTGGCTTTGCCTCTGGAGAAGGAGGCTGGAAGACAGGGCAGTGAGAGGGAGATGTCCCACATATGCACATATATACGCACACACACATATATGCACATGCATGTGGTTTCTAGGCGGGGATGTAGCAAGCGGTGGGTACTGCCAGCTCTGTGAGGCTTTTGAACCTTTCCCGTGCTGCCTCCTAGAACAAACTTGGACTTCCTCCTCCTCCTCCTTGTCTCATTATTCTCTAAATACCCCCAGTCTCCCTGTGTACGTTCAGTGGAGGAACAGATGATGGCTTAGGAGAGGGGGATTATTTCTCTTCTTACCAGCAAATATATACTCATGTAGTTATTTAAAGCTGAAGCTGAAATGCCAGTAGTGTCTGAGAACAGCAGCTCTGCTAAGAAGTTCTAAGCAAACGTTATTAGATATGTCCTCTTATTTATGAAAGACTTTGCAAACCAAAGTCTGTTGCCCTCTTATTGCCTCAGCGAAAGACCTATTTTCCCAGTCATAATATCCCCGCCAGCAATCAGTCTGATTAGAGTTTAGGATGATGCAGTAAATATGAAAGCTCAATTTAACCAACGGCACAGAAGCAAATAATAATAAGTTGGGGCCTTTGGCCATAAAAATGCAGACGTTTACCTTGAATGTTGACTTAAACCATTTCAATTTTGTGCCAAATGAGGCTTGAAATGTATCACCCAATGTACAGTGTCCAACCAATAAAAATTGCCTTAAATATTGTACCTTCCTGCTGGCAGCGTGTGACAGAAGTTAAACATCTCTTTCTTTGTTGCGGCTCCCTGAAAGCGATGCAGTAACTGACTTTTTTTGTTTATTTTGGCATCTCGGAGCCAACTCTGAATTTTCACTGATGCTGTGGAGGCTTTCTGCAGTCCCCTGGACTGTATGGCAGAGTAAAGCTTTGGTGTCTTTCCGCTCCTGCAGTTTTAGGTTGAAGGAGGGGTACAGATAAAGCCACTGAAATCTTCATCTCTTCGCTTTACTGAGCTTCCCGATTCGTTAGCAGGCCTGATTATCCAGTTCCTTGGCTTTAATCTCTAATTAAATACCACCGCAGACAGCGTGTTTGTGCCAAGCTGAACATAAGTGGCCTCTTCTTAATAAATGTGTAACTACGATCTCCGTACTGTTAACCAGAAGAATGTGAGAGCCTGAAATTTTCGGGGAACGGTAATTGCCGGAGACGCTTGCTCCCCCCTACCCTTAAATGTACAGCAGGTAACTGTTAGGCTTTCAGTATCTTTTAAATGATAATTCCTTAAATCAAAAGTATATAAAAAATACAGATATAGAGGAGAAGCCTCTGTATGTCAGGCAGCAAGGTGGTAATTAATCTGTCCGGAGAAGGGCCCAGGAGCTGGGGCTGCTATCTGTTGTTAGCTCTCGGGGTTTCCTCTGCAGGCTGAGGACCGAAGGATGCTCGAGCCGGGGCTGGTTCCTGGCTGCACTGAGATCTTTTGTTGTCTTGACAGTGGGTTAAAGATGTTCAGCGCTGTTTGAATTTTTGTTCTGGTTTTGGGTCGAGCCTGCGTTTGGGTGGTCCATGTGGGAAAATTATTTGGGGGAAGAAATGAGGGTATGTGTTCAGGGTGGAGTAACTTGTGTGTTAAGTTATTCTACTTGTTTAGCCGCGAGCAGCTTTGAAATGGG